>NC_132914.1:114676447-115301447 GCF_047675955.1 Chlorocebus sabaeus | reverse complement strand
ACCAACCAAACAAACAAAAAGATGGTAAATTTTATATGTTTTTATGAGAGTTAAAAAAAATAGCTTTCAAAAAGCAAGTAAAGCAAGTTACAAAACAAGAATGGCCATAAGGACATTAAAACCTCATTAGTCATCAGGGTGATGAACAGTAAAACCACAAAATGGCTTTTTTTTTTTTTGAGAAGGACTCTCATTCTGTCGCCCAGGCTGGAGTGCAGTGGCGCGATCTTAGCTCACTTCAAGTTCCGCCTCCCTGGTCACACCATTCTATGCCTCAGCCTCCTGAGTAGCTGGGATTACAGGCACCCGCCACCATGGCCGGCTAATTTTTTGTATTTTTAGTAGAGACAGGGTTTCACCGTGTTAGCCAGGATGGTCTCGATCTCCTGACCTCATTATTCACCCACTTCGGCCTCCTGAAGTGCTGGGATTACAGGTGTGAGCCACCGCGCTTGGCCTAAATGGCACCATTTTACACTCACTTAAGTGTTTAAAGTCAAAAAGACCAGGCTGGGCATGGTGGCTCACACCTGTAATCCCAGCACTTTGGGAGGCCAAGGCGGGCAGATCACGAGGTCAGGAGATCAAGACCATCCTGGCTAACACAGTGAAATCTTGTCTCTACTAAAAATATAAAAAATTAGCCGGGCACGGTGCTGGGTACCTATAGCCCCAGCTACTCGGGAGGCTGAGGCAGGAAAATGGCATAAACCCGGGAGGCGGAACTTGAAGTGAGCTGAGATGACGCCACTGCACTCCAGCCTGGGCGACAGAGCGAGACTCTTGTCTCAAAAAGAAAAAAAAAAAGACTGACAACACCTAATGCTGGCATGGAGCTACAAGGATGTTATATGCTCTCCTGAAACTTTCAGATATTGCTGATCAGAGTATAAAGTTTTCTTTTTCTTTTTTCTTTAAGACAGGATCTCTATCACCAAGCCCCGAATGCAGTGGTGTGATCACAGCTCACTGCAGCTAGAGTATAACATTTCCTTTTTTTTTTTTTTTTTTTTGAGACGGAGTCTTGCTCTGTCACCCAGGCTGGAGTGCAGTGGCCAGATCTCAGCTCACTGCAAGCTCCGCTTCCCGGGTCTACGCCATTCTCCTGCCTCAGCCTCCCGAGTAGCTGGGACTACAGGCGCCCACCACCTCGCCCGGCTAGTTTTTTGTATTTTTTTTAGTAGAGACAGGGTTTCACCGTGTTAGTCAGGCTGGTCTCGATCTCCTGACCTTGTGATCCGCCCATCTCGGCCTCCCAAAGTGCTGGGATTACAGGCTTGAGCCACCGCGCCCGGCCGAGTATAACATTTTCAACCATTTGGAGAACCTTGGGGAAATTTCCATGACTAACAATTCTACTCTTCAGTATTCACCCAAGAAAAATGGAAACACCTGCCTACAAAATGACAAGAATGTATACATACAAGAATATACGGCGGGCCAGGCACGGTGGCTCACACCTGTAATCCCAGCACTTTGGGAGGCCGAGCCGGGCAGATCATCTGAGGTCAGGAGTTCAAGACCAGCCTGGAACATGGAGAAACCCCGTCTATACTAAAAATACAAAAATTAGCTGGGCGTGGTGGCATGTGCCTGTCATCCCAGCTACTTAGGAGGCTAAGGCAGGAGAATCATTTGCACCCAGGAGGTGGAGGTTGCAGTGAGCTGAGATCAAGCCATTGCAATACAGCCTGGGAGACAGAGCGAGACTCCATCTCAGAAAAAAAGAAAAAGAAAAAGAATAGTGAAAGTGATTTATGGAGACAGGAGTCAGAATATGGTTAGCTCTGGGGGAATTTAAGTAAAAAGGTCACGTGAGAACTTGTTGGGTAATGGAAATGTCATCTATCTTTCCAATGGCTGGTACCTTCCATGGGTGTAGGCATTGATCACATTTGCTGACTGAACCCTTCCGATCTGTGCATTTTGTTACATGTAAATTATACCATATTACAAGAATATGGAAAAAGCAACAACAAGAAAATGAGTTACTGAGGCTTTTTTTAAAAATGAGAACACAGCTCTTACTTGAGAGAACTGCTTTATTCTCATGGGTAAGCTTCCCATAATTAAGCTGCCTAATTTTATAACTGCCCTAGACAATTTAATAGGTCCCTGGGAAATCTGTCCCTTTACCGTCTACTATGCATATGTGAGAGAGTTTAAAGGCATCTGAAGCTTCCCGGTCTCCAGAGAAAACAAGATCCCACGACCAACTGTCCATGTCAGGGATGTTCTTATACCTCTTCATGTTAACTCCTGGCTGGATAAGCTGTACGAAAGCTAGGATTGTGACAGTTCCACCAAATGGAAAATCCTGAACTGAACACCAGGCAGTAAGAATGCCTCTCTCACCATCAGCTTAGGCAGCACTTACCCAACCTCAAAGTTTCAATATGGTGGTCTTTCTCTTTCTATCTCTAGATGTCTACATGTATTTTATATGTAATAGCTATAACACGATACAACACAATACAATGAGTGTGTGTGTGTCTTCAATATAGTTCTGCTGAAGTCTTCCAAATCTTTTTTCAATATACCAAGCTAGGCCGGGCACGGTGGCTCAAGCCTGTAATCTCAGCACTTTGGGAGGCCGAGACGGGTGGACCACGAGGTCAGGAGATCCAGACCATCCTAGCTAACACGGTGAAACCCCGTCTCTACTAAAAAAATACAAAAAACTAGCTGGGCGTGGTGGCGGGCGCCTGTAGTCCCAGCTACTCGGGAGGCTGAGGCAGGAGAATGGCGTGAACCCGGGAGGCGGAGCTTGCAGTGAGCTGAGATCCGGCCACTGCACTCCAGCCTGGGTGACAGAGCAAGACTCCGTCTCAAAAAAAAAAAAAAAAAAAAAAATACCAAGCTAGACTTTTTCAGAAAGAGGGAGCAAAAATGAATGCAGAAGGCAACCTTATATAGTTAATTTGGAAACTGATCATTTCTGAAATTTTTTATAGAATTAGCAACTCAAAGATCACCCCGGGCAAAGGCTTGAGATAGTTTAACTGTGTATTCCACCCAGCGCAGCCCCAAAAGGCCATGCTAAGCTTTCCGCAACAGTGATTCCCTCTCACCGACTTCCCTGCTTGCTAAAGGGCTAGGGATGCAGAGGCCACTCCACACAGAGGGTCCATCTGTCCAGAACCCAAGGCTCTAGCCACCTGACACTCCTGCAGGTGTGAATGTGTGCCCTGAAGGCAGCTGCCCTACAGGTGAGCTGAGATGCTATTTCCAGCAGGGTTAAGGGCTCTCAAAAGAAAAAAGGCCAGGCGCGGCGGCTCACGCCTGTAATCCCTGCACTTTGGGAAGCTAAGGCAGGCGGACGATGAGGTCAGGAGATCAAGACCATCCTGGCTAACATGGTGAAACCCCATGTCAACTAAAAATACAAAAATTAGCCGGGCGTGGTGGCTGGCACCTGTAGTCCCAGCTACTCAGGAGGCTGAGGCTTCAGAATGGCATGAACCCGGGAGGTGGAGCTTGCAGTGAGCCGAGATGGCGCCACTGCACTCCAGCCTGGGTGACAGAGTGAGACTCCGTCTCAAAAAAAAAAAAAAGAAAAGAAAAGAAAAAAGCACTGAGCCAATCCTAATGTGCACCCAAGCTCCCTCCCAACCTCCCACCAAAAACAACCTTTACTAACCTGTGCCCTTGGGAGGCCCTGAGCCCACATAATCGGAGAGGACTGTGCCACTGCTGATGTCATTGCCCTTCATGTTGACCACCAGGAAATGATGCCATTCCCTGCACGAAGAAACACAGGAGGTCAGCACCACAGAAGATCAGGAACACTCACTGCACAGCCAGCAACTGGGCATCGAGAACATGCTGGGTGCCAGAACACAGCCACAAACAATAGTCCTCACTTTCTCAGAGGCTGGCACGAACCTCAGGGGTTTGCAGAAGAGCAGACCCAGCCCCTCCCACCCTCTTTTTCTAGAGCAAAGGTCAGCAACTTTCCATTAAAAGCCCAGAGAATAAATGTGTTAAGCTGTGGGAGCCACAGTCTCTGCTGCAACTATTCAACTTGGCCTTGGCAGCACGAAAGCAGCCACAGATGACACATAGCTGTGCTCCAATAAAACATAACTGATGGACACTGACACGCAAATTTTGTATAATTTCCACATCAGAAAGTACTATTCTTCTTTCATTTAAAAATGGTAAAACCAGGCCGGGCGCGGTGGCTCACACCTGTAATCCCAGCACTTTGGGAGACTGAGGCGGGCAGATCACCTGAGGTCAGGAGTTCGAGAGCAGCCCGGCCAACATGGTGAAACCCTGTCTGTACTAAAAATACAAAAATGAGCCAGGCAGGGTGGTGGGTCCCTGTAATTCCAGCTACTCAGGAGGCTGAGGCATGAGAATCACTTGAACCCGGGAGGTGGAGGTTGCAGTGAGCCAAGATCATGCCACTGCACTGCAGCCTGGGTGACTGACTGAGACTCTGTCTCAAAAAAATAAAAAATAAAAATGTAAAAACCATTCTTAGCTCATGGGGCTGTACAAAAACAAGCCACAGGTAGATATGGCTCTCGGCTGTGAGTTACAGATACCCGCTGTAGGGGGCAAAAGGGCAGGAAAGGCATTCTCTGGCTTAAGCATGGGTCAGGGGATCCCAAACCAGGTCTACTTCTCCATGTCCAGCAAGGGACTTACACCCGATAAGCCATGCCTGCATGACCTGCTCTTCCTCCTCTTTCCCAACTCTCACCTGTATTTGGGATCCTTCCTGCTGGGAGCATCCGGGTCTGTCAGGACCAAGGTGTAGAGCTTCCCTGAATCAAGACCATCCCACGAAATGCTGGTGGGTCTATTCTTAACCTGTATGAAGGAATCAGTTTGGAGTAAAAAAGTCAGAAATGCTGAAGAAACTGGCTGGGTGTGGTGGCTCACGCCTGTAATCCCAGCACTTTGGGAGGCCCAGAAGAGAGGATCACTTGAGGTCAGGGGTTCGAGACCAGCCTGGCCAACACGGTGAAACCCGTCTCTACTAAAAATTCAAAAATTAGCTGGGTGTGGTGGCGGGCACCTGTAATCCCAGCTACTCAGGAGGCCGAGGTGGTGGGAGGATCGCTTGAGCTGGGGAGGCAGAGGCTGCAGTGAGCCAAGATCACCCCACTGCACTGGGCGACAAAGTGAGACTCTGTCTCGAAAAAAAAGAGAAATCCTGAAGAAACCGATACTCTTTCTTTGATCTCAGACTCTTCAAAGACAAAACAGAATAGATTTTTAATAAAATCAACGACCCTGTATTGACTCTAAGAGCCAGGAGCTGGAGTTTTATGTACATCATTTATCTTATTTATTTATTTTGAGACCAGGTCTCCTTCTGTCCTCCAGGCCACAGTGTAGTGACGCTATCAAGGCTCACTGTAGCCTCAACCTCCAGGGAGGACTCAATCGATCCTCCCACCTCAGCCTCCTGAGTAGCTGGGAACTACAGGCTCACACCATCACGCCTGGTCAATTTTTTTTTTTAGAGTTGGGGTCTTGCTATGTTGCCCAGGCTGTGTATTATTTCAGTCCCAACAACACCACGGGGCTAGTGTCCCAGCACACTATTAACAGAAACAGATGAGGCTGGGATTCCAACCCTGGCACTGAGTCCCCCTCCCAAGGACACCCTTACATTGTCTGTCCGGAATCACAGGGTTTCTGGATTTGGTGATCACGAGGCTACCTGGGGCCTGCTAAAGTGAAATCTGCATTAACGTTTCAAAATGCAACGTTTCAAACTGCATTAACATTTCAACGTGCAAAGAAAAGGAGAAAGCCAAGGTGGTAAGAGGGGGGCAGGGAAAGGGAGGCTGTGTTAGATGGCCACTTCATATGTAAATATCCAAAAAATTTAAATTCTGTGAACATCAAAAACAATGTAAGGTCGGGACAGTTTATTTAACACTGTTGCCTGGAGCTTCATAACCAACTAGCAGTGGCGTCTGCAAATCTAGTTTCTTCACTTTCAGCAGCCCCAGCCGTGGGCGTGGGAGGTCAAACAGCAAAACTAAACCGTCGCCCTCCAGCGTTCCGGCTGCACGCTGTCGACCGATTTAACAAAAGAGAAATCGGCCGGCGCGCTCATCGCCAGTTACATAATGCGTCACAGGCTCTCGGCCCTCCAAAACGAGGCCTAAAATGCTGACGCCCTAGGGGAAGCTCTTGGGGCGGGGGCGTCCGAACGGCCACAGTCTACTCCGTCTCGAGGACGTCCCTCTCCAGCGCCCTGCCCCGTTGAGGGAGAGGGGGATCCGGCCTGTTTCCGGACCTAGGCCCCTCTTGGGCCCGAAGCCCGGGAAAAGTGAATGAATTTCTGCTGCAGGCCGAACCTGCCTGGCCACGCCACAGGCCAGGTTCCCGGTGCTCGAGGTGGCCCCCAGGCACGGGACACGGACCCCGGTACCTCTGCCCTGGGGGGCCTACGACACACGCAGGCTGAACCTCCCCACCGCCCCTGGCCCTGTCTCCGCTGGGTCCCACCCAGGCGGCCGGCACAGGCCTCCGCGCCGGGCCGCTAGCTGCACGCCCGCCGCCCGGTGTACCTGAGTGGGCGTTAGCACTTTGCCCAGCTCGTCCAACGCAGCCCCGGCGTAGGTGACATGCAGCGGGTGCTGCGGTTGCTCGTCCACTTCTTGCAGGCTCAAGGGCCCGGACCACTTGCTGAGGTCCACCGGCATGGCGAGGCCAAGCAAAGCTTGCAGCCGGGAGTGCCGCGGCAGGCTAGGCGCGGGCGGCAGCAGCGACACGGAGGCCTCAGCACACTGGCCCGGGAAGGCGCAGACCCAGCGACCAAGCGAGAGCACGCGCCCCAGCCGCCGCCCACCCCGCGCACCGCCCCACGCCACGCCCACCGCTGCCTGGCCTCTGATTGGCCGAAGCTGGCAGAGCAGGGCCGCTCGGGCTCCTGGGTCCATGCAACCTGCTCCGGGTGGCAGCCGAGTTCTCGGGAACCGCGGCTTGGCCTGCGAGGCTGTTGTTTCAAGAAATGAAAATGAAGGGCGCCCTGGAATAGGTCCGCCTAAGAGAGAGGTTCCTGCCTTACAAAGTGTCGCGCTGAAAAAAAAAAAAATGCAATTGAGTTCGCCTTGGTTTCGTTTTGGTTTTCTTAATTTTTTGTATGATTCTTTGCTCCACTTTCCAAGTTCAGCAATGTGGCCTGGCTCATACCTATATCGCCAGCACGTTGGGAGGCCAAAGCAGGAGGATCGCTTGAGCCCAGGAGTTTGAGACCATCCTGGACAACATAGCAAGACCCCATCTTTACAGAAAACTAAAAAAAAAAAAAAAGCTAGACATAGTGGTGCATGCCTGTAGTCCTAGCTACTCCGGAGTCTGGGGCGGGAGAATCACTTTTTTTTTTTTTTCTGAGATGGAGTCTTGCTGTGTTGCCCAGACTGGAGCGCAGTGGCATGATCTCGGCTCATTGCAAGCTCCGCCTCCCGGGTTCACACCATTCTCCTGCCTCAGCCTCCCAAGTAGCTGGGACTACAGGCGCCGGCCACCACGCTCGGCTAATTTTTTGTATTTGCAGTAGAGACGTGATTTCACCATGTTAGCCAGGATGGTCTGGATCTCCTGACCTCGTGATCCGCCCACCTCGGCCTCCCAAAGTGCTGGGATTACAGGCGTGAGCCACAGCGCCCGACCGATCACTTCTTGAATCCAGGAGTTTGAGGCCATGGTGAGCTACGATCTTGCCACTGCACTCCTGTCTGCGCTTCAGAGTGAGACCACATCTTCACACACACACACACACACACACACACACACACATACACACACACACCAAATTCAGAAACTGTAAGGCCTTGCTTTTCTCTTGCACTTCTTAAAACGAGCCAGATTCTCTGTATTTTTACACAAGATCACTTGTCATGGTAATTGCCTGGTGAGAGCACCTGAGTGCACTTTTGAGCATTTACATATATGGGGAAATGTATTTGTCCGTTTTCTCCACACAAAATTCGTCCTCACAAAAGTCCTGAGAAATGTTTGGGTTTTGTTTTTTTTTTTTTTGAAAAACATTTTTAAACCGTATTTATTCATACCAAAACTGCTCTTACTGTGACCACCAACTGCTTGCTTTTTGCTTTTTGCTGAATATGATGAGCACTATTTTTTTCTTTCTTTTTTTTTGTTTTTTGAGACGGAGGCTCGCTCTGTCACCCAGGCTGGAGTGCAGTGGCCGGATCTCGGCTCACTGCAAGCTCTGCCTCCCGGGTTCAAGCAATTCTCCTGTCTCGGCCTCCCCAGTGGATGGGACTACAGGCATGCGCCACGGTGCCCAGCTAATTTTTGTGTTTTTGGTAGAGACAGAGTTTCACCATGTTGGCCAGGCTGGTCTCAAACTCCTGACCTCGTGATCCAGGACAACATGGTGAAACCCCATCTCTACAAACAAATACAAAAATTAGCCCGGTATGGAGGGATGTGCCAGTAATCACAGCTACTACCAAGGTTGACGCAGGAGGATCACCTGAGCCTGGGAGTTTGAGGCTGCAGTGAGGCGTGATTGTGCCATTGCACTCTAACCTGGGGGACAGAGCGAGACCCTATCTCTACAAAAACAAAACAAAACAAAAAAGTCTTCAACATTTTAATGACTTATTCTTCTATAGATGCACCATCATTCATTCAACAAGCCTCTTGATGTACTCTGTTTTGTTCATTGTTTTCCTTTTACAATATCACTGAAGTGAACCTCCTTATACATATATCTTTAAAAACTCGAAAGACTGTTTTTGGAAAATTTTTTTACATGGGAGCTTTTCTTAATTAGGTCAAAAAATACACACTTTATTTTTTGTTTGTTTGTTTTGAGACAGAGTCTTGCTCTGTCGCCCAGGCTGGGATGCAGTGGCACAACATTGTGAAACCCCATCTCTACTAAAAGTATAAAAATTAGCCAGGCGTGATGGCACACACCTATAATCCCAGCTACTCAGAAGGCTGAAGCAGGAGAATCACTTGAACCTGGGAGGTGGAGGTTGCAGTGAGCCAAGATCACACCACTGCACTCCAGCCTGGGTGACAGAGGGAGACTCTGTCTAAAAAAAAAAAAAGAAAGAAAAAGAAGAAAGAAATGTTTACAATATATTCTCTGAAGCCTGCTATTTGGAGAATTTTTTTGGGGGGGGGTTCTCCACAACCCCTTATCATAACCCAGATGTTCCTTTCTATTGATAATAACTCTTTTAACCAATTGTGAATCAGAAAATTTAAAAATCTACCTATAACCTGAAAGCCCTCCCACTTCAAGTTATCCTACCTTTCTGAACCAATTTTTTTTTTTTTTTTTTTTTTTTTGAGACAGGGTCTTGCTCTGTCACCCAGGCTGGAATGCAGTGGTGCAATCATGGCTCACTGCAGCCTCAGCTTCCCAGCTCCAGTGATCCTCCCACTTCCCACAGGTGTGTGCCACCACACCTGGCTACGTTTTGTATTTTTAGTAGAGACAGGGCTTTGCCACGTTGCCCAGGCTGGTCTCGAACTCCTGAGCTCAAGTGATCCACTGGCCTCTGCTTCCCAAAGTGCTGGGATTACAGATGTGAGCCACCACAGCTGGCCCCAATATATATCTTAAATGTATTTAATTGCTGTCTCATGTCTCCCTGAAATGTATAAATCCCAGCTGTGTCCAACCACCTTGGGCACATGTTCTCTGGGTCTCTTGAGGGCTGGGCCACAGGCCATGGTCACTCATATTTGACTCGGAATGGATCTCTTCAAATGTTTTACAAAGTTTGACTCTTTTCATTGATGCTATTTATTCTGTTGTCCGCTTGTATTTCTACCACGTGTGCCTCTTCTAGGCCAGGAGCTTGGGCAGGTGCTGGTTGAGGGTAGACTCAAATGAACCAGCCTGGAAAACCACGACTTGTTTTTGTTTGTTGAAAGAGGACCAGGAAATTCACTGATGTGGTTATTCAGTGGAATGGCTTCATGCCAGTTTCACTCATTGTGCTTCTGCGAGAGAAATTGTTTAATAAGGAAATTTGGGGCCGGGGGCGGTGGCTCATGCCTGTAGTCCCAGCACTCTGGGAGGCTGAAGCAGGTGGTTCACCTGAGGTCAGCAGTTGGAGACCAGCCTGGCCAACGTGGTGAAACCCCTGTCTGTGAAAAATAGAAAAATTACCCGGGCGTGGTGGTGAGCGCCTCTAATCCCAGCTAGTCAGGAGGCTGAAGCAGAAGCATTGCTTGAACCTAGGAGGCGCAGGTTGCAGTGAGCCAAGATCGTGCCACTGTACTCCAGGCTGGGCGACACAGCAAGACTCCATCTCAAAACACAACAAACAAAACAAAAATAATTATGAGGGAATTTTGGACAAAAATAAAGTTCTGTCCTTAGCTTGAGTTCAGAAACTGTTGTGGCCATGCCAGTGACTTGCAACTGCCACTCCAGGGGACTGAGGTGCTGGCTGCTGGCCAAGGATATGCACAGAGACACTGTTCTGAGAATTAACCATTAACAGGTTACCAGGACTCCACTTGTCAGATTTTTCCTATCGAGACTTTTTTTTTTTTTTTTTTTTTTTGCCTTTTCTCTTTGAGAATTTTTTTGCCTTTTCTCTTTGAGAAAGTATTTGAAAATACCCTCTATGGCTGGGCATGGTGGCTCACGCCTGTAATCCCAGCACTTTGGGAGGCCGAGGTAGGTGTATCACGAGGTCAGGAGATCAAGACCATCCTGGCTAACATGGTGAAACCCCATCTCTACTAAAAATACAAACAAATTAGCTGGCCGTGGTGGTGGGCTCCTGTAGTCCCAGCTAATCAGGAGGCTGAGGCAGGAGAATGGCTTGAACCCGGGAGGTGGAGCTTGCAGTGAGCCGAGATCGTGCCACTGCACTCCAGCCTGGGTGTCAGAGGGAGACTCTGTCTCAAAAAATGAAAAAAAGAGAAAATACCCTCTATGTTCTCACTTAATCTCCTGCAGTCCTGAGTTGATGCAGACGACCACACATCCAAAAGGAAACTAGGTATGTCAAATCATGCGTAAACTCGGGGAAGCCTCATCATGCAGACTTTAGCAATATTACAGTAGTTATCATTCAGGCCAGGCGCAGTGGCTCATGCCTGTAATCCCAGCACTTTGGGAGGCCAAGGCGGGCAGATCGCTTGAGGCCAGAAGTTCAAGACCGGCCTGACCAACATGGTGAAATCCCGTCCCTACTAAAAATAGAAAAATTAGCCAGGACTGGTGGAGGGCACCTGTAATCCCAGCTACTCAGGAGGCTGAGGCAGGAGAATGGTGTGAACCCAGGAGGTGGAGGCTGCAGTGAGCCGAGATCGCGCCACTGCACTCCAGCCTGGGCAACAAGAGTGAGAACTTCTCTCAAGAAAAGTAAAATAATCAGTGATCATTCAAACCAGAATCCTGACCCTCTTTGGGAAGAATGACTTGCTTTGTGTCTTAAACAGAATACCTGCCACGCCCACAGTTCCCAGGACATCCTCAGGGGCCCATCCACTGACACTCCTCCCACCGGCAGCCAATTCAAAGGCTTCTCAAACCACCTATGAAATGGCCTGACTCAACAGCCTGACCTGGACCAATCAGATTCGAGCTTCTGCGGCTGTACAAACTGGTATTTTAAAAGAAGAAGGCCGGGCGCGGTGGCTCAAGCCTGTAATCCCAGCACTTTGGGAGGCCGAGACGGGCGGATCACGAGGTCAGGAGATCGAGACCATCCTGGCTAACACGGTGAAACCCCGTCTCTACTAAAATATACAAAAAACTAGCCGCGCGAGGTGGCGGGCGCCTGTAGTCCCGGCTACTCGGGAGGCTGAGGCAGGAGAATGGCGTGAACCCGGAAGGCGGAGCTTGCAGTGAGCTGAGATCCGGCCACTGCACTCCAGCCCGGGCGACAGAGCGAGACTCCGTCTCAAAAAAAATAAAAATAAAAATAAAAGAAGAAGGCCAGGTGTGGTGGCTCACACCTGTAACCTCAGCACTTTGGGAGGCCAAGGTAGGAGATCACTTGAGCTCAGGAATTTAAGACCATTAAGAGCCTAGTGGCCCATGCCACTAGGCCCAGCTAATTTTTTTTTTTTTTTTTTTTTTTTTTGAATTTTGTGTAGAGACAGGGTCTCACTATGTTGCTCAGGCTGGTCTCAAACTCCAGGCAGATCACCCGAGGTCAGGAGTTTGAGACCAGCCTGGCCACATGGTGAAACTCCGTCCCTACTAAAAATACAAAAATTAGCCGGGTGTGGTGGTGGGTGCCTGTAATTCCAGCACTTTGGAGGCTGAGTCAGAACTGCTTGAACCTGGGAGGTGGAGGTTGCAGTGAGCTGGCGGAGGTTGCAGTGAACTGCACTCCAGCCTGGGCAACAAAAGCGAGACTCAGTCTCAAAAAAAAAAAAGAAAAAAGAAAAAGAAAACTAATTTGTTCATGTACTGAGATGCTGGTGGGTGATTGACTTCAGGAGTGTCTGGATCCAGGGACTTGACTAATACCTTAGGTATCTGTCTTCCATGTTTCCACCTGTGGGGTGGCTTCAATTTCAAGTAGACTCCCCCTTCACGTTTCCAGATAACCATTCTGGTAGGCAGTTTCTAAGATGGACCCAGTGAACCCCACGTCCTGGTATTCATGGCCCCACGTGCTTCCCTCCCCTTGAGTAACTTGCTTCTAATCAATAACATGACATGTAAATGGGATGTCCCTTCTGATTAAGTTATGTAAGGCCGGGTGAGGTGCACTGGTTCACGTCTATAATCCTAGCACTTTGGGAGGCCGAGGCAGGAGGATTGCTTAAGCCCAGTAGCTCAAGACCAACCTGGGCAACATGGTAAGACCCCCATCTCTCCAAAAAATTTAAAAATTAGCCAGGTATGGTGGCACACCTGTAGTCCCAACTACTCAGGAGGCTGAGGCTGGAGGATGGCTTGAGCCTAAGAGTTCAGGGCTGCAGTAAACCGTCATCATGCCACTGCACCCCAGCCTGGGTGACAGAGCAAGACCGTATCTCAAACAACCTACGACGTGCAGACAGGATGTCACTTCCGATTGAGTTATATAAGGCTGTGGCTTCCGTCTTGCTAGCTCGCGCTGTCCATTGCTTTCTCAGCTCGCAGGCCTCTGGGAAGCAAGCCATCGTGTGGCAGCAGGCCCATGTGGCAAGGAACCAAGGGCAGCTTCCGGCCAAGAGCCAGCCAGGACTTGAGGCCCTAGCCCAACAACCCCTCCAGGAACTGAATTTTGCCAATAACCACTGAATGACCTTGGAAGCGGATCCTTCCCCCAAAAGCCCAGCTTTCGGGTGAGTGTAGAGTGCAGGTCCTGGCTGAAAACCTAGGTGAGATTCTTCAGGCCTGCCTGACTGTGGGCAATGATGAAGGCTTTCCCTGGCCGGCTTTGGGGAAAGCTGCCCTCCCCACACCACATTGGGTGCCCAGCCTATGCACTGCAGTGTCTGAAGGGAGCTGGAGTCAGGAGCTCCAGCGGTCCTGGCCGGCCATGCTTTTGAACACGTTTGCATTCCTAACCAGGCAGCACGTTTGATCCTAGGTCTCTTTATCTGGGGCCTCGGGCAGAGGTCTTTGGGGCTTCTGCCAAGACCTCCTTCTGGGGATGGGAGGGGGAAACCTTGAACCCACTATTTCCCACTCTGATTTCATATCCAGTACTTTTCCACTCCTGACCCTTATACCATCACAATCAAGTGATAAAGCCTTACCTCTTTCATTTTTGGCTTACTGCTTTTTTTTTTTTTTTTTTCTTTTGAGACAGGGCCTTGCTTTGTCACCCAGGCTGGAATGCAGTGGTGCAATCATGGCTCACTGCAGCCTCAGCCACATGGGCTCAAGTGATCCTCCCACCTTGACCTCCTGAGTAGCTGGGACTACAGGTGTGCACCACCATGCCCTGCTAATTTTTCTTTTTCTTTCTTTCTCTTTTTTTTTTTTTTAGAGACAGGGTCTCACTATGTTGTTGAGGCTGGTCTCAAACTCCTGGGCTCAAGTGATCCTCCTGCCTTGGCCTCTCAAAGCGCTTGGATTACAGGTGTGAGCCCAGTGCACCTGGCCGATGGCTTATTGCTTAATTGTCTACTTGGACACCTGACACCTCAGCTCGCTCTCCCAGCTTGAGTAAGGTTTTGACAATGAGACGCGAGACCTGGCTGACACTTCTTGAAGCCTCGTGAGACCCTGGGTCAGCAGGAGACCCAGCTGTGGTTTCCCCAAACCCCTGATCTATAGAAATTATAAGATAATAAAGTCCAGGTGCGGTGACTCACGCCTGTAATCCCAACACTTTGAGAGGCTGAGGCAGGCAGATTACCTGAGGTCAGGAGTTTCAGACCAGCCTGACCAACATGGAGAAATCCCATCTCTACTAAAAATACAAAATTACAGCTGGGTGTGGTGGCTCATGCCTGTAATCCCAGCATTTTGGGAGGCCGAGGCGGGCGGATCACGAGATCAGGAGCTCAAGACCATCCTGGCCAACATGGTGAAACCCCGTCTCTACTGAAAATACAAAACAATTAGCTGGGCGTGGTGGCAGGTGCCTGTAATCCCAACTACTCGGGAGGCTGAGGCAGAATTGCTTAAACCTGGGAGGCAGAGGTTGCAGTGAGCCGAGATCATGCCTCTGTACTCCAGCCGGCGAGACAGAGCTAGACTCCCTGGGTGGCAGAGCGAGATTTTGTCTCAAAAAAAAAAAAAAGAAAGAAAGAAAGAAAGAAAAGAAAAAGAAATACAGGTAGGAAACGTAAAAGCAAAAGATGTCTTCTGCAAGTAGCAAATGAGTGATGCACACACCAATGCAGAGATCTTGTTAATCAGCTTGAGAGAGCAGCATCTAAGCAGCAGGTGAGTAAGCGCCTTGCATGTGTACACAGCCGATATTAATTATGTATGATATTGGCCACTTAATTAAAACAGATTCCATCTCTACTTATCAAAATGTTATGAGTTTCTGCAAGCTCCAGAATTTTCTGCAAGCTCCAGAAATTGAGAAACTGTATTCATTAAAACACATCAACCTGGAATTTATTTCTACTTCCCCAACTGTTTTGACTTAGTCATGTTTATCTGTAGTGAACATTTGACCAAAAGTTCAAGGTAAGTAAAGAAAGAGATTAGATTAAAAAGTGTTGCCAAGCCAATTCCCTAGAGTTGGATCAAAGTTCTAGAAGGGCAAATGTCACATATACAGAAATGTGACTGGGCACCATGGCTCATACCTGTAATCCTAGCACTTTGGGAGGCCGAGGCAGGTGGATCATTTGAGGGTAGGAGTTTGAGACCAGCCTGGCCAACGTGGTGAAACCCTGTCTCTACTAAAAATACAAAAAAGCCAGGCATGGTTACACACACCTGGAACCCCAGCTACTTGGGAGGCTGAGGCAGGAGAATCGCTTGAACCTGGGAGGCGGAGGTTGCAGTGAGCGGAGATCGCGCCACTGCACTCCAGCCTGGGTGACAGAGTGAGACTCTGTGACAAAAAAAAAAAAAAATCAAAAATTAGCTGGTGGGGTGGCGGGTGCCTGTTGTTCCAACTGCTTAAGAGGCTGAGGTGGGCTGGTCGTGGTGGCTCATGCCTGTAATCTCAGTACTTTGGGAGGCCCAGGAGGGTGGATCACCTGAGGTTGGGAGTTCGAGACCAGCCTGACCAACATGGAGAAACCCCGTGCCTACTAATAATACAAAATTAGCCGGGCGTGGTGGTGCATGCCTGTAATCCCAGCTACTCGGGAGGCTGAGGCAGGAGAATCGCTTGAACCCGGGAGGTGGAGGTTGCGGTGAGCCCAGATCGTGCCATTGCACTCCAGCCTGGGCAACAGGAGTGAAACGCCATCTCAAACAAGACACAACAAAACAAACAAAATATATATATATACACACACACACATACATACACACACATACATGCCTGGTGCAGTGGCTCACACCTGTAATCCCAGCATTTTTGGGAGGCCAAGGAGGCCAGATTGCTTGAACCCAGGAGTCTGAGACCAGCTGAGCAACATGGCAAAACCCATCTCTACAAAAAATGCAAAACTTAGCCAGGTGTGGTGGCCCTCACCTGTGGTCCCAGCTACTCCAGGCTGAGGCAGGAGGGTCACTTGAGCCTAGGAGGTGGAGGTTTCACTAAGCCAAGATCACGCCACTGCACTCCAGCCTGGGCAACAGACAGAGGCTCAAAAAACAACAATAACATATAGTGTGTGACTTTATTTATGTCTTTAAAAATATATATCTGGGCTGGGCACAGTGGCTCATGCCTGTAACCCCAGCACTTTGAGAGGCTGAGGTGGGCAGAACACCTGAGGTTGGGAGTTCGAGACCAGCTTCAACATGGAGAAACCCTATCTCTACTAAAAATACAAAATTAGCTGGGTGTAGTGGTGCATGCCTGTAATCCCAGCTACTCGGGAGGCTGAGGCAGGAGAATTGCTTGAACCCAGGAGGTGGAGGTTGTGGTGAGCCAAGATCGTGCCATTGCACTCCAGCCTGGGCAACAAGAGCGAAACTCTGTCTCAAAAAAAAATATATGTAT
Organism: Chlorocebus sabaeus; assembly: GCF_047675955.1. Lineage (NCBI taxonomy): Eukaryota > Metazoa > Chordata > Mammalia > Primates > Cercopithecidae > Chlorocebus > Chlorocebus sabaeus. Next base: position 115,284,939 of record NC_132914.1, on the reverse strand, counting down.
ATATGTTAATATGTCATATATAATGCATATAAATGCATATCTGAAAGAATAAACAACAAATAGTTAACTGTGATATTTCTTTAGAGTGAGATAAAAAAAATGTAGAAAGTCTTTTTTTTTTTTTTGAGACAGAGTTTCGCTCTTGTTGCCCAGGCTGGAGTGCAGTGGCACGATCTTGGCTCACCGCAACTGCCACCTCCCAGGTTCAAGGGATTCTTCTGCCTCAGCCTCCCGAGTAGCTGGGATGACAGGCATGCACCACCATGCCTGACTAATTTTGTATTTTTAGTAGAGACAGGGTTTCTCCATGTTGATCAGGCTGGTCTCAAACTCCCAACCTCAGGTGATCTGCCCACCTTGGCCTCCCAAAGTGTGGAGATTACAGGCGTGAGCCACAGCTCCTGGCCTGCTGGGAGTTTTTTTGAGTAAGGTATGCAGAAGGAGAGAGCCCTGGTGATCAAAGCTGCTTGAGTTCCTGGGCCGATCAAACTTCTGGGTGCCATCAAGAAACTAAGAATCGGCTGGGCACGGGGGCTCACGCTTGGGAGGCATAGACAGGTGAATCGCTTGAGCCCAGGAGTTTGAGACCCACCTGGGCAACACAGTGAGACCACATCTCTACAAAAAATACAAAACATTAGCCGGGCATAAGGGCACGCACCTGTGGTCCCAGGTACTCGTGAGGCTGAGGTGGGAGGGTGGCTTGAGCCAGGGAGGTCCAGGCTGCAGTGAGCCGTGATCACACTAATGAATTCCAGCTGGGTGACAGAGTAAGACCCTGTCTCAAACAAACAAAAACTTTAACAACTGCCAGGCTCGGTGGCTCATGTCTGTAATCCTAGCACTTTGGGAGGCGGAGGTGGGCAGATCACCTGAGGCTGGGAGTTCGAGACCAGCCTGACCAACATGGAGAAACCCCGTCTCCACTAAAAATACAAAATTGGCCGGGCGTGGTGGCACATGCCTATAATCCCAGCTACTAGGGAGGCTGAGGCAGGAGAATCACTTGAACCTAGGAGGTGGAGGTTGCGGTGAGCCGTGATCGTGCCATTGCACTCCAGCCTGGGCAAACAAGAGTGAAACTCCGTCTTAAAAAAAAAAAAACTTTAACAACTGTTCATCCTGAAGTAATTTAATGTGTGCTGCCTCCTCCAGAGACTTCCTCTTTAAAAAAATAAAAATACGCCAGGCATGGTGGCTCATGCCTGTAATCCCAGCACTTTGGTAGACCAATGCAGGTGGACTGCTTGGGGTCAGGAGTTTGGGACCAGCCTGAGCAATATGGCAAAAATTCATCTCTACCAAAAATATAAAAATTAGCTGGGCATGATGGAGGGCGCCTGTAATGCCAGCTACTCGGGAGGCTGAGGCAGGAGGATCACTTGAAACTGGGAGGCAGAGGTTACAGTGAGCTGAGATCATACCACTGGACTCCAGCCTGGGTGACAGAGTGAGACCCTGTCTCAAAAAAAAAAAAAAAAAATACTAAAGAATTAATTAAAAAGAAAAATAAAATAAAAATAAATCCAGGAAGCACAATGTTTAGCCAAAACAATAAATCTACAGCTGCAGAATTTTGAACGAAATAGGCCAGCAACAAAAGTTATTTGCGGTGGGGAGCAGTGACTCATGCCTGTAATCCCAACACTTTGGAAGGCCGAGGCAGGTGGATCACAAGGTCAGGAGTTCAAGGCCAGCCTGGCCAATATGGTGAAACCACATCTCTACGGAAAATACAAAAATTAGCCGGGCATGGTGGCGGGTACCTGTAATCCCAGCTACTCGGGATGCTGAGGCAGGAGAATCCCTTGAACCCAGGAGGTAGAGGTTGCGGTGAGCTGAGATTGCGCCACTGCACTCCAGCCTGGTGACAGAGCTTTTGTCAAAATGGGGGTCTCACTATGTTGCCCAGGCTGTTCTCAAACTCCTGGCCTCAAACCATCCTCCCACCCCAGCCTCCCAAAGTGCCAGGATTACATGTGTGAGCCAGCCAGCCTTATTGCAGTTTTGATTTACATTTCTCTGATGATTAATGATTTTTTCATGTTTGTTGGCTGCTAACATATCAAGAAGTGTATTTGTATTAATAATTACCAATTATTGATTATCTCCTTCCTGCTGGCAACTTTTATTGACTGCCATAAACTGAAGTTCAGAGAAGGGAAAAATATCTCTTCCTAAAGACACAGAGATACATAAACAAACCTGACAAATAGGAGGACCAAAACCTATGCACAGTGCCTCACCCCTCGAAGGAATTAACAAAAATGTAGGTAGCTGTTGGAACAAAGAAACAGTAGTCCAGGGTCATTTTGTGTGTGGGATAAAGGTCCTCTAATCTATCTAGTTCCCACAGATAGCACAGCACAGACACCAGTGTTCATACACAAAAGTCCATTCTTTGAATTATCACAAGAAAATATTGCATTGTGCATACTGTGCTCTGTTGAAAGTGTCGGGGAGCTATATGTGATACATTTTAGAAATATCAGGATTAGACAAGCGGGTGAGCCCTGCCTTTGTCCATGAGCTGTGACCTTAAGCAATCTGTTTAACAACTCTGGGACACTTTTCCTCCCTTGGAAGGTGAAGGCTATTGGTTGAACCAATAATCTCTGAAATTTTTGGAGTTCCATGAAGCTTGAACCAACTATGATCTTTGAGATGACCTTGGCTGTGGAACCCAGGTTCTGTTGAGGTTCGAGAGCGCCACCTGGTGATTCCAGTTTGTAAGTGAGTTATTATTACTATTTTTTTTCCCACTTCCTGGGCCAGACCGACCCAGTTTAGAATTCCAGTTTAGACCAGCAGGATTGGCTTTTTTGTTTTGTTCGGGCTCAGAAACGGAGGCTTTGATACACTGAACTGAAGAAGGATCTCTCTGATATTCCCTCCCCTCCAAAAGCACAGGAAGTTCCTTTATCTACCTAAAATCCAGACCCCCCAATTAGAAACAATTGCTCTTTCTTTCCCTCCCTGTTATCTCTTTATCTATTGCAGAAAGGAAGACCCAGAAGGTAACCACACCTGAACAGATCCTTTCACAAGATAATGTCAAGCTCATTCACATTTCAAAGACATCTATTTACAAGCTAATTTCTCTTCTGGTTCCCGACCCATTCATTTCCCTAGTAATCCTTTATTTCCCCCTAAATTTCTTTTTTCCCTCCAATAACCCATTTTGCCAGGATGGAAACCCGTCTTTCTATAATCTCAAAATGATATTTAGTGTTCCAAATTCCCTTGAGTTGTGGGTAATTCCTCTGTAGTTTCCCCGCTTGTTCACATTAATACATCTACATGCCTTTTCTCCAATTAATCTGCCTTTTGTTGAGTTGATCGTTCTTTCGTTCTTTCTTTCTTCCTTTCTTTCTTCTTATTTTCTTTTTATTTATTTTTTAATCTAAAGCTGGCATCTGGTTCCAGCCTTCTTTCCTCAAAAAATTTGTAATGGCCGGGCGCGGTGGCTCAAGCCTGTAATCCCAGCACTTTGGGAGGCTGAGTCAGGCGGATTACAAGGTCAGGAGATCGAGACCATCCTGGCTAACATGGTGCACGGTGAAACCCCGTCTCTACTAAAAAATACAAAAAACTAGCCAGGCGAAGTGGCGGGCGCCTCTAGTCCCAGCTACTCGGGAGGCTGAGGCAGGAGAATGGTATAAACCCGGGAGGCGGAGCTTGCAGTGAGCTGAGATCTGGCCCCTGCACTCCAGCCTGGGCGACAGAGCGAGACTCCATCTCAAAAAAAAAAAAAAAATTGTAACTAGAATTTCATTTCTTTCTTTTTTTTTTCCTGAGTGAGAGCCTCTCTCTCTGTCACCCAGGCTAAAGTGACAATCCAGTGAACTCCTGACCTCAGTTCAGGACCTGATCTCAGGTCACGATCTTGACTCACTGCAACCTCCATCTCCTGGGTTCAAGCAATTCTCCTGCCTCAACCTCCCAGGTAGCTGGGAATACAGGCGTGCACCACCATGCCCAGCTAATTTTTATATTCTTAGTAGAGACGGGGTTTCACCATGTTGGCCAGGCTGGTCTGCTGACCTCAAGTGATCTGCCCACCTCGGCCTCCCAAAGTGCTGTGATCACAGGCATGAGCCACTGTGCCTGGCCTGTAACTAGAATTTCTATACATCTCTGAAATGCATGCATATCAAAACTCATTGTGCAGACCCTGGCTGACATTAAGGGATCAAAATGTCTACAAATGTAATCATGTATCGTGACCTGCACAGCTAATGTGGTCCAAATTACCCTTAAGCTCCCGCTTTTAGGTCCATAAATACCTGGAAGGAAAATTCACCGCAGGGCACTCAGTCCTCTTGTGCTGAGGAGCCCCGCTGCACTTTCATGCAGTGTTCTTTCTAATAAATTTTTTTTTCAGACCTATACTGACATCGGTAAATTCTTTTTACTAACCTACGACCTGTGAGCCCACCACTGGCCAGTGCCGGGCTCTGACATCTTGTCCAGCAGAGATGGTCTCGCTCTGTTGCCCAGCTAGAGGGCAGTGGTGCAATCATAGCTCACTGTAGCCTCGAATTCCTGGGCTCAAGTGATCCTCTCATCTCAGCCTCCTGAACTGCTGGAACCACAGGAAAACATCACCACACCCAGCTCATTTTTTAATTTGTTGTAAAGATGGGTCTAACCATGTTGCCCAGGCTTATCACAAAGTTCTCAATGTCCCCACCCCCCAACCCAAGTTTAAGAACAACTACTGGCCAGGCATGGTGGCTTATGCCTGTAATCCCAGCACTTTGGGAGACTGAGGCAGGTGGATCACCTGAGGTCAGGAGTTCAAGACCAGCCTGGCCAACATGGTGTAACCCTGTCTCTACTAAAAATACAAAAATTAGCCAGGCATGGTGGCGGGTGCCTGTAATCCCAGCTACTTGGGAGGCTGAGGCAGGGGAGAATCGCTTGAACCTGGGAGGCGGAGGTTGCAGTGAGCCAAGATCGCGCCACTGCACTCCAGCTTGGGGGATAAGAGTGAGACTTCATCTCAAAAAAAAAAAGAAAAAAGGAAAAAAAAAAACAAACGGGAATTGCAGTGGAGAAAGAGTAATTCATGCAGAGCTGGCTGTGCAGGAGACCGGAGTTTTACTGTGACTGAAATTAGTCTCTCGGAGCATTCAGGGATCAGGGTTTGTTTTGTTTTGTTTTGTTTTGTTTGAGACGGAGTCTCGCTCTGTCTCCCAGGCTGGAGTGCAGTGGCACGATCTCGGCTCACTGCAAGCTCCGCCTCCCGGGTTTACGCCATTCTCCTGCCTCAGCCTCCCGAGTAGCTGGGACTACAGGTGCCTACCACCTTGCCCGGCTAGTTTTTCGTATTTTTTAGTAAAGACGGGGTTTCACCGTGTTAGCCAGGATGGTCTCGATCTCCTGACCTCGTGATCTGCCCATCTCGGCCTCCAAAGTGCTGGGATTACAGGCTTGAGCCACGGCGCCCGGCCAATCAGGGTTTTTAAAGATGAGTTGGCGGGTAGGGCTTGGGAAGTGGGGTGTGATGATTGGTCAGGTTGGAGATGGAATCAGGGGATCGAAGTGAGTTTTTCTGCTGTCTTCTGCTCTTAGGTGGGATGGCAGAGCTGGCTGAGCCAGATTACCCGTCTGGGTGGTGTCAGCTGATCCATCCATCAAGTGCAGGGTCTGAAAAATTTCCCAAGCCCTGATCTTAGGTTTTACAATAGTGATGTTACTTCCAGGAGTAATTTGGGGCTGTTCAGACTCCTGGAGACAGAGGCTGCATGGCCCCTAAACTGTAATTTTTTTTTTTTTTTTTTTTTTTTTTAGACGGAGACTGGTGGGACCTCAACCCCAGTCGGTATCCAGGCTCTTGACACCATCTGGAGAAGGAATTCAAGAGTGAGTCAGAAAATGATAAAAATACAAAGATTTATTGTAAAGTGAAAAATATACAAGAAAGGGGAGTGCGGGCTGACTCAAGACAGAGTCTAATGGGACTTGGGACTTGGGGTTTCTACCTTTTGGGTTTTGTTTTGTTTTGTTTTGTTTTTGTTTTTTTGAGACGGAATCTCGCACTGTCACCCAGGCTGGAGTGCAGTGGCGTGATTTTGGCTCACTGTAACCTCCGCCTCCTGGGTTAAAACGATTCTCCTAGCTCAGCCTCCCAAGTAGCTGGGATTACAGGCATGCACCACCACGCCTGGATAATTTTTGTATTTTTAGTAGAGACGAGATTTCACCATTTTGGCCAGGCTGGTCTCGAACTCCTGACTTCAGGTGATCTGCCCGCCTCAGCCTCCCAAAGTGCTGGGATTACAGGTGTGAGCCACCGTGCCCAGCTCTTTTAGGTTTCTTTAACCAAGGAGTGGAATATTCATGAAGATTCTTGGGAAAAGGTGGAGGTTTCTCAGAACTGTGGTGCTACCCATTTTTACACCAAATATGGGTTTTTCCAGAACTATCATGGCACTGGTGTGTGTGGGATTTATTTATTACTTATTTATTATTATTAATTTTTGAGACAGTCTCACTCTATCACCCAGGCTGGTGCAGTGGTGCAATCTTGGCTCATTTCAGCCTCTACCTCCCAGGTGCAGGGGATTCTCCTGCCTCAGCCTCACAAGTAGCTGGGATTACAGGCTCCCACCATCATGCCCGGCTAATTTTTGTATTTTTAGTAGAGACGAGGTTTCACCATGTTGGCCAGGCTGTTCTCGAACTCCTGACCTCAGGTCATCTGCCTGCCTCAGCCTCCCAAAGTGCTGGGATTACAGGCATGAGCCACCATGCCCAATGGGTCTGGGATTTAGTATGTTAATGAGCGTATAATGAGGTCCTTGGTGAAACCTACATCAAATCCAGCACCATGTTGGGTCCAGTTGGTCTTAGCCAGCTTGGTCCACACCCTGGTTTTTCAGGGTCTTATCGGTCCCTTACTTCTGCAACAGAAGTTTCCTTTTGCAAGTCATGTGAAACTGCTACTGGAATTTTCTATTCTCTTGTGACCAACCTGTATTATTCCTGTCTCACTGAGACCGTAAGAAATTGGGAATTCCAACTACACATCCAAAACAGTTTGACTAAAACTGTTGAAAAAATAAAAAAATAATGGCATAAAGTATTGCTTGACTAAATTCCAGTCAGGTGCACTGGCATACAGAAAGGCCACTCTAGGTTGGGTTTGGTGGCTCATGCCTGTAATCCCAGCATTTTGGGAGGTTGAAGTGGGAAGATCACTTGAGGTCAGGAGTTCGAGACCAGCCTGGCCAAAATGGTGAAACTCTGTCTCTACTAAAAATGCAAAAATTAGCCGGACCTGGTGACGGAAGCCTGTAATCCCAACTACTCTGGAAGCTGAAGCACAAAAATTGCTTGAACCCAGGAGGTGGAGGTTGTACTTAGCCAAGATCATGCCACTGCAGTCTAACCTGGGTGACAGAGCAAGACTCTGTCTCAAAAAAACAAAAACAAAAAACAAACAAACAAAAACAAAGAAAGCCCATTCTATATTTTTTATTTTTTATTTTTTTGAGACAGGGTCTCGCTCTGTCACTCAGGCTGGAGTGCCATCGCGTGATCTCTGCTCACTACGACCTTCATCCCCCAGGCTCAAGCAGTCCTCCCACCTCAGCCTCCTGAGTAGCTGGGACCACAGGCGCACACCACCATGCCCGGCTAGGTTTTTTGTATTTTTGGTAGATACGGAGATTCATCATGTTGCCCAGGCTGCTGTCGAACTCCTGAGCTCAAGTGATCTGCCTGCCTCAGCCTCCCAAAGTGCTGGGGTTACAGGCCTGAGCCACCACGTCCGGCCAGAAAACCCACTGTAAATAAAGAGAGGTAGGCTTTTAAAAGTGTCAATCTGGGCCGGGCGCGGTGGCTCACGTCTGTAATCCCAGCACTTTGGGAGGCCGAGGCGGGTGGATCACGAGATCAGGAGTTCGAGACCATCCTGGCTAACATGGTGAAACCCCGTCTCTACTAAAATCACAAAAAATTAGCCGGGCGTGGTGGCATGCGCCTGTAGTCCCAGCTACTTGGGAAACTGAGGCAGGAGAATGGCGTGAACCCAAGAGGCGGAGCGGAGCTTGCAGTGAGCCGAGATTGTGCCACTGCACTCCAGCCTGGGTGACAGAGCGAGACTCCGCCTCAAAAAAAAAAAAAAAAAAAAGTGTCAATCTGTTCACAGTAAAGTAAGGCAAGCAAGGGAAGCAAAATCAATGTCTTTCTAGAGGTGGAATGATAGGTAGGGAAGGGAGGACTTTAGGAAAGAGGTACCCCAGGTTCTGAGTCACTTCATGGCTTAAATATTAATTGAATATCAATCAACAGATGAATGGATGTAAAAAAGGTGGTATCTCTGTTGCAGTAGGTAGTTAGTCAGACCTAAGCAGGGAAGGAGAGGCCCGTCCGCCCCATCAGGAGATGGTCAGGCAGTTGTTAAACTGTCTCTCTAAAATAATCATTGGTTGCAGCCGATGCCAGGGAAAAACAGTCTCCCAATAGTTAGAAACGCCAGAAACTGGTGGTCAGCAGCTTCCCAGTAAGATCTCAGGAGCTGGGTGAGTGGGCTTAAGCATGTACATGAAAAGGGAAAATGGTGGAGTTTAACTGGTACATGACCTTCCTCTAGGAACACTCAACTGATAAAGGAAGAACGCCTCAAGACCCATGTGGGTCTGCAGCAACCTGAATCCTTGCCTCCTCAAGAGAATTCAACCAAGGGGCATAAGGCAGAGTGAGAAACTAAGGCAAGTTTCACAGCAGGAGTGAAAGTTTATTAAAAAGTTTTACAGCAGGAATGCAAGGAAATAAAGTACACTTGGAAGAGGGCCAGTAGGGAACTTGAGAGATTCAAGTGCGTGGTTTGACCTTTGACTTGGGGTTTTATATGTTGGCGGTCTGCATGTACAATGGCCTGTCAGCACTCGGGAGGGGCTGCATGTGAATGTTTACCGAAGCTATATGCGTTCTTGAATCTCTCAAGTTCCCTACTGGCCCTCTTCCAAGTGTACTTTACTTCCTTGCATTCCTGCACTAAAACTTTTTAATAAACTTTCACTCCTGCTGTGAAACTTGCCTTAGTTTCTCGCTCTGCCTTATGCCCCTTGGTTGAATTCTCTCTTCTGAGGAGGCAAGGATTCAGGTTGCCGCAGACCCGTATGGATTCACTGCTACCATCATCTCCATACAATGGAATCTAATTTGGCCATAAAATGAAATGAAGTATTGATACAAGCTACAATGTAGATGAACCTTGAGAACATTGTGCTAAGTGAAAGAAGCCAGTTACAACATATATTGCTTGCTTCTGTTAATATGAAATGTCTGGAATAGGCAAAACCATAGAGACAGAAAGTAGATTGATGATTGCTGGGGGTTGGAGGGGATAAGGAAATTGGGAATGTGTCTTAGTCCGTTTTCTGTTGCATATATACCACAGACTGGGTAGGGTAATTTATAAAGAAAAAAAAGTATATTTAGCTCATGGTTCTGGAGACTGAGAAGTCCAAGAGCATGGAACAAGCATCTGGTGAGGACCTTCTTGACGTATCATAACATAGTAGAGGACAACACATGGCAAGAGGACAAAAGCAAGAGAGCCAGAGGCTGCTTGCTTTTATAACAAAACCACTCCCACAATGGCAACATTAATCCATTCTTGAGGGTAGAGGGACTGAGTTTCCAACACATGAATTTTGGAGGACACATTCAAACCATAGCAAGGTGATAGCTAAAGGGTGTGTGGTGTCTTTTTGGAGTGATGAAAATCTAAAATTGATGGTAGTAATGGTTGTACAACCTTGTGACTATACTAAAAGCCATTGAATTGTACACTTTAAGATAATTCTATGGTATGAATTATATCTCAATAAAGCTGTTATCAGCGGGGGTGTGATGGCTCATGCCTGTAATCCCACCACTTTGGGAGGTCAAGGCAGGTTGATCACCTGAGGTCAGGAGTTCAAGGTCAGACTGGCCAATATGGTGAAACCCTGTCTCTAATTTAAAAATTACAAAAATTAGCCGGGTGTGGTGTTGGGCATCTGTAATCCCAGCTACTCGAGAGGCTGAGGCAGGATAATCACTTGAACCTGGGAAGCGGAGGTTGCAGTAAGCCAAGATCGAGCCACTGCACTCCAGCCTGGGCTACAAAGCAAGACTCTGTCTCAAAATAAAAATAAAGCTGCTATCAAAAAAACTTTTACAGAATGTTACAAATCTGAATAATCACAATAGAGGGATTTTTATTCTTATATAAACTTTAAAAATACAAGTTGCCAGGCGCAGTGTCTCATCCCTGTAATCCCAACAGTTTGGGAGGCTGAGGTAGGATTATTGCTTGACCCAGGAGTTTGAGACCAGCCTGGGCAACATACTGAGACTCCATCTCTACAAATTAAAAAAAATGGCCAGGCATTGTGGTGACGGTCTGTAGTCTCAGCTACTCAGGAGGCTGACGTGGGAAGATCATTTGAGCCCAGGAGTTTGATAAGTGTGCCGTGGCACTCCAGCCTAGGCAACAGAGTGAGACCCTATCTCTCTAAAAAAAAAAAAAAAAAAAGGAAAACCCAGTGTTAATGGCTGTATAATATTCTGACGGGGGCATATTAGGCAACCAGTAAAGACTGTAGTCTACAGAAGTTGGTGAGACAGCTCGTCCCTGGGGAAGAAGACTAGGGGTCTGGGGAAGAAGACTAGGGGTCTGGGGTGGGCAAAAGGGTTTCTTTCTCTCTTTTTTTTTTTTTTCTTTTTCTTTTTGAGACAGAGTTTCACTCTTGTCACCCAGGCTCAAGTGTAATGGCACATTCTTGGCTCACTGCAACCTCTGCCTCTCAGGTTCAAGCGACTCTCCTGCCTCACCCTCCCGAGTAGCTGGGATTACAGGCACCCGCCACCATGCCCAGCTAATTTTTTTGTATTTTTAGTAGAGATGGCATTTCACCATGTTGGCCAGGCTGGTTTCAAACTCCTGTACCTCAGGTGATCCTCCCGCCTCGGTCTCCCAAAGTGCTGGGATTACAGGTGTGAGCCACTGCGCCCAGCCAAAAGGCTTTCTTTCAAGGAGAATTTCACTATACATTGCTTGGATTTTTTTTGTTTGTTTGTTTGCTTCACTTACTGTTTTTTGTCTTTCGAGAGAGTCTCACTCTATTGCCTAGGCTGGAGTGTGGTAGTATGATCATGGCTCACTGAAGCCTTGAACTCGTGGGCTCAAGTGAGCCTCCTGATTCAGCTTCCAGAGTAGTCAGGGCTACAGGCATGCACCACCATGCCTGGCTAATTTTTAAATTTTTTAATAATCTATTTATTTATTGGCTTATGAACAACATAAATGTATTTCTTACAGTTCCGGAGGCTGGGAAGTCCAAGATCAAGGCACTGGCAAACTTGGTGTCTGGTGGGGGTCCACTCTCTGGTTCACAGATGGCTGTCTTTTCGCTGTGTCTTCACATGGTGGAAGAAGTGAACAAGCTCCTTTGGGCATCTTTTATAAAGGCACTAATCCCATTCATGAGGGTTCCACACTCATAACCTTATCCCCTTCCAAAGGCCCCTCTAGCTAATACCATTAACTTGGGGATTTGAATTTCAACATATGAGTTTTGAGAGGACACAAATATTCAGACCATAACACCATACACAAAAAATAATTTGGCCGGGTGCGGTTGGCTCATGACTGTAATCCCAGCACTTTGGGAGACCGAGGCAGGTGGATCACCTGAGTTGAAGAGTTTGAGACTAACCTGACCAACATGGTGAAACCCCACCTCTATTAAAAATACAAAATTAGGCCGGGCATGGTGGCTAACGCCTGTAATCCCAGCACTTTGGGAGGCCGAGGCGGGTGGATCGCCTGGGGTCAGGAGTTCGAGACCAGCCTGGCCAACATGGTGAAACCCCATCTCTACTAAAAATACAAAAATTAGCTGTGCATGGTGGCGGGGGCCTTTAATCCCAGCTACTTAGGAGGCTGAGGCAAGAAAATCACTTGAACCTAGGAGGCAGAGGTTGCAGTGAGCCGAGATCGCGCCATTGCACTCCAGCCTGGGTGACAGAGCAAGACTCCTTCTCAAAAAAAAAAAAAAAATAGCTAGGGGTGGTGGCACATGCCTGTAATCCCAGCTACTCAGCAGGTTGAGGCAGGAGAATCACTTGAACCCAGGAAGTGGAGGTTGCACTGAGCTGAGATTGTGCTACCATACTCCAGCCTGGGCAACAAGAATGAAACTCTATCTCAAAAAAAATTTTTTTTTTGTATAGGATTACATACCTAATGATAAAACTTAAGCCATATGGTCGGGCGCAGTGGCTCGCGCCTGTAATCCCAGCACTTTGGGAGGCCAAGGTAGGTGGATCACAAGGTCAAGACCATCCTGGCCAACATGGTGAAACCCTGTCTCTACTAAAAATACAAAAATTAGCTGGGCGTGGTGGCATGTGCCTGTAGTCCCAGCTACTCGGGAAGCTGAGGCAGGAGAATTGCTTGAAACCGGAAGGTGGAGGTTGTAGTGAGCCAAAATCGTGCACTGCACTCCAGCCTGGCGACAGACTAATCTGTCTCAAGAAGAAAACAAAAAACAAAAAACAACTTAAGTCATACAAATTTTAGAAAAACACAGGAGCATATCTCTATGACCTGCAGGTAGGCAAAAGTTTCTTAGACAGGACACAGAAGTAATCATCTAATAAAAAAAATATTTATTTATTTATTTATTTTTTGAGCTGGCGTCTTGCTCTTGTTGCCAGGCTGGAGTGCAATGGCGCAATCTCGGCTCACTGCAACCTCCACTTCCTGGGTTCAAGCTATTCTCCTGCCTCAGCCTCCTAAGTAACTGGGATTACAGGTGCCCGCTACCATGCCTGGCTACTTTGTGTACTCTTAGTAGAGATGGGGTTTCACCATGTTGGCCAGGCTGGTGTCGAACTCCTGACCCAGGTGATCCGCCCACCTTGGCCTCCCAAAGGGCTGGGATTACAGGCGTGAGCCACTGCACCTGGCCTATTGATTTTTTTGAGATGGAGTCTCGCTCTGTCACCCAGGCTGGAGTGCAGTGGCATGATCTCGGCTCACTGCAACCTCTGCCTCCTGGGTTCAAGTAATTCTCCTGCCTCAGGCACATGCCACTGTGCCCCACTAATTTTTGTATTTTTAGTAGAGACAGGGTTTTACTATGTTGGTCAGGCTGGTCTTGAACTCCTGACCTCATGATCCACCCGCCTTGGCCTCCCAAAGTGCTGGGATTACAGGCGTGAGCCACCGCGTCTGGTCCCCCCCTTTTTTTTTAAGTAGAGACAGGGTTTAGTCATGTTGCCCAGGCTGGTTTTGAACTCCTGATGACTGCCTCAGTTTCCTGAAGTGCTGAGATTACAGGCATTAGCCAATGTGCCCAGCCTACATTAATTCTTTTACAGACATACATTTTCCCACCAATTCTTTTTTTTCCTCCTCTTTAAGAAGTGGGCTTGGCTGGACGCGGTGGCTCCCACCGGTAATCCCAGCACTTTGGGAGGCTGAGGTGGGTGGGTCACCTGAGGTCAGGAGTTCGAGACCAGTCTGGCTAACATGGCAAAACCCCATCTCTACTAAAAATACAAAAATTAACCAGCTGTGGTGTGGCGGGGTACGCCTGTCATCCCAGCTACTTGGGAGGCTGAGACAGGGAGAATCGTTGAACCTGGGAGGCGGAGGTTGCCGTGAGCCAAGATCATGCCATTGCACTGCAGCCTGCGTGACAGAGCGAGATTCAGTCTCTCAAAAAAAAAAAAAAAAAAAAAATCATTTAGATGATAGATTTTATGTTATGTTAATGTTACCACAATTAAAAATTGTTTTAGGGCCAGGCGTGGTGGCTCACACCTGTAATCCCAGCACTTTGGGAGGCTGAGGCAGGTGGATCACGAGGTCAGGGGTTCAAGACCAGCCTGGCCAACATAGTGAAACCCTGTCTCTACTAAAAATATAAAAATTAGCCGGGCATGGTGGTAGGCGCCTGCAGTCCCAGCTCCTTGGGAGGCTGAGGCAGGAGAATTGCTTGAACCCGGGAGGCAGAGGTTGCAGTAAGCTGAGATTTCACCACTGCACCCCAGCCTCGGCAACAGAGTGAGACTCCGTTTAAAAAAAAAAAAAAAAAAGTTTTAATGCAGAAGAAAACTGTAAAGAGAAAGAATAATGAGAGACACATTTAGAAAACAGAGAATGGAGATACTTCATTGGCTGGGTGCAGTGGCTCAGCTCTATAATCCCAGCACTTTAGGAAACCAAGGCAAGAGGGTTGCTTGAGCCCAGGAATTTGAGACCAGCCTGGGCAACATAGTGAGACCCCCCCTACCACATCACTACAAAAAATAATTAACTGAGGTAGTAATGTGTGCCTGTAGTCCCATCTCTACTAAACAAACAAACAAACAAAAAATACAAAAATTAGCTGTGTGTGGTGGCACGTGCCTGTAGTCCCAGCTACTCCAGAGGCTGAGGCAGGAGAATTGCTTGAACCCAGGAGGTGGAGGTTGCAGTGAACCGAGATTGCGCCACTGCACTCCAGGCTGGGAGACAGAGTGAGACTCTGTCTCCAAAAAAATAAAAATAAAATAAAATAAATAAAAAATACAAATATAAAAAAGTTATCCATGTGTGGTGGCTGTGCCTGTAGTCCCAGCTTCTCTGGGGCTGAAGTGGGAAGAACATTTGGGCCCAGGAGGCAGGTGCAGTGAGCTCTGTTCATACCACTGCACTCCAGCTTGGGTGACAGGGGAAAACCCATCTAAAAGAAAAAAAAAAAAAAAAAAGCTACATGTAGCACCCTGGACAGAGAAGTGTTTGAGCCCCATGGTCCAGATAGGACTGTGGGGTCAGTGGCATATCAAATGACAGGCTCCAAAATCATGCCTTAGGTCTATAAAGATTTTTGTTGACTCTCTTCATACAAGTCAATCCAGTTTATCCTAATTATTTTTATTATTTTCTCAGAGACAGGTCTTGCTCTGTTGCTCAGGCTGGAGTACAGTGGCATGATCATAGTTCACTACAGCCTCCACCTCCTGGGTTCAAGCAATCCTCCCACCTCAGCCTCCTGAGTAGCTAGGACTATAGGCGTGCCACTATGCCTGGCTAATTTTAAAAAATCTGTAGAGACAAGGTTTCACTATGTTGCTCAGGGTGATCTTGAACTCCTGGGCTCAAGTGATCCTCCAGACTCAGCCTCCCAAAGTGCAGAGATTATGGGTGTGAGCTACAGCATCTGGCTAATTAAAAACAAATTATTTTTTGTAGACATGGGGGTCTTGCTGTGTTGCCCCATGGTGGTCTCAAGCTCTTGGCCTCAAGAAGTCTTCCAGCCTAGGCCTCAAAACGCAACCTAGTTTATCTTTACAACATCCCATGCGATAAATATTAGGTCTATTTTGCTGATAGGGAAACTTAGGCTTTAAAAGGACCCTACATTGCTGGGAACCCCCTGCAAAACTCCCAACTCACTGAACATTGTTCTAGGCAGGGTACTTTCTACTGTCCAGAGTGGCCTGAAATGCAAGCGGACATCAGGGCAGCTCCTTACACAGCTTCTGACTCAGGCCTGGCCTGAGCCCCGGCAGTCAAAACAAAGAGGGTGGTGCTTCCCAGGCCAGCTCTGCTCAGGTGAAGGCTGGTGTCTGATCATCCAGTGACACACAGAACATTTAGATGCATGTCCCCTTAGCCCTGGCAGCCTTTGCACATGTGACAAGGTTGCAACTTTGTGGGGCTGGAGTTGCAGTCAGACAGTCAGTCGTGGCTTTACCACGAGCCAGCTGT
Source organism: Chlorocebus sabaeus (assembly GCF_047675955.1). Lineage (NCBI taxonomy): Eukaryota > Metazoa > Chordata > Mammalia > Primates > Cercopithecidae > Chlorocebus > Chlorocebus sabaeus. Next base: position 115,269,176 of record NC_132914.1, on the reverse strand, counting down.
GTGACTCAGAGGTAACCTCCCAGAGCTGTAGGTTTCTCACTTATAAAACCGGATGTCTGGCCAGGTGCAGTGGCTCACGCCTGTAATCCCAGCACTTTGGGAGGCTGAGGCAGGCGGATCACTTGAGGTCAGGAGTTCAAGACCAATGTGGCCAACATGGTGAAACCCCATCTCTACTAAAAATACAAAAATTAGGCAGGTGTGGTGGCGTAAGCCTGTAATCCCAGCTACTTGGGAGGCAGAGGCAGGAGAATAGCTTAAACCCGGGAGGCAGAAGTTGCAGTGAGCTGGAATCATGCCACTGCACTCCAGCCTGGGGGACAGAGCAAGACTCCATCTCAAAAATAAATAAATAAAACCGGATGGTATGTGGCATTGCACCTTAGATCCAAGGGTTGCAGGGAGGGTCCAGTGAGATTAGAACTATGAGTTGACTTGGCCGATATGTCAGGAAGGCTGGCTTGTGCAATCCACCATGAAGCCATGGAGAATTCCAGGCCCTCTGCTGAAAACTGGCCAGTTATTGGTTTTTTTTTTTTAATTAAAGATATTTATTTATTTATTTATTTAGAGCAGGGTCTCTCTGTGTTGTCCAGGCTGGAGTGCAGTGGCACAATCTCAGCTCACTACAACCTCTGCCTCCCGGGTTCCAGCAACCCTCCTGCCTCAGCCTTTCAAGAAGCTGGGATTATGAGCTGGGATTATGTGTGCCACCACGCCCAACTAATTTTTCATTTTTAGTAGAGATGGAGGTTCACTGTGTTGGCTAGGCTGCTCTCGAACTCCTGACCTCAAGGGATCCGCCCACTTTGGCCTTCCAGAGTGCTGGGATTACAGGAATGAGCCACCTTGCCTGGCCCAGTTACTGATTTTGTTTATAGCTTGTTTATTGCAGGTGAGGATGTAAGGTGTTTGCCAGAAAAGCTGAAGAACTTCAATATCAAAACCAATTAACTCCTTTGTTTACTCAACAAATGTATATTAGAATGGCAACTAGCTGGCAGGTACTGAAGATATAGGAAACAGGTCTGGTAAGTATAGGATCTGCCGCAAGGTCAAACATGAAAAGCAAGAACCAAGCTGGGTGCAGTGGCTCATGCCTGTAATTCCAGCACTCTGGGAGGATCGACTTAACCCTAGGAGGTCGAGGCTGCAATGAGGTATGACTGCACCACTGCACTTCAGCCTGGGTGATATAGGAAGACACTGTCTCAAAAAAAAAAAAAAAAAAAAAAAAAAAAAAAAAATCCTGTCAAGAATCTGATGAACAGGTATTTTATTTTTATTTATTTATTTTTGAGAGTAAGTCTCGCTCTTCTCCCCGAGGCTGGAGTGCAGTGGCGCGATCTCGGCTCACTGCAACCGCCGCCTCCTGGGTTCAAGCCATTCTCCTGCCTCAGCCTCCTGAGTAGCTGGGATTACAGGCGGTTGCCACCACACTCGGCTAATTTTTGTATTTTTAGTAGAGACGGGTTTCACCATGTCGGCCAGGCTAGTCTTGAACTCCTTACCTCAGGTGATCCGCCTGTCTTGGCCTCCCAAAGTGCTGGGATTACAGGCATGAGCCACCGTGCCCAGCCAACGAACAGTTATTTTAAAATATTTGAGCAAAGAATAAAAAAGGGCTGGGTGCAGTGGCTCACACCTGTAATCCCAACACTTTGGCAGGCCAAGGCGGGTGGATCACTTGAGGGCAGGAGCTCGAGACCAGCCTGGGTAACATAGCGAAACGCTGTCTTTACTAAAAATATAAAAATCAGCTGGGCGTGGTGGTGCACACCTGTAGTCCCAGCTACTCAGGAGGCTCAGGTGGGAGGATCACTTGAGCCTGGTAGTTTGAGGCTGCAGCGAGGTATGGTTGTGCCACTGCACTCCAACCTGGGCAACTGGAGTGAGACCCTGTCTCAAAAAAAAAAAAAAAAAAAAAAAAAAGGCCGGGCGCGGTGGCTCAAGCCTGTAATCCCAGCACTTTGGGAGGCCGAGACGGGTGGATCACGAGGTCAGGAGATCGAATTATTTTATTTTATTATTTTAATTTTAATATTTATTTTGAGACGAGTCTCGCTCAGTCGCCCAGGCTGGAGTGCAATGGCGGGATCTCGGCTCACTGCAACCTCTGCCTGTCGGGTTCAAGAGATTCTCATGCCTCAGCCTACCCAGTAGCTGGGATTGCAGGCGCCAGCCATCATGCCCAGCTAATTTTTGTATTTTTAGTAAAGACCGGGTTTCACCGTCTTGGCTAGGCTGGTCTCGAACTCCTGACCTCGTGATTCGCCCACCTGGGCCTCCCAAAGTGCTGGGATTACAGGCGTGAGCCACCATGCTCGGCCATGTTATTATTATTTTAAACAGTAAGTTTCTCCTAGGGCTGTTTTATGGATGGCTCTTCCTGAGGATATCAAAGCCGCATTTTCCCCAGGACAGAATGGGATGAGGGCATGGCAGGGAAGAGAAGAGCTTAGCCTGGGAATCTGACTGGGTAGGGGATGGGAGAACGAAAAGGGGAAAAGCAAAAACAAAACTCTAGAGAAACAGGTCCTGGGGACTCCTTGGCGCTCGCTCTCACTGTGTGGTCCCAGCCAGTTCACTGGGGAACCGGAGTCTCGTGGCTGCTTTGGCTGAAGGTCAGGGGATCATCTTTCTCCGGCTCCCTTTTGCAAAGGGTAGGGAAAGGAAGCGATGGCGGCCTTGGCGCCCGCCCCGCGCCCAGGGACACAGACGGGAATCCCTCGAGACCCTCAGCGGGGACTGCCGGGGGGGTCCTGCGTTCTGCAGCTTGGCAACCGCCTCCTCCGTGTTCTGCAGCTCGGGGCAGCGGCGGGGGGTGCGTCCTGCGGCAGCTGCAGGGCTCCGTCCCGCCCGCTGTCCCCGCGACTCCGTACTGCTGTCGCGGGCGGAGTGGACTCGGGGAGGGCCCAGCCTCCGTGCTCCGCCCCTGGCCCGGCAGGACCCGGCTCGGCGCGCCCTCGGCAGAAAGCCCTCCTCCCCGGCCAAGGTAGAGGAAGTTGGGCTCCCGCCTGGCTGGGAGGCGGGAGGGAGCCCGCTCCTGTTGTTTTCCGCCGGCGGGAGTGGGCAGGCAGGCGCAGGGGGCGGGGTGCGCCCTCCCTCCGCGGCCAGGGCGCTCGGGAGCCGGGACCCGAGCCTGCAGCCGAGCGCCGCTCCCGGCCCCGGACACCCGGCTCAGCCAAGCATCCTTCCTGGGGGCCGAGAAAGTGGGGCTACTCTGCCGTTCCGAGGACCTGAGAGGAGCCCTTGGTCCCCCGGGCCCCGGTGCCCTGGGGCGCACACGTCCAGCCCAGCCTGAGCCTGCATTTCCTGAGCCGGGATCTGGGGCGAGATGGCCGCAGGCGGCGGTGCGCCCGAGCCCCGCGTCCTCGTCTGCCTCGGGGCGCTCCTGGCCGGCTGGGTCGCCGTAGGTAAGGGGCTGCGATCTGGAGGGAAAAGTTGAGTTTTCCCAGTCAGCGGTGGGGAGGGGACAGCGAGGGACCAAATTCCCTCCGACTCCGCTTGGATCCGTGGTGGCCGCAGCCTAGAAGCCGCCTTGGTTTCCGCTTGCAGCTCGGCGGTCTTTGCAGGAAGGAATTTTCCCGGGCGCCCGGTGCGGGGCGAGATACCCCTGGCCTCCTGGGGTGGGCAGCCGGTGAGGCTGCAGAGGACCCGAGCCGAGGTGCAGGAGAAAATAAAGAGGCACGTGTGCCGGGAAAGTGATTTTTTTTTTTTTTTAAGCGTCGGATGTAAATTCGCTTTCTGGTTTTATTAATACCTGATACGCTGGTGCTCAAACTCGAGACTCCCACTTTATTTTTCTCCTCCCTCTGCCCAAGGTTGAACTCGCCTTACACCTGTAACCGGTGGACTTCCCTACACACCTTTGCAAGTCTTCCTGTGCTGACCAGCGCCTTCAAAGCGGGGTCTTCCGCCTTTACTTTTGGAAAAGCTTTTTATTTTGAAATACTTACAAAAGACTTCCCCTCACACTTGACATGATTGACAAAAGGTCTGAAATGCTTCATCTATGGTCTGCTTTGCTACGAAAAAAGAATTGGGGGGTGCTTACAAAAATATGTAGAATGTAAAAAGATTGAAATACACATATATATATGAATTTAATTCACCAGCATGCCTACTGTGCGTGCCTACTGTGCGCTGGGAGTGTGACAAGCTGGGAGGTAGCTGGGGTGCAGGGAGAGGAGGTGGAGCCAGGAGGTGGTGAAGTTTGCCAGGATGCAGGCAGAGCCCTACTTTTTGTGTTCCCGGGTCTGCTCTACCCAACTGGTCTCCTCTTGCACGTTTCTGGAGATGGGTTGTAAATTATGATGGAGCTTCCTAGCAGCAAGTACCAAAAGTTCCTAATTGTTAGGCTCCTACAATTTTATTTTGCTTTTTTTTTTTTTTTTAAACCAACCGTTTAAAAACAATAACATCTCTAGGTTTCCAGTTTATCTGGAAAAATCTGAAGGTCTGGCAACACGGGGCCTGCTTTCCCAGTTGGAACTGGGCAGTGGTCATCCTTTTATCTAGGGCACGTGAGCCCAAATTTGTTCCACCTCTCCCTGTTGTAATATTTGCCCCCCTACCTTCAGTCATGGGTGTTACCTGCTGGCCCTCCAGGCATTTGGCTGAGTAATCACTGTGCTGGGGTGTGTGTGGCAGGGGAGAAGGACAGTTCCCAGTTGGTCGTCTCTGAAAGGTGGTCGTCAAGTATTCCCATCTCCCCAGCTGTTGGCACTGTTTCCTGCAAGATGAACACCAGGAACCTGGGAAGACAGAAGAACCCTGGGATGAAGTCATCCTGCTGGAATGACCTGGCATTCAGGCTGACTGCCGCCCGCCCCATAGGGAACCTATCTCCACTGCTATGGCCAGCTATTTTTTTCGAGCCAGGCTCTCGCTCTGTTGCCCAGGCTGGAGTGCAGTGGCGCAATCACTGCACTGATCCTCCCACCTCAGCCTACAAGTAGCTGGGACTACAGGCATGCGCCACCACGCCTAGCTAATTTCTAAAATTTTTTTGTAGAGATAGGGTCTCTACAATCGCTTGAGCCCAGGCTGGTCTTAAGCTCCTGGACTCAGGCGATTCTCCTGTCTCGGCCTCCCAAAGTGTTAGGATTACGGATGTGAGCCACTGTGTTGGGCCTTTGCCCAGCTATTTTGATGCCCAGACCTGCTTCACCTTTGTGTATGGTGCCAGAGCACTTCCTGAGCTTGGTGTATTTTTGTTGTGTGTTTGTTTTTTAAGTTGGGAGTTGTTTGGGGGGGGGGCGGATATTGTCTTTCTCCTGACATTCAATGCCAGACAACTTATATGCATCCACTAGCTACCTTGGATTGTAAATCCTAGGTTATTCTTGGGAAAAGTTGCTTAAAAAAATAAATAAATGTTTGGGTATAACTCTTACTCTGTGAATAATAATACATGGGCAGCATCAGGGAGTTTATATTACTCCCTCTTCTGTTCCCTATTATGCATTTAAGGTTAGGGGCAAGAAGGACCCTCTGGATACCATATGAATGATCTCTAAAATTGTTACTATATTTTATCATTGCATCCTGTCTGGAGACCAGAGTAAAGTGACCTGAGTGACAATCCCACATCTCCCAGTGATTTGCTTGGGACTTTAAGTGAATAATTTTATCTTCCTAAATCTCAATTTTCCCAGTAGTAAAGTGAGGAGGTATAGGATTGCCAGGCAAGAACTACCCCTTCCATATCTATGTCAGACATCACTAATCGATGACTGTGTTCTTTTCCACTGAGCCAGGACTCAAACTCATCTTCAACCCAGCCCATAGGGCAGTCACAGATCTGGACTAGATGATCTCCAAAGGCACCTTCAGATACAGTGGTTTAAAAAAGAATGGAGTAAGCCAAGCCAGGAGAAGTGAAATGCCTTCAAATGGTTTCTTTTGTGATCATGTGATTCTATGCGTTGGAGGAGAAGATAATGTTAGCTGAAGTTCCAATACTAAAGTTTCACCAGGGCTTTTTTCCAAGCCACTGTTCCTGTAGTTCCTTGCCAAGGAGTTAGGCAAGGGGCAGGTCTGCAGGTCGCATGTTGCATCTGTAACTCTAAAGTTCATCTTCCTTTCTATCGTGGGGGTTGCCACTGGAGAATTTGGATTCTCAGTCCTAATAATTTAAAAAGAATTCTTGGCCGGGCGCGGTGACTCCTGCCTATAATCCCAGCACTTTGGGAGGCCGAAGCAGGCAGATTACCTGAGGTCAGGAGTTCAAGACCGGCCTGGCCAACATGGTGAAACCCATCTCTACTAATTCAAAAAATTAGTGGGGCATGATGGCGGGTGCCTGTAATCCCAGCTACTCAGGAGACTGAGGCGGGTGAATTGCTTGAACCCAAAAGACAGAGGTTGCAGTAAGCCAAGATTGAGCCATTGCACTCCAGCCTGGGCAACAGAGTGAGACTTCATCTCAAAAAATAAATGAAGACATAAGAAGAATTCTTACCTGCTCTTTTTTTTTTTTTTTTTTTTTGAGACAGAGTCTTGTTCTGTTACCCAGGCTGGAGTGCAGTGGGGTGATCTTGGCTCACTACAACCTCTGCCTCCCCGGTACAAGTGATTCTCCTGCCTCAGCCTCCCGAGTAGGTGGGATTACAGGCATGTGCCACCACGCCTGGCTAATTTTTTGTATTTTTAGTAGAAACTGGGTTTCACCATGTTAGCCAGGCTGGTCTCGAGCTCCTGACCTCAGGTGATCTGCCACCTCAGCCTCCCAAAGTGCTGGGATTATAGGCGGGAGCCACCGCACTCGGCCATTCAGCTAATATTTGTGTTTTTAGTAGCGACGAGGTTTCACCATGTTGGCCAGGCCGGTCTCGAACTCCTGACCTCAAATGATCCACCTGCCTCGGCCTCCCAAAGCGCTGGGATTACAGGTGTGAGCCATTGCCCCCGGCCCTCACCTGCTTTTTAAAGTGATTGTTCAGAAGCATTTCTTGCTGTTTCGGAATCTCTATCATTAGATGACATTCTCCACCTTTCAGCAAGTGGCTTAGTTTTTAAAATTTGGTTTTTTTCCTCCATCCTGACTTGGCTCAAAAGTCTTTTGGGAATGGTGTGGCCAAAATGGTGAGAGAATCAGAACTTCTTGGGGTCCAGGCTGGCTTCAGATCTCTCAAAGGGAGCCCTTCTAACCAGACAAGAGGCCAAATACAGATAATGATTACTCTTTCACTTAAACGGGAAGGATTGCCAGGGGCAGTGACAGTTTATTTTTTCTATAACAGCTGTATTCAGATACAATTTACATGCCACAAAATTCACCCTTTTAAAGTGTACGACTCAGGAGATTTTAGTGTATTCCAAGGTTACATGGCCATCACCACTAATTCATCATTTTTATCACCCCAACAGGTTCTGCCCATCTTCCTATTCCTGCAGCCTCTTTGTATTTGGGTCTTGATTGTGGAGGGGGCTGGACAACTGTGAAACTTCTCAGCAAAATGGGTTGTATTTGCTTCTTGTTACCTAGTGACAGTCTAATGCCCGTTAGCACTTGTCAGTCTTTTTTATGAGACAGGGTCGGCTGGATGCGGTGGCTCACGCCTGTAATCCCAGCACTTTGGGAGCCCGAAGTTGGTCCGAGTGGAATGCTTGAGTTCAGGAGTTCAAGACCAGCCTGGGCAACATAGTGAGACCCCCCCCCCCCCGCCCCCCGCCCCATCTCTAAAAAAGAAAAAAAAAATTATTTACATTAAACAAACAAAAAAAGAGATAGGGTATCTCTCTGTCACAATCGTGGCTCACTGCAGCTTCAGTCTCCTGGATTCAAGTGATCCTCCCACCTCAGCCTCCCAAAGCCCTGAGCTTATAGGCCTGAGCCACCACACCCGGACACCTGTCACTCTTGAGTGGTCATCAGAATCACCTGGAGGGCTTGTTAAACCACAGATGCTGGACTAGGTGTAGTGGATCACTCCTGTAATCCCAGCGCTTTGGGAGGCTGAGGTGGGAGGATTGCTTGAAGTCAGGAGTTCAAGACTGTCCAGGACAACAGAGTGAGACCCACCCCACCCCCCATCTCTTTAAAAAAAAAAAAAAATTGCTGATTTGTTCAAAATAAACAAGTAAATAGAACAAAAAGGGCTGCTGCTCTCCCACAGTTTCTGATTTGGGTGTTTTGGGGTGAGGTTTGATAATTTGTGTTTCTAACACTCTGCGGCCGCTGATCTGGGCTTTTGAACATGTTCCGTTTGCCTGGGAACCCATCCTCACCTTTCCTTGGCTGATTCTACTTGTCCATCAGATCTCAGTTTGGCTTCCTGGGGAAAGTGGTTCCTGACATTTGCCCTAGTTGGACTTAGGAGCCCTTTCTCTGAGGCCTTATCTTGGTATTTATCACACTGCATTGTAATTGCCAGTTTATTGTCTCTTTTTTTCACTAGACTGTGAACTCTTGGAGGTTTCTGTGTGTTGTGTCCACCATGGGGTTCCCAGTGCCTTGCCCAGTGTGGGCACACAGTCCCTACTGCCAGCCCATTTTTGCGTGGAGCTTCTGAGAGAACTTGAACTCTAGGGCCGTTTGAGATGGGGGGAGAGGGAGAGGCAGAGAGAGCAGCAGGACAGTGGAAGCAAAGCCAAAGCCCTCTTCTTTCTACCCCTTCTGGGTTTCTAGGCAAATAAAGCCACTTGGGTTCTCTATGAATTATTTATCACCACAGGCCGGGCGCGGTGGCTCAAGCCTGTAATCCCAGCACTTTGGGAGGCCGAGACGGGCGGATCACGAGGTCAGGAGATCGAGACCATCCTGGCTAACACGGTGAAACCCCGTCTCTACTAAAAAAATACAAAAGACTAGCCGGGTGAGGTGGCGGCGACTGTAGTCCCAGCTGCTTGGGAGGCTGAGGCAGGAGAATGGCGTGAACCCGGGAGGCGGAGCTTGCAGTGAGCTGAGATCCGGCCACTGCATTCCAGCCTGAGTGGCAGAGCGAGACTCCGTCTCAAAAAAAAAAAAAAAAAGAAACAATCCCTAAAATGACACTAGTGCTTATTACCCACAGGCCTGGGTGGTTGGTTTGGTGGCTCTGCTGATCCGCCTGGGGATCGATGATTAGCTGAAGGCTGATCTAGAATGGGCCAAGCTGGAGCCAGTGAGACAACTTGGGTCTGTACCATGTAGTTTATTTATTTATTTATTTATTTGAGACAGAGTTTCGCTCTTGTCACCCAGGCTGGAGTGCAGTGGCACAATACCGGCTCACTGCAACCTCTGCCTCCTGGGTTCAAGTGATTCCCCTGCCTCAGCCTTCTGAGTAGCTGGGATTACAGGTACCTGCCACCACACCCAGCTAAGTTTTTGTTATTTTTAGTAGAGACAAGGTTTCACCATGTTGGCCAGGCTGGTCTCAAACTCCTGAGCTCAGGTGATCCGCCTGCCTCAGCCTCCCAAAGTGCTGGGATTACAGGCATGGAGCCCAGCCTTTTGTTGTTGTTTTTTTCTTGTTTTTGAGACAGTCTTGCCCTGTCAACCAGACTGCAGTGCAGTGGACAATCTTGGCTCACTGTAGTCTCTGCCTCCTGGGTTCAAGTGATTCTCGTGCCTCAGCCTCCTGAGTAGCTGGGACTACAGGTGTGCGCCACCATGCCTGGCTAAATTTTGCATTTTTAGCAGAGACGAGGTTTCACCATGTTGACCAGGCTAGTCTCAAACTCTTAGCCATCTCCCTCGGCTTCCCAGAGTGCTGGAATTACAGGCATGAGCCACTGCTCCCGGCCTCATTGTAGTTTTGATTTGCATTTCTCTAGTGATTATAGACAAGCACTTTAAAGCCTCTGTTTGTGTCACATTCCCCAACATCCCATTGGCCAAAACAGGTCTCATGGCTGAGTCCTCACTAAGAATGGGATGGCCCCCCGGTGATGTGGGGCATGGATGGTAAGGGGCATGGATGATGGGCAGGCTGGCTGGGCAACTGGGGCTATGTTTGTTACCTACTACAAGTTCATTATTGTCAGTGACTGGCCAAGAGTCTCAACATACCAGAGGTTCTGTATGTGTTTTTTGTTTGTTTGTTTTTGTTTTGAAACAGAGTCTCGCTTTGTCACCCAGCCTGGAGTGCAGTGGCACAATCTCGGCTCACTGCAACCTCCGCCTCCCAGGTTGAAACAATTCTCCCACCATAGCTTCCTGAGTAGCTGGGATTACAATCATGCACCACCACACCTGGCTGATTTTTGTATTTTTAGTAGAAACGGGGTTTTGCCATGTTGGCCAGGCTGGTCTGGAACTCCTGACCTCAGGAGATCTGCCTGTCTTGGACTCCCAAAGTACTGGGATTACAGGTGTGAGGTGCTATGCCCAGCTGCTCTGTATGTGTTACTGCATCTTAAGAACACATATGGTCAGGTGCGGTGGCTCATGCCTGTAATCCCAGCACTTTGGGAGGCCGAGGCGGGCGGATCAAGCAATTCTCCTGCCTCAGACTCCCAAATAGCTGGGACTACAGGTGCACGCCACCACACCCAGCTAATTTTTTGTTTTTGAGACAGAGTTTCCCTCTTGTTGCCCAGGCTAGAGTGCAATGGCGCGATCTCAGCTCACCACAACCTCCACCTCACAGTTTCAAGTGATTTTCCTGCCTCAGCCTCCCTAGTAGCTGGGATTACAGGCATGTGCCACCATGCCCAGCTAATTTTGTATTTTGAGTAGAGGCAGGGTTTCTCCATGTTGGTCAGGCTGGTCTCGAACTCCCGACCTCAGGTGAAACACCCGCCTCAGCCTCCCAAAGTGCTGGGATTACAGGCGTGAGGCACCGCGTCCAGCCACAATTTTTTGTATTTTTAATAGAGATGGGGTTTCACCATGTTGGCCAGGATGGTCTCAATGTCTTGACCTTGTGATCTGCCTGCCTTGGTCTCCCCAAGTGCTGGGGGCATGAGCCTGACCTTTCCTGAGGTCAAGAGTTCCAGACCAGCCTGGCCAACATGGTGGTGAAACCCTGTCTCTACTAAAAATACAAAAATTAGCCGGGCGTGGTGGTGCGTGCCTATAATCCTAGCTACTTGGGAGGCTACCCGAGAGGCGGAGGTTTCAGTCAGCTGAGATCGTGCTATTGCACTCCAGCCTGGGCGACAAAGTGGGATTCCATCTCAAAAAAAAAAAAAAAAAAGAACATATACCTGATTAAAAAAAAAAAAAAATCCTAATACAGGAGGACTGTCCAAAAAGGGACATTGTTTAGAATTTAAGAAGGGTAGTAACAGCTTGATCTTGCCTTGTACAGGATTGGAGCCTGTTGTCATTGGAGAAGTTCATGAGAATGTTACTCTGCACTGTGGCAACATCTCGGGACCGAGGGGCCTGGTGACCTGGTACCGGAACGACTCGGAGCCTGTCTTCCTTCTCTCGTCCAACTCTAGCCTCCCGCCAGCTGAGCCTCGCTTCTCTCTAGTGGATGCCAGTTCCCTGCACATCAAATCGCTGGGCCTGGGAGATGAGGGGAATTACACCTGCCAGGAGATCCTGAATGTGACTCAGTGGTTCCAAGTGTGGCTGCAGGTGGCCAGTAAGTGGGGCTGGCAGGGACCGGGGCTGGAGAGGTGCTCAGAGCCTTGGAAAGGAGGAGACCATGGTCACGAATGTGGGTTTTGGGTTCCGATGGCCTGGAATTCTTTCTGGGCCCTGCCACTTGCAAGCTGAGGGACCTCTCACACCTCTATTTCCTCACCTGTAAAATGGGGATAAAAATAATGCCTGTGGCTGGGCGCAGTGGCTCATGCCTATAATCCCAGCACTTTGGGAGGCCAAGGCGGGCAGTCATCACTTGAGGTCAGGAGTTCGAGACCAGCCTGGCCAACATGGTGAAACCCCATCTCTGTTAAAAATACAAAAAATGCCTGCCGGGTGCAGTGGCTCATGCCTGTAATCCCAGCACTTTGGGAGGCCGAGGCAGGTGGATCACAAGGTCAAGACATGGAAACCATCCTGGCCAAGATGGTGAAACCCCGTCCCTATTAAAAATACGAAAAATGGCCGGGCGCGGTGGCTCAAGCCTGTAATCCCAGCACTTTGGGAGGCCGAGACGGGCGGATCACGAGGTCAGGAGATCGAGACCATCCTGGCTGACACGGTGAAACCCCGTCTCTACTAAAAAATACAAAAAACTAGCCGGGCGAGGTGGCCGGCGCCTGTAGTCCCAGCTACTCGGGAGGCTGAGGCAGGAGAATGGCGTGAACCCGGGAGGCGGAGCTTGCAGTGAGCTGAGATCTGGCCACTGCACTCCAGCCTGGGCCACAGAGCAAGACTCCGTCTCAAAAAAAAAAAAAAAAAAAAAAAAAAAAAATACGAAAAATTAGCTGGGCGTGATGGCATGCACCTGTAGTCCCAGCTACTTGGGAGTCTGAGGCAGGAGAATCACTAGAACCCGGGAGGCGGAGGTTGCAGTGAGCCGAGGTTACAGTGAGCTGAGATTGCACCACTGTACTCCAGCCTGGCAACAAAACGAGACTCGTCTCAAAACAAAAGAAAACCGCGGGCACGGTGGCTCACGCATGTAATCCCAGCACTTTGGGAGGCTGAGGTGGGCGGATCATGAGGTCAGGAGATCGAGACCATCTTGGCTAACACGGTGAAACCCCATCTCTACTAACAATACAAAAAATTAGCCAGGCGTGGTGTCCGGCGCCTATAATCCCAGCTACTTGGGAGGCTGAGGCAGGAGAATGGAGTGAACCTGGGAGGTGAAACTTGCAGTGAGCCAAGATTGCACCACTGTACTCCAGCCTGGGCGAAAGAGCGAGACTCCGTCTCCAAAAAAAAAAAAAAAAAGATCAGCCGGGCATGGTGGCACATGCCTGTAATCCCTGCTACTTGGGAGGCTGAGGCAGGAGAATCGCTTGAACCTGGGAGGCAGAAGTTGCAGTGAGCCAAGATCATGCCACCACACTCCAGCTTGGGCAACAGAGCGAGACTCTGTCTCAAAAAAATAAAAATAAAAAAATATAAAAAATTCTTACTTCTTAGAATTGCTGTGAATAATAGATACCAGTTTATAAAGTGCTTTAGGCCAGGCATGGTGGCTCATGCCTGTAATCCCAGCATTTTGGGAGGCTGAGCGGGCAGATCACCTGAGGCCAGGAGTTTGAGACCAGCCTGGCCAACATGGTGAAACCCCATCTCTACTAAAAATACAAAAATTAGCCAGGCATGGTGGTGGGTGCCTCTAATACCAGCTACTCGGGAGGCTGAGGCAAGAGAATCACTTAAACCCGGGTGGTGGAGGTTGCGGAGATCTGAGATCATGCCACTGCACTCCAGCCTGGGCAACAAAACTAGACTCTCAGAAAAAAAGAAAAACAAATAAAGTGCTTTAAAAGGCTCCTGGCATATTAATAAGCTTTTATTTTTAGCTTGTTGTTAATATCATCTTTGCTATTAATATCATTTTATTATGTAACAAAGTTACAGTATATCATAATCAAAGCCAGGTGCAGTGGTGTGGGACTGTAGTCCTGGCTACTCAGGATTGCTTGAGTCCCAGAGCTCCAGGCTGCAATGTACCATAATTGCACCTATGAATAGCTACTGCACTTCAGCCTGGGCAACACAGGGAGACCCTGCCTCTAAAAAAAACATACAGAGTCAAGTCAGACTGCCTGAATCCCAATGCAAAGGCTGTCACTGAGTTCTGTGTCACCTTGAGTGAGTAGCTTCATATCTCTGACCTCCAGTTTTCCTCATTTCTTAATGGGGAGTAATACATTGCCTGCTTTGTCAGGTGTAGTGAGCACTCTTATTTATTTTTATTTTATTTTATTATTATTATTTTTTGAGACGTAGTCTCACTCTGTTGCCCAGGCTGGAGTGCAGCTGGATGCAATCTCGGCTCACCACAACCTCTGCCTCCCGGGTTCAAGCAATTCGCCTGCCTCAGCCTCCCAAGTAGCTGGGATTACAGGCGCCCGCCACCTTGCTCAGCTAATTTTTGTGTTTTTGATAGAGATGGGGTTTCACCATGTCGGTCAGGCTGATCTCGAACTCCTGACCTCGTGATGTGCACACTTCGGCCTCCCGAATACTGAAATTACAAGCGTGAGCCACCAAGTCCGGCTATAGCGAGCACTCTTATACTGCGGTGCTAAGTACAGGGCTTGGCACGAGCCACCCTATTGCACTTTCCTAAAACAGTCTATCATATCTGCTGATATACATGTATGAATTTACAGCAGGCCGGGTGTTGTGGCTCATGCCTGTAATCCCAGCACTTTGGGAGGCTGAGGCGGGAGAATCACTTGAGCCAAGAGTTTGGGACCAGCTTGGTTAACATAGTGAGACTCCACATTACAAAAAATTATTAAAAAAAGAATTTAGAGTGGGAGGTTGTAAACTACAGCCTGCTGTTGTATGGCCTGCAGATTATGAATTTTTTTTTTTTTTTTGAGATGGAGTCTCACTCTGTCACCCAGGCTGGAGTACAGTGGCACGATCTTGGCTCACTATAAGCTCCGCCTCCCAGGTTCACGCCATTCTCCTGCCTCAGCCTCCCGAGTAGCTGGGACTGCAGGTGCCTGCCACCACGCCCAGCTGATTTTTTTTTTTTTTTTTGTATTTTTAGTAGAGATGGGGTTTCATTGTGTCAGCCAGGATGGTCTCAATCTCCTGACCTTGTGATCTGCCTGCCTCGGGCTCCCAAAGTGCTGAGATTACAGGCGTGAGCCACCATGCCCAGCCAATTGTGAATATTTTTTATATTTTTAAATGATTGAAAAAAAAAAGGATATTTGTGACATGAAAATCATATGAAGCCAGGTGCAGTGGGTCACGTCTGTAATCCCAGCACTTTGGGAGGCTGAGGCGGATGGATGACTTGAGCCCAGGAGTTTGAGACCAGCCCTGGCAACATAGCGAGACCCCGTTTCTACAAAAAGTGAAAAAATTAGCTGGGTATGATGGTGTGTGCCTGTAGATCCCGCTACTCAGGAGGCTGAGGTGGGAGGATTGCTTGAGCCCATGGAGGTCGAGGCTGCAGTGAGCTGTGATCATGCCACTGCATTCCAGCCTGGGTGACAGAGCAAGACCCTGTCTCAAAAAAAAAAGAAAAGAAAAGAAAAAAAAATATGAAATTCAAATGTTGGTGTTCGTAAATCAAGTTTTATTGGAATATAGCCACATTCATTCATTTACATATTATCTCTATCTTTGTTACTAACTATGGCAGAGGTGAGTGGCTGTGACATAGATCCTAGGGGCTTCAAAGCCAAATTTATTTGCTCTCTGGCCCTTAACAGAGAGAGTTTGCTGGTCACTGGATTAGAAGGACATCCATGCTCTAGATTCGGGGCATGTAGTTTAGTAGACATATCCATGGGAGGCCAGGAATGGTGGCTCATGCCCATAATCCTAGCATTTTGGGTGGCTGAGGTGGGATGATTGCTTGAGCCCAGGAGTCTGAGACCAGCCTGGGCAATGTAGTGAGACCCCAGCTCTACAAAAAGTATAGAAAATAGTAATTAGCTGGGCATGGTTTCATGCACCTGTAGTCCCAGCTATTCAGGAGGCTGAGTGGAGAGGATTGCTTGAGCATGGGAGACAGAGGTTGCAGTGTGCCAAGATGGTGCCACTGTACTCCATCCTGGGCTCCAGAGTGAGATCCTGCCTCAAAATAAAAATAATAGGCCAGGTGTGGTGGCTCACGCCTGTAATCCCAGCACTTTGGGAGGCTGAGGCAGGCGGATTACCTGAGGTCAGGAGCTCACGACCAGCCTGGCTAACATGGTGAAACCCCATTTCTACTGAAAATACCAAAAATTAGCCAGGCATGGTGGTGCACACCTGTATTCCCAGCTACTCGGGAGGCTGAGGCAAGAGAATCGCTTGAACCTGGGAAGTGGAGGTTGCAGTGAGCCGAGATTGCACCACTGCACTCCAGCCCGGGCAACAAGAATGAAACTCTGTCTCAAATAATAATAATAATAAAAAAATAGAGAAATACCCATGTAATCACTTCACTGTTCTGGATCCAAGATTCCTCATCTGTAAAACAAAGAACCTACTAATTCCTTTATTCAGCATAGATTCATTGAGAGCTTGATGCCAGACACTGGTCTGGGCACTGGGCCACAGGTGTGAGCAGCCCAGTGGGGCGGACAGATGAGAAACAAGTTAACGTGATTTTTCTGAAACATTTTAAATTGGGAAGCCATGGGCAGATTTGGGAAGTAGTGACTTTTTTTTTTTTTTTGGGACAGAGTCTCCCTCTGTCACCCAGGCTGAGGTACGGTGGTGCCACCTTGGCTTACTGCAACCTCTGCCTCCCGGGTTCAAGCGATTCTCACACCTCAGCTACCTGAGTAGCTAGGATTACAGATGTGCACCACCACACCTGGCTATTGTATTTTCTTTCTTTCTTTTTTTTTTTTTGAGACGGAGTCTTGCTCTGTCGCCCAGGCTAGAGTGCAGTGGCCGGTTCTCACCTCACTGCAAGCTCCGCCTCCCGGGTTCACGCCATTCTCCTGCCTCAGCCTCCCGAGTAGCCGGGACTACAGGCGCCCGCCACCTCGCCCGGCTAGTTTTTTGTATATTTTAGTAGAGACGGGGTTTCACCATGTTAGCCAGGATGGTCTCGATCTCCTGACCTCGTGATCCGCCCATCTCGGCCTCCCAAAGTGCTGGGATTACAGGCTTGAGCCACCGCGCCTGGCCGGCTATTGTATTTTCAGTAGAGATGGGGTTCCTCCATATTGGCCAGGCGTGTCTTGAACTCCTGACCTCAAGTGATCCACCTGCTTTGATCCCCCAAAAAGCTGGGATTACAGACATGAACCACTGCACCTGGCCTGGAAATAGTAACATTTAAACTGATTGGTAATTAGGGCTGGGCACAGTGGCTCATGCCTGTAATCCCAGCACTTTGAGGGGCTGAGGTGGGGTGATTGCTTGAGCCCAGGAGATCAAAGCTGCAGTAAACCATGATCATGCCACTGCGCTCCATCCTGGGTGACAGACAGAGACCCTGTCTCTGAAAAAATAAAAGGAGAAGAATTCTGCCAGCTCTCTTTTCAGGCAGAACAAGACAGGTTGAGCTGAGCGTGATGCATTCACAGATAGGGAGAAGGCTGGTGTGGCAGGGCCCTTGTGTATAAGAGGGCAGGCTGTGTGAAATACGGGAGGCCAGGCCAGACTGGGGCCAAGTAGGACCTGTGCTATGGGTTGAATTACGTCCCCCAAAAAGATATGTTGAAGTCCTAACCTTTGGTATCTACGAATGTGAGCTTATTTGGAAATAGGGCCTTTGCAGATACAATCAAGTTAAGAGGAGATCATTACGGTGAGCACTAGCCCAGGTTGACCGACATCCTTATTTTTTTATTTTTTATATTTCTGAGACAGAGTCTTACACTGTCGCCCAGGCTGGAGTACAGTGGTGTAATCTTGGTTCACTGCCACCTCCATCCCCTGTGTTCAAGCGATTCTCCTGCCTCAGCCTCCCATGTAGCTGGGATTACAGGCTCACACCACCATGGGCGGCCAATTTTTGTATTTTTAGTAGAGAAGGGGTTTCACCATGTTGGCCAGTCTGGTCTTGAACTCCTGACCTCAGGTGATCTGCCTGCCTCAGGCTCCCAAAGTGCTAGGATTACAGGCGTGAGCCACTGTGCCTGGCCAGGAGTTGTGGTTTTATTCTGTGTGCAGGAGAAACTCCTGGAGCTTCCCGCAGGGGTGTGGCACCATTTCATTAGCACATGGAAAATGTATGTGTTTGGTATCAAGTAGAGCTGATGAAATAAAATAGGGAAGACAATCGGAGGTATACAAAGTCGGTGACCAGAACCAGGGTGGCGACAGTGGCCTTGGTGAAAATGCACAGGTTTGGAAAATATTTTGGAAGGAGACCAGCAGGACTCGCTGATGGATCGGAAGTGGAGGATAAAGGAAAGAGAGACCTCCAGGACACCTCTCGGGTTTTGGATGATGTCTAAGGTTTCTGCCAGTTCTCAAAGATTAGGGCGTCATCCATCAGGGCAGTGTTTCTGTGTCTGGAGATGCCGTAGATAAATTCCTGGGTGATGCCAGGAATGAAGGGGGTGCATAAAAAATGTCACCCATCTTGGCCCCACTGTTTGTTTCCTACTGTGAGCCCATGGCAACTGCTGGCTGGTCTCCCTCAGTCCTCCTGCCCAAAGTAATTAGTCATCCCTTCCTGTCCATCTCATCAATGAATAACTTTATCTTTTTATTTTTTTTCTTTTTGAGACGGAGTCTCGCTCTGTCGCCCAGGCTGGAATGCAGTGGCCGGATCTCAGCTCACTGCAAGCTCCGCCTCCCGGGTTTACTCCATTCTCCTGCCTCAGCCTCCCGAGTAGCTGGGACTACAGGCGCCCTCCACCTCGCCCGGCTAGTTTTTTGTATTTTTTAGTATAGACGGGGTTTCACCATGTTAGCCAGGATGGTCTTGATCTCCTGACTTCGTGATCCGCCTGTCTCGGCCTCCCAAAGTGCTGGGATTACAGGCTTGAGCCACCGCGCCCAGCCCAATAACTTTATCTTTTATCCACAGTGGAGTAAGGTGACATTGCAACTTTTTGTTTCTTTATCATCACTCTCTTTAGTTTTTTATTTTTTATTTTTTAATTTTTTTGAGACAGGATCTTGCTCCGTCGCCCAGGCTGGAGTGCGGTGGCACCATCTCGGCTCACTGCAAGCTCCACCTCCCAAGTTCATGCCATTCTCCTGCCTCAGCCTCTCGAGTAGCTGGGACTACAGGCGCCCACCACCACGTCTGGCTAATTTTTTGTATTTTTAGTAGAGACGGAGTTTCACCATGTTAGCCCGTATGGTCTTGATCTCCTGACCTCGTGATCGGCCCGCCTCAGCCTCCCAAAGTGCTGGGATTACAGGCGTGAGCCACCACGCCTGGCCACTCTCTTTAGTTTGTGATGACTTGAACGGACACTGATTTGTTAATAATTGGCTAAGTTTATTGGAGGATGGATTAGTTTCGTTATTGCCCTGTATGGAGATAAAGGCAAGGTCTTGTTACAATGAATGTGAACTTACATCTTTAAAAATGTCACTGAACTCTTGGCTGGGCGCAGCAGCTCATGCCTGTAATCCCAGCACTTTGGGAGGCTGAGGCGGATGGATCACTTGAGGTCAGGAATTTGAGACCAGCCTGGCCAACATGGTGAAACTCCATCTCTACTAAAAATACAAAACTTAGTCAGGGGTGGTGATGCGCACCTGTGATCCTAGATATTTGGGAGGCTGAGGCACAAGAATCGCTTCAACCGGGGAGGTGGAGGTTGCAGGGAGCTGAGATTGCACCACTGCACTCCAGCCTGGGTGACAGAGCAAGACTCTGTCTTAACAAAAAAAAAAAAAAAAGAAAGAAAAGAAATAAAAACGTCACTGAATTCCCGTGGCACTTTGCGCTCCCTCCAGGCAAGTCCTGTGCGTGTCTTCGTTACTGTGCTGTGATTCATAGCATGGAAATCTCTTCACTTGGAAATACATGGAGTCCTTGACTAATGTACGGCTTGTTTGTGAAAACCAGACACAGATACCTTTCGGTTCAAACACACCAGAGGCCTCTGGGCTCGGTCTCCTGGTTCGCATCTTAGGAGGTCCCTGGTCAAAACACCAGACCCTTCTCTGCCTCAGGGAACCCTGTGTTGCTCCCCCAACAGTGGCCAGCCAGAAGGGCATGACATCTCTGATTGGAGTTGGCCCTCATTTTTGCGTAGATTTGGGAAAATAGATTAGGTTTGATTCAGCCTGTCTTTCTGGGATGGCAGTGGTATTGTGGAGTGGTCCAGATACCTAGGTTCAAATCCACGTTCTACTAGTTGTTGTCTCTGTGACCTTGGGAAAGTCCCTTGAACTCCAATGTTAGTTTTATTGTCTGTGAAATCGAGGGTAACGGTGGAACGAGTTACAGATTTGTGGTATGCACTAATGAGACAAACTCATGTAGCCCTCAGCACACTTGAACTGGATCCAGTGGGTAAGGCAGTGATGGGACTCCCATGGGGCAGTCCATCTCAAGTTCTCAACAATCAACCAGTTTCTATCTGGGTCCTTTTTCTTTTTGTTTTTGAGACAGAGTTTCACCCTGTCGCCCAGGCTGGAGTGCAATGGTGTGATTTCAGCTCACTGCAGCCTCCGCCTCCCAGGTTCAAGTGATTCTCCTGCCTCAGCCTCCCGAGTAGCTGAGATTACAGGCATGTGCCACCACGCCTGGCTAATTTTTTGTATCTTTAGTAGAGATGAGGTTTCACCATGTTGGCCAGGCTGGTCTCGAACTCCTGACCTCGTGATCTGCCCACCTTGGCCTCCCAAATTGCTGGGATTATAGACATGAGCCACCGCACCTGGCCTCATCTGGGTCTTTCGAACAGGTCTTGCTGTGGGTTGGGGACTCTGTGTGCCCAGATCTTTTCACTGATGTGGTTGCTAGCTGGGTCACATTACCTTCTTCTCTCTCTCTCTTTTTTTTTTTTTGAGACAGGATCTCACTCTGTCACCCAGGCTAGAGTGCAGTGGTGTGATTTCGGTTCACAGCAGCCTTGAAATCCTAGGCTCAAGTGATTCTCTTATCTCACCTTCCCGAGTAGCTGGGACTAACGGTGTGTGCCACCACACTCAGCTAACTTTTTAGTTTTTTGTAGAGACAAAGTCTCACTATATTGCCCAGGCTGTTTTTGAACTCCTGGGCTCAAGCAGTCCTCCCTCCTTGGCCTCCCAAAGTGCTGGGCTTATAGATGTGAACGACCTCGCCCAGCCCCCTCCTTCTCTTAAGGAGAACGATTTGGAAACATTCTAATATGGCCTTGGAATCTAGGGGGAACAAGGTATGACAGTTTGTTATCTGCAAGTGGCCGGGGATGTGTGACTGGACAGAGATGCTGTGGAAACATGGAAATGGCAGTAGGGGGTTGCCAGATTTCTCCCTCCTTACCCCCTGGTCCTCTGCTTGTCCATCGGTGAGCATTTGGTGTCTCTGTCTTGTAGGAGGTCAGGTTTTCTGTAGGCCCAGGGCAATTCAACCTGCTTGGAATGGGTACCTGTGGTGTCCATTCATCACTTATCCCACAACAAGAGTGTGCACTGCTCCCTGTTAATTGAAAGGTGAGGTTGAAGGGTCTTGCCATCGGGATTGGAACTCTGCTTCTAAATGTATAGAAATCCCTTGGTCCGGAGCAGTTAAGGGCTGCCAAGGCCGTTTTTCTTTCTTTTCTATTCTTTTCTTTTCTTTTTTTTTTTTTTCAATTTTTCAATTTAGGCTGGGAGTGGTGGCTCATGCCTGTAATCCCAGTGCTTTGGGAGACCAAGGTGGGCAGATCGCCTGAGGTCAGAAGTTTGAGACTGCCTTGGCCAACATAGTGAAACCCCATCTCTGTTAAAAATACAAAAAAATTATCTGGGTGTGGTGACACACACCTGTAATCCTAGCTACTCTGGAGGCTGAGGTGGGAGAATCACTTGAACCCAGGAAGCGGAGTTTGCAGTGAGCTGAGTTTTTGCCACTGCACTCCAGCCTGGGCGACAGAGTGAGACTCCATCTCAAAAAAATACATAAGTAAATAAATTAATTAATTAAACAAATATTTTTGCAGAGACAGTGCCTCATTATGTTGCTCAGGCTGATCCTGAACCACAGGGTTCAAGCGATCCTCCCGTGTCAGCCTCCCACAGTACTGAGCTTACAGGCATGAGCCACCTCACCCGGCTACACAGCTGCCTATTTCATCAATTGACCCATCCCTGCTACCTCCAGATTGGAGTGGGTATGATATTGGAACAGCCATGTGTTTACCTGCAGACAGGCTGGTCAGATAGGGAAGGTGTCACAGCCCTTCCCATATCCTGGTACACTTTTTTTTGAGACATGGTTTCACTTGGTTACCCACACTGGCATGATCTCAGCTCATGGCAACCGCCGCCTCCTGGGTTCAAGCTATTCTCCTGCCTCAGCCTCCCAGGTAGCTGAGATTACAGGAACCCACTACCATGCCTGAATAATTTTTGTGTTTTTAGTAGAAACAGGGTTTTGTTTTGCCGTATTGCCCAGGGTGGTCTTGAACTCCTGACCTCAAGTGATCTGCCTGCCTCGACCTTCCAAAGTGCTGGGATTACAGGGGTGAGACACCATGCCCAGCTGACTTTGTGCTTTTTTTTTTTTGAGATGACGTTTCGCTCTTGTTGCCCAGGCTGGAGTGCAATGGCGCAATCTCAGCTCACTGCAACCTCCGCCTCCCGGGTTCAAGCGATTCTCCTGCCTCGCCTCCCAAGTAGCTGGTATTATACGCATGTGCCATCACGCCTGGCTAATTATTTGTATTTTTAGTAAAGACAGGGTTTCACCATGTTGGCCAGCCTGGTCTCGAACTCCTGACCTCAGGTGATCCACACGCCTCGGCCTCCCAAAGTGCTGGGATTACAGGCGTGAGCCACTGTGCCCAGGCTCGGCTTTTATTATTATTATTTTTTAAGACAAAGTCTCGCTCTGTTGCCCAGGAGTGGCATGATCTCGGCTCACTGCAACCTCTGCCTCCTGGGTTCAAACAATTCTCCTGCCTCAGCCTCCCAAGTAGCTGGGATTACAGGCGTGTGCCACCACACCTGGCTAATTTTTGTGTTTTTAGTAGAGACAGGGTTTCACCATGTTGGCAAGGCTGGTCTCGAACTCCTGACCTCAGGTGATCTGCCCACCTTGGCCTCCCAAAGTATTGGGATTATAGGCTTGAGCCATCATGCCCAGCCAACTTTGTGTTTTTCTTTTTTTTAAAAAAGATATTATCTCTTATGTATGCATTTGAGGAGCTGAGATATCAAGAGATAGATCAGCCCATGAAAGACCCCAGTTAGATTTCATGGTACACAGTGCCAGGCTCTCCCTGTGTCTGTTTTTCTCAGGCCAAGCAAGTGTTTAGGGAACAATGGGACCAGCTAGCATGTGAGCAATGAGGAAGCTGGTCTGTGTCGACCTCCAAGAGGCTTAGGATTCAGTTGGGTGTGGGGGATGGGGAGCTCCTCTCTAGCCAGTGATATGGCCTTCACTCCAAACTTCCAAGAAAGGGAATCTCAGGAAAGATGCATGTTTCCTGGCTGATGGGCCTGTCTGACATGGACCCACCAGCAGTGCTTTTGTGTGTTGGTGGTGGTGTCACTATGTCTTCTCACAGTGTAGACGCCTAGGGAAGGGGAATGTTGGGTACACCGAAGAAAACTTGTGTGTGCCTGCTCAGAAGGTGGGGTGATTCTTGCCCAAGGATTGATTAATTTGGGTCTTGCCAAGCTTATCTGTTTTTTTTTTGGTTTGTTCAAGAGGGAGTCTCACTCTGTTGCCCAGGCTGGAGTGCAGTGGCGCGATCTCAGCTCCCTGGATTCAAGTGATTCTCTTGCTTCAGCCTCCCGAGTAGCTGGGACTACAGGCGCCCGCCACCTCGCCTGGCTAGTTTTTTGTATTTTTTAGTAGAGACGGGGTTTCACCGTGTTAGCCAGGATGGTCTCAATCTCCTGACCTCGTGATCCGCCCATCTCGCCCTCCCAAAGTGCTGGGATTACAGGCTTGAGCCACCGCGCCCGGCCTGAAGTCATTTTCAAATAAGATTGCTGGTCTGAAGAGTAAATGGCTGAAGATAAGGTAACTTTTCCTGTTAGCAAGGAACTCAAGATACTGAGATGTAAATGAACCTTTTGCAGCTCTTGACTGGCCAACCTATATTTGTGGTGGGAAAGAAAAGAAGTGAATTCTGATGTCAAAGAGGACAGCAGAGAACAGGAAGGCAGCAGCCGTAGATTGTTCTAGAACAGGATTCGGCAAAGCTTTTCCTTTCCTTTTTTTTCTTGAGATAGGGAGGGTCTCATTGTGTCACCCAGGCTGGAGTGTACTGGCGCAATCACAGCTTACTGCAACCTCCACCTCCGGGGCTGAAGCGATCCTCCCACTTCAGCCTCCCAAATAGCTGGGACTACCTGCCTGCATCACCACACCCGGCTAATTCTTTGGTGTTTTTTGAGATGGGGTTTTGCCATGTTGCCCAGGCTGGTCTCGAACTCCTGGACTCATGTGATCTTCTGCCTCAGCTTCCCAAAATGCTAGGATTACAGGCGTGAGCCACCATGCCTGGCCAGAAAAACTTTAAAAAAATTTTTTGGCTGGGTGTGATGGCTCATACTTGTAATCCCAGCACTTTGGGAGGCCAAGGTGAGTGGATCGTTTGAACCCAGGAGTTCAAGACCAGCCTGGGCAACGTGGCAAAATCCCATCTTTACTAAAAATACAAAAATTAGCTGAGTGTGGTGGAATACACCTGCAGTCCCAGCTGCTGGTGGGGCCTGAGGCAGGAGGATCACCTGAGCCTTGGGAGGCTGAGGCTGCAGTGAGCCGTGATCAGGTCACTGCTCTCCAGCCTGGGTGACAGAATGAGACCTTGTCTCAAAAAATAAAAAATTAAAAAATTAAAAATAAATTTTCTTTTAAATTAATTATTTTATTTTTTATTTTTGTTTATTTAGTTTTTGAGATGGAGTCTACTGCTGTCGCCCAGACTAGAGTATAGTGGCATGATCTTGGCTCACTGCAACCTCTGCCTCCCAGGTTCAAGTGATTCTCCTCCCTCAGCCTCTGGAGTAACTAGGACTACGGGCATGTGCCACCACACCCAGCAAATTTTTGAATTTTTAGTAGAGGTGGGGTTTCACCATGTTGGCCAGGCTGGTCTTGAACTCCTGACTTCAATAAAATATATATTATTTATTTTGGGTCTTGCCCCAAATTGGGTCTTGCCAAGCTTATCTGTTTTTGTTTGTTTGTTCGAGATGGAGTCTCACTCTCTTGCCCAGGCTGGAGTGCAGTGGCATGATCTCAGCTCAATGGATTCAAGTGATTCTCTTGTTTCAGCCTCCTGAGTAGCTGGGATTACAGGCATGTGCCACCACGCCCAGCTAATTTTTGTATTTTTAGTAAAGACTAAATATATAGTCTTTATATATTATAAATTATATACTAAATATATAGTCTTTATATATTATAAAAATATAATATATATTATATATAAATAATATAATATTTAAATATATTTTATATAAATAAAATATAATATGTAATATATAAATATATATTTACATATTGTAACTAATATATTTTATATAAAATATATAATTTATATATTTGTATACATAAAATAGTAATTGATAACTTTTTTGCAGTACAGATCTGTTAATGAGAAGAATGGAATTCCTTTTTCGGGGAGGATAGTATTTCACTTAATTGGGATTCACAGGTAGTGTTCTCTCGTCAGATTCATCAAAAGTGCTCATCATTAAAATCCATCCTTAGCTCTTGGGTTATACAAAACAGATGGTGGGCTAGCATTTGCCGACCCCCGTGCTAGAATCAATCTACAAGTATATGCTGATAACAATATCAGATAACACTTGCTGAATATTAACCAGGCTAAGTGCCCTGCTTGTATTACCTTATTGGATCCTTCAATAACCCAGTGATATAAGTCATTAGCACTCTTTTCATTTTGTAGGAAGGACAGTGGAGGCTGAGGTGTGAGAATCACTTGAACCTGGGATGGGGAGATTGCAAAGAGCCAAGATTGCACCATCGCACTCCAGCCTGGGCGACAAAGCGAGACTCCGTTTCAAGAAAACTCAAAAGCCTCAAACCCCAGGGGTTTAGAGATGAGCTATTAATGTTGAACACTGAATAATTCGGGAGGCCGCTTTAGGCTTTCTCATTTGCTGGTTTTTCTTTTTAAATTTTGAATTCTTCTACCTGTTTCCTTCTCATTCACTCCCTGTACACCAGCTCCATTTCTTGCTGAGAACTGTGCTTGGCAAAAATCTCTTCCAGCTGGTGTCTGGGGGTCCACACTGTCCATGCCAGGTGACTGGGACCCCTCTGGGGCCACAGTGTGAAAAACACAGACTTGTCCAAGCTGATACAGTACCTGGCGTTGGCTGCCAGTACCCTGGACGTGCCCAATGCTTGATTGGCGTGCCAACTGTTGGTGTGCCCGGAGATCTGCTGATCCGCATACCTAACCAACCAGCCAGCAACGGCGAATGGGACATTTGAGCACCTCCCGAACCATGATCTAAGTTTTCCCCTGGAGGCAACGTGATTCCAACAGATCCCTGAAACTGTTAGGAGCCAGCTGCAACTTCATGAGAACATTGTCCTTTGAAACCCATGATTTCTATAGTTATACAATGGGTTTGGACATAGGCAGAGAAGGTCTATCTGCGAAAGCTGTTTCCTCCCACAAATTTTTTTTTTTTTTTGAGACAGACTCTCACTCTGTTGCCCAGGATGGAGTGCAGTGGCGTGATCTTGGCTCGCCACAACCTCTGCCTCCTGGGTTGAAGCAGTTCTTCTCAGTCTCCCGAGTAACTGGGACTACAGGTGCATGCCACCGTGCCTGGCTAATTTTTGTGTCTTTAGTAGAGATGGGGTTTCACTGTGTTGGCCAGGCTGGTCTTGAACTCCTGACCTCGTGGTCTGCCCACCTTGGCCTCCCAAAGTGATGGGATTACATGTGTGAGCCACCACGCCCAGCCAATAATTTTGGTTTTTTTTTTGAGACCGAGTTTCGCTTTTGTTGCTCAGGCTAGAGTGCAATGGCACAATCTAGGCTCACCACAACCTCTGCCTCCTGGTTTCAAGCAATTCTTCTGCCTCAGCCTCCCGAGTAGCTGGGATTTCAGGCATGCACCACCATGCCTGGCTAATTTTGTATTTTTAGTAGAGACGGGGTCTCACCATGTCTTGAGAACTCCCAACCTCAGGTGATTTGTGCACCTCAGCCTCCCAAAGTGCTGGGATTACACGTGTGAGCCACTGCACCCAGCCGCAAATAATTTTTGTTGCTGGCCTATTTCTGTTCAAAAATCTGCAGCTATAGATTTATTTTTTTGGTTAAACATTGTGCTTCCTGGATTTATTTTAATTTTTATTTTATTTTATTTTAGTTTTTGAGATGGGGTCTTGCTCCGTGGCCCAGGCTGGAGTCCAGTGGCGCAATATCAGCTCATTACAACATCGGCCTCTCAGGTTCAAGCAAACCTCCTGCCTCAGCCTGCCAAGTAGCTGGGATTACAAGCGCCTGCCACCATGCCCAGCTAATTTTTGTATTTTTGGTAGAGATGGGTTTTTGCCGTGTTGCTCAGGCTGGTCTCGTACTCCTGACCCCAAGTGATCCACCTGCCTCGGCCTCCCAAGTTGCCGGGATTACAGGCGTGAGCCAGCATGCCTGGCCTACTTTTATTTTTTTTAAAGAGGAAGTCTTTGGGAGAGGTAGGACACTGAATTACTTAAGGATGAACAGCTGTTAGGTACAGTCTTTTAAAAAATGTTTAATTGGTCCAGGTGCAGTGGCTCACATCTGTAATCCCACTGCTTTGGGAGACTGAGGTGGGAGAATTGCTTGATCCCAGGGATTTGAGACCAGCCAGGGCAACACAGCGAGATCCTGTCTCTATAAAAAATTTAAAAATTAGCTGGTGTGCTGTTGCGTGCTTGTAGTCCCAGCTACTCAAGAGGCTAAGATGGGAGGATTGCTTGAGCCTGAGAGTTCGAGGCCACAGTGAGCTGTGATTGTGTCACTGCACTCCGGCCTGGGTGATAGAGGGAGACCCTATCTCAAATACATAAATACGTAATTTTAAAAAGTAACAAAAACTAAAATAGAAACGTTTGAATTGACAAGTAATAATTATATATATTTTGGGAGGAGATATATTCTTCAAGGGGATGTGGAATCTTAGAGGTCCTGGGTACCAACAGTGGAAGGCATTTCAGGGGACAAAAAGGAAGTTCAGAAATGTGAAGAGAAGACTGGGCACGGTGGCTTATGCCCATAATCCCATCACTTTGGAAGGCTGAGATGGGCAGATCATTTGAGGTCAAGAGTTCGAGACCAGCCTGGCCAACATGGTAAAACTCCGTCTCCACTGAAAATACAAAAATTAGCCAGGTGTGGTGGCGGGCGCCTGGAGTCCCAGCTACTCTACTTGGGAGGCTGAGGTAGGAGAATGGCTTGAACCCGGGAGGCGGAGGTTGCGGTGATCTGAGATAGCCCCACCGCACTCCAGCCTGGACAGCAAGAGCGAAACTCTGTCTCATTAAAAAAAAAAAAAAAGGAAACGTGAAAAGAACTGAGATGAGGCCTAACAATTCATCAGGTGTTTCCAACATGCCCGCACTGTTCCCAGTGCCTCACTGCACCCACTCGTGTAGTTGTCACCGCAACCCCAGGAAGTGGGAACTGTCATCACCCCATTTTATAGATGAGGACATGGAGGCTGAGGAGGGTAATTTGGCCAAAGTCAGACTAGTTCATTGCTTGCTTTTTTTTTTTTTTGAGACAGTCTCACTCTGTCGCCCAGGCTGGAGTGCAGTGGCGTGATCTCAGGTCACTGCAGTCTCCCCCTCCTGGGTTCAAGCAATTCTCCTGCCTCAGTCTCCCGAATAGCTGGGATTACAGGCACGTGCCACCACACCCGGCTAGTTTTTGTATTTGTAGTAGAGATGAGGTTTCACTGTGTTTGACAGGCTGGTCTCAAACTCATGACCTAAGGTGACCCACCCACCTCGAACTCCCACAGTGCTGGGATTACAGGCGTGAGACACTGCATCCGGCCCCGTTTCTTTTTTTTTTTTTTTTTTTTGAGACGGAGTCTCGCTCTGTTGCCCAGGCTGGAGTGCAGTGGCCGGATTTTGGCTCACTGCAAGCTCCGCCTCCCGGGTTCATGCCATTCTCCTTCCTCAGCCTCCTGAGTAGCTGGGACTACAGGCGCCCACCACCACGCTCAGCTAATTTTTTTGTATTTTTAGTAGAGATGGGGTTTCACCGTGTTAGCCAGGATGGTCTCGATCTCCTGACCTTGTGATCTGTCCATCTCAGCCTCCCAAAGTGCTGGGATTACAGGCGTGAGACACCGCGCCCAGCCTCCGGCCCCGTTTCTTGCTTTTCAGTGTGATATTGTGCTGGGGGTCCCCAAGGTTTGACGATCTGCTAAGAGGACTCACAGGACTCAGCACGTAGGATGATTTATTCCAGCAAAAGGATACACAACAAAACCTGCAAAGGGAAGAGGCGCATGGGAATAAACCCAGGGTAATCAGGCGCAAGCTTCCAAGTTTTCTCCTAGTGGAGTCACACGGGATACACTGAAATCTTCCAGAAATGAGTTGTGGCTACGCACATCGAATGTCTACTAGGGAAACTCATTGGAGACTCAGTACTCAAGGTTTTTTGTTGGGGATTCATCATGTGGGCACCTTCTGCCTTGCACTTACTGAATTCCTGTCTCCTAGAAGGAAAACAGGTGTTCAGTTTAAACCACTTTTTTTTTTTTTTTGAGACAGTTTTGTTTTTGTTGCCCAGGCTGGAGTGCAATGGTGCGATCTCGGCTCATTGCACCCTCCACCTCCTGGGTTCAAGCGAATCTCCTGCCTCAGCCTCCTGAGTAGCTGGGATTACAGGTGTTCGCTACCATGCCTGGCTAATTTTTTGCATTTTTAGTAGAAACGGGGTTTCACCATGTTGGCCAGGGTGGTCTCGAACTCCTGACCTCAGGTGATCTACCCACCTGGCCTCCCAAAGTGCTGGGATTCCAGGCATGAGCCACCATACTAGGCCCAATTTAAACCAGATTGTTTGCATAGTTTAGGCACAGCAAGCCACTCTTCTCAGTTCTAGGAATGATGGGAATTCTCCTGAAATCCAAGTTCCCGGACAGCAGCCAATGGCCAGCCTTGCAAGCAGGCCTTTCTAGGAAAGCCAGAGTCCCAGGACTGCTGTGTTAATTCTTCGCTGCACAGATACACTTTCCATTCTGCAGTGTTTTGTTTTGTTTTGAGACAAGGTCTTACTCTGTCACCCAGGCTGGAGTGCAGGGGCAAGATCATGGCTCACTGCAACCTCAACCTTTCAGGCCAAAGCCAGATTCCCACCTCGGCCTCCTGAGTAGCTGGGACTATAGGCACGTGATACCACACCTGGTTATTTATTTATTTATTTATTATTTTGAAACGAAGTCTCACTCTCTTGCCCAGGCTGGAGTGTAGTTATGCGATCTTGGCTCACTGCAACCTCTGTCTCCCAAGTTCAAGCAATTCTGCCTCAGCCTCCCAAGCAGCTGGGATTACAGGTGTGTGCCACCACGCCCAACTAATTTTGGTATTTTTTGTAGAGACATGGTTTAGTCATGTTGACCAGGCTGGTCTTGAACTCCTGACCTCAAGTGATTTGCCTGCCTCGGCCTCCGAAAGTGCTGGGAATTCAGGAATGAGCCACTGTGCCGGCATTAATTTTTAAATTTTTTGTGGAGATTGGGTCTAGCTATGTTTCCTAGGTTGGTCTGGAACTCCTGGCCTCAAGTGATCCTCCTACCTCAGCCTCCCAAAATGCTAGGATTACAGGCATGAGTTACTGTACGTAGCCCTTGCAGTGTTGGGTTTCTTTTTTTTTTTGAGACAGAGTCTTTCTCTGTTGCTTAGGCTAGAGTGCAGTGGCGCAATCTCGGCTCACTGCAACATCCACCTTCCAGGTTCAAGTGATTCTCCTGCCTCAGCCTCCCTAGTAGCTGGGATTACAGGCATGCGTGACCACGCCCAGATTATTTTTGTATTTTTAGTAGAGACAGGGTTTTGTCATGTTCACCAGGCTGGTGTTGAACTCCTGACCTCAAGTGGTCCACCTCCCTCGGCCTCCTAAAGTGCTGGGAATTCAGGCATGAGCCACCATGCCAGCCCTAATTTTTCTTTTTATTTTTTTATAGAAATGGGGTCTTACTATGTTTCCCAGGTTGGTCTGGAACTCCTGGCCTCAAGTGATCCTCCTACCTCAGCCTCCCAAAGTGCTAGGATTATAGGCATAAGCTACTGTGTCTAGCCCTTACAGTTTTGTTTTTTTTTTTTTAAGGAGCAATATATACTTTTGCTGTTCTGTAAAGATTTATGCCCCTAATAAAATCTCACATAGTCACCCAGGATTAAATGAAATAATGTATCAGGGCACTTGGCATAGCATTTATCACATAGTATTAGATACCGTACTCTTCATTGACTGTTTCCTGTTCGTTTATGTATTAGAGTTGGTAAGGCAATCAAATGAACTCTTTTTTTGAGACGGAATCTCCCTCTGTCGCCCGCCCAGGCTGGAGTGCAATGGCGCGATCTCGGCTCACTGCAACCTCTGCCTCTTGGTTTCAAGCGATTCTGCTGCCTCTGCCTCCTGAGTAGCTGGGATTACAGGTGTGCGCCACCATGCCCAGCTAATTTTGTTTTAATGTTTTAGTAGAGACGGGGTTTCACCATGTTGGTCGGCCTTGTCTCGAACTCCAGACCTCGTGATCCGCCCGCCTCGGCCTCCCAGAGTGCTGGGATTACAGGCGTGAGCCACCGCGCCCAGTGACAATCAAATGAACTCTTACATAATTTTTTTTTTTTTTTTTTTTTTTTTGAGACGGAGTCTCGCTCTGTCTCCCAGGCTGGAGTGCAGTGGCCGGATCTCAGCTCACTGCAAGCTCCGCCTCCCGGGTTTACGCCATTCTCCTGCCTCAGCCTCCCGAGTAGCTGGGACTACAGGCGCCCGCCACCTCGCCCGGCTAATTTTTTGTATTTTTAGTAGAGACGAGGTTTCACCGTGTTCGCCAGGATGGTCTCAATCTCCTGACCTCGTGATCCGCCCGTCTCGGCCTCCCAAAGTGCTGGGATTACAGGCTTGAGCCACTGCGCCCGGCACTCTTACATAATTAATGCCATCCTATTCCCTCTGTCATTCCCAGGCGGCCCCTATCAGATTGAGGCCCACATCGCAGCCACCGGCACACTCCCCAACGGCACCCTCTACGCAGCCAGGGGCTCCCGGGTGGACTTCAGTTGCAACAGCAGCTCCAGGCCACCACCCATGGTTGAATGGTGGTTCCAGGCTCTGAATTCCAGCAGTGAGTCCTTCGGCCACAATCTGACAGTCAACTCTTTCTCGCTGTTACTGATGTCACCAAACCTCCAAGGGAACTACACCTGTTTGGCCTTGAATCTGCTCAGCAAGAGACATCGAAAGGTGACCACCGAGCTCCTGGTCTACTGTGCGTAAGCAGCACTGCTCTGCCCTACTTCTTCCCCTTAACCCTTTATGAACTTACGAACTGCACGTTTGTGCCTCTCTCATTTGTCTTTTTTTTTTTTTTTTTTTTTGAGATGGAGTTTCGCTCTTGTTGCCTAGGCTGGAGTGCAAAGGTGCGATCTCACCTCACCACGATCTCCACCTCATGCGTTTAAGCGATTCTCCTGGCTCAGCCTCCCGAGGTAGCCGGGATTACAGGCATGCCCCACCACACCCGGCTAATTTTGTGTTTTTAGTAGAGACGGGGTTTCTTCATGTTGATCAGGCTGGTCTCGAACTCCCAACCTCAGGTGATCTGCCTGCCTTGGCCTCCCAAAGTGCTGGGATTACAGGCGTGAGCCACTGTGCCCGGCCTCCTGTTTGTCCTTAAAGGCATGCCTGCTACATGGTTCTTCTGAACATATATCTGTGGCTCCCGCAGTACACACACCCGGGGCTGCTACACTCAGGGAGGGAATCATCCCTTCTAGAAGCTTGCTGCTATGCAGGGGTGCAGGAGAGTGCTTGGGAGCCATGGAAGGACACTAATGCATTCTATTTTTTCTTTCCGCTAAATTGAGGTGAAAGTACATAGGATTAACCATTTAACAACATACAATTGAATGGGTGCAATGGCTCACGCCTGTAATCCCAGCTACTTAGGAGGCTGAGGCAGGTGAATCACTTGAACTTGGGACACAG
Source organism: Chlorocebus sabaeus (assembly GCF_047675955.1). Lineage (NCBI taxonomy): Eukaryota > Metazoa > Chordata > Mammalia > Primates > Cercopithecidae > Chlorocebus > Chlorocebus sabaeus. The sequence goes on along the minus strand of NC_132914.1, from coordinate 115,236,389 downwards.
AGGTTGCAGTGAGCTGAGATTGTGCCACTGCACTTCAGCCTGGGCAACAGGGTGAGACTCTGTCTCAAAAAAAAGTAAAAAGAAAAATGTATAATTCAGTGGCATTCAGTGCTTTTATGCAACCATCACCTGTGTCAGGTTCCAAAACATTTTCTTCTTTTTTTTTTTTGAGACCGAGTCTCGTTCTGTCGCCCAGGCTGGAGTGCAGTGGCGCGATCTCTGCTCACTGCAGCCTGCACCTTCCGGATTCAAGCCATTCAGTTCTCCCACCTCAGCCTCCAGAGCAGCTGGGACCACAGGCATGTGCCACCATACCCGACTAATTTTTGTATTTTTGGTAGAGACAGGGTCTCCCCATGTTGCCCAGGCTAATCTCAAACTCCTGAGCTCAAGTGATCTGCTCACCTCAGCCTCCTAAAGTATTGGGATTACTGGCGTGAGCCACCACAGCTGGCCCTCCAAAGCATTTTTGTCATCCCAAATGGAAATCCTGTACCCAATAAGCAGTCACCCTCATTCCCTCTTTTCCCCAGACCTGGACAACCCCCAATCTGCATTCTGTCCCTGTGGGTTGGCCTGTTCTGGACACTTCATATGAATGGATCATACAATGCGGGGCTTTTTGTGTCTGACTTCTTTCACCTGTCATCATGTTTTTGAGGTTCATCTATGTTGAGGCATGTATCAGTAATGCATTCCTTTTAATGGCTGAATAATAGTCCATTCCTTGCATGGATGGACCACAATTTATGTGTTCATCTATCCATCTATATACATTCTTTTTGTGGACCCAGTGTGACTGTCACAGGCACCAGGCCCTCTAGCACTGTTGTGAACAAGTGGTCCATGAACCTTTATCTCAGGGGTGGAAACACCAACCAAACACTCCCATACACAAATATCTTGGACAAAAACCACTGTAGAAATGCAGAGTGGGGCTGGGCATGGTAGTCACGTCTGTAATCTCAGCACTTTGGGAGGCCGAGGCAGGTGGATCATTTGAGCCCAGCCAGGAGTTCAGACCATTCTGGCCAACATGGCAAAACCCTGTCTCTATTAAAAAAAAAAACATAGATTAAAAAATAAATAAGAAATGCAAAGGCGAGGCTGGGCGCGGTGGCTCACGCCTGTAATCCCAACACTTTGGAAGGCTGAGGCAGGTGGATCACCTGAAGTCAGGAGTTCAAGAACAGCCTGACCAACATGGCAAAACCCTGTCTCTACTAAAAATACAAAAATTAGCGGGGCACAGTGGCGCATGCCTGTAATCCCAGCTACTTGGGAGGCTGAGGCAGGAGAATTGCTTGAACCTGGGAGGCAGAGGTTGCAGTGAGCCAAGATCGTGCCACTGCACTCCAGCCTGGGCGACAAGAGTGAAACTCTGTCTCAAAAAAAAAAAAAAAAAGAAAGAAAGAAATACAAAGGCGAATGAGACCCAGGTCCCCAGAGATTTAACACCCAACAGAGGAAACCTAACTGTTGTCAGGCATGAATTTGTGCTAGGAGCTATTAGACACTGACACTAACTGGGGTTGATGTCTCTCTGAGACCCTGGTTCTGCCATCCTTAGAGTCAGCCAAGTGGCTGATCCTAGAGTCTGTGATTCAGCCCATGCTCTCCTCTGGTGTTTTGCAGACCCCCCTCCATCAGCTCCCCAGTGCTGGGCACAGATGGCATCAGGATCGTTCATGCTGCAGCTCACCTGTCGCTGGGATGGGGGATACCCTGACCCTGACTTCCTGTGGATAGAAGAGCCAGGAGGTGTAATCGTGGGGAAGTCAAAGCTGGGGGTGGAAATGCTGAGCGAGTCCCAGCTGTCGGATGGCAAGAAGTTCAAGTGTGTTACAAGCCACATAGTCGGGCCAGAGTCGGGCGCCAGCTGCGTGGTGCAGATCAGTGAGTCTGTTTTGCTTTGTCTTGGGGTTGAGAGTTCACCTGCCTTCCTTTCTCCTGGGAGAGGCATTTGAGAGTTCTTCTGAGGAAGAAATCCCAGGATGTCAGAGTGGACTGAATTCCTTCCCTTTCTTCCTTTTTCTTTGTGTTTCATTCCTTTCAAACTTTAGAGATGCTTCGCTCAAGCTTCTTCGTTCTAGTCCAAGCTATTTTCCACTTGACAAATACTAATTGGGCACGTGCTATGTGCCAGGTACAGTTTCTAGGTGCTGAGGGTGAAGCAGTGAACAAGATAGATGAGGTTCATCATCTTTTGTATCTGTCCATTTACTGTTGCTGTAAAGGAATACCTGAGGCTGGGTAGTTTATAAAGAAAATTTTTGTTTGTTTGTTTGTTTGTTTTTGTTTTTTTGAGACAGAGTCTCGCTCTGTTGCCCAGACCAGAGTGTGGTGGCACAATCTTGACTCACTGCAACCTCCATCTTGCGGGTTCAAGTGATTCTCCTGCCTCAGCCACCTGAGTAGCTGAGACTAAAGGCATGCACCACTATGCCTGGCTAATTTTTGTATTTTTAGTAGAAATGGGGTTTCATCATGTTGGCCAGGCTAGTCTCAAACTCCTGACCTCAAGTGATCCACCTGCCTCAGCCTCCTAAAGTGCTGGGATTGCAGGTGTGAGCCACCGGGCCTCGCCGAAAATTAGTTCATTTGCTCATAGTTTCATAGGCTGTGCAAGAAACATGGCACCAGCATCTGCTTGGCTTCTGGTGAGAGCATCAGGCCGCTACTGCTCATAACAGAAGGAAAAGGGGAGCCAGCTTGTGCAGAGATCCATAGTGAGAGAGGAACCAAGAGAGAAGGGAGGTGCCGGACTCTTTTAACAACCAGCGCTTGCTGGGCGCAGTAGCTCACACCTGTAATCTCAGCACTTTGGGAGGCCAAGGCTGGTAGATCACTTGAGGTCAGGAGTCTGAGACCAGCCTGGCCACATGATGAAACCCCATCTCTACTAAAAATACAAAAATTAATCACGCGTGGTGGTGCGTGCCTGTAGTCCCAGCTACTCGGGAGGCTAAGGCAGGAGAATCGCTTGAAACCGGGAAGCAGAGGTTGCAGTGAGCAATATTGTGCCACTGCACTCCAACCTGGGTGACAGAGCTAGATGCCATCTCAAAAAAACAAAAACAAAAACAAAAACAACCAGCACTAATATTAGATTGGTGCAAAAGTAACTGGTTTTGCCATTGAAAGTAATGACAGGCCGGGCATTGTGGCTCATGCCTGTAATCCCAGCACCTTGGGAGGCCAAAGCGGGTGGATCATGAGGTCAGGAGATCGAGACCATCCTGTCCAACACAGTGAAACCCTGTCTCTACTAAAATTACAAAAAAAAAAAAAAAAAAAAAATTAGCCAGATGTGGTGGCAGGTGCCTGTAGTCCCAGCTACTTGAGAGGCTGAGGCAGGAGAATGGCATGAACCCAGGAGGCAGAGCTTTCAGTGAGCCAAGATCATGCCACTGCATCCCAGCCTGGGCGACAGAGCAAGACTCCATCTCAAAAAAATAAAAGAAAAATAAAAGGAAATAATGACAAAAATTGTAATTACTTTTGCACCAAGCTAATAGAATGAGAATTCACTTATCCAAATACCTTCCATTAGGCCTTACCTCCAACATTGAGGATCAAATTTAAACATGAGATTTGGAGGGGACAAACATTCAAACTACAGCATCTAGTTATGTAACAAATTACTCTCAAACATAGTGGCTTAAAATGAGAATGACCATTTATTATCTGACGATTTCTGTGGGTCAGGAATTCAGACAGGGCACAGTGGGCATTGGGGATGGTTTGTCTTGGCTCTATACGTCTGGGGTGTCAGCTGGAAGATTTGAAGGTTGGGGGGCTGAAATCACTTTTGAAGTCCTCACTCCCATCCCTGGCAACTATTTCTTCTCCATGTGGGATTCTCCATAAGGCTGCTTGAGTGTCCTGCCAACATGGCGGCTGGCTTCCCCCAGAGCAAATGATCCAAGACGGAGTGAGTCAAGCCGATGCTATCCTTTCTGTGACCTAGCCTCAGGAGTTACATGGGATCCCTTCTGCCACACTCTGTGTATTAGAAATGAGTCCAGCCCACATTCAAGAGAACTGGGGAGAATTAGTCACCACTTTTTGAAGGGAGGAGTGTCAGAGAATGTCTGTACATATTTTTAAAACCATAACCATTCCTCTTTCACAAAGCTTATATCCTGGGTGGCATGGAGGTAGAAGGAAGACAGAAAGTACAAAAACAAGTAAGATAGGTCCAGATATGATAATAATTATGAGGATAATAAAATGGTATGTATAAAAGAGAGGTCTTTATAAGGAGAGGGACACTTTTCCTAGCGTGGCAGGGAGGTGTCCTTGAGGTGGTAATCTATCCTTAGAATGAGAAGGAGCTGGCTAGGTGAAGACCGTGGTCTGAATGTTCCTGGCAGAGGCAATAGCAAACGCAGAGGCCCTGAGGTGGAAACAAATTTGGCATTTGAGGACCCGAGAGAAGACCCGTGTGGCCGGGGCGTTGTGTGTAAAATACTGATAAAGCTGGATGCAGGTTGGGGGTTCAGTTGTGTCCCCCAAATAGGTATGTTCAAGTCCAAACCCTAACACCTGTGGATATGACTTTATTCGGAAAGAGTCTTTGCAGATGGAATCAAGTTAAGATAAGGTCATACTGGATTAGAGTGGGCTGTAATTCAATGACTGGTGTATTTCTTTGTAAGAGAGAAGGCCCAACGTGGTGGCTCACGCCTGTAATCCCAGCACTTTGGGAGTCAGAGGTGGGAGGACAGCTTGAGGCTACAGATTCGAGACCAGCCTGGGTAACACAGACCTTGTTTCTACAAGAAATAAAAAATAAATAAGGTAGCTGGGCATGGTGGTATGCACCTATAATCCCAGCTACTGGGGCGGCTGATCTAGGAGGTTGAGGCTACAGTGAGCCGATATTGTGCCACTGCACTCCAGGCCTGGGTGACAGAGTCAAATTCTGTCTCAAAAAAAAGTGGGGGAGGGGGGAAGTTAAGGGAGACGAGAAGCGCCAGGATCAGTCAGGCGTGGTGACTCATGCCTATAATCCCAGCACTTTGGGAGGCCGAGGAAGGGCAGATTGCTTGGGCCTAGGAATTTGAGACCAGCCTGGGCAACACAGCGAAACCTCATGATACGGTTTGGCTTTGTGTCCCCACCCAAATCTCATGTTGAATTGTAACTCCCAATATTGGTGGAGGGACCTGGTGGGAGGTAATTGGATGATGGGAGTGGATTTCACATAAACACTAATACTAACGACAGGTGATGAGCGGGAAAAAAAAAAAAGGGTCCGTGCATAATTTTCATGATATCTACCACCACAGAGAAGCAAACATGTCCTCACATTCAAAGCCATCCTGGGCTGAATTTGGCCCACAGGCTGCGGGTTGCACAAGCTTGCTCTAGAGCGTCCAGAAGGAACCAGCTCTGCCAACACCTTGATGTTAACCTTGATGTAAGATCATTCCGGACTCCTGACCTCCAGAACTGTAAGAGAATAAATGTGCTTCAAGCTACTAAGTTTGTCACAATCTGTTACATCAGCAATTGGAAACCAATACAGCTGCCCTCTTGTCCCCTTGAAATCCTTGTTAGATATGTGTCCATTTTTTATGTGATCAGTACAGTTTTTGTATGTAGTAGTATATAGCATAGAAGGAAAGCTTGTGGATACAGGAACTAGTTTATCCTGGTTTGCCCAGAACTCTCCTGGTTTTAGGACTGAAAACTCCACATCCTGGGAAAACTCCACATCCTGGGCAGACTGGGACAGTTGATCACTCTGTATCATAGCTGCATTTCCTATTTAGTTCTGTAGCATTGAGCAAATTACTTAACTTTCTCTGTGCCTCAGTTTCCTTATCTGCAAAATGGGCATAATAACAGGGTTGCTGTGAGAGTGAATTGGGTTAATATGTGTAACAGTGCCTTGCCCACAGTAAATGCTTAGTTAATGTTAGGCTTATTATTATGTAAGACCAGGTGTGGTACAGAAATTTCTGGAGTTGGCCAGGTGCGGTGGCTTATGCTTGTAATCCCAGCACTTTGGGAGGCCAAGGTGGACAGATCATTTGAGGTCAGGAGTTCGAGACCAGCCTGACCAACATGGTGAAACCCTGTTTCTACTAAAAGTACAAAAATTAGCTGGGCGTGGTGGCGGGCACCTGTAATCCCAGCTACTTGGGAGGCTGAGGCATGAGAATTGCTTGAATCTGGGAGGCGGAGGTTGCAGTGAGCCAAGATCATGCCACTGCACTCCAGCCTGGGCAACAAAGCAAGACCTTGTCTCAGAAAAAAAAAGAAAAAAGAAAAAATTTCTGGAGTTGCTTTATTAGGAAGGAAAGGTAGTGTTCCCCCCTTATCCATGAGGGATATGTTCCAAGATCCCCAGTGGATGCCTGAAACCGTGGGTAGCACTGAACCCTATATGTACTATGCGTTTTCCTATACATAAATACTTATGATAAGGTTATTTTATACATTAGGCACAATAAGAGATTAACAATGGTAACTAATAAAAAATAGACAAGTATAACAATATACGGTAATAAAAATTATGCGAATGTGATCGTTCTCTCAAAATATCTCCTCAGCCTTCTTGTGATGAAGGAAGGCTCGTTCAGGATGGTGCGAGATTTCATCACGCGACTCAGAACAGTGTGCAGTTTAACACTCAGGAAATTGTGAATATTACAAGTACTGCAAGAAAAGAAAAGATAAAAAGTTTATCAATTGGCCGGGCATGATGGCTCACACCTGTAATCCCAACACTGTGGGAGGCTGAGGCAGGTGTTCGAAATTAGCCTGGCCAATATGGTGAAACCCCGTCTCTACTAAAAATACAAAAATTAGCCGGGCGTGGTAGCTCACGCCTGTAATCCCAGCTACTCGGGAGGCTGAGGCAGGAGAATCTCTTGAACTCAGGAGGCAGAGATTGCAGTGAGCCGAGATTGCGCCACTGCACTCCAGCCTGGGTGACAAAGTGAGACTCCATCTCAAAAAAAAAAAAAAAAAAGGTTTATTTCTGGAATTTTCCATTTAATATTTTTGCACTGTAGTTGACCATGGTAACTGAAACCTCAGAAAGTAAAATCACGGATAAAGGGGACTGGGGCCAGATGCCGTGGCTCACGCCTGTAATCCCAGCACTTTGGGAGAGGCTGAGATGGGCAGATCACCTGAGCTTCAGAGTTTGAGACCAGCCTGGGCAACATGGTGAAACCCTGTTTCTACTAAAAATACAAAAATTAGCCACGTGTGGTGGCACACGCCTGTAATCCCAGCTCGGGAGGCTGAGGCAGGAGAATTGCTTGAACCCGAGAGGGAGGCAGAGGTTTCAGTGAGCTAAGATCGCGCCACTGCCCTCCAGCCTGGACAACAGAGAAAAAACTCCATCTTAAAAAAAAAAAAAAAAAGAAGACTACTGTATTTTTCTTGCAGATTTCAGTTCATGACTTGAATCTCTAACAGTTGTCTGTCTTTACCTTCTGATCACCAGGGGGTCCCTCCCTTCTCTCTGAGCCCATGAAGACTTGCTTCGTTGGGGGCAATGTGACACTTACCTGCCAGGTGTCTGGGGCCTACCCCCCTGCCAAGATCCTGTGGCTGAGGAACCTTACCCAGCCTGAGGTGGTGATCCAGCCCAGCAGCCGCCATCTCATTACCCAGGACGGCCAGAACTCCACCCTCACCATCCACAACTGCTCCCAGGACCTGGATGAGGGCTACTACGTCTGCCGGGCTGACAGCCTTGTAGGGGTGAGGGAGGTGGAAATCTGGCTGAGTGTGAAAGGTGAGTGTTGGAACTGAGCCTGCAGGAGGAGGGTTCAGAGCTTCAGAGCACCCAGCACCAGCATGGGGACAGCCTGGTGCCTCCCTGCACGTGGGTCACTGCCAACTGGGAGAAGGCATATCTGCTTGCTTATGACTTGACAAGGTGGCTGGAATACATTATTATCCAACCCCAAACTCACTAATATTTACATAGGTAGCAAAAATGACATACTATCTATACACACCAAAGAATAGATATCTAGTGTGTATCAGTTGTGAAGCATAACAGCAAAAGGAACACCTAAGAAACTGTCATCCCATTTAGGATACAGAATAGTACCAACATGCATTAGGTTACTTGTATGTCTCAGGGCCAGATTTGGAAACAACAATAGGACTGGGCGTGGTGGCTCACACCTGTAATCCCAGCACTTTGGGAGGCTGAGGCGGGTGGATCAGTTGAGGCCAGGAGTTCAAGACCAGCCTGGCCAATATGGTGAAACCCCATCACTAGTAAAAAAACAAAATTACTTGGGAGGCTGAGATGGGCAGATCACCTGAGGTTGGCAGTTGGAGACCATTAACTGGGCATGGTGGCAGGTGCCTATAATCCCAGTTACTCGGAAGGCTGAGGCAGAATCACTGGAATCTGGGAGGTGAAGGCTGCAGTAAGCCAAGATCGCGCCACTGCACTCCAGCTTGGGCGATAGAGCAAGACTCCATCTCAAAAAGAAGAAAATAACAATAGAACTTTAAAAACAGGATGCCTGCTTAAATTTGAGTTTAGAAAAATAATTTTTTTTTTTTTTTTTTAGTATAAGTGTGTTTCAGATATTTCATGGGACATAATTACACTGAAAAACTATTCATTGTTTATATGAAATCCAATTCACTGGGCATACTGAATTTTACCTGGGAGCCCTCCCTGTAGGCCTAGTCTCATCCTGGGCCCCTCTTGAAAGGTAACCATGGTCCTGAATTTTAATTTTTACTATAGATGTCTATACTTCTTTCTTTTTATTTTTTATAGAGATGGGGTCTCTCCTTGTTGACCAGGTTGGCCTTGAACTCCTGGGCTCAAGTGATCCTCCCATCTCAGCCTCCCAAAGTGTTGAGATTACAGGCATGAGCCACCACACCTGGCCTCCTTCTTTCTTCCCTTCCCTTCTCCCTTTCCCCTTTTCATCTCCCTTTTCCCTTTCCTGCCTTCCTTCTTTTCTTTCCTTGCCCTTCCCTTCCCACACCTCCCCTCCCCTTTCTTTCTTTTTCTGAGACAGAATTTCACTCTTGTTGCCCAGGCTGGAGTGCAATGGCGTGATCTTGGCTCACCGCAACCCCCACCTACAGGGTTTATGCGATTCTCATGCCTCAGCCTCCCGAGGAGCTGGGATTACAGGCATGTACCACCACACTTGGCTAATTTTGTATTTTTAGTAGAGATGGGGTTTTACCATGTTGGTCAGGCTGGTGTCAAAATCCTGACTTCAGGTGATCCGCCCTCCTCAGCCTCCCAAAGTGCTGGGAATGCAGGCGTGAACCACCATGCCCAGGCTCTAGTACCAATTCTTTTTTTTTTTTTTTTAAATGAAAGGCCTCACATATTTATTACTGAACCCAGCCAACCAACGCATTCATAATAGATTCAGAGAGGAAAATACGTTGAACTCTCCAGAGAGTGGTGACATTTTCAGTTTGATATGGTAATGTGATTGTGACCTTCAGACAGCACAAATATATGTGCCATCTCATGTGCAATTCCTTATAGACCCAGCTTGGTTCTTCTCCAATGTCTCCTTTTGGAGTTGTACCTTATTTTATTTCCAGTTTTCATCCGAATCCACTGGGGAATGGGACGATTTTGCTTTTGTTTCTTGGCCAGGAATCGCTTAATCCTGAAAGTCTTGTGAGAAGACATGGCGAGAAGTGGAGGCAAGAACACACCACGATGGCAGAGAAAGGAAAAGAGAGGGGTCTAGTACCAATTCTTAAATAGTGCTTCCTTTGCTCAATACCCTGTCATATATCAAGTATATCTACATGTGGACCTGTTCCTGGATTCTCTGTTCTGTTCCATTGATCACTCTGTTTATCATGGCATTGATAACTCTCACACTCTTACTTACCATGGCCTTATAAATAGTCTCAATGTTTGGTAGACAGAGAGATTTTAACTTTCCATTGTTTTTTCACATTCCCTCCTCCATCTCATCCCCACAAACTCTCTGAGGTTGGGTGATAAAATATTTATCTGGCATTACAGACAGGTCATAAGCCGTACCCAAGGTCAGCAATCAAGATAAGACAAGAACTGGATCCACGCAGAGAAAGGAAGGTGGTGTTCTAATTGCACACATATCTGATGGAAGAATCAACGGTGTGATTTGTCTTTACAGAACCTGTAAATATCGGGGGGATTGTGGGAACCATTGTGAGTCTCCTTCTGCTGGGACTGGCCGTTATCTCAGGGCTTCTGTTGTATTACAGCCCTGTGTTCTGCTGGAAAGGTAAGGGCTCCCTGGGTCCCTTAGCTTCTCTTCCAGGCTTTTGAAAAGGTGCGGGTTGGGGAAGGATGGCCCCTGTCATGCGTCCACCTGAAGTTCTGTTCTCTGGGCTTCTTCATTGGGTCGAGATGTATAGTAATAAGTCATCTAGGTACCATCCCGGGACACCCTATCACCTGTCACATTGAGTCAGTTTTCTTATTCGTGCCTCTAGTAAATGTTAGCCTGAATAAGAACCTGTGAGGTTGAAGTGGATGTTACTGGATATTAATGGTTTTTCCTTTCTCTCTTCAGTAGGAAACACTTTCAGGTGAGTGTTCCCTAGACTCAAACCCATTCCCACCATCTGTCTTCACTTCTGTTTTGTTCCCTTCCTTTCATAAGAACAATAATAGCAACTACCACTGAGGACCTACAATGTACTAGACACTGGTGTAGGGGTTTTATCAGGTATTCTTATAAACCCTTTCATCATCTCCTCACGGTGGTGGTGATGTCTCCATTTTCCAGATAAGGGGATGGAGGCTCAATGAAGTAATTTCTGCAAGCTCATTCTGGAAGAAAGCAGCAGTGCCTTCCTTCAGGTCCAAGTCTAATCAATTCCAAAGTCTGTGTTCTTTTACAATGCCAAACCTCAGGGCTGGACACATTGCAGGTCTGTCATTGAGACAGAAAGACAATGTGTACATTTTGAGCCAGTCATTCATGCATTTGTTTTATTTAATTTTCTAAAAAGAGCTAAAAGAAAGAATCAATCATGGTCTTAGAGTTTTTTGTTTTGTTTTGTTTGTTTTTTGTTTTTTGAGACAGAATCTCACTCTCTTGCTCAGGCTGGAGTGCGATGGCGCGATGTCGGCTCACCACAGTCCCTGCCTCCTGGGTTGAGGCCATTCTCCTGCCTCAGCCTTCCGAGTAGCTGGAATTACAGGTGCGCACCACCACGCCTGGCTAATTTTTGTATTTTTAGTAGAGACAGGGTTTCACCATGTTGGCCAGGCTAGTCTTGAACTCCTGGCCTCAAGTGATCTGCCCACCTCGGCCTCCCAAAGTGCTGGGATTGCAGGCATGAGCCACTGCACCCAGCCAGTTTTACGGTGTTTTGGAAGACTACTATGAGTATGCCTAGAACCCCCTCCCAAAAGGAAACCCCAGTAGGGGCAAAGGAACCGAATGGAACTTGTATATTACATTTCCTAAGCAGATTCTGGGTGGGGGCAAAGTACTCTTCCCTATGATCCTATGGAAAAACAGTTCTTTACCTATTCACAACAACAGGATGTTACTGTTCTGGGACCATCTTTCGTAGCAAAACATTACCTTTACTGCCCTGTGTTGGAGGGCCATTCTCTCAGTAAGTCTGTCATTCCCTGGGCTTGTTTCTCACCGGAGGCATCAGCGTGGTATAGGAGGAAAAGGCATTGAGACCATTGGACCTGGGTTCAAATGACAGCTGTGCCATTCCCAAGCCCTGTACCCACAGAAAATCCCTGACCCTCTCTGAGCCTTCGTCTCCTGATCTGTTTCACCAAGGGGTTTGTGAAGATTAAATGAGAACGTTAACACAGCTCCTCGGGCAGGTGACTGACTCGTGACTTTCATTCTTTCTTCCTTAAGAAATGCATAGTCCAGGCTGGGTACAGTGGCTCATGCCTGTAATCCCAGTACTTTGGGAAGCCAAGGCGGGCAGATCACCTGAGGTCGGGAATTTGAGACTAGCCTGACCAATGTGGAGAAATCCCGTTTCTACTAAAAATACAAAATTAGCCGGGCATGGTGGCACATGCCTGTAATCCCAGCTACTCAGGAGGCTGAGGCAGGAAAATCGCTTGAACCCAGGGGGCGGAGGTTGTGGTGAGTTGACATCGCGCCACTGCACTCTAGCCTGGGCAGCAAGGGTGAAACTCCATCTGAAAAAGAAAAAGTTTGTTTTGCCAGGTGCGGTGGCTCATGCCTGTAATCCCAGCACTTTGGGAGGCTGAGGTGGGTGGATCACCTGAGGTTGGGAGTTCGAGACCAGCCTGACCAACATTGAGAAACCCCATCTCTATTAAAAATACAAAAAGTCAGCCAGGTGTGGTGGCGCATGCCTGTAATCCCAGCTACTCGGGAGGTTGAAGCAGGAGAATTACTTGAACCTGGGAGGCGGAGGTTGCAGTGAGCTAAGATTGTGCCATCGCACTTCAGCCTGGGCAACAAGAACGAAATTCTGTCTCAAAAAAAGAAAAAAGAAGAAATGCACAGTCCAGGCCGGGCACAGTGGCTCATGCCCTATAATCCCAGCACTCTGGGAGGCCAAGGTGGGTGGATCACTTGAGGCCAGGCATTAGAGACCAGCCTAGCCAACATGCTGAAACCACGTCTCTACTAAAAATACAAAAATTAGCCAGATGTGGTGTGCACGCCTTTAGTCTCAGCTACTTGGGTGGCAGAGGCAGGAGAATTGCTTGCACCCAGGAGGTGGAGGTTGCAGTGGGCCAATATTGTGCCACTGCACTCCAGCCTGGGCAACAGAGCAAGACTCCATCTTAAAAAAGAAAAAAAAAAAGAAAAGAAAAAGAAATGTATAGTCTGAAATGCAAAGTCTGACTGGGTAGGCAGAGCTAGTGAGCTGACAGTAAATAAGCTACAGTGTGGACTCTAAATGCAATCATTAATTTAGGTCTTTAGCGGGAGAGAGAGGACTTTACCTGTGTCTTCCAAAATGAGGAGGGGGACAGATTTCGGTAAGTAGAGCAGAATGAGGGCATTTCAAAAAAGGAAAAACATTTGTCTACCTGCTGTAAGGGGACATGAAATGGTAGATGCCTGGGACATGGTCACCTGCCCGAGGAGCAAGGGAGTAATAAAACAAACCCAGCATGAGATACCATCATCTGAAGCAATTTGTGGCAGCGTCTCTCTCTTTGGTTACCACACCATCATCTCATTACTTCACCAAGCTGAGTGCATGAGGAATTTTCCATATTACTCATGGGGTCGCAAAAAGTCTAGTGTTTCCTATTCAGTGAGAGCTGAAGTTGGGAAAAATAGGAAATCTTCTTGATTATTTTTTCCCTTTGGAAATTAGGGGACAAAACATGGATGATGTCATGGTTTTGGTGGATTCAGAAGAGGAGGAGAAGGAGGAGGAAGATGCTGCAGTAGAGGAAGAGGAGGAAGCACATGAGAGAGAGGAGTTGCCAAAAGAAATACCTAAGCAGGACCACATTCACAGAGTGACCGCCTTGGTGAATGGGAACATAGAACAGATGGGAAATGGATTCCAGGATCTACAAGGTAAGCTCTTTTTCCTTAAACAAATAAACAGAAAACAAACAAAGGCATGTTGGCTCATGCCTATAATCCCAGCATTTTGGGAGGCCAAGGTGGGAAGATCACTTGAGCCCAGAAGTTCGAGACTAGCCTGGGCAACATAGTGACACTCTGTCTCTACAAAAAAAAAAAAAAAAAAAAAGAAAGAAAGAAAGAAAGAAAGAAAAATTAGCCAGGCATGGTGGTGTGCACTTGTGATCCCAGCTACTTGGGAGGCTGAGGCTGGAGGATCGCTTGAGTGTAGGAGGTCCAGGCTGCAGTGAGCTATGATCACGCCACTGCACTCTAGTCTGGGCAGCAGTGGGACACCTGTCTCAAAAAACAAACAACAAAACAAAACAAAACAAAAAAGCCCACAAACCTCTGAACTGCAGTGAGCTTCTCAGCAGGAAATCTCTAAGGGGTGAGTTTGGTTTTTTAAAGGCTGGGGAAGATAGCTAAACTTTAGTCTAGAACCTGAGACTACTGTCAACTACCAACATGAAAATCAAATTGACACACTCTTATCAAGGTCCTGGTCTAGGGTAGGCACCATATTGGCATTGTGGGAGAATAGAAAAGAGAAACTGTTAGCGTCTTCATGCAGGGGCTTTACAAGACCAGTTCAGGCCGGGTGCAGTGGCTCACGCCTATAATCCCAGCATTTTGGGAGGCTGAGGTAGGTGTTTCATTTGAGGTCAGGAGTTTGAGACCAGCCTGGCCAACATGGTGAGACCCCTTCATCTCTACTAAAAATGCAAAAATTAGCTGGGCATGGTAGGTGCATGTAATCCCAGCTACTTCGGAGGCTGAGGCAGGAGAATCACTTGAACCCAGGAAACGGAGGCTGCAGTGAGCCGAGATTGAGCCACTGCACTTCAGCCTGGGTGATAGAGTGAGACTCTGTCTCAAAACAAAACAAAACAAAAAAAACCAGTTTAGATGAACAAACTAAAACCCACAGGGGAAATGGAAACAGGAGCAAGACTGAACCAACACTTTGAGAGAGCAGTAGAAGAGCTGCTACAGAAAGATATTTGATTAATTGCCTGATGGACAATATTTAAAAATTATAGGCGCGGTGGCTCATGCCTGTAATCCCAGCACTTTGGGAGGCCAAAGTGGGCGGATCACTGGAGCCCAGGAGTTTGAGACCAGCCTCAGCAACATGGCAAAACCCATCTCTACTAAGAGTACAAAAAATTAGCTGGGTATGGTGGCATGTACCTGTAGCCCCAGCTACTTGGGAGGCTGAGGTGGGAGAATCCCCTGAGCCTAGGAAGTCGAGGCTGCAGTGAGCTGAGATCGTGCCACTGAACCAAAACTTATAGGACCTCAGAGAAAGATAAGAGCCTGGAGGGGTGCACTGGTCAGGGGAAGCTTTATGGAAGAGGTGGACATGAAGCAAGGCTTTAGGACGGCTGAGTTGGAATAAGCAGAAAGGAGAGAGGGTGTTTCAGGTGAGGGCAGGGGCGTGAGCAGAGGACATGAAGGATGGCTGGTATCAAGCATGCCTAGAGGTTTTGAATGTAGAAAACAGGTGAAAAGGGGAAAACACACCCTACCCCACCTTCCTCTCCATGAGATCCCATTCTGCGACTCACCAGGAAAGGACTAGAAATCACTGAGATGATTGATGACTGATGGTTGAAATAGAATCACACTCTGATTACAAAGCATTGGGTTTATTTCCCCCCTGTGCAGATGACAGCAGTGAGGAGCAAAGTGACATTGTTCAAGAAGAAGACAGGCCAGTCTGAAGAAGAGGATGGTCCATGGTTGTTTTGCTCTGAAAGCTTGGAAAGCTTCACTGAAGATGAGCTCTTCATTCAGCTTTGACTCGACCTGCACCCCTGGCCGGGGCTTGCACTAGCAACATTTGGGTCTCAGCAAAAAACAAAACCAAGCACACACATCTTTCCTTCCATTTATTGAAAAACGTTGGTTTGATTTGCTCTAAGTTTTCCCAATGATGTTTAAAAGCTTTGAGAAGGAAGGCTGCTTTGGTGTCTGAGGTGCCACTTCTGCTGTGAATCCTGGCTTTATCCAGGTTGATTTACTGTGATAGATGCTTATTTGGAGGGAGCAGAGGTCAGGGAAGCGCTGGGTCTTGGTGCCTTTTGCCACTTTTTTTTTTTTTTTTTTTTTTTGAGACCGAGTCTCCCTCTACTGCCCAGGCTGGAGTGCAATGGCACGATCTCGGCTCACCACAACCTCCACCTTCCGGATTCAACCGATTCTCCTGCCTCAGCCGTGCCACCATGCAAATATCAATTCCTTGGAACAGGTGAAGTTCCAGGTACCAATGCCAATCAGAGGAAGGCAGTTTGGTTCAGGCTTTGGAGTTAGAAACACCTGAAGTCAAATCTGGGCTCTGTTGCTTCCTTCTTTCATGGGCTAGGGCACGATTCTTTACCTGTCTCTTGGCCTCAATTTCCTCACCTATAAAATAGATGAGGAAATTGCTCACTTATTGTCTCGTTCGGAAAGCTTGGAAAGCTACATTGAAGATGAGCTCTTCATTCAGCTTTGACTCGACCTGTACCCCTGGCGGGTGCTTGCACTAGCAACATTTAGGTCTCAGCAAAAAAACCAAGCACACACATCTTTCCTTCCATTTATTGAAAAACATCTTTGTAAGATCACCTGCTAAATATGAAAATCTGACTTGAATTTGTACTATTTAATAATGCGTTTCTGCTCTAGTGGGCAGGACCTAGGGCTTAAAGGGGAACTTCCTTTCTCCAATTCTAGGAACTGGGACTCTAAAATGAGAAGCTGGTTGTCCGAAGTAACCCTGCAGGTGTGGTTGGGGAAGGTCTGTCTTCTTGGATGAAGGAACTAAACTAAGCATATCGGCACTGTCTTAACCATTTTTATTTCCCTGGAGATAGAATTCTTTTAAAAAGAGTTAGGGAGCTGGTAATAGCAAGTGCCTTTCATTATAACCACATTTTGCAGAGCTTCATATTTATATACAAGCCTCCTAGGTGATTCACTATTAGCTTGCAGATTTTCCTATGCTTCATTTCTCCTGTTGCTTTCAAAGAAGGCAGGAGACATGTTTAATAAGGGAGTATCTGGTGATAAGAACTGCTTGGGCAAACCAGCTCATTTGGACTATTTCTCAGTCTGGGAAATGGGAAGAGGAAAACTTGTTTCCTTCCTGCTTCTTAAGGATATTCTGAGGGTACACTGATCAATAACACTAAATTTGGAATGAAAATACCATGTGATGAGTTTAGCTTGCTGATGCTTCCAGTAGATCCTTGTATAGTTTCAATATTTAAGTTTTCTGATTTCATATAAATTTCTTAAAGTCAAGGATCTTATAAGGGTGCAGCGGATGTTTGCTAAATATGAAAAACTTACTTGAATTTGCACTCTTTAATGTTGCGTATCTGCTCTAGTGGGCCGGACCTAGGACTTAAAGGGGAACTTCCTTTCTCTAATTCTAGGAACTGGGACTCTTAAAATGAGAAGCTGGTTGTCTGAAGTAACCCTGCAGGTGTGGTTGGGGAAGGTCTGTTTTCTTGGATGAAGGGACTAAACTAAGCAAATCACTAGAAGTATGCCCCGTCCCCTGCTCAGAACACTGGGGAGCTCAAGAATGGGCTGCAATGTGCACCCCTCAGGAATAGCTGTGAATTGCAGTTCTACTGGCTTTTGGCTTTTTGTCTTTTGCTGCAAGGCACCCACGTACTTAACCATTCTCAACAGTGTAAATCAGTGTCATTTTAGAATGAGATACTCAGCTTGCTTCTAAAGTCACTGAATACTGAGTGAGTCTCTCCTTTCGAGTCTTCAGCAACCAAATTCCAGAATTGAAGAGTCTACTACTCAGAGGCAACAAGATTAAAAAAAGAAAACACAAAAACTGTTGAGGTGAAAAAAAAAAAAACAACCCTAACTGGGAACACAGAGAATGTTTTGTAAGATCACTGGGATATTTTCCACAACTTCCTCTTCTCTTGCACACACATCTGTTGATAGGAAATATTTGAGGGTTTTTCCACTATCAAATGGGAGCTTCACGGTCCTGGTGCCAAACACTATAAACCTTTGACCAGCTGAGCTGTGACTGCCGTCACATATCTGAGTCCTGTGTGCACATTAACATCCTGGGTCAGGTAAAATCCAGGTCTTCAAGTTTTAAGGATTTTTGAAAAATTCGGGCTTCTTTAAGACGATCCATGCCCAAATCCACAAGCTTGTTGACAGCGGATTACAGTTTGTGTGGCAAAGTCCAAGTTATTACACTGTGCTTTAAAAAAAATCTTATCTGCATGTATTGTTAACTTAGAGACTGTGAGATCTATTTATCAGGACCAGGAAGATAAACACTTCAGGTCCATTGCAACTGACTTTTTTCTTGTTTTTCTCAAAACCTGGTGGACCCCAGGAAGGGAGCCTCCACAATTCTGTGGCTTTGATATTGGCTCCAATTCTCACAAGCACATATAAGCCCCATAATTGCCACAGGAAAACACAAGATGGAAAACTGCAATAACCCATGCACTGAGACTTAGAAAATCATCCTTACTAGGTAAAATGTATTATGATGCAATAAGAGCCAACTGATATTTCTCACGTTGGGACTGGCCAGGAACTGCTGCAAAGAAAAAAACCCAGCTCCTTCTCCATTATTTACATTTTAAGATGTGGTGGGGGGAGATTGGGAGAAATTAATTCTGAGGTTATCATATGCATTTTTTAAAAGATAATGGAATAAAGCTATTTTTAAGTAAGTGCTTTTGTGATCTTGATTGAGACCTGCTTAGTAAATTGAAAGACTTGGAAAAACGAACTTGACAAAAAAAATTTTTTTTTACTAGCTTTTTAAAAATTGGTAACAATATTCTCCTCAACTCAGCCCAGATTTTTTTTTTTTTTTTTTCCTCGAGACAGAGTCTTGCTCTTTCACCCAGGCTGGAGTGCAATGGCAAGATCTCAGCTCACTGCAACCTCCGCCTCCTGGGTTCAAGTGATTCTCCCGCCTCAGTCTCCCAAATAGCTGGGTTTACAAGCGCCAGCCACCATGCCCAGCTAATTTTCGTATTTTTAGTAGAGATTAGGTTTGGCCATATCGGCCAGGCTGGTCTCAAACTCCTGACCTCAGGTGTTCTGCCCGCCTAGGCCTCCCGAAGTGCTGGGATTACAGGCATGAGCCATCGTGCCCTGCGCCCTTACCCTTTTATTCTTTTCCATGATGTGTACATAAAAATGAGGCCTGTAAGACTCCAGGAATCGAAGGAATTTGGAAGACAAAAAATGGAGACTCAGAAAATTAGAGAAAAGTGGGAGGGGGAGGCTGGACAATAAAACGGGGGTCCTCAGGAGGCAGGAAATTAGCGATTAAATGGGAGCAGAGGTGGAGGAGGCCGACACTGGTGCCAGAGATAGAAAGTGGAGACCCAGAGGAAGGGGTGTGCTGGTCCGTTTTTAAAATTGGGAAACTTAAAAAATACCCAGTGTATTAAAAAATACCCAGTGGAAAATGAAGGGTGAGAACGGGGCATGCTAAAGTTAAAACGGGTGGCGAGGAAGGAACAGGTAGCCAGCGGAAAACGGGGAGACTGAGAAACCGGCAGGTTCAAAACAAAAAAACAAAAACCAGCCAAGCGGGGTGAACAGGAGTGTAACCCAGGAGGCCAAACGGGACACAAGAAGGACGGGACACAAGAGGGAAGTACCCAGGGCTCATAAAACGGGCCTGGGTAAAAAAAACCAAAACATTAAAACGGAGAGACCATGGCGAAAAAGAACCCGGGAATCTCAGTTACCGCAGAAAACATGGGTTGCGTTAGAAAGCAAAGAAGTTTAAAATGGAACCACTGCGATCCGGAGCTCTGGGACCAGTGACCGGGCAATGGAGAGGGCACTTGGAGGGAAGTGAAGAAAGGCGGGGAGAAAGGAATGAGAAGCGCGAGAGTGACTTGAATGAAGCTGACACCAAGAACCGCGGGAAGAGCTTGGACTCAAAGCAGGAAAGGGAAGCGCTCGAGTCGGGGGTAAAGGGAGGCATTTTGAGGACAATGAGCTGAGCTCAGTAAGAAATCCCCAAGCCACTGACACTACTGGGGACTGCACAACTAAGAAATGGGGTCTTTCAGGCAGGAAAAGCCTCCATGATGACTCCTGCCCTGGCCCTGGAATGTTAGAAAGGGGGCGTCTGGCCCAAGAGAGCCATTTCTTGAGGCCATGCAGGTACACAGGGAGCAGCTTTCTCAGGGGGACGGGGACAGGAGAGGCTGTCGCAGTAGGTAGTTAAGGGGACAGTCTTCTTCCCAATCGCCCCTGCCCCGTTTTTTATCTCGTTCCCACCCCACCCCGGTTTTCACCCTGCGCTCCTCTCCCCACTGCCCCGTTTTCTCACTTCCCTCTCCCATTACCGGAGCCATTGAGCGGCCCCCCTTGTTTTACCCTAGCCTTGACCTTCGCCGCACCCCCCCATTCTTATTCATGTCCTCCCCCAAGCCCCAGCACCCGGTTGTTACACCTTCCTTCCACCCCCTCTCCCTCCGCATTTTCGCCTAAGCCCAGCTCTCCCCCAGGTTTCTTCTCGGCCAGTGTTCCCTCCACCCTATTTCTCCCGCCCCCATTTTTACCCGTTCCCCCCTCATCGGGCTTCGCATGGCTCCATTTTCACCTGCCCCTCCCCTCGACTTCGCTTCAGCCCCTTTGGTTCCCCTTCCCCCCACCGCCCTCAGTCCCCCTCTCTCCGTTTTCCCCGGATCGCCGCTTCCCCCGCTTGGTTTTTCCCTCAGCCTGGCTCTACCCACTCTCCAACACCCCCTTTTCCCCTGAGCCCGGCTTCCCCTACTCCGGTTTCTGTCGCTCCCCTTTCCCCGGTTTCCCTCAGCCCAGTTCACCTCCCTCCCTTCCCCGTTTTTATCCGGCGCTGGTTCCCCTCAGGACCCCGCACAACCCCTGGGTTTTATCCCGTTCGCGCCCCACCCCGTTTCCGCTCACCTCCCCCCACCCCTGCCCCATTTTTATCTGGTTCGCGCGTCTTCCCCGCCCCCGTTTCCCCTCAGCAACCCCTGGGCTTTTATCCCGTCAGCGTACCGCCCCCCCGATTTTCCATCTTTTCCCTCAGCTGCCTCCCCACCGTTTTTATCCCGTCCGCTCCCCCCTCCGTTTCCCCAGCGCCCCGCCCCCGCGCGTCTCCGCCCGCGCCCACCGCCATGTGACGGGAAGCAGCTGATGGCCTCTCCAGGCGGCGGCGGCGGCCGGGCCAGGGCGGGCGGCGCGGGGGCGGCATGAGGGCCCGCGGCCCTGGGGGCTGAGGCGCCCGCCGCCTGCCGCGGGGGCCGCGCGCGTCCTCCATGGAGGCCGGAGGTAAGTGGGGCCCGGCTGCCAGTTCCCGCCCGGCGGGGCCATGGCCCGTTCTCCCCGGGGAGGGGGAGGCGACCCCGGGGCTGGCTCGGCGGGGCTGGGCGGGGGCTGGACGCGGCGGGGGCGTCCGGCCTGGGAGGTCCGCGCGGGGCCGGCGGGGGTGCGCGCCCGGCGACCAGCTTTGTTTCACTTTCGTTGTCAGTGGCCGCCACCCCGACTCCCGCTGGCGACAGGATCGGGAAGATCGGGCTTCTGCGGGAGGAGATCCCCCGACCGGGACAGAGGGGGCTCTTGGGTGGGGAGCACCAAGCCCTAAAACGGAGATCCCGAAGGGGGTGGGTGCCTCTGGGTACCCAGGTGCCAGGGGACGCACTCGCATGTCTAGATGGGAGTCACCTCTGCCCCTCACAAGCTGTGTGATGGTGACAGTGGACGAACCACAGAACCACCGCCAGCCACCCATGTCTCAGTTTTGTATCTGCAAAATGGGATAATTCTAGTACCTGCCTCGGAGGGTGGTTGCAACCCGGTAAAAATGGTGTCTGGGTTCCCTGTTGAAACAATCTATTCCCAGCCTCTCCCACTGGAGATTAATTCAGTGGAGGTGGGGCGGGACTGGAGATGCTGATCCCTGGCGATATGTATGATCAGGCAAGTTTAGGATACACTAATGGGTGAGGACCTTGCCTCTATTCTTGTTAACTGTCATCCCCATCAGAAGACAGCGTGGAAGTCAGGATATTGGATATACCTCAAACCAGCTCAGATGAACATTTAAATCTCAGTGGGAAAGGTGTGTCTCTTATGCAAGGGGAAAAAACCTCGAGACGCGTGCACGCCTCGGCCCTCTCCCCTCCAACGACCTTCCCTCGGAACCCCGCCTGTACAGAAACTTGGGATAGATTTAGAATTGATTCCTGGAGTCCCAGCTCTTGAAGGACCCGAGTTTAAATGCAATTTCCTTAGGAGAAATTTTCAGAACGGGGTCAAGGCCCAGGGCTCAGAATTTGTTCCAGAACTTCGTTGTAATCTTGCAGCCAAGTTCAAGCTTCATCCTGGTCTGGAGAATTCTGATTGCTGATGGCTTGTTATTGTGGGTGGGAAGGTTGAAATCTGGATATTCCCTGGGGTGGTGTTACTTTTTAATTTAGGAAATGACATTTCTTTGTTTGCTGAAGTCAGGCATTGAGTTAAAGGCAGCTCTCTCCCCTTCCCATCTAGATAAGAGCTTTCTTTTCAGTGAGTGTGTTACCCGTAGAATTCTTTTTTAAAGGGCCCCTACGGTTTGTGTAGATCCTATGTGAATCTTTTTATAGCTTCCGTTTCATTTCCATTGCCTCCTTACAGTTCAGTGTGAAAGCAATCTGTAGCTAGCCTCCCTTTTTAACAGAAATCTGTTTCCAGTTCTGGGATTTTCCTAAAGATTGACAACTTCGTTTTGAGGGTGTGGGCAGGGTTGTTGAGAGCTGCCAAGTTACTGTACAAAAAAGGCCAGAGTTTTAACTTCTTTTCAAATGGAATAAAGCCCATTGTAAAGGAAGTACAATGGGCAACAGTTGAAATCTTCAGAGCAATGATTAGAATTCATTTATTCATTCAACAAATATTTGTTGAGTGTCTACTATGTGCCAGGCACCCTCTAGGCCAGCCCTGACCAACAGAAGTTTAATGTGAGCCACGTATGTAATTTAAAATGTTCAAGTAGTCACATTAAAAAAGAACAAAGAACTAGGTGACAATTTAAAAACTCTTTCAATCCAACATGTCTAAAATATTAGTGCTACATGTAATCAAATAAATTGTAATGTTTTAGATTTTTTGTGTGTGCTAACTGTTCAAAATGTGTTGTATATTTTATAATTTCAGCCCATCTGAATTCTGACTTGCCACATTTCAAGTGGCTGGTAACTACATGTGATTTCCCTATTAGACGGTGTAGCCCAATAGCAGTGAACTGGCAAGTTTGGGTGCGTTGAGAAAGAGATAGACAATAAATATGTAAAAATGACAGGCAGTCAAGAAAATATCAACCAAACGTACTGGGGTGGCTCACGCCTGTGATTCCAGCACTTTGGGAGGCTGAGGCGGGCAGATCACTTGAGGTCAGGAGTTCAAGACTAGCCTCAGTAACATAATGAAACCCGGTCTCTACTGAAAATACAAAATTAACTGGGCGTGGTGGTGCATGCCTATAATCCCAGCTACTCAGGAGGCTGAGGCAGGAGAATCGCTTGAACCAGAGAGTGGGAGGTTGCAGTGAGCCGAGATCGCGCCATTGTGCTCCAGCCTGGGCAACAAGAGTGAAATTCCATCTCAAAAAAAAAAAAAAAGAAAAAAAGAAAAAATATCTAAGTGATGGTTATAAAGAAAATCAAATGGTTAAAGGAAAGTGAATGGTGCCAGGCACAGTGGCCCAGCAGTTTGGGAGGCCAACTTGGGTAGATCACTTGAGCCCAGGAGTTTGAGACCAGTCTAGGCAGCATGGTGAAATCCCATCTCTACAAAAAATATAGAACTATAGGCGTGTAGAATGTGGCTGTAGTCCCAGCTGCTGGGGAGGCTGAGATGGGAGGATCATCTGAGCCTGGGGAGGTCGAGGTTGCAGTGAGTCATGATCACGCTACAGCATTCCAGCCTGGGCGACAGAGCAAGACCCTGTCTCAAAAAAAAAAAAAAAAAAAAGGAAAATGAATGGTCACTTTAGATGGTGAGGCCAGGATGGTCTCTTGAGAAGGTGACATGAGGATCCCTAAATGATAAGATGGAGCAACCGAGGAAAGCTTTTGAGGCCGATGGAATATCTAATGTACATGTCCTGAGACAGGAGAAATCACCTAGCTTCCTGCTGGCTGGGGTCATAGCTTTCATCTCTGTGTTAAGGCTAACTGCTTTGCCTAGAAGAGGCTTGCTTATAACATATACCTTTCCACTCAGCCTGATTGTCCAAACACACCCCATTGTTTAATTAGCAAACCCTGATCCAGGGCCAGGTGTGATGGCTCATGCCTGCAGGAGGGTCGCTTGAGCTCAGGAGATCAAAACCAGCTTGGTGAACATAGCCAGACACCCATCTCTACTAAAAATTTAAGTTAAAAATAAAAAATTAGCTGAGTGTGGTGGTATGCCCCCGTAGCCCCAGATACACAGGAGGCTGAGGCCGGAGGATCACTTGAACCTGGGTGGGAGGTTGAGGCTGCAGTGAGCTGTGATTGAGCCACTGCACCCCAGCCTGGGTTTCAGCATAAGACCCTGTCTCAAAAAAAAAAAAAAAAAAAAAAAAAACAAATATATATGTATGATATACTTGAAATTTGCTAAGAGTGGATTTTAAGTGTTCTCACCACACAAAAATAAGTATGTGAGGTAATGCATATATGGTAATGAGCTTGACTGAGCCATTCCACAATGTATACATATATCAAAACATGTTATATGCCATAATAAGTATGATTTTTATTTATCAATTTAAAAAAGAAGAGGCCGGACGCAGTGATTCACTCCTGTAATCCCAGCACTTTGGGAGGCCGAGGTGGGCAGATCACCTGAGGTCATGAGTTTGAGACCAGCCTGGCCAACATGGTGAAACCCCATCTCTACTAAAAATACAAAACTTAGCCAGGCGTGGTGGCGCATGCCTGTAATCCCAGCTACTCAGGAGGCTGAGGCAGAAGAATCACTTGAACCCAGGAGGCGGAGGTTGCAGTGAGCTGAGATCGCACCACTGCACTCCAGCCTGGGCGGCAGAGTGAGACTCTGTCTCAAAAAAAAAAAAAAAAAAAAAAGGAGAAAACAAAGAAACCCTGATTCATAGGCCTTTTCAACAAGAAGGGTCTGTAAGTACCCTACCAGATGAAGTTAGATCCCCCACCCCCAGCTCTGTTTTTGTTTGTTTTGTTTTTAAGTTCTGCACTAATTAGGGCTTTCTCTCCCTGTAGCCAAGTTTAGTTTGGGCCCAGACTCCAAGAGACAGGAGTCACTGAGTTTGTTCTTCTTTTAGCTCCTGGATTCCTGAACCTGAAATAGCAAGAGATTAAATCCCTAAATCACAGAAATAGAGTGTGAATTCTGAGTAGGGCTTGTGTTTAAGAAGCATTTCATGTGAAGTGTTTGGCATAAGCATCATCAGAGTTTAAGGGGCTTTATTTATTTTTTATTTTTGGGGGACAGTCTTGCTCTGTCGCCCAGGCTGGAGTGCAGTGGTGCGATCTCTGCTCACTGCAACCTGTACCTCCTGGGTTCACGTGATTCTCCTGCCTCAGCCTCCCAAGTAGCTGGGACTACAGGCGCCCGCCACCATGCCCGGCTAATTTTTGTATTTTTAGTAGAGACGGGGTTTCACCATGTTGGCCAGGCTAGTCTCGAACTCTTGACCTCAAGTGATCCGCCTGCCTCGGCCTCCCAAAGTGTTGGGATTACAAGCATGAGCCACCGTGCCCGGCCAGCTTTATATTACTTTTTTGTTTAAAGAGTTATACCGTATGTATTTTTTAGACAAATATTTACTTACTGCCTGCCCTCCACCAGGAACTCTGCCAGCTCTGGGGATAAATATACAAGGTTCCTGCTCCCTGGAATTGATGTCCTAGTAGAGGGGAGACAGATGGCAATCAAATGGTGATAGGACTGTAAAGAAAATAAAGTGAGGGGTTGTGAAGGAGGTTGACAGGGGTCAGAAGACTCTCTAAGCAGTTGTCATTTGAGCCAGACCTGAATAAGAGTAGATGCCAGCCGAGGAGAGGCATTCCAGATGAAGGGAATGGTTGGTGCAAAGGCCTAGGGTCAGAACTAATTGAGCATTGGCAGAGGGTAGAGAGAAGGGCAATGTGTTGGAGCCAGGGGCCGGGAGAGAAGTACAAGCCCAGGGAGGTTCAGATTATGCTGGATTTTGAGGGCAGGGTGAGTCGCTAGAGCTTTATTCTAACAGTGAAACTGATCACTCTGGAGGCAAGGAGAACTGATGGTGGGGGGCTAGAGGGGAAGCAGGGAGAGCAACTGGAAGGTTGCCTACTGGGCCAGGCGGGAGATGGTGCTGCATGGATGAGAGTAGAGATGGAGAGGGGTTAGATTTGGCAAGTCTTTTGGAAACAGACTTCATAGAACTTGCTAATTGATTTGGTTTGGGAGATTAAAAAAAAAAAAAGATCAGGCATGGTGGTTTATGCCTGTAATCCTAGCACTTTGGGAGGCCGAGGTAGGCAGATTGCTTGAGTCCAGGAGTTTGAGACCAGCCTGGCCAAGATAGCAAAAACCTGTCTCTACTAAAAATACAACAATTAGCTGGGTGTGGTGGTGCGTGCCTGTAATCCCAGCTTCTTGGGAGAGGCTGAGGCATAAGAATTGCTTGAACCCAGGAGGCGGAGGTTGCAGTGAGCTGAGATCGTGCCATTGTGCCATTGCAGTCCAGCCTGGGTGACAGAGCGAGACTCCATCTCAAAAAAAAAAAAAGAGGATAATGTAGAGGAAGTGAACCAACTGTGAATGTTATCAGGATGGAAAAAAAAAAAAAAAGAAGAAAGAAATTTTCTTTCTGGTCATTTGACCGAGAACTCCTGGTCTCAAGCAATTCTTCACCTCTGCCTCCCGGAGCGCTGGGATTACAGGTGTAAGCTACATCCTAGGCCATCTGGGTCATTTGAAAATGTTTCTCTAGATCAGTCAATGTCATTTAATACTTGACTGCATCTGGGTTTCTTAGCCTCAGCATTGTTGATGTTTTGGGCCAAATGATTCTTTGCTGGGGGCTGTCCTGTGCACTGCAGGGTGTTGAGCAGCATCCCTGGCCTCCACCCACTAGACGGCAGTAGTAGCATCTCCAGTTGTGACAACCAAAAATGTTACTGCCAAATGTCCTCAAGGGGCAAAATAGCCCCCAGTTGAGAACCCTGGGTCTATACAAATAGCTATACACATGTGATTGTATAAATAAAACTATCACACATACAAATGTACAGATTTCTAGGACGATTTACCTGGGTCTATACAACGAGCTATTTACACAGACCATATATATATATATATAAATTTCTTTCATTATTCTTTCTTTCTTTCTTTCTTTCTTTCTCTCTCTCTCTTTTCTTTTCTTTTCTTTCTTTTCTTTCCTTTCTTTCCTTTACTTTCTTTCTTTTCTTTCTTTTCTTTCTTTCTTTCTCTTTCTAGAGATGGAGTCTTACTATGTTGACCAGGCTGGTCTTGAACTCCTGGCCTCAAGCGATCATTCCATCTCAGCCTACCGACGTGCTAGGATTATAAGCGTGAGCCACTGTGCCTGGCCGGACCTAATACATTAAAACCCAGATCTACACGTAGAACCTCTGAGAATGAATATTCTCTTTACAAAGGCTTGATATGATTTATTAACATTCTATTTAAAGACAGAAGTTTCAGCAACGCATACCTATTTTATATAACAAGATATACCTATGTTATTATTTTCCTATAAATGCATATACCAGAATTTATTTATTTATTTATTTTTTTGAGACGGAGTTTCACTCTTGTTGCCTAGCTGGAGTGCAGTGACGCCATCTTGGCTCACTGCAGCCTCTGCCTTCCACCTCCCGGGTTTAAGCAATTCTCCTGCCTCAGCCCCCTGAGTAGGTGGGATACAGGCATGTGCTGCTACGCCTGGCTTATTTTTTATTTTTAGTGGAGACGGGGGTTTCTCCATGTTGGTCAGGCTGGTCTCGAACTCCTGACCTCAGGTGATCTGCCCGCCTTGGCCTCCCAAAGTGCTGGGATTACAGGCATGAGCCTATTTTTTTTTGAGACAGAGTCTTGGTCTGTCACCCAGGCTGGAGTGCAGTGGCACAATCTCGGCTCATTGCAACCTCCGCCTCCTGGGTTTAAGTGCTTCTTCCTCAGCTTCCTGAGTAGCTGGGACTACAGGTGCCCGCTACCATGCGTGGCTAATTTTTTTTTTTTTAATGTATTTTTAGGAGAGACATGGTTTCACCGTGTTTGCTAGGCCGGTCTTAAACTCCTGTCCTGAAGTGATCCACCTGCCTTGGCCTCCCAAAGTGCTGGGATTACAGATGTGAGCCACTGCACCCGGCAAAAATATTTTATAAGTATACACATATGCATCTCTACCATCTGCTTTACTGAATCCAAGATACCATGGATTGTATTATCATCATGTATAACTGAGAAAAAAATACTACCTATTTAACTATGAAAAGTCATTGATTGTAAGATACATCCTGATTTCAGCAAGGTCAAAATGTAGATGTATAAAGATGTGTCTTAACCTATATGAAATACGAGTTTTAAAAATGAGTATCTATCTGGTAACAGCCAGGGTCAAAGTCTTCCACATTCCACATTCCTTGTGTGGAATGCACACATCAGGAACTGACCTCATTCAGGATGGAAGCCAGTTTTTATGTTAGTAAGTATCACAGTCATAATGGTCAAAAAATTCATTCTGAAGGCCTTTAATTTATGAGCTTCCTCAGCCATTGAGAATCTTCCACCGGAGTAAAGAACTGAACTAGGAACTGTGGGTCAGTCAATGAAGAAGCTCCAATCTGGTGCCTAGTCTTTCACAAAATGGTGTGCTAGGTTCTGGGAGAAACAAAGATGAAATGATTTGGGTGTTGGAACAAGGTATTTAGACACTGATAAGGAGGGCCGGGGGCAGAGGGAAATTGGTTACATAAGAGAGAACGAAATAAACAAGGTGCGACTTATTTCCGTTTTGATAGTGTGAGATCAGGGTACGCTTCTTAGTTGTGAATCTAGGTGGGATTATTACTTTTTCTTTCTTTTTTGTTACTTTGAGAAGCTAGGGATTCTCATAAGCAAAAGTGGGTCCAGGTGTGAACGTAAATAAGCCCCTTGCATGTTAAGGAGATTTTGTGGCCAGAGTGTGGCCTGCAGGGAAGGGATAAGGGAAGGAGTCTGGACCGATGGGCTGGGGCAGATGGCATGTGGTGGAAGGCCCGGGCTCAGTTGCCTTTAT
This sequence comes from Chlorocebus sabaeus, assembly GCF_047675955.1. NCBI lineage: Eukaryota > Metazoa > Chordata > Mammalia > Primates > Cercopithecidae > Chlorocebus > Chlorocebus sabaeus. The sequence goes on along the minus strand of NC_132914.1, from coordinate 115,207,556 downwards.
GATGTAGGCAGGTGGGAGCTTTCAAATGTATTTGAAAGAAATGATGTGATGGTATGTGTATTTCAGCTTTAGCAGTGTCTCTAGGGGCAGGAAGACCGATCAGGAGACTGTAGCAAAAGATCTGGGCAAGATGAGATGAAGGTTTAACCCCAGACAGAGGATGTGGAAGCAGGAGAGATGGGGAGATGGAATCCATACTTCTGAGTGTGAGGAAGCAGGGCAAGGGCTGAGCGTTTTTAGCCTTGATGATGGGGAGGATGCAGGCGAGTGAGAGGGAGCCTTTGAGTTTCATATATTCCTTCTTTGACAGCAGCAGGTTCTTTTTTTTTTTTTTTTTTTTAGACGGAGTCTTGCTCTGTTGCCCAGACTGGAGTGCAGTGGCGCGATCTCGACTCACTGCAAACTCAGCCTCCCGGGTTCACACCATTCTCCTGCCTCAGCCTCCCAAGTAGCTGGGACTACAGGCGTCCGCCACCACGCCTGCCTGATTTTTGATATTTTTAGTAGAGATGGGGTTTCACCATGTTAGTCAGGATGGTCTCGATCTCCTGACCTCGTGATTCGCCCACCTCAGCCTCCCAAAGTGCTGGGATTACAGGCATGAGCCACCACGCCCGGTCCTAGCAGCAGGTTCTTTTGAAGAAAACTGAAATGCGTTGGAAGGCCTTGCTATTTTGGCCCCATAATCAGCACTATCTAGCATATTCCTGGTCTGGCTATCTCTCCACTTTCCTCCCCTTCAAGTATTCATAGGAAAATGAGGCCTCCATTCACTGAGTTCACGGGCACAAAGGTTACTGTGAGTCATGGTTAACCAGCAGTGAGGAGTGCCAGGATTGAGTAACCATGGTGGAATGTGGCCTGTGGCTGCTGTTATTGCCCTGGGTCATTTAAGTGACAACTCCCTCTGGGAATGGATAGTGTCGCTCTTTGCCACAGGGAGACGGTGGCTTTCCTGTGTCTGGGTGGTCAGGGAGCAAGGGGGTGTGTATTCGAAGCATGTTGTCTTCTGCCCCAGAGGAACCGCTGCTGCTGGCTGAACTCAAGCCCGGGCGCCCCCACCAGTTTGATTGGAAGTCCAGCTGTGAAACCTGGAGCGTCGCCTTCTCCCCAGATGGCTCCTGGTTTGCTTGGTCTCAAGGACACTGCATCGTCAAACTGATCCCCTGGCCACTGGAGGAGCAGTTGTAAGTGTTCTCTCACTGGGGCCCCATCCAGCGCGTTTCCAAACACCCCTTGTTCTTTTGCCATCTCCCTGCCCGAGAACCAGAGAGAGGGAAGGTGGCTCATGGTTCAGGAATTGATCATGGGGGTTTCCAGAGCCCCAAGTTCTGTATATGTGAAAGTCAATTCGGTCAAGATTATGTTAGCCCCAAGTTGGCTTTTTTTCCCATAGCTTTTTTGAGATGTAATTTATGTACCACACAATTTGTCCATTTAGAGTATACAATACAATGGCTTTTAGTCTACCACAGAGTTGTGCATCCATCACCATCATCAATTTTACTTCATTTATTTGTTTTTTGAGACAGTCTCTGTCTCCTAAGCTGGAGTGCAGTGGCACAATCTTGGCTCATTACAACCTCTGCCTCCTGGGTTCAAGCGATTCTCCTGCCTGCCTCAGTCTCCCGAGTAGCTGGGATTACAGGCGTACACCACCATGCCTGGCTAATTTTTGTATTATTAGTAGAGATGAGGTTTTGCCATGTTGGCCAGGCTGGGCTCGAACTCCTGACCTCAAGTGATTCACCTGCCTCGGCCTCCCAAAGTGCTGGGATTACACATTTCTCCCATGAGCCACTGCACCCAGCACATAATCAATTTTAGAATATCTTTATTTCCTCAAAAAGAAATCCTGTACCCCTTAGCTTAGATCCCCTAACCCCCCTGCACTCTCCAGGCAACCACTAATCTACTTTGTCTCTCTAGATTGACCTATTCTAGATGTTTCCTATTCATGGTTCATACAACACGTAGCCTTTTTTGACTAGCTTCTTTCATTTTACATAATGTTTTCACAATTCGTCTGTTCTAGCATATACTAGTATTTCATTTCCTTTTATTGCATCATATGGAGATGACAAATTTTGTTCATACACTTATCAGTTGATGGACATTGGGTTGTCTTCATGTTTTGGTTGTTACAAATAGTGCTGCTGTGAACATTTATATAGAAAACTTGTGTTTTCTATGTTTAACTATTTGAGGAAGTGTCAGACTGTTTTCCAGAGTGGCTACACCATTTTACTTTCCCACCAGCAATGGATTCAGGTTCCAGATTCTCTACATCCAACCCTTGTTATTGTGTGTCTTTTTTATTATCCTAGCGGGTAGCCATCCTAGCGGTGTGAAGTGGCATTTCATAGTGGTTTTGATTTGCATTTCCCTGATGGCTACAGATGTCAAGCATCTTTTCTTTTCTTTTCTTTTTTTTTTTTTTTTTTTTGAGGCAGAGTCTCTGTTGTTCAGGCTGGAGTGCAGTGGCATGATCTCGGCTCACTGCAGCCTCCACCTCCTGGGTTCAAGCAATTCTCCTGCCTCAGCCTCCCAAGTAGCTGGGACTACAGGTGCACACCACCGTGCCCAGATAATGTTTGTATTTTTAGTAGAGACGAGGTTTCACTGTGTTGGCCAGGCTGGTCTCAAACTCCTGACCTCAGGTGATCCACCCGCCTTGGCCTCCCAGAGTGTTGGGATTACAGGTGTGGAGCCACTGCTGGCGGAGTATCTTTTCAGGTGCTTACTGGTCCTTTGTATACGTTGTTTGGATAAATGTCTACGCAGAGCCTTTGCTCGTTTTTGTCTCTTTATTATCAACCAAGTTTATTTTATTTTATTTTATTTTTTGAGAGAGAGAGAGAGTCTTGCTCTGTTGTCCAGGCTTGAGTGCAGTGGCTCAGTCACGGCTCACTGCAGCCTTAATCTGCTGGGCTCAAGCTGTCCTCCTGCCCTAGCCTCCCAAGTAGCTGGTACTACAGGCGCACCACCATGCCTGCTCAACTTTTAAATATTTTGTAGAGACAGGGTCTCGCCTAGGCCCGGTCTTGAACTCCTGGCCTCAAGCAGTCCTCCTGCCTCAGCCTCCCAAGTAGCTGGGATTACAGGCGTGAGCCATGGCGCTTGGCCAAGTTTAGTTTCTGATACTAGTTTTTCTTTCTTTGGGATGGACAAGCCCCGGTGTCAGAATGCTGTGAGCTCCCATTCAGATAGTCCAGCATCTGTATGTTTTCATTGGTCCCAGGGCAACTCTATGTCTGTATTCATTCATTCAGCCAGCCTTGGTTGCGTAGGTTCTTTCTTTTTGTTTTTTTTTTTTTTTTTGAGACGTAGTCTCGCTCTGTCGCCCAGGCTGGAGTGCAAGGGCGCAATCTTGGCTTACTGCGATCTCTGCCTCCTGGGTTCAAGCAATTCTCCTGCCTCAGCCTCCTGAGTAGCTGGGATTACAGGCGTGCACTACCACCTCTGGCTAATTTTTTTGTATTTTAGTAGAGACGGTGTTTTATTATGTTGGCCAGCCTTGGTTGCATAGTTTCTTTGCGTAACACGGAGTTAGGGACTGAGAGTCCTGAGATAAATCAAACATGGCCCTTGCCCTTGAAGCTCTCATTTATTTTGCTTTAAGCATTTTTTATAAATAACATTAGATTTAAGGTTTTTATAAGTTGGATATGAAATTTGCCTTGATAAGAGGAAATGTTGACAGGAGTTTGTTGAGATGGGTACTCTGCATGCTGCTAGGGTTGAGGGGGATAAATTTGTGCAGTTTCTGGAAGGAAGGCTGGCAAAATGCATCAAAGACCTGAAAAATGTTCTTTTGGGCCAGGCGTGGTAGCTGATGCCTGTAATCCCAGCGCTTTGGGAGGCCAAGGCAGGTGGATCCCTTGAGGTCAGGAGTTTGAGACCAGTTTGGCCAACATGGTGAAATCCTGTTTCTACTAAAAATACAAAAAGTTAGACAGGTGTGGTGGTGTGCACCTGTAATCCCAGCTACTCAGGAGGCTGAGATAGGAGAATCGCGTGAACCTGGGAGGCGGAGATTGCAGTGAGCTGAGATCGCGCCACTGCACACCAGCCTGGGTAACAGAGCAAGACTCCATCTCAAAAAAAAAAAAACAAAAAAAAGAAATCTCAGAAATGGTGTCATCTATTTATATACACTGATCTTCATTATGAAATTAGTTGTATATTAAGAAAATTGGAAACAGTTTGAAATCCAGAAATGAGAGGATGGTTAAGAAAATTTTACCATTTCCATATGATATTTTTGCAGCCATCAAATTTTGTCATGTGTTTTTAATCAGAGTTTTCAGTTCCTTCTGTGGTCAGTTTAATGATAATGCCAGGGTCATACATTGTTTACTGATTCCCTACTTGAAATACAAGGGATGCTCCTTCAAGACTTGACATATAAGTACGTTTACTATATGAATTTATAGTCTGCTTTTTTTTTGTTTTTTTTTTTGAGACGGAGTCTCGCTCTGTTGCCCAGGCTGGAGTGCAGTGGCACAATCTCAGCTCACTGCAAGCTCTGCCTCCCAGGTTCTTGCCATTCTCCTGCCTCAGCCTCCTGAGTAGCTGGGACTACAGGCACCCGCCACCACGCCCGGCTAATTTTTTTTGTTTTTGGTATTTTTAGTAGAGATGGGTTTCACCGTGTTAGCCAGGATGGTCTTGAGCTCCTCACCTTGTGATCCGCCCACCTCAGCCTCCCAAAGTGCTGGGATTACAAGGCGTGAGCCACCGCGCCTGGCTTAGTCTGCTTTTTTTTAAAAAGCACAACCTGGAAGATCCTGAAAATCACTCGTTTTCAAATACATGTATTTCTATAGGTAAATATATCCTTTCACTATTAACTAAGGAATATGGAAAAAGGTATTTGAGTATTAACCATTTTTTCATATTTATTATTTAACATAATGAACTAAGTGTTATTTTTTCCTGTGTTGAATGAGAAGTTACTGGTTTTGGAGAAAAATCACACTTTTTTTTTTTTTTTGAGAGAGTCTTGCTCTGTCATCCAGGCCAGAGTGTACTGGCGCATCTCGGCTCACTGCAACCTCCGCCTCCTGGATTCAAGCGGTTCTCCTGCCTCAACTTCCTGAGTAACTGGGATTACAGGCGTGTGCCACCACACTCAGCTAATTTTTTTGTATTTTTAGTAGAGACAAGGTTTCACTATGTTGCCCAGGCTGGTCTTGAACTCCTGGCCTCAAGGGATCCACCCACCTTGGTCTCCCAAGGTGCTGGGATTACAGACGTGAGCCATTGCACCTGGCAAAATCACATATTTTGAAGAACAGTATTCTGAGGAAATGTTTGCAGTATGAAGCTTATTGAAAAAAAAAAAAAAGAGACTACATGGCCGGGTGTGGTGGCTCACGCCTGTAATCCCAGCACTTTGGGAGGCAGAAGTGGAAGGATCACTTGAGGCTAGGAGTTCTAGATCAGCCTGGGCAACATAGCAAGACCCTGTTTCTACAAAAAAAATTTAAAAATTAGCCTGGTGTGGTGGCACATGCATGTGGTCCTAGCTACTCAGGAGGCTGAGATGGGAGGATCGCCTGAACCCAGGAATTAGAGGCTGCAGTGAGCTCTGATCATACCAGGCCACTCCAGCCTGGGCAACAGTGAGATGCTGTCTCTTAAAAAAAAATAAAAAGCAGTTTGTAAAACCATGTATGCAGTATGATATCAGATTTTTTTTTTTTTTTCTTTTTTTTTGAGACGGAGTCTTGCTCTGTCGCCCAGGCTGGAGTGCAGTGGCCAGATCTCAGCTCACTGCAAGCTCCGCCTCCCGGGTTCATGCCATTCTCCTGCCTCAGCCTCCCGAGTAGCTGGGACTACAGGCGCCCGCCACCTCGCCCGGCTAGTTTTTTGTATTTTTTAGTAGAGATGGAGTTTCACCATGTTAGCCAGGATGGTCTCCATCTCCTGACCTCGTGATCCACCCGTCTCGGCCTCCCAGAGTGCTGGGATTACAGGCTTGACCCACCGCGCCCGGCCAGATTTGTTTTTAAAAGACGTGTGTATACACAAAAATTTATAGTGAGATGTTTAGAATGGTGGTGTTAGGATTATAGGTAATTTTTACTTTATTTGTCTCATTTTCACATTTCTCCCATGTTTCTCTTCTATTTTTATTTATTATTTTTATAATTTAAAATAATTGGGTTTTTTGGGGGGCAGAGACAAGGTCTTACTCCGTCACCCAGGCTGGAGTACAGTGGCATGATCATAGCTCAATGCAGCCTTGAACTCCTTGCCTCAGGTGATCCTCCCTCAGCTTCCTAAAGGCGTAGCCACCACACCCTGCCAACAATTGCTATTTTAAAAGTCTTTTAAAAGAGAATTTGAGGCATTTATATTCTAGTTAGGGTAGTTTTACATTTTTTAAAAATCATATTATGTAGTGCTTTTGATATTGAGCAAATAATTGATATTAACCAAATAATTGTACTGCTTTTTGAAATAAAGTTTTTAGAAACTTTAACTTCAGTGAAGCTAAATTCTGCCAATGAATCTGTCTTGCCTCATCAGCCCTTTCCCATGGTACGATCCCCCTGCTTTTCATGTAACTCATCCCTTGATTCATTAGCAAACTCAAAGTATTTGTTAAGCATTAGGCCAGGATACCCAAGACCTTAGTTCCAGTTCTGCCCCTGATTTTGTGACCCCGGGAAAGTTAATAACCCATAAAATGGAGATTTTAGTATTTCTTTCTAGAAAAATTAAATTTAGGATATTAAAATGAAATGATAAATATGCCTTAATTCTTTTGGAATAAAGTAGCTACAGGTGTAGTCCTTAATTCAAATACAGAAATTAGGGCCAGGTGTGGTGCCACACACCTATAATCTCAGCACTTTGGGAGGCTGAGGTGGGATGGATTGCTTGAGGCCAGGAATTAGTGACTAACCTGGGCAACACAGCAAGACCCTGTCTCTGCAAAAGATTAAAAAATTAGCTGGGTATGGTGGCATGCACCTGTAGTCCCAGCTACTCAGGAGGCTGAGGTGGAAGGACTGCTTGAGCCCTGGAGTTCAAGGCTGCTGTAAGCTATGGTCACACCACTGCACTGCAGCCTGGGTGCCAGAGAGTGACCCTGTCTCTAAAAAAAACCAAAATAAATAAAACAAATACAGAAATCAGGATTTTATAAGAAATAAAATAAATTTAACTGGTGGCTCCAACCTGTCTTAAACCTCTTCCCATAGCCTGCCTCTTAAGTGGTTCTTCTCGTGACAGCAAACTCAGCGGCCAGTGCCAGGGCCAGAGCCAGGTAGGTCTGGACCGATCGAAGTGACATTCGTGGTCACATTCAGATTGGCCAGAATAACAAGTTTCAGCCTATATTTGGCCATTTAGACCCAGGGGTTGGCAAACTTTTTCTTTTTCTTTTCTTTTTTCTTTTTTTTGAGATGGAGTCTTGCTCTGTCATCCAGGCTGGAGTGCAGTGGCGCGATCTCAGTTCACTGCAACCTCTGCCTCCCGGGCTCAAGCAATTCTCCTGCTTCAGCCTCCTGAGTAGCTGGGACTATAGGCACCCCCCACCATGCCCGGCTAATTTTTTGTATTTTTAGTAGATACGGGGTATTACCATGTTGGCCAGGCTGGTCTCAAACCCCTGACCTCAAGTGATCCGCCCACCTTGGCCTCCCAAAATGCTGGGATTACAGGCGTGAGCTATAGCGCCTGGCCAACTTTTTCTATAAAGTAAATAGTTTAGGCTTTGTAGGCCATAAGGTCTCTGTCTTGACTGTCGAACTCTACTGTCACAGTGTGAAAGCAGCCTCAGACAATACCTAAACAAATGCGTGTGACTGCGTTCCAATACAACTTTATTGACAAGAACAAAATCTGTCATTTGCTACAACATGGACGAACCTGAGGGACTTTATCCTAAGTGAAATGAATTAGGCACAGAGAGACAAATACTGCGTGATCTCATGTACATGTAGAATCTAAAAAAGTCTAACTCATAGAAACAGAGAGTAGAATGGTGGTTACCGGGGGTGGGAGAAGGAGTGGGGAAATATTGATCAAAGGTATAAAGTTTCAGCTAAGCAGGGTAAGTTCGGAAGATCTATTGTACAGCATGATGACTGTGGTTATTAATAATGTACACTTGACAATTGCTAAGAGTGTAGACCTTTTTTTTTTTTTGAGACAGGGTCTGACTCTGTCACCCAGACTGGAGTACAGTGATGTGATCTTGGCTCAGTGCAACCTCCGCCTCCTGGCTCAAGCAATCCTCCCATATCAGCCTCCCGAGTACCTGGGATTACAGATGTGCGCCACCAGGCCCCTGCCACCACACCCAGCTAATTTTTGTATTTTTAGTAGAGATGGGGTTTCACCGTATTGGTCTCGAACTCCTGACCTCAGGTGATCCACCCACCTCGGCCTCCCAAATTGCTGGAATTACAGGTGTGAGTCACCGTGCCCGGCCCCTCCCTTCTAATTTTGTAAATGAGCTTGGTTAAAATTCTTTCATGTCTTTCACCACACAATTGACAGAAATGTGATTTAGTTAGAATTTTTTGGGAACATCTGTAATATTGGGTTGGTGCAAAGGTAATGGTGGTTTTTACCATCTGTAATATTGGGTTGGTGCAAAAGTAATGGTGGTAATTGCAAATACTGCAATTATTTCTGCACCAATTAATACATAAAGTTGTCAACTACATATGCATCGAGTTTAGGATTTCTCATGGAACCAAATTTGACGTTCAGCTTTCTCGTCTCCATTTCCCTCAGTTTAACCAACCAGAGTATGGTCAGGTCACATGGAGACCTTTGTGCTGTGTACCGCAAACAGTAAGCTTCATGTTTTCAGGCTCAACCCCTGGGCTGGCCAAGTGCTTGTGCATTTGAGACATTGTTTCCTGGGCACAGTGGCAGCCAGGGCCCCATGTTTTAGCTTATCTGGGCCTGTTTCACTGTAAGTTGAATTGTAGGAGAGGGTCGGGTTAAGAGATCTTCCAGGACAGGCTACCTCTATGCAGCCCTGTGAATTCCTTTTCTCTCTTGACTACCTTGCTGTTTGATTCTCGTGCGGGTTACCATCAGGGAAGTAAATGAAGGAGCCTCATTAATCAGTTGGAACATAGTGAGTAAAGGTGGAAATTAACATGTACCAAACAAACGGTGTTGGCAAGACAGGGGTTTATTTTCCAGCTCCTTGGGGATTTCTAAGCTAGAGATAAGGGAACTCATCAGGCAGGAGAGTGGTGGCTAATCAGGCTCTAAGTTCTGCCCTAGTTCCAAACCTGCATTGCGCTTTCTTACTCATGGGAAAAACTGAGTGTCTTTTTCCTTCCACTCACCAAAACCCGAGAGAACTTTCTGAGCAAGCATGTGACTCCCTGGAGCATCTGTGATTTAGTTATCCCACAAGGCAGGTCACCCCATTGCAGGGCTGTTGCAAATAGATTGAGCCATGGCCAGTATAGCCTGTGTTACATCAACTCTTTTTTTTTTTTTTGAGACAGAGTTTTGCCTTTGTTCCCCAGGCTGGAGTGCAATGGTGCGATCTTGGTTCACTGCAACCTCCGCCCCCCGAGTTCAAGCGATTCTCCTGCCTCAGCCTCCCAAGTAGCTGGGGTTACAGGCACCCGCCACTATGCCCAGCTAATCTTTTTTTTTTAATTTTTAGTAGAGATGGGGCTTCACCATGTTGGCCAGGCTGGTCTCGAACTCTAGAACTCAGGTGATCTACCTGCCTTGGCCTCCCAAAGTGCTGGGATTACAGGCATGAGCCACCATGCCCAGCCTACATCAACTCTTAAAAAGAAACAAAAAGAAAAGTCACAGCAAATTGCACCAAAGGCCAGCTTGTTTCTCGGATTTAAAATCTTATGTGGCCCGGTGGGGTGGCTCATGCCAGTAATCCCAGCACTTTGGGAGGCCAAGGTGGGCAGATCACTTGAGCTCAGGAGTTCGAGACCAGCCTGGGCAACATGACAAATGTCCGTCCTACAAAAAATACAAACAGAGTTAACAGAGCCTAATGGCACATGCCTGTAGTCCCAGCTACTTGGTGGAGGCTGAGGCGGGAGGATCAGTTGAGCAGGGAGGTCAAGGCTGAGTGAGCCATGATTGTGTCACTGCATGCCAGCTTGGGTGACAGACCCTTCCCTCCACTCCCCAAAAGTCTTACATGTCCCAGGATGAAAAGTTGATAGACTTGGTAACAATTGCAGATTCATTAAGAAATCTCTGCTTCTCCCAGCATCCCTAAAGGGTTTGAAGCCAAAAGCCGCAGTAGCAAAAATGAGACGAAAGGGCGGGGCAGCCCAAAAGAGAAGACGCTGGACTGTGGTCAGATTGTCTGGGGGCTGGCCTTTAGCCCGTGGCCTTCCCCACCCAGCAGGAAGCTCTGGGCACGCCACCACCCCCAGGTGCCTGATGTCTCTTGCCTGGTTCTTGCTACGGGACTCAACGATGGGCAGATCAAGATCTGGGAGGTGCAGACAGGTAGGTCATTCCTGGCTGGCGCAGGGTTCTGGGAGGCTCGGGTGCATGTTCTGACTGCTGTGTCGCCTCCCTGCTCCACTCGTGTTGGCCAAGGGGTGTGGCCGTGGCAGGCACACCTTGTGCCCCCTCTCTGGCTGACTGAGTGCCCCTGCTCTCATGCCAGGACTCCTGCTTTTGAATCTTTCCGGCCACCAAGATGTCGTGAGAGATCTGAGCTTCACACCCAGTGGCAGTTTGATTTTGGTCTCCGCGTCACGGGATAAGACTCTTCGCATCTGGGACCTGAATAAACACGGTATGGGAAGAGAAGGAACTACTTGGCAACTCCAAAAATACCGTATTTGCTTTCTCCTCTTTACCAGTTTCATTTTGATCTAAAACAGTGTTTCTTGATGTTTTTTTCTGTGATTGCCCCTTAAGGAACCTTTTTAGACAGTTTTTTCCTAATTGCCCCTGCCCGCCCCAAAGATAATACCATACCAAAGAGAGTTTAATACCAGACATATACTGTGTGTCTATTTAGGCTATTGTAATATTGAAGATCTATTGTATATTTGCTTACGTGCTGAATGCATGTCTATTCTTTGTATGTAAAAAAATGTTAAGATTTTTTTGGCTACCAAGAACTAGTTTGTACCCTCTTGGGGTGAATTGCCCCTGTTAAAAATATTTGATCTAGAACAGGTTTTCTCATCGGCACTATGGATATTTTGGGCTGGATAACCCTTTGTCGTGGGCTCTCCTGTGCATTCTGAGACACTGGGCAGCATGCCTGGCCTCTTCTCTTTTGATGTCAGTAGCATCCTCTCCAGTTGTGACAAGCAAAAAAGTCCCCATGTCCTGTGAAGGGCAAGGTCTCCCCAGGTTGAGAACCACTGATGTAGAAGTCCCTGTTGGGTGCTTCCTGTTAGACTTTCTTTTTGAAGCAGACTCTAAGCCTAGAATAATTCTCTCAGGCTACAGGGCATCAGGTTTTGTGAAATTCTGCCTTGAGCAAACTATATACGGGGGTGGCCCAGTAAGGAATTCCATACATCTCTGGTTTGATCCTTAACTAGAAAGGTGATATAACAGGCCAGGCACAGTGGCTCACGCCTGTAATCCCAGTACTTTGGGAGGCTAAGGCAGGTGGATCACCTGAGGTCAGGAGTTCAAGACCAGCCTGGCCAACATGGCAAAACCCCATCTCTGCTAAAAAATACAAAAATTAGCTGGGCGTGGTGCTGGGCGCCTGTAGTCCCAGCTACTCGGGAGGCTGAGGCAGGAGAATCACTTGAACCTAGGAGGCAGAGCTTGCAGTGAGCCGAGATTGCATCACTGTACTCCAGCCTGGGTGACAGAGAGAGACTCTGTCTCAAAAAAAAAAAAAAAAAAAAAAAGTGACATAAGAAAGGGGAATTTATTGCAATGCCATTTTTCCAATCCCTCCAGCCCTGGATGGGGCTCAGGGGCTGGAGGGATTGGAAGGAGGCAGTGGTAAAGGGTCATGAAGAGGATCAGGGGCGGGAGGGATTGGAAGGAGGGTTATGAAGAGGCCACTCATCCCCATGGTGTGAAGGCACTGGCACTCTCTCCCAAGTTATGACTGTCCAGCTCCACACAGCCATGGGAGGGACCTTTCTCCTGCTCTTTTAGCAGTGAGCCCAAAAACTTGTATCTTAGTCAGTGCCAGAGACTAGGTGGCTTAAACAACAGACATTTATTTCTCCCAGTTCTGAAGGTTGGGAAGTCCATGAGCGAGGTGCTAGTAGTTTTGGTGTCTGTGAGCACCAGCTGCCTGGCTTGTAAATAGCCACCTTCTGTCTATATCCTCATCTGGCAGAGATCTCTCTCTTTCATGTCTCTCCTTCTAAGGGCACTAATCCCATTCCCGAGGCTTCACCCTCATGCCCTATTGACTTATCAAAAGCCCTACCTCCTAATACCATCACATTGGGGATTAGGGCTTTATGTGCTGGGGACACATTTAGTCCATAGCAACTTGTCAAACAAACTAAGGCGGTGCATGTGCATCCTCATCTGAAGGCATCTGATCACAAAGATAACTCTAGGTGGTTTTTTTTGTTTTGTTTTGTTTTGTTCTTGAGACGGAGTCTCACTGTGTCACCCAGGCTGGAGTGCAGTGGCACGATCTCAGCTCACTGCAACCTCCGCCTCCCGGGTTCAAGTGATTCTTGTGTCTCAGCCTCCCAAGTAGCTGGGATTACAGGCATAAGCCACCACACCTGGCTAATTTTTTGTATTTTTAGTAGAGCCGGGGTTTCACCATGTTGGCCAGGCTGGTCTCGAACTCCTGACCTCAAGTGATCCGCCCACCTGGGCTTCCCAAAGTGCTGGGATAACAGGCGTGAGTGACCCACTGCGCCTGACCTACTCTAGTGGAACCTGTAATCACACAGTCTAAGATACGCTGCTGATCAGGGCACCTTCTCCAAGGCAGTGCCTTTTTTTTTTTTTTTTTTTTTTTAAAGACAGAGCCTCCTACAGGTGTGTGCCACCATGCCTGGCTAATTTTCATATTTTTGGTAGAGATGGGGTTTTGCCATGAAGGTAAGGTCAGGCTGGTCTTGCACTCCTGACCTGAAGGGATCTGCCCACCTCAGCCTCCCGAGGTGCTGGGATTACAGGTGTGAGGTACCACGCTCGGCTGGCAGTGCCTTTTTAAATGCTGGCTTAATGCGTGTACTGAGGCAGCTTGCCACCATCTCAGGAAGGTCCATGCCGTGGCTCTGGAAATCACTTGATGACTTGGAAGGAAAGACCAAGTGAGAGTGACTGAGAGTGGGTGGGATGGAGCAGGCCAATTATGAGAGCTTTTCAAGGAGAGGAGGGGAATAAAGTTGCGTTCCCAGCTGCCGGGTGCTGCCCCACTGACCTAACAGGCCTTAATTTATTCAGTACTCACAGCACCCTAAGATTTGATGGCTGAAGAAACCATGATTGACTTTTATGATTTTTTGAGACAGAGTCTCACTGTGTTGCACAGGCTGGAGTGCAATGCTGCGATCTCAGCTTATTGCAACCTCTGCCTCGTAGGCTCAAGTGATCTGTCTTAGTCTCCCGAGTAGCTGGGACTACAGGCACCATGACTTTTTAAAAATATTAATTAAAGCACTTTGGGAGGCCAAGGGAGGCAGATCACTCGAGATCAGGAGTTCGAAACCAGCCTAGCCAACATGGTGAAACCCTAGCTCTACTAAAAATATATAAAAATTAGCAGGGCGTGGTGGCAGGTGCCTGTAATTCCAGCTACTCAGGAGGCTGAGGCAGGAGAATCACTTGAACCCAGGAGGCAGAGGTTGCAGTGAGCCGAGATCATGCCATTGCACTCCCACCTGGGCAACAGAACAAGAGCCTGTCTCAAAATAAATAAATAAATAAAAATTAAAAATAAAAAGTACTAATTTTTGTAGATCCATACATCCACATAAACTTCAATAAATTCATATATATGACCATGTACAGGCATATAACAATTCTTTTTTCTTCTTTCTTGCTTGGCTCTTTCCTTCCCATTCTCTCTCTTGCCCTCCCTGCTGTCGTCATCCCCCCCTCTTCCCCTGCATCCTGGTACCCCGTGTTAGGAGCCTAGTATATATCCTTCCATATTTTTCTCTCTACTTGTATAATCCTGTGCACACACATTTGCATTCATGGCTTTTGGGTCATTGTTTCACAAAAATGGAATCATTTTTTCACGATTTTCCCCTGCATCTCGCATTTTTCATTAAACGGTAGGTACCCCATGGAAAATCTGTCTCTAATTCCAACTGCATTAATGGGGTAGATATACCACCATTTATTCACCCATCCCCTATATGGACGGGCGTTTTTTAAAGCAAGAGCTGGAGAGATTGTGTGAGTTGCCCTGGGTTATGTGCTGAATTAGCAGGGGAGTCAGGATTCAAACCCAAGCTGTCTGACTCTAGAATGTGTGCCCCTAATGACTCCACAACACTGCTCATCTGGACATCCTGGCAAGGCTGGCCGGGTGACAGTCTGCAGCAGGATCCTTGTGATTACAGAGAAACCTTTACAGTTTAAATGAGGGAGAATTGAAGATAAACTCTCTCTCAAAATTGGGAATGATGCTTCAGGGTACTTGAGGTGGTTGGGGAGCCAAAAAAGAACATTCTCTGCTATCAAAGGTTCCCTTTGATATGGTTTCCTATGAGGAAACCTTTAAGGCAATTCAAGATTATATTTAAAAAGTGATCAACACCTGAGGTCAGGTGTCCGAGACCAGCCTGGCCAATATGGTGAAACCCTGTCTCTACTAAAACTACAAAAGTTAGCTGGGCACAGTGATACGTGCCTGTAATCCCAACTACTCAGGAGGCTGAGGCAGGAGAATCACTTCAACCTGGGAGGCGGAGGTTGCAGTGAGCTGAGATTGCGCCACTGCATTCCAGCCTGGGAGACAGAGTGAGACTCCATCTCAGGAAAAAAAAAAAAAAAGTGATCACCATACCCTTTCGCCTTTAGTGATCTTATAGATTGTGTTGAAGCCATAGGTAATGGTTTCCGTGGGGAATTAGAATATCATATTCACAGATTATAGGTGTTTAAATGACAAATTTGGTCATATTTCTTACTCTGAATTGAAAATTGGACCCTTGGGCCCAGCTGATAGGAGTTGAGGGGTATACTGGGCGGGGGGCTGTTACCACCCCAGTTCTCCCAGTTCTCCAGTCTTCCTCCTTTGTTGTTTTGAGGATTGGCTCATTATTTGCTTCTTTTTTTCTGCCAGGTAAACAGATTCAAGTGTTATCGGGCCACCTGCAGTGGGTTTACTGCTGTTCCATCTCCCCAGACTGCAGCATGCTGTGCTCTGCAGCTGGAGAGAAGTCGGTGAGTCTCCAGCATTATTGCTTTAATTCACTGAGACATGGAGGTCTGAAGTGGTGGCCTGGTGTGTGTGAGTGTTCTCAAAATCGTCCGCAAATCCACCCCAATAGAAGGCATGCTGGTGGGCCGTGGCTGCCACCTGCGAAACTCCCTTGTGACTTGCACTTTAACATGAACCCAAAGACAGGAGGGATCTGGAAACAGGTTGCTCCTGTCATCAGAGGTCTGTTTCCTTTTACAAAATGGGAAAATGATTGCTTTTTAAATTTCTTTTCTTCTTGGAGTCTGAGATTTTAAAAGTTGCAGCCCACATGTGAGTCCAAATTTCCTTTGAACCATCAAATTTGAATCTCTCTAATTTGGATTTCCAATTCAAATCATGTCAGTGCAGTTACTTGTTGAACTTTGTCCTGAAATCCTGTTAATTGAAAAAAACAAACAGGTATTAGAAATCCAAGAACAATTTGAGAACAGTTTCTGTTTGAATTTTATGTTGCGTTGAGCCACTTGCTGTGACTGAAGGGAAGGTTGAGAGTTCACCATTTGGTACAGTCCCGGTGGCTCATCATTTATTTGTGGTTTGGAATATGAGGGTTTTCTTTTTTACTTTTTTTATTTTTAGACAATTTCGCTCTTGTTGCCCAAGCTAGAGTGCAGTGACACAATCTTGGCTCACTGCAACCTCCGCTTCCTGGGTTCAAGCTATTCTCCTGCCTCAGCCTCCCGAGTAGCTGGGATTACAGGTGCACACCACCATGCCTGGCTAATTTTTTGTATTTTTAGTAGAAATGGGGTTTCCCCATGTTAGCCATGCTGGTCTCGAACTCCTGACCTCAGGTGATCCACTCACCTCGGCCTCCCAAAGTACTGGGATTGCAGGCATGAGCCACCATGCCTGGCCTGAGGGTTTTCTTAAAGGAATGAAAATAAAATCCTCTTAATGCTTCTCACAAAGGTTTAAAGTGATGAGCTAGGTCAGAGACACAGTCTTGGGACAGATTTTCATGGTTCCATACACAAGGTGGGGGGTGTAAAATGCCTTGACAGGCTGCCACTACTTTGTGGGGTGGCCGCAGATTTCACTTCTGACCCTTAAAAAAAAAAACTGGAGACAGTCTTACTCTTTCGCCCAAACTGGAGTGCAGTGACGTGATCTCAGGTCACTGCAGCTTCCACCTGTCAGGCTCAAGTGATTCTTCTGCCTCAACCCCCCAAATAGCTGGCCTTACAGGCATACACCACCATGCCTGGCTAATTTTTGTATTTGGGGTTTTGCCATATTGGCCAGGCTGGTCTCAAACTCCTGGCCTCATGTGATCCACCCACCTTGTCCTCCCAAAGTGCTGAGATTACAGGCATGAGCTATCATGCCTGGCCACCAACTTTTAAGTGGAATAAGATAGCACTTGGCTCAGGTCTTCATCAGCACGTACTACCCTATTGGCAAACAGGACTCAGAAGCAGGCTCAGAAGTCTCTGCACATGCGTTTCAGCGGGGGTCTTCCTAAGGCTGGTCTGGTTTATTCTCCCTTATAGTGAGCTCCTTGAGCATGTCTGTTGGTTTAAATCCTCAAAAATCCAGACCAGTTACCTTATTTAAACCTATAGGACAGGTTCTGGAAGAGCTGTAGGAAAGGGATAGAGAATCAACTTGACCTGGCCGCAAGGCCTGCAGAAGATTTGGTGGTGGTACCTTTCCCTCCCTCCGTTTGAGTCCTAAGCACTTCGCTTCTGCCCTAACCAGGCACTTCTTACTTTCCACAGGTCTTTCTATGGAGTATGAGGTCCTACACATTAATTCGGAAGCTAGAGGGCCATCAAAGCAGTGTTGTCTCTTGTGACTTCTCCCCCGACTCTGCCCTGCTTGTCACGGCTTCTTACGATACCAATGTGATTATGTGGGACCCCTACACCGGCGAAAGGTTGAGGTCACTCCAGTAAGGACTGAATCCTGCTATGACTTTTTTGTAGGGGGACTGATGAGGAACCTGCCTGGGATTAGACATGTCTCTTTTAGAGTCTGGGACATGGGAGGGGGAAAAGCTGGATAAAAAGGCACAGTGGGTCTCTTTTTCTTTTGAGATGGAGTCTTGCTCTGTCACCCAGGTTGGAGGGCAGTGGCGCAATCTTGGATCACTGCAGCCTCCACATCCCAGGTTCAAGCGATTCTCCTGCCTCAGCCTCCTGAGTAGCTGGGACTACAGGCGTGTGCCACCAAGCCTGGCTAATTTTTGTATTTTTAGTAGAGATGGGGTTTCACCATGTTGGCCAGGCTGGTCTCAAACTCCTGACCTCAGGTGATCCACCGCCTCAGTCTCCCAAACTGCTGGAATTACAGGCATGAGCCACTGCGCCTGGACTGGTCCATTGCTTCTTAGTGATGCCTTGTCAGTTAAGCCCTCTCAAGTAGCTTTGAGTGTCTTCCCGTCTCCCGATTCAGGCGGCTGCATGTACTTCTTTGGAATCAGCATTATGAAGCCTCAATATGACTCTTTATTTCCATTTACTAATAACTGTAGTAACAAGTTCAGAAAGAGCCTCTTATCGAAACTGTGCTTTCCAAAATGAGTTTCATGTTCTCATAAACTTGGTCTCCTTTTTCCTTTTGTGTCTGTTGTTTTATGAAGCAAATAATAGGCAGTCCTATAATTATCATGTATCTTAGCCTAAAAAAGACTTGCAGTTTCTACTGTGGCATTAAAGTGAGGGCTGACCTACTTTGCATAAGCAAATTAGCACAAGGAAGTGTTAGTAACCCTTCAGTCCCTCCACAGGACACCTGGAGTCTTCTGAGATATCCTTTTTTTCCCAGTGTGCAAATCCCAAGCTTTTCCACGAGGGGCACACAAATGCATCTTGAGTCCTTTTATAGCCACGGCAGTTTGGCTTCCTGCCTGGGGTGACGATGGAGGGTGGAGAGCAGCCATCATTCCAGGCCTACCGTCCTGTTTCTTTCCTTCTCAGCCACACCCAGGTTGACCCCGCCATGGATGACAGTGATGTCCACATTAGCTCACTGAGATCTGTGTGCTTCTCTCCAGAAGGCTTGTACCTTGCCACGGTGGCAGATGACAGGTAACAAATAGAACTCTCTTTACGTGACCTCAGAACAAGTGCTTGCAAGTAATGGCAGCAAGGCCCTCCTGGTCTTGCCCTGGGTTAGCTAATGTGTGGATGTTCTCTCTCCCCATCCAGACTCCTCAGGATCTGGGCCCTGGAACTGAAAACTCCCATAGCATTTGCTCCTATGACCAATGGTCTTTGCTGCACATTTTTTCCACATGGTGGAGTCATTGCCACAGGGTATGTATTTGTTAGCTGAACAGATGGGTGGTGGTTTCTGCTGAGTATACCATGGAGCTTTTTAAGGAAAGAAACCATCTAGAATTTTCTTGCCTATGAGGAAACCTTTAAGGCAATTCAAGATTATATAAAACTCACATGATCGATTTTGCTAATACAGTGTACCATTTTCTCTGAATATTTAACCTAAATGTAATTAAAGACCTGTAAGTCATGCCACCTAATGGGCCAAGTTCACAAGGGAGAATAAAATTGAGATGATGCATAATATATGGGAAACCATTTAGGGCTAAAAGACCACTTTACAGGTAACATCTATAATTCAGTAGGTGGCACTCTTCCCCCTATTACTTTTGAACTGACTGTGGTCAGATTTAGAAAGGGCTGTGCGGAGAGAGAGTACTTTGGTATCAAAGGTGTCTTGAGTTTTTCTAATCCTATCAGCAGCCTTAATTATTCAGCACCACAACTTTTACATCCATTTCCACGGTCAGGGTTACATTTCACTCTCTGAAGACTCTGCTCTTTCCAGTCAAAACAGAAACTTGAGTATCCATCCTCATGAAAACATGAACATCCAAGCTCTGTCTTAACACAGCATCGGTTTGTTTCATTTCAGGACAAGAGATGGCCACGTCCAGTTCTGGACAGCTCCTCGGGTGCTGTCCTCACTGAAGCACTTATGCCGGAAAGCCCTTCGAAGTTTCCTAACAACTTACCAAGTCCTAGCACTGCCAATCCCCAAGAAGATGAAAGAGTTCCTCACATACAGGACTTTTTAAGCAACGCCACATCTTGTGTTTCTTTGTAGCAGGGTAGATCGTCCTGTTAAAGGGAGGTGCTGGAATAATGGGCCAAACATCTGGTCTTGGATTCAAATAGCATTTCTTCGGGATTGTGAATAGAATGTAGCAAAACCAGATTCCAGTGTACTAGTCATGGATCTTTCTCTCCCTGGCATGTGAAAGTCAGTCTTAGAGGAAGAGATTCCACTTGCATGGCAACAGAGCTTTACCTTAAATCTTCAGTCCAGTTACGAACAGCAAGTGTTGAACTCTGTAGTCGTTTTGATTCAAAGTGCAGTTACTGATGTTGTTTTGATTATACAAGTAAGTAGGCCTCCAGAGCCTCTCTAGTGGCAGAGCAGCTCACACTCCCTCCACTGGGAAGGATGGCTTCTGGCTAGTACCTATCCTTGTGTTACTGATGCAGTGGTAGCATTGGTTCAAGTTCTCTCCTGCTGTGGTCAGAGTTGCTTCGACGTTGGCCAAGTGCTTTTCTTCTTGGGCTCCCTTCTGACCTGCAGGACAGTTTTCCTGGAGCCATTTGGTATGAGGTATTAATTTAGCTTAACTAAATTACAGGGGAATCAGAGGCCGTGCTCCTGACTGATCCAGACACTATTATTGGCTTTTTTTTTTTTTTTTAAACAATGGTGTGCATGTGCAGGAGATGACAAATTTGTATGTCAGATTATACAAGGATGTATTCTTAAACTGCATGACTATTCAGATGGCTACTGAGTTATTAGTGGCCATTTATCATCATCATATTTATTTGTATTTTCTCAATAGTTTTGGCCAGACCTCAACAGATGTTAAGGTACAACTATGTTTTTCTCGATTATCTAATAACCGTAGTACTTAAATTGAACAGTTGCAAAGATGTCTTAATTGTGTAAAGACTTGGTGTAGTCATGACTTTAGCTGATACTTTTATGTACGAGATCTGTCTCTGCTGTTTAACTTCATTGGATTAATCAGCTGGTTTCAACTCTACTGCGAAACAAAAATAGCTCCTTAAAAGTACTGTTCTCCTTCAGTGGCATGTAGTTATCTAATCAAGACACCTCATTCAAACAAAACCTGCCTTAGGAAAATTTAATATATTTTAAATTATTTTAAAAGAAATACAACATCTTATTCTTTAGCTTTCTTAATCGGTGCTTTATGGAGGCCAGTGTAACATTACATGACTTGTTGAGAAAGTTGAGGAATTTCCTCTACCACCTTTGTTGCTTGAAGAAAAACATGTCTTTTCAAAATGAGAGGCTTTCATTGAAGGAAAGAAAAAAAAAAAGCTTTTGGCTCTGTTTCATTTTTTTCCATTAAGAAAAAAAAAGTCCCCTTTTAAAACAAGCAGGGCTGGGTGTGATGGCACATGCCTGTAATCCCAGCACTTTGAGAGGATGAGGTGGGAGGAGTGCTTGAGCCCAGGAGTTCAAGATCAGCCTGGGCAACAGAGTGAGATGGGACCCCATCTTTATTTAAAAAAAAAAAAATAGCCAAAAAACTTAGTGTGGTGGTGATGTGCACGGTAGCCCCAGCTACTCAGGGGGCTGAGGATGTGGTGGCATGTACCTGTGGTTCTGTGGTTCCAGCTACTCAGGAGGCTGAGGTGGGAGAACTGCTCCAGCCTGGGACATGGAGGCTGTAGTGAGCCATGATCGTGTCACAGTATTCCAGCCTGCGTGACACAGCATGATCTTGCCTCAAAAAATAAACAGATAAAACAAGTAGTAGAGTGGAAGAGCTGGGAACCAACTGGCCAACGTTTGCATTTCATGGTTATCTTGAAGTTCCAGGTACAGCAGAGGCTGAGCCTCTGGGTGGTTTAAGGCCTAGTTGGCCATCAGATTTAGCTTCAAACTTTGCCACTGTCCTTAAGGAGGTGAGTCCTCCATGAATAAAGGGAATAGTGACTTTTTCCGTTAGACAGTTTAAGAATTTGACACTTATATAAAGAACAGCATCCAAAGAAAGTTTATTCTGTGATATTAGAGATGGAAGGTTTTCATATAAATGCAAGTCTGACAAAGTCAGCATCTTTCTAGCTGTCTAAGGAAGAGCCACTTGTAACACAGCCAGCCAGCAGGCTGCTTTGTCTTTTATTATAAAGAACACTAACACAAATGCAGCATGATCGCTATAAAATAAATGTGAAATTTGTACAAAAGTCCCAGTCCTCCCGCAGTTCTAGGTTTACAGTCAGGCTCAATCTTACTTGCCCCTCTCCTGCATGAAAACAAGTGTGTTTTATACAGCCTCTGCCCCCCAATGGCATAGTTTAAGGCTCTATATTATATTTAAAATTAAAATTTTTTTCCTATCATCCACATCAATTTGGAAGCTGCTGGTTAACTCTTCTACCACAAAGGGTAAATAAAAAGACCAGTTTTTAAAGTCAGAGAATTCAGCTCATCTTATAAAAGTATAATAGTTTTGGCCAGACGTTCGTTAACATCTGTTTAAATTAGATAAAGACACAATGCCAAATATTAGAATCGTAAATGTAATTTTGGAGATGATGTTTACCTTGAGTAGGAAGACACTTGGACCATATTAGATTTGAAAGTCTTCTGTTCCAGACCAAAATGGGGTAGGCTAATTCCCTGTCATCCAAGCAACTAAAAGGTAAAAGCCTTATAACTTTAAAATAAAAAAGGTTATTTTTTTCCCCTATAAAAGATGGGCAGTATGAGTTATACATTAAAATTATTTTGTACATCTCTGCTCCAAACCACCACAAAAATGGTACTTTTAAAAATGCCTGCCCATCCTGTCCTGGAAAGGAGTTTTTCCAACATTTAGAGTGACTGGTTCATCCCACGACCCCAGGCTGCAGTTCATCCCGGAACTGTCCTCTGTTCTTCCGTCACTGCAGAGCCCTGAGAATTGTGAACAGCCCTCGGAGCATCTAGGCCTCTGCAACAATCAGGTCTCTGGTGACTTGAAATGCAGCAATGAGGGAGCTCAGCTGGATCTTCTCATTGGTGCCAACAGAAAGCCTGTACCTAACAGAAACCAAACACACAGGGTAAGAAAAAAGACACCACACACAGCTGCCTTTTCTTAAGGGAAAAAGAGATCTAGGACTGAAAATCTGTTGAAGGAGTGGGGATGGGAAGTGATAAAACAAATTTACCCTGGATGGCAATCTTGTATGTGTCCCCCTAACATTTTCTTCTTTGCCCTACACATTGATTTATAAATGTGATGTTTCAAACTCGTAAGGACAGATTCAATTTTAAAAATTATTAGGTATCAGACCGGGCGCGGTGGTTCACACCTGTAATCCCAGCACTTTGGGAGGCGGGCCAATCACTTGAGGCCAGCCTGGCCAACATGGTGAAACCCCCATCTACAAAACAAACAAACAAACAAAAAACAAAAATTAGCCGGGCGTGGTAGTGCATGCCTGTAATCCTCAGGAGGCTGAGGCAGGACAATGGCTTGAACCTGGGAGGCAGAGGTTGCATCACTGTACTCCAGCCTGGGCAACAGAGCGAGACTCTGTCTCAAAAAAAGAAAAAAAGAAAGTATTAGGTATCAACAGTGGTGTTCTGAACTTAACTTTGTCCTAAGTATACAGATATACAAAATTTATGTAATGAAGGATTATTTTGTCGGCAAAATACATTAAGAGGGAAACAAAACGGAGATTTCCTTCCTCTTAATTAAGCCATTTCACTGGGAAGTTTGACTGATATATTGGTGGGTCTGTGGTCTAGTCAGTAAAGCAGGACACTGGAGTTCCTCTTGCCACCTTTTAAATGCCCAGCCACTGAGAGCAAAATCGTCATATTCACAATGCAATGAAGAGAGGTGACCTAATTTGTGCCTGTGAAAGCCAATGCCACAAATTAGAGTTGGCCTATGCTGACGTCTCTGTTGAACCCAATGCTATCTACTTAAATGATAGCTGCCAGCTTCGCTGGGGGCTAATAACAGTGTTTACGGAACCAGGCAAAGCAGAAAATTGAGTTTGTGTTTACTTTTCCCCCCAATATGCTTTAGTATGCCAAAATGCCTTCATAACAGCTGGGTGGTTGAAGCGAAGCAGGCCTCCCAAATAACAAGGGCATTTTCAGAATCAATGTGGGCCGAGCCTGTGAGGTCCAAGGAAAGGCCTTCATCTCAGATATGTAACTGATCTGTACTTGACCTGTGAGTTTATCCCCATGTTCTTTAAGCAGCTCACACCCTTCCCCACATTCCATTCAATATTACCAGACTGGATTCTATTGTATGTGAACGATTTAGGGAAAAAAAAAAAAAAACCTGAAACCAAGAAAGTTGAAACAACTCACAACAGGGAGAAAAAGGAGGAAAAGAATGAAAACTGAAAACTGGGAGAAGTACTCACTCAATGTCTGCCATTTTGGTCAATAAATGTATTCGAACTGAAGATGGAAAGTCAACTGAGGGAAAAACAAAATCAAACAAGTTAGGTCTGTCACTCTCTACTGTCAAAAAACCCACAGAGGACAAATGAGTTTCAACATCAAATCCTTAATACTGAACTAGTCCCGAGGCCTCAGCCTGCTCACTAGATACCACACCTCTAAGAGTAAAAACGGTGCTTGTTTCATACTTTTTACCCACTCGATTTTGTGCTTCTTTATAGGGTAGTCAAAAAGGAAAATGAGCAGATACCAAAGTGATCCTGAGAACACCAAAGATCACACCGTTCTTAGCAGCTGGGTAGCTCTACAAGTTAACCTGAATGCTGAGTTCCCACTTGCTGTTTTTATTCTGTATTTTACTTTATTTTGAGAGGGGGGTCTTGCTCTGTTGCCCAGGCTGGAGTGCTGTGGCATGGTGTGTTCATGACTCACTGCAGCCTTGACCTCCTGGGCTTGAGGGATCCTCCACCTCAGACTCTTAACTGAGGCTACAGATGTGCACCACCATGCCTGGCTAGTTTGTATTTTTTGTAGAGATGGAGTTTCACCATATTGCCCAGACTGGTCTCGAACTCCTGGGCTCAAATGATCTGCCCATTTCGACCTCCCAAAGTGTTGGGATTACAGGCGTCAGCCATCATACCCAGCCTGTCCCCATTTAAAAACCAAGCACAAACAACAGATTTTTTTAAAAGTTGGTTTATGCTGAGCTTCCACAATCAAGGTGCAGAGCAGGGCCTGAGCCAACCATACTTTGGGCAGAAGGCATGGCATGGGCCAGCCAGGAAGAGGTCTGTGAAGGCCTGGGCAGAACCAACATTCATTGACCCAGTTAAGTCTCCATCCGCAGTTGGCCACTGTGGAGGGAAGAGCTTCTCTGAAAGCCTACACAAGTCACCAGGGGGGGTTAGAGAACACGGATGCCTGGTTCTCCTCCGAGAAGCTGACTTAATTTGTCTGGAGTGCCCCTATCTGCTGCCAAGGTTGAGAACCAATTCTCTGTGTAGAAGGTACAGGCAAGTGTGGAACTTATGTTTTCCTTAAGCCTGCTTTGGTTTACATGTTTACATATTTTCTCTTTCTTTTCTGGGAATATATATCTAGGTAGATACATAGATAGAGACTTTTTTTTTTTTTTTTTTTTTTTAGAAATGTGAATTAATATATACTACTTACTGCTATAAAATACAAACTCCTAGAGGAAATAAAGTTGGCCTCCAGGAGTTTTCACTCTCCCCAGCAGTTCTAGATATTAAAAGAGGGTTTATGGAACAATTTTTTTTTTTTTTGAGACAAACTCTAGCTCTGTCACCCAGGCTGGAGTGCAGTGGCAAATCTTGGCTCACTGCAACCTCCCCCTCTCAGGTTCAAATGATTCTCCCACCTCAACCTCCCAAGTAGCTGGGATTACAGGTGTGTGCCACCACACCCGGCTAATTTTTCATATTTTTAGTAGAGATGGGGTTTCACCATGTTGCCCAGGCTGGTCTTGAACTCCTGACCTCAGGTGATCTGCCTGCTTCGGCCTCCCAAAGTACTAGGGTTACAGGCTTGAGCCACCCTACCCAGCTCTGGAATAAAATTTTAAACAGTGGCAAGACAGAACTGCTAACAAGAAGGGGTCTGATTTACACTTCATTAGTGTCTTTGCTTCAAGAATGAAGCCTCCTGTCCTAACCATCCTTAACCCCAAAGCAGGCTACCTTCTCCACAGCTTCTCAGCTGGGGGCTAATGTCAGTTACCTCTATGCACAAACAAGTGTATCTCTGTCAGGATATCATGCAGTGCCAACCCCTTCAGAGTTTTCAACTCTGTAATATCTAGAGGAGCAGTTAAGGCAAAGGGAACAAGTTCCAGAACAAACATACTGCAGAGAATTTTGAATCCAAACCCTGGCAAGTGACTTTTTAAAGTAGGACTTTTAATCCCAACAACGGTTTCTCTTTCAACTTGAAGCTGCACATGTTGGACTCCAATTCTTTATTTTTCTTTGTTTCATCTTCAGTAAGGGCTTTCTGAAAGATAGAGTTGTACCTCCTTCTAGTAGAGAATAAAGCCAACTACATTTTCCTTTTCTTTTTTTCTTTTTTTTGAGATGGAGTCTTCCTCTGTCGCCCAGGCTGGAGTACAGTGGCGCAACCTCGGCTCACTGCAACCTCTGCCTCCCGGGTTCAAGGAATTCTCCTGCCTCAGCCTCCCGAGTAGCTGGAACTACAGGCACCCACCACGACGCCCGGCTAATTTCTGTATTTTTAGTAGAGACGGTGTTTCGCCGTATTGGCCAGGCTGGTCTCGAACTCCTGACCTCAAGTGATCTACCTGCCTCAGCCTCCAAAAGTGCTGGGATTACAGGCATGAGCCACCGCACCCAGCCCCAAATGCATTTTCAAAAAGGCTTCATATCACCATTCCCAGCCTTTAATTTCACAGCACAAGAGCTATCACTATCACTGACCACTTGAAAATTACTGCATCTTTGATGCCAAGGCCTAAGCTTTTCTCCCATCTGGGAGTGAAGCTGCGTCAAGCCTTACCCTGACTTGAAGGTCAGAGCCCCCCAAGAACTCTGGAGTGCTAAAGACAAGTACGCACTCCACCTACAGACGTCTCACTCCCACAACAAGCTGACCAGAGTCGCCTGCAGCCAGTTGTGCTTTGCCAGCAAGGTGTGGGTGCTGGCTGCAGCCTGAACTCCTGGGGCCATCTTCAGGTCTCGTTAGCCAGGAGGTTATGAGAAAGGATACTTCTGTAGGCTGTGGTGAAATCTTGATTCAACATCCAGTCCAGGATGTTGGCGATATCTGACTTGAGCGGATGCCCGGTGCAGGTGTAGACAGTCTCCTCTGTCACCTTCCCAAAGGCCATATTGGTGCTCTGTGCAGACAGGGGGAAGGGGGAGATCACAGTGGCTGTCACAGCAGCCACCAAGCTGCAGGGAGCCAAGAAGCAATTGCCAAGGCAGCAATACAGGTGGGCAGCAAAGTTCCATGGGCATAGGCAGTTAGAACCCCACACGTTCTACAACGGGAGGAGTCCCCTCATCAGAGGATGCCAAGGCCTGTTGGCTATTCCAGTGCCAAATCCTTTTCTCTCTTTGCCTTCTTTGCCAACAAATGACTCCTTTTGTTTTTAAAACATTTTCTTTTGCTCTTTGTTTTTTGAGACAGGGTCTTGCTCTGTTGCCCAGGCTGGAGTACAGTGGCATGATCACGGCTCACTGCAGCCTCGACCTCTCAGGCTCAAGTCACCCTCCTGCCTCAGCCTCCTGAGTAGATGGGACTACAGGCATGCACCACCACACCTGGCTCATGTTTTTTTAGTGGAGACAGAGTCTCACCATGTTGCCCAGGCTGGTCTCCAGCTCCTGGGCTCAGGTGATCCACCTGCTTTGGCCTCCCTAAGTGCTGGGGTTACAGGCGTGAGCCACCATACCCGGCCCTGCAACAAGTGATTTTTTCAATTAATCAAAATACAAAGTGAGGAGGGGGAATCCAGCA
The DNA here is from genome assembly GCF_047675955.1 of Chlorocebus sabaeus. Classification (NCBI taxonomy): domain Eukaryota; kingdom Metazoa; phylum Chordata; class Mammalia; order Primates; family Cercopithecidae; genus Chlorocebus; species Chlorocebus sabaeus. Next base: position 115,180,246 of record NC_132914.1, on the reverse strand, counting down.
GGTTATCAGATCAAGGTCTTACCACTTGTAGATTTCTAAATTTACAGATTGATCATGCCTTTGCTTAGGTCTTTCTTAAAAAACTATCGCAAAACAATGACTCAGGATTTGCTGGGACCAGGCCAGGCACGGTGGCTCACGCCTGTAATCCCAGCACTTTAGGAAGCCGAGGCAGACGGATCACTTGAGGTCAGGAGTTCGAGACCAGCCTAGCCAGCATGGCAAAACACTATCTCTACTAAAAATACAAAAATTAGCAGGGCGTGAAACACTATCTCTACTAAAAATACAAAAATTAGCAGGGCGTGGTAGTGGGCGCCTGTAATCCCAGCTGCTCAGGAGGCAGGAGATTCGCTTGAACCCAGGAGGCGGAGGTTGCACTGAGCTGAGATTGTGCTGCTACACTCCAGCCTGGGCGGCAGAGCAAGACTCTGTCTCAAAAACAAAAGGATTTGCTGAGACCATACCTGCAAAATGTTCAGAGCCCTGCGCATGTCTCCACTGGAAAGAGTGACTAGTGCTTTCATTCCATCTTCACTTATATCAACTCTGAAAGAAATAAGCAGAAGGGATTTATGAGGTCCCCTGAGAGCACCAGCATTCACTAAAGGAACAAGATGGCCTGGAATGATTAAGGCTTTAAAGGAATGAAGGAAAGAGAGGAACAGAGTTAATAATCTCCTGATCTATATGATCTAGAATTCACTCTGGTTTTTAGGGACCTGGGCTTCACATTAGTACTCACAGCCAACCAAAACGAGAACAGCCTGCATTTAGGAACAAGCATTCTCCCATGGAGCCAGTCGCCTTGAATTCTGCTCTCTGGGGAGCAGAGGCCTGGCACAAGCCATGATCACACAGTCAAACTCCTCCTTTACAACAAGCAGCTGCTCAGGTCGGCTACTTGCTTGGCATCTGATTACACAGAATGTGATGTCTCAGAACCTTCCCTTCTAGTCTAAAAAGGCTGGAAGCATCTTTGCAGAAGGGACTCAGCAGCCTGCAGTTTCCAATGACAAAGAAGAGTAGGAGGAAATTGGGCAGCTTCCAGGGGAGGAGGATGGAATCAAGAAAAATGAAGTACCAAAAGACTTTTATGAGGAATGGCCTTGAGATAGCAGAGAAAATGATAGCAGTAGATGCTCCCCAGTGCCTCCCCTGTGCTAGGCACTCTGCAAAGTCGTTTTCCAACATCCTCTCCTCTACATACGAACCATCAGTCATCCCACAAGCCTGTTTCTACTACACTGCATCCCCAAAGACCCGCAAAATACTCACTTCTCTTCTTCCACGACATGTTCCAGGCGGGGAACCATGAGTTCAGGAGTCAGGGGACCGAACCGAAACCTCGTGCAGCGGGACTGCAAGGCAGGGATGATCTTTGACAGATAGTTACAGATGAGGCAGAATCTGGTATTCTCTGTGAATTTCTCGATTACTGGTAAGAAAATAAAACCACCTCATGTCAAAGTCCATTCTGATTTTTCAGAGTCCAGAAAACTTGAATTTTTCTGTTGTCACAAGGGTATAGGAAAAGATTCAAGACTGCAGACAAGTGAGGATGTTGGCCGGCTGTGGTGGCTCACGTCTGTAATCCCAGCACTTTGGGAGGCTGAGGCGGGAGGATCACTTGAGGTCAGGAGTTCGAGACCAGCCTGGCCAACATGGCAAAACCTCTACTGAAAATACAAAATGTAGCCAGGTGTGGTGGCACGTGCCTGTAATCCCAGCTACTTGGGAAGCTGAGGCAGGAGAATTGCTAGAATCCAGGAGGTACAGGTTGCAGTGACCCAAAATCATTGCACTGCTCTCCAGCATGGGCAACAGAATGAGACTCTGTCTCAAAAAAGAAAGAATGTAAACAAATGAAGATACAGCCGGCAACAAGACAGGGCAGCTCTGTCCTCTTCAGATCAGAGATTAGTCACTCCTCTTTTTTTTTTTTTTTTGAAACAGAGTCTCGCTCTGTCACCCAGGCTGGAGTGCAATGGCACGATCTTGGCTCACTGCAACCGCTGCCTCCCGGGTTCAAGCGATTCTCCTGCCTCAGCCTCCCGAGTAGCTGGGACCACAGGCGCGTGCCACCACGCCAGCTAATTTTTTATATTTTTAGTAGAGACGGGGTTTCACCGTGTTAGCCAGGATGGTCTCGATCTTCTGACCTTATGATTCGCCCGCCTCAGCCTCCCAAAGTGCTGGGATTACAGGCGTGAGTCACTGCGCCAGGCCAATTTTTGTATTTTTAGTAGAGACAGAGTTTCATCATGTTAGCCAGGCTGGTCTCAAACTCCTGACCTCAAGTGATCTGCCTGCCTCAGCCTCCCAAAGTGCTGAGATTACAGGCATGAGCCACCACACCCGGCCTAGCCACTCCTCTTTCACAAACTGGTAAACATGCCTCTGTGGAATATTACAAAATGCTTCCTTTTTACCATTTACCATGATTCTGGCACTTTTGCCATGTAATCCTATTAAGATTATGAGACCTCTTCTTGTCCTGTTACATAAAATTATATTTGGCAGGTTGATGATTCTTCACCTTCTATGGGCAGGGAGGAGGACGGCTTTTTGCAGACTTTTCCATGGAGACTGTCTGGAGGCCTCAGAGCACTCAAGGGAGCAATAACCTGAACAAAGAGTTGCTTATAACACCAGTTCCATTCTGTAGGTACCCAATGTTCTTACATGGGGATCTGCCCAGAATGACAGTCACTCGGCAGAACAAGATGCCGAAGAAAGGCTGCCAAGCTTCTAGGACCAGAGAGATTCTCACTGTCCTCCTCAACCTCCTCCTCCTCTGCCTCCTCCTCCTCCTCCCCCTCCTCTCCTCCTCCACCCCCTTCTCTCCTCCTCCACCTGCCCCTACCCTTCTCCTCCACATCCCCCTACCCTCCTCCTCCCTTTCTCCTCCCCCTTCTCCTCCTCACCCGCTCCTCTTCCCCCCACCTTCCCCCGTCCTTTCCTTAAACATGTGCTGCCATCTACTCCCTCCCCACAAACTCCTAAAGATCGTTCTTCTCTCAAAGCTGATTCACTTGGAATCTTAATGAGAGATGACAAGTGTCCTTTAAGGGAAAAGAACTGCACTGGGCCCCCAAAGACAGACAAATCGCAGGGTGCTCTCCCTCCCCCCCCCCAAATCATTCACTTGGCAAGCAGTGAAGTAATGTCAGCTCTCCGAGCACCTCAACTTCAGATATTCTTCTCCTAGCTATTGTGGTTCAAAGGGTACCATTAGCAGAAAGGAAAGGGTACTACTAGCAGAAAGGACTATCCGATAGTTTAGGGATGAAAGATTTTCCACACCCCATCCCATGGAAAGATATGAATTCTCAACCCTGAAATTGAACCCAGTGTCAAAGGAGGTTGAACACCAGTGACTGGCCAGACTTAAAAGTCCCCGCAGGGCTTAGTCCTTAGGCTACTGAAGGGGAAGGTCCCACTGCAGAGGTATCTTGCCTGTATCATCAGATGGGAGACACAGAGAACGGCATAGAGATTTCTCTGGGCCAGAAGATGAAAACTGAAAACAAGTCATGCCATATCTCACGTCCAAAGTTCCTAATTCTCCTGTAATCCCAGCACTTTGGGAGGCCGAGGTAGGCGGATCACCCAAGGTCAGGAGTTCGAGACCAGCCTGGCCAACATGGTGAAATCCCATCTTTCCTAAAAATATAAAAATCAGCCGGCTGTGGTGGTGCATGCCTGTAATCCCAGCTACTTGAGAGGCTGAGGTCGGAGAGTCGCTTGAACCCAGGAGGCAGAGGCTGCAGTGAGCCGAGATCACACCACTGCACTCCAGCCTTGGCGACAGAGCAAGACTCTGACTCAAAACCATCCCCTCCCCCCCAAAAACAATAACAACAGCAACAAACACAAAGTTCCTAATTCTCCTTCCAGTGCGCGCGCCAGCCTACACACTCCACAGTGCCTCTGCTTACCTCTTCTCAAGGCATTCTGGGCGTCCTGAGTCATGGCGTCTGCTTCATCCAAGATCACTAGCTTAAAGCCTTTCCTAGAAAAACAAATGGTGCTGTCTAAAGATTTCTTCAATCTCACCTCAACATCTGGGCTCAAACCTACATCTTCTCATTTGTGCCATCGGGTCCTGTCTCGGAAACGCTATTTCTTCTAGAACTTTGGCCAAGACAGACATCTTTGGTCACTCAGAGAGGAAATGCCCCATCACTCCTTCAACACTTGGTGGGAATGGAGGACTGACTTCTCTACTTCTATGTGCTGTGTCCTCTGGCATCTTCACTTTCCTCCACAGTCCACCCTCCCATGCTACTGCTTTCCCCATCTCCCTCACTCACACCGGAGTCTCTCACCCTTTTGCTTTTTTTGAGACGAAGTTTTTGCTCTGTCGCCCAGGCTGGAGTGCAGTGCCGCAATCTCGGCTCACTGCAACCTCTGCCTCCCAGGTTCAAGCGATTCTCCTGCCTCAGCCTCCCGAGTGGCTGGGATTACGGGCACCCACCACCATGCCCAGATAATTTTTGTATTTTTAGTAGAGACGAGGTTTCACTATGTTGGCCACACTAGTCTTGAACTCTTGACCTCAGGTGATCCACCTGCCTAGACCTCCCAAAGTGCTAGGATTACAGGTGTGAGCCACTGTGCCTGGCCCTCACCCTTTTTCTTTCTTTCTTTTTTTTTTAGCCACCATCCTAGTTGTCTTTCCTGATCTCAATTTATTTTAAAATTCAAACTAGCTCATCCCAGCTTAGGGTAATCTAACCAGTTCTCAGGAACTAAAAATGAAGAATGCTTCCCTAAAGAACTTGGTAATACAGGCTGGGCTCACGTCTGTAATCCCAGCACTCAGGGAGGCTGCAGCAGGCAAATTGCTTGAGCTCAGGAGTTCGAGACCAGCCAATGCAACATGGCAAAACCCCATGTCTACTAAAAAATACAAAAATTAGTTGGGCGTGATGGCTCACGACTGTAGTCCCAGCTACTCAGGAGGTTGAGGCTAGAGGATCGCTTGAACCCAGGAGGTGGAGGGTGCAGTGAGCCGAGATCATGCTACTGCACTCCAGCCTGTACGATAGAGGGCGATCCTGCCTCCAAAAAAAAAGAAAAAAAAAAAAAGAACTTGCTAATACAAGTGTAGACAACATTTTATTTTAGCAGTCGCATTATAATACTTCTTACTACCGTCCTCTCCTTTATCTCTTTTCCATGGTTGCTTTGGACAAAGTCAGTATTTTTTTTCAACCCATATAAACTGGCTAAGGAGAGGATTAAAAAATTTAGCCATGTCATCTTACTAATCAAAATCAAGGGAGCGAAATTACACAAATAATTCTTACTTAAATATTGTCCTTGTGCTAGCAAAGCTCAGGATTGGTCCTCGAACGATGTCTATTCCTCGGTCATCTGAAGCGTTCAGCTAAATGTGCAAGACAGAAGCCAAAACAAAAAGCATGTTGCTATGCTATCTGTGAGTTCTTGGTTTTAATGTATCTCCTCATCAGTCCAGCTCAGCAGGTTAGCTCTCTATGTCTAATGATGGCTAAGAGATCAGCACAAAATAAAAAATCAGTTTTACACCAAACTCATTAAATCAATAAAGATGGCTATATTACCCCCACTGTTTGAGGACAATGACTGACATAAGCTGGAGAAATAATTAACTGGTATGGTTACACTGAATAGCACCTCTGGTATGAGCAGAATGATACAAATTTCAGCTACCACAATCCCAAGGTTACCAAGTTCTTAATAAACTGAAATAAGGACATTAGTAGCAGCAAAGTTCTGAGACCCGCGTCTAAAAAGTAAATTAAACTTTTCTTGCAATAGACAATATTCAGATTTTTGAATCTAAGTATGTTAGTCAAGGTCGCAGCAATATACAGATGGCATACTCAAACGCAGCAATTTGAAGAGAATTAAACAAGGAGATCTTTTTAAAGGTGCCATATAGGAAAACCATGGGGCTATGCAATACCCGTGACCCTTAAGCCTGAAAGGGTTAGTGAAGGGAGTGGCTGTAGGCACCTGGAGAGGGCTGCAGGAAAGGTGCCACCTGTGAGATGTACCCTACAGATGGGCCATGCTGCCAGCCTATCAGCCCCCAGGGAAGGTCCCAGCGTCACTCACTTCCTTCCCCTACCCCTGCCGAGGCCTCTATTGGCCAAACCCAACAAGGAGCCAGAGGGTAAGTAAGCTTATAGTCAGTAGAGCTCAGCCTTCCAGGCAGGAATAGGGTGGAGAGACGTGGAGAATTGATCTGAAGGGGCCGTGGCAGACAGGCAGCAACCAAGTAACCATAAAGGAGGGTTTGGGTAGAAGTTGGCAACAGCAAAGAAAAAGATGCCTAGCCCTACAACTGCCCTCTAGCTGACCAACACTAATCCAGACTAAAATGACCATTATAGGAAAAAGGGAATTAAAATATCTTATTTCGAATTTACTTCTTTCCTAACTGTCCGTGGGGCAACTTACTTTTAAAGTAAAATAAAACCAGCAGAACTGAAATTCAGAGACCGGAGTCCTAAGTTATTTGTAGAGTAAGAACAATCGTATTTACCTCCAAGACCATGGAGCCAAATTCTTTGTCTTTATACAGCTGTTTCGCACAGGCTAGGATGGTAGATGTCTTGCCTGTCCCTGGGGGACCATAGAGAAGCAAGTGTGGCAGTCGGTCTTCACTGATAAACTTCTGAACTGAGGATCAGGAAGGAAGAAGGGCACCATCAGTCTTTGGGAGCCGCCTCATTCACCCTGGGCCCCTGAGTTGGGCTGAAAGCTCTTCAACCCACTGCAATGTCCAAATCAGAGGCAGATGCAACTTGATGTAGGGGCCTTGTCTCTGCGTTCCTGGGGCAACTGGAATTCACTCAATAGTGCAGCCTGCCAGCAAGTATTTACTGAGTGCCTACTGTGTTACAGCCACCTTTCTGGGTGCTGACAACATCTGTGAACTTAAATGATTCGCTGTAATGCTATTTTTACTCCACTGAGTTGCAATTTTATGCTCATGTTTGTGACTTACCCACTAGACTGCAGCTCTCTGAAGAAAATGAATGAATGATCTTAAAGCCACATTCTACAAAGCTCAATCCGATTCTTTGAAGTTATTACTTAGGAGAGACATCACCAAGAAATTTACACAGGTCCCTCAACCAGGACAAGAGCAACTGACACATGGATACTTACTGGTACTCAGAATGTCCTGATGAGAAATGAGATCATTCAGGGTCTGTGGCCGGTATTTTTCAACCCTGAAATACAATTTAGTATGTATTATGACATATATACATGCAAGAATATTTTATGTGTAAAAGAATCCTTGCAGGTCAGGCACAGCGGCTCACACCTGTAATCCCACCACTTTGGGAGGCCGAGGCGGGTGGATCATTTGGGGTCAGGAGTTCAAGACCAACCAGACCGACCAACATGGGAAAACCCTGTCTCTATGGCCACCTCCTAGGGTCTTTGTAAGGATCGAACATCTAACAGGGCGTCTGCTAACCCAATAATATGCCATTCAATAAAAAATACCCAAAAATACAAAAATTAGCTGGGTATGGTGGCATACCAATGCAGCCGCACCTACTCAGAAGGCTGAGATGGGAGAATTGCTTGAACCCGGGAGGTGGAGGTTGCAGTGAACCGAGACTGCACCACTGCACTCCAGCACTCCAGCCTGGGCGACAGAGTGAGACCCTGTATCAAAAAAAAAAAAAAAAAAAAAAAAAGAATCCTTTCATATCCTAATTTAAAAAGCAAGAAAAACAAAGCACTTTAAGTTTGAACACAGACCAGTGGTTCTCAACCAGGGGTGATTTTGTCCTCCCAGGAACATCTCGTGATATCTGGAAACATATTTAGTTGTCACAGGTGAGTGGAGGGTCCTATGGCACTTAGTGTGTAATCTCTAGGAATGCTGTTACACATGCTACAGTGCACAGGACAGCTCCCCCAAACCCACCCAGAGTATCTTGCCCAAAATGTCAATAGTGCCGAGGTTGAACTCTGTTCTAATTTCATCTTTTCAGCTGTTTGTCTATAATCTCAACCTGATGGGCACCTACTATTTCAAAGTGCATTTGAAACTGAACTCCTACCCAAATAGCCTTCAACAGAAGAATGGATAGGTAAAACCTCTTCTGTCCATACAATGGAATATGATTCAGCCATAACAAGAAATGAACTACTGATACAAGCAGCAACATGCATGAACCTTGAAAACATGATGCTGAGTGAAAGAAACCAGACACAAAAGGCCACATAGTGTAGGATTCCACTTACATGAAATGTCCAGAATAGGCAAATCCATAGAGACAGAAAGTAGATTAGTGGTTGCTAGGGGCTAGAGGAAGGGGAGAATGGGGAGTAACTGTCAATGGGCACAGGATTTCCATTTGGGGTGATGAAATTTTGGAACTAGATAGTGGGAAGACTCCACAACAGTCCACTGCATTCTGAACGTACTTAATGCCGCTGAATTGTACATTTTAAAATGGTTACAGGATGGGCTTGGTAGCTCGCCTCCAAAAGTCCCAGTTCTTTGGAGGCTGAGGCAGGAGAATGGCTTGAACCCCAATGTTTGAGGTTACACTGAGCTGTGATCATGCCACTGCACTCCAGCCTGGGCGACAGAGCAAGACCCTGTCTCTAAAAAAATAAATATGTAAATACATGTAATAGTTACAACTGTCAATCTTCCGGGTTTTTTTAACCACAATAAAAACAGATTGGCCGGCCACAGTGGCTCAAGCCTGTAATCCCAGCACTTTGGGAGGCCGAGGCGGGTGGATCACGAGGTCTGGAGTTCAAGACCAGCCTGGACAATATGGTGAAACCCCGTCTCTACTAAAAATACAAAAATTAGCCGGGCGTGGTGGCGGGCTTCTGTAATCCCAGCTACTCAGGAGGCTAAGGTAGGGAACCGCTTGAATCCAGGAGGCGGAGGTTGCAGTGAGCTGAGATTGCGCCACTGCACTCCAGCAACAGAGGGAGACTCCGTCTCAAAAAAAAATTTTTTTTTGAACTAGTTACTAGACAATGACAACTTGAGCTTTTCGTAGCCAAGCCAAATTGCTTCAAAGTCTTGAAAGCATTGCTAGAACATAGTTGTTGAAGTAGGATGGTTAAGAGTACAAGCTCTGAATTCAGACTTCCTAGATTCACCTCCAAGCCAATTTTCTAGCCTAAGACCATAAGGAAGTCATTTAACCTTTCTAAAATGCAGTTTCCTCCTGTGTAAAATTTGAAGCGGTGCCTACCTCTTACGGTCTTTGTAAGGATCAAACATCTAACAGGGCGTCTGCTAATCTAATAATATGCCATCCAATAAAAGTTGGCCAGGGAGCCTTATCACTAGTTTAAAATGTGACCAATAGTCGCATCGCAGGTTTTGAAGAGTGGGAAGAGGGCACTTTGGCATGGAGGCCATTGCAGGTGTCAGGAGACGCGGGATCGAACCCCTGTGCTGTCACCAGGTGCGAAAGCCGACTTCTTCTTCGGCAAATGGAGCTGGGCGTCAAAGGGTGACAGCTGGCAAAAGTCCTAAACAGAACGGACGAGTCTGGGGAGCTGGGGGGTGTCGGGGGAAACCTTTGCGGCTCGATCCCGGCTGCAGGCCCGGGGGAGACGGGAAGAGGTCGGGTTGGGGTCCGATCACCTGCCCACTCCAGCCACCTCCTCCCCGCGCGGCCGCCCGGCCCCCTCTGCCCACAGCCGCCGCTCGGCCTCTTCCTACCAGGGCAGGTTCCTGATCTTGGCCGCCGCGGGCTGCTCCTGCTGCTTGAGCGCTGAGGTCTCCATGGCGGGGAGACGAAGGTGACCAGATCAGCTGAGATCGTCGCGTCACCCAAGCGCCTGCCCAGTGACCAGCCGCGACCCGGCCCTGAGACCCTGGCACTTAGAGTTCGCGCGCAAAAGCAACTCTCGCGAGTCGTGGCCACCAGTTTCCGACTTCCTCCCTCGGTCCCGCCCCCTCGCGTTGCTAGGGCGCCGGTTGCTAGGTTACCGGGAGGCGCGGGCCGCCAGCCTCCCTCCAAGCTCCGCCCCTCCAGCCTGCTCTGAGTTCTCAGATACCCAGGCGCTTTCAGAGCAGGGAAGCGGGAGAGGCAGGGCCCCCTGCAGCCCCAGTCATCATTACATATTAAGATCTCACAGCCAAAGCCAATTCCTCCATCGCCAAGCTTCAAACACTTACGTTCAAAGGAACAAAAGCTGCCGGGGCTAAAAAAAAAAAAAAAAAATCTAAGAAAAAAACAGCCCGGAGTAACACGGTTGGGTCTTGAATATAGACGCCCTTGTGAAAAAAGACTCGCGATACCTCTCGGCCCCAAAGCTGGGAGGTGAATATTTGGAAACGAAAACAACCCCAAACACACACAACTGTAACCTACCTATCTCCGGAATCCATGTCCCTCACCCAACAAAATTTGGAGAACCAACCTCCAGAAAACATCTCCAGAGAAAAACAAACAGAAACTTCCAGTTGCGTTAATCTGTGTCGCTGGAAGGATCTAGTTCATGAACACAGAGGACAGGGTCCCTGTGATCTGAGATACTGAGGAGAATCGATATCAACATTTTAGTTTTTTTTTCCTGAAGCGAGGAGAATTCTAGATCGCTTTTATTTTCTTCTTTTCTATCGGTCTGTATTTTCTTTTCTTTTTTTGGAGTCTCGCTTTGTCACGCAAGCTGGAGTGCAGTGGCACGATCTTGACTCACTGCAACCTCTGCCTCCCAGGTTCAAGCGATTCTCTGCCTCAGCCTCCGGAGTAGCTGGGATTACAGGTGCGTGCCACCACGCCTGGCTAATTTTTGTATTCTTAGTAGAGACAGGATTTCGCCATGTTGGACAGGCTGGTTTCGAACTCCTGACCTCAAGTGATCCACCCGTCTCAGCCTCCCAAAGTGCTGGGATTACAGGCGTGAGCCACCATGCCTGGCCTAGTCTGTATTTTCCAGCAATGAGCATGCAAAGCATCCATACTAAAGTCTTTTTTTTTTTTTGAGATGGAGTCTTGCTCTGTTGCCCAGGCTGGAGTACAGCGGTGCGATCTCGGCTCACTGCAACCTCCACCTCCCGGGTTCACACCATTCTCCTGCCTCAGCCTCCCGAGTAGCTGGGACTACAGGTGCCCGCCACCACGCATAGCTAATTTTTTTGTATTTTTAGTAGAGACGGGGTTTCACCATGTTAGCCAGGGTGGTCTTGATCTCCTGACCTCATGATCTGCCCGCCTTGGCCTCGCAAAGTGCTGGGATTACAGGTGTGAGCCACTGCGCCCGGCTTTTTTTTTTTTTTCTTTTAACATGATGAGGAAGACAAAAATCCTGGGAGGAATTTTGAGGCTGGCCTGGGGTCAGCAGTGTTCTGATTAGGAGATAGCAGTACTCCTTGCATTGGATTACATCACTGTCACCTGCTTCAGGAACACAGCAGAGGGACAGTGGCAAGTACATGATGGCAGTTACGGCTTCACCCTAGCCCCTGCCTGGGGACCTCGAAGAAGGGGATCAGCTAGGGCTTGTAATGTGACAGTGCCCCTACTCTGCTTTCTCCCAGGAAACTTTAACACTGGGGGCTTAGATCATTAGCATGTAATTTTACAAATTTTGTTTCTTTCTTTTATGATAAAACTGGTTTTATTCATTTTTATCTCCAGGGAAGGAATCATAAGTGATTAACAAGTTTTTTTTTTTTTTTAATACTAAAGCTAAAAATCAGCACATATTTACAATTAACTTGCTGACACATGCTGAGGTGAGATATAGATGCTTCTGAATTAAAGTCACAGAAACGCATTAAATATTTGTCATGTATTGCCAGATTCTGGGGTCTCTGAACACTCCTACGGTTTTGTTTTGTTTTTGAGAGAAGGTCTCACTCTGTCACCCAGGCTGGAGTACAGTGGCACGATCATGGCTCACTACAGTCTCTAACTCCCGGGCTCAGGTGATCTGCCTGCCTTGGACCTCCTAAAGTGCTGGGATTATTGGCATGAGCCACCACACCCAGCCCACTCCTGTTTGTTAAAAGGCATAAAATACAAGTGATGGGTGTATAAAGGAAAACAGCTGATACAATTTTAGAAAACAACTGGTAAGACAACTAAGCAAAATTATGAGCGATTACTAAAGAAATAAATGGTGCTGTACCCTCCTCACCAATGATCTAATTACTGAGAGGCAGGCTTTACACTGGAGTTTTAAATTCCTAAAGGGTGGCTGATATGGTTTGGCTCTGTTTCTCTACCCAAATCTCATCTTGAATTGTAATCCCCAGGCGTCGAGGGAGGGAGGTGAGTGGATCATGGGGGCGGTTTCCCCCATGCTGTTCTTGTGATAGTGAGTTCTCACGAGATCTGATGGTCTGATAAAGAGCTTTTCCTGCCGGGCGCGGTGGCTCAAGCCTGTAATCCCAGCACTTTGGGAGGCCGAGATGGGCGGATCACGAGGTCAGGAGATCGAGACCATCCTGGCTAACACGGTGAAACCCCGTCTCTACTAAAAACACAAAAAACTAGCCGGGCGAAGTGGCGGGCGCCTGTAGTCCCCGCTACTCGGGAGGCTGAGGCAGGAGAATGGCGTAAACCCGGGAGGCGGAGCTTGCAGTGAGCTGAGATCCGGCCACTGCACTCCAGCCCGGGCGACAGAGCAAGACTCCATCTCAAAAAAAAAAAAAAAAAAAAGAGCTTTTCCTGCTTCGCTCTTTCTTCTCTCTCCTGCCTCCTTGTGAAGAAGGTGCCTGCTTCCCCTTCGCCTTCCAGCATGATTGTAAGTTTCCTGAGGCCTCCCCAGCCATGTGGAACTGTGAGTCAATTAAATCTTTTTCCTTTATAAATTACCCAGTCTCGGGTATTTCTTTATAGCAGTGTGAAAATGGACTAATACAGTGGCTTTTGAAACTAAAGGAGAAGTCATCAAGAAAGCATTGCTTTGGGTGTCAGAAGACCTGCCTCGAATCAGTTCACCTCTAAAAATCTTTACACAGCCTATGGAGAGAAAACTAAGCAAGTCCCTGAATCCTCAAGTGTTCCAGGAGAATGAAAAGAATTAAAAAGGCTAAAGAACCGTTAGAATCAGTGCAGTGAACATGTAGACCAAAGCATTCCTACATGCCAGGAAAATGGTGCGTTGAAATGTTTTTGCTTCTCACGAGAAAGGCAATTTAAGTTGCAAGGCAAGGGCAAACTTTTGAGGATGGCCATGTGGACTCTGGATCCTTCTCTCTTTGTTCATGATTTGTTCTCCCTTCAGTGGTTCTGCTCCTCGCCAAACATTAGGTACTCTTGGGGTGAGATGCCACTTTTTCCACTTAGACTTGGGCAGGTTGCTTCTCTCCTTATCCAGTAATATTTACTCAAGGATGGTTGTAAGGATTAAATGAAAGAACAAATGTGCAGCATGCAACACATTGCCACCCTACTCTTCCCTTCCCTCCTAACACTCTTCACCCAAACCGTTCTGGTTTCAAATTTGTCCTCTCAAACAAAACCCAAAGGATTGGCTAGGGGAACTATGCCACAACCTGCCCTTACTGATGGTTACAGCCATCCTTACCATCATGGTACGAGCCATTCATGGTAAGAGCCATCCTTCTAAGGATCTTTGCATTAGAAGCATGATGCTGCCACCTCTTTGAGCTGGAAGATTCAAACAAGACCAGAACAACTTATCATAAAACTCTGTGTGCATCTGCTGTTGTGTTAACTTGGAATGTTGAGTTCTCCTGTGTTGACATTAGATTATATGTTGCAAAGTCATCTATTGTATGCCTTCCCAGTGGAATGTAAGCTTATTGAGAGGAGAACCTTTGACTTACTTACCACTGTACTTCTGGTGCCTGAAACATTACCTGGCTCAAAGGAAGTACTCAATTCCTAACTGTTTGATGAATGAATGAATGAATGAATGAATGAATGAATGAAAATGACTCATATCCATTAGGCAGTTACTATGGCTGAGACACTGTTCTGAGCACTTTACATTTAGTATGATCACTCAGTTGTTGCAAGAAGCCCAAGTTACTATCATTGGCCCCATTCTGTAGATATGTTAGGTACCTTGCTTAGGTTCTCATTTGTAAGGGGCAGAACTGGATCTTGCTAATACAGTCTGATTCTATACAGCCCATGCTGGAACAACAGCATCAGTAGCAGCTCCTGGGAACTTGTTAGACATCCTAATTATTTTTCCCTCCACCTCAAACCCAGGAAATCTTAAACTTTGCAGGTGGGCCCCAGCCATCTGTGTTGTGACAAGCCCTTGAGGGGATTCTGCAGCGCTCAGGTTTGAGAATCATATCACTACGCTACCCTCCTTCTCAGTCCTCAAGCACTCCAGGAATTTGATTTCCCTTATTTATTTATTTATTTAAGAGAGGGATCTCACTTTGTCACCCAGGCTGACCCAGGCTGGAGTGCAGTGACACTATCGTGGCTCACTGCAACCTCCACCTCTAGGGCTCAAGTGGTCCTCTCGCCTCAGCCTCCCTAGTAGCTGGAACTGCAGGTGCATGCCATGATGCCCAGCTAGTTTTTGTATATTTTGTAGAGACAGGGTTTTGCCATGTTTCCCGGCTGGTCTTGAACACCTGGGCTCGAAGAATCCACCCACCTTTGCCTCCCAAAGTGGCTCATGCTTGGATTACAAGCAATAACCAGTGCGCCCAGCCCCAGCACTTCACTTTCTAAGAAACACAATGGATGCTGTCTAAAAACAAAATTTTATCAAACTGAATTTAATGATCTCATTGTCTGTTATTTAATTTTTTTGTGTTTTTGTTTTTGTTTTGTTTTGTTTTTTTGAGACGGAGTTTCACTCTTGTTGCCCAGGCTGGAGTGCAGTTGGGCAATCTTGGCTCACTGCAACTTCTGCCTCCCAGGTTCAAGTGATTCTCCTGCCTCAGCCTCCTAAATAGCTGGGATTACAGGTGCCTGCCACCACGCCCGGCTAATTTTTTGTATTTTTAGTAGAGACAGGGTTCTGCCATGTTAGGCAGGCTGGTCTCCGACTCCTGACCTCAGGTGGTCTGCCCACCTCAGCCTCCAAAAACTCTGGGATTACAGGTGTGAGCCACCGTGCTGGGCCGTCTTTTATTTTCAATTCATGAATCGGGCAGTATCCCATTTGTAAAACGGAAAGGTGCTCCAGCGAGCTGAGCAAGGGATGGGTTTTATATGCAGAAGAACTAAAGACGGCAGAAACACAGGCTAGAAAGTGAACTGATCATTTCAAAGCTACTTTCCTTATAAGATTAAAGCAGAGGAGACATTCTTATACTTGTTCAGCTTGACGGGGCCCTTTTGGATTGGTTGCTGTAAATCTAGTTTTTTCACTACTGGCATTTTTCTTTTCTTTTCTTTTCTTTTTTTTTTTTTTTTTTCTGAGATGGAGTCTCGCTTTGTCATCCAGGCTGGAGGGCAGTGGTGCGATCTCAGCTCACTGTAGCCTCTGCCTCCTGGGTTCAAGTGATTCTCCTGCCTCAGCCTTCCTAGTAGCTGGGATTACAGGCACCTGCCACCTCATCCAGCTAATTTTTGTATTTTAGTAGAGTCGGTGGTTCACCATGTTGGCCACACTGGTCTCGAACTCCTGTGGTTCACCTGCCTCGACCTCAAGTGGTCCACCTGCCTCGGCCTTCCAAAGTGCTGGGATTACAGGCATAAGCCACTGCCCCTGGTCAAAAACTGGCCCATTTTAAAGTTCCATTTGATTGCAGGGCAGTTAGCACAGGTGACTTCATTTTGGTTTGGTCTGTTCTATCAAGGCCTAGTGTAGGAACTTAGTCCAAACAATACCTCTCATAAGTTTTCTTTAATTTTTAATTTTTATTTTCTGAAAACATGTCAGGTTCATACCATAAATTTGATTTAACAGTACTCACATGTATATTCTGGAAACACAAAGTTGTTCTATTATTATTATTTTATTTTTATTTTTATTTTTATTTTTATTTTTGAGACAGAGTCTCGCTCTGTCGCCCAGGCTGGAGTGCAGTGGCGCAATCTCCACTCACTGCAAGCTCTGCCTCCTGGGTTCACGCCATTCTCCTGCCTCAGCCTTCCGAGTAGCCGGGACTACAGGCACCCACCACCATGCCTGGCTAATTTTTTGTATTTTTTAGTAGAGACAGGGTTTCACCATATTAGCCAGGATGGTCTCAATCTCCTGACCTCGTGATCCGCCCGCCTCAGCCTCCCAAAGTGCTGGGATTACAGGCATGAGCCACCACACCTGGCCTAGTTCTTCTAGTATTATTATGATTAAAAAAAATTTTTTTTTTCGTACAGACGGAGTCTCATTGTATTGGCAGGGCTGCTCTCAAACGCCTGCCCTCGAGGGATCCTCCTACTTTGGCCTCCCAAAGTGCTGAGATTAAAAGTATGAGCCACAGCACCTAGCCAAGTTTTCCTACTAAATGTAATTTGTGTGTGTGGTTTTACTTTTTTCTGTTTTTGCTATTAATTAAAGGTATAGGCCTTTGGGCAAGTTACTTAACGTGTCTTTGGACCTCAGTATTCACATCTGTAAAATGGGCAGGGGTGGGGACTGGACTAGATCAGTGACTTTTAGCCCTGGCTGACACTAAAAGCACCTGCAGAACTTAAAAAAAAAAAAATCCATTATCAGAAGTTCAGCAAGACCAATTAAACTTGGCCTCTGGGAGTGGGACCCTTCATTGACATTTTAATTTATTTAACTAATTAATTTATTTATGAGACGGAGTCTCTGTTACCCAGGCTGGAGTGCAGTGGCGACATCTCGGCTCACTGCAAGCTCCACCTCCCAGGTTCACGTCATTCTCCTGCCTCAGCCTCCTGAGTAGGTGGGACTACAGGCGCCCGCCACCACGCCCGGCTAATTTTGTTTTTGTATTTTTAGTAGAGATGGGGTTTCACCGTGTTAGCCAAGATGGTCTCGATCTCCTGACCTCGTGATCTGCCTGCCTCGGCCTCCCAAAGTGCTGGGATTACAGGCGTGAGCCACTGCGCCCAGCCTATTTATTTATTTTTTCATTTATTTTTTGGAGATAGTCTTGCTCTGTCGCCCAGGCTGGAGTGCAGTGGAGTGATCTTGGCTCACTGCAACCTCTGCCTCCCAGGTTCAAGCGATTCTCCTGCCTCCGTCTCCCAAGTAGCTGGGATTACAGGTGCTGGCCACCACGCATGGCTAATTTTTTTGTATTTTTAGTAGAGATGGAGCTTCACCATGTTGACCAGGCTGGTCTTGAACTCCCGACCTCAGGTGATCTGCCCGCCTCGGCCTCCCAAAGTGCTGGAATTACAGGACTGAGCCACCATGTCCAGCCTCCATTGGCATGTTAAAGAGGCTTCTCAGGTGATTATAATATTCAGCCACAGTTGAACTACTGTGCTAAATAAAGCCAATCACAGCCATCCTGGACCTCTTGCTCGTGATTGGCTTAAGAGATGTGCACGTGACCCAGTTCTGCCCAATTTTGATGTAAGAGGAAATGATGGGAGGGGCTTTTGGGAAGCTTTTTCTCATTACTTTGCTGATTCTCGCACTAGTGGTCTTTGCTTTCTCTCTAAGTACCGAAATGCTTTCACTGTAAAGAGAAAGACAGAGAAAGGCTGAAGTTGCAAACTCACAGGTCTCTAAGTAGCCTGGAAGTTAATCTATAAAGGAAGAGGGTTGGGTGGAAGCTATGCCGTGCCTCAAGGGGGCTGAAGTTTTAGATATAAGATTTAAGCAGAAGGGGAATGTGATAATGAAATATTGGATAGCTCGTATAAGCCCTTTTTTTTCTTTTTCTGAGATAGAGTCTCACTCTGTCACCCAGGCTGGAGTGCAGTGGCACCATCTCGGCTCACTGCAACCTCTGCCTCCCAGGTTCAAGCAATTCTCCTGCCTCAGCCTCCTGAGTAGCTGGGACTACAGGTGTCCGCCACCACACCTAGCTAATTATTAATATTTTTATTTATTTATTTCTTTTTTGTATTTTTAGTAGTGACGGGGTTTCGTCACGTTGGCCAGGCCAGTCTTGAACTCCTGACCTCAGACAATCTGTCCACCTTGGCCTCCTAAAGTGCTGGAATTACATGCATGAGCCACCACACCCAGCAATATAATCACTATTATAAGAGACTGGAGTACTGAGCTTGGAAAATGGGCAGATAGGCTGCGCAACTGAAACCGTGATCAAAATTACTCCCCAAATCAAGCCAGTTAAGAAACTGTTGCTGCTGCCAACCATGGAATACCACTGCCCCTACCGCCCTTGCTGTTCCTAGAAGCTGAATTTTGCTTTCACCATCGACTGCCAGAAATAATTCACCAATTCTTTCTTGTCCTGGATTCTTCCTAAAATTAGCACCCCATTTATAAGCCTGGGAGACACGCTTAATTGGCCAAGCCTGGAGCATGCTGGTAAGTATCGGGTATATTGCTCGAACAGTGGGAAATGGCACCTGCCTCCCACCAAGACTTGTGAATTGGGGACATCCTTGAATAAAGGAGAGGGGTTCAAAGGCTGGTGACTGAAGGTATCACAAGTGTTTATCACACCACTATTCCGCCATGAGGGACGATAGTCAAATATTGCCAGTGCTTCGGATTTTTCAAGCAAAATCAGAAATTTGGATTTTATCTTATTTTATTTTTGGGACAGGGTTGTGCTCTACTGCCCAGGCTGGTCTCGAACTCCTGGGCTCAAGCAGTTCTCCTGCCTCGGACTCCCAAAGTGCTGGGATTACAGGCATGAGCCACCTCACCAAGCCTATTTATTATTTTAGAGACAGGGTCTCACTCTGTGGCCCAAGCTGGAGTGGAGTGATGGAATCCTAGCTCACTGACGCCTTGAACTCCTGGGCTCAAGCAATTCTCCTCGTCAGCCTCCTGAGTGGCTGGGACTGTAAGGCATGCACCATCACACCCTGCTAATTAAAAAAATTTTTGGTAGAGATGGGGTCTTGCTATGTTGCCCAGGCTGGTGTTGAACTCCTGAGCCCAAGTAATCTGCCCGCTTTGGCCTCTCAAAGCATTGTGATTACAGGTGTGAGCTACGGTGCCTGGGTGAAATTTGGATTTTATATGAAATCCTTGTATATTAAATGTTGGTAACTAATTAAAAACAAACTGCTGGCCAGGCAAAAACACTATACAGATCACTTTGTGACTTCTAATTTGTCAAAGACAGATGATCAGGCAAAGATGTCATTTCTTCTTACTTTCCCCTTCTGCCTGTGGTTTAGCCCTTCTGGGACATTACTGGCAAGTAAAGGTGATATCTCTGTGTGAATTGTACCATTAATTAGCATAGGTGCAAACTTTTCTTATATAATCACCATCAGATTTGGAAACAATTTAATAAAACATCAAGTCGTGGAGATGGCAGGATCATACATTACAAGCAAAATTACCAACACAAGGCATTTGCTCTTAAAATTGGATTAGAGAAAGGGAGCCTGGGATTTTGCTACTCTCAGCTGTGGAACAAGCTTGGGTTTGGACACAGCACTTACTGCCTTTGTTTATCTTAATTTATTTATTTTTCCAGACGGGGTCTTGCTCTGTCACCCAGGCTAGAGTACATGGCGCAATCTTGGCTCACTGCAACCTCTGCCTCCCAGGTTCAAGCAATTCTCCTGCCTCAACCTCCTGAGTAGCTGGGATTACAGGCACCCACCACCACACCTGGCTAATTTTTGTATTTTTAGTAGAGACAGGGTTTCACCATGTTGGCCAGGCTGGTCTCGAACTCCTGATCTTGTGGTCCACCCGCCTTGGCCTCCCAAAGGGTGGGGATTACAGGTGTGAGCCACCACGCCGGGCCGCCTTTGTTTATTTTTAAGACTTCTTCTTATGAGAGAATGGGATTGAAGGCTATCTTTGGAAGATGCTGGCAGAAGAAAATCAAACAGTTTTTCTCCTGAGCATGTTTATGCTGGTGAAATCATGTTTAAATAGAGGGAGGACTTGAAGGAGAAAAACAACTCAAAGGGCAATTTGAAAAGTGTCTTCGATGGCCACGGCAAAATCCTAGACGACTGATCAGGACTCAAAGTCCTGAGGTCTTCTTTCCCCCAATTACTTTCTCTTATCAGAAACCCCAAATCCCTCATATTAGAGTTTAGGGACTTCATTCATCATCCTCTCACATGTGTTGATTAAATAATGAATAGATGGTTATTTATCACATCCTGAATCTGATTCTAATTTTCAGGTTGGAAGGGTTAACTCCTATGAATTTGCTCCATATACAGGGCTCAAAAAAATTCACATTTCATTATTTTTCTAAGTTAAATATATCCGGCTTAATGTCCTTCACTGTTGCTCTCTCAAGCTAAGGTAGTTTGGAAATTCATTCTGTTGGGAATGGAGGGTTGGGTTTCTTCCCTTTTCTGGGGCTGTTCAAGATTCCTAGGTGGTTGTTGAAATGGGCCAGAAAATTTGGAGAAAGGGCTTTTGGTCTTCAATTCTTTTATTATTATTATTATTATTTTTTAATTTTAGTGACAACATCTTATTCTGTTGCCCAGGATAGAATGCAATGGTGCCATCACAGCTCACTGCATCCTCAACCTCCTGGGCTTAAGTGATCCTCCTGCCTCAGCCTCTGGCATTGCTGAGACCGTAGGCATGTGCCACCATGCCTGACTAATTTTTAAATTTTTTGTAGAGATGGGGTCTTACCATGTTGACCAGGCTGGTTGTTTTGAAATCTGGGCTCAAGTGATCCTCCCGCCTTGGCCTCTCAAAGTGCTGGGATCACAGGCATGAGCCACTGGGCCTGGCTGGTCTTCAATTCTTTTTTTTTTTTTTTTTTTGAGATGAAGTTTCGCTCTTGTTGCCCAGGCTGGAGTGCAATGGTGCGATCTCGACTCACTGCAAACTCCACCTCTCGGGTTCAAGCGATTCTCCTGCCTCAGCCTCCTGAGTAGCTGGGATTACAGGTGTCTGCCACTATGCCCAGCTATTTTTTTGTATTTTTAGTAGAGACAGGGTTTCACCATATTGGCCAGGCTGGTCTCAAACTCCTGACCGCAGGTGATCCACCTGCCCCGGCCTCCCAAAGTGCTGGCATTACAGGTCTTCAATTCTTTATATCATCTGTTGTAATAGATGCTCTTTGTGCAGTTGGAACAATCCCTTTGAAGATCAGCAGCTCTGTGGGTAATAGTGTTGGTTTTCTCAGTGTACAACTTGGCCACCCAGAACGTTTGTCATCGCACCCAGTGCCACAAGAGTTTGGGGTTTAGACTTCCCTGTGCTCGTTCTTCAAAGTCCTTCTTATCACCTCTCCCCTCCCTTGCCTCCAGGAGAAGTATTGATCTATGAAGACAGGACGTGATCTGCACTCTTGTTACTCAAAGCAAGGTCCAGGGACCGGCAGCCTTCACACAACCTGGGAGCTTGTTAGAAGTGCAGTCTCTGGCTCCACCCCAGACCTTCTGAATCCAAACCTCCATTGTAACAAGGTCTCCAGGCAATTGGTAAGCACACTTCAGTTGCCAAACCCTGGATACCACTGCATTGTATTATGTTGGTGCAAAAGCAATGACTTTTGCACCAACCTGATATCTCTATCCTACTGTCCTGCCTCTCCAGCCTGTTCTACACCCTCACTGTGAATTCTTCAGGGACTTGGGCCACTCTGCTCTCATACAACACTCCCACCTCCCTCCCCTCGAAGGGTCTGGCGTTTTGACAATTCAACTTTAAGTCCCAAAGTTTCTAGGCATTCAAGTTCCCCTGGACTAGGCAAGCCCAATATTCTAGAACTCTAAGGCTTAATTGCTTGGGGGGAAAAATCCTCCTTAGTCTTTTGTATTGAATCTTCAGCAGTAAATATTAATGTCTAGTTAATTTCTCAACCATATTATTCTGTCATGCTAATAATAGGCCCTCTAAGCTGGTAACATTTAAAAAAGATTTATTTTGAAATTTTCCCTTATTTTCCCTACATGGAATCCCATGTAATTGCCCTAGGCTAGAAACCCCAAAGTCATGGGGACTGAGAAAGATAAAAAGGTGTTAATAAAGATGTGGTCAAAGTGTACTTACATTATCCTGGCTGTGTTTGGCAGTGGTCCAGCCTGGGACCACACAGCTTTTGGGCTTGTGACACTAAAAATGCAGAGATGTGCTGGGCATGGTGGCTCACGTCTGTAATCCCAACACTTTGGGAGGCCGAGGCGGGTGGATCACCTGAGGTCAGGAGTTCAAGACCAGCCTGTCCATCATGGTGAAACCCTGTCGCTACAAAAATACAAAAATTAGCCGGGCATGATCATGGGTGCCTGTGATCCCAGCTACTCAGGAGGCTGGGGTGGAAGAATCACTTGAAACTGGGTAGCAGAGGTTGCAGTGAGCTGAGATCATGCCATTGCACTCTAGCCTGGGCGACAGAGTGAGACTCTGTCTCAAAAAATAAAATAAAATAAAATAAAATAAAGTAAGTAAATTAAAAAAGGAAATGCAGAGATGACAAAGCAGTTGTGTGCATACCTATTGTAAGCTCTGTGTGCACAACAAGGGAACAATTTATTGCCCCTCTGCCTCATACTAGGGACCCTGGGGGATGTAAGGAAGTGAGAAATAGACCTCAACATTGGCAAAAAACTATAGAATTTATTCCAGAATGCCAAGTAATAAGAAAATGCAAATCACTAGCATTATTTATGTTGCATGGCAGAGTTACACAACAGTTTATTATATAGTAGATGCTACACAAAGCATGGCTGTTTATAGACATTTTGTCCCATTCCTCCAGTTCCCCTAAACTCACTCTTTCAAAGCATTTAGCCCAAGTTTAATGGCAATATGATTTTGTTTTTTTGAGACAGGGTCTCACTCTTGCCCAGGCTGGAGTGCAGTCGTTCTATTTCAGCTCACTGCAACCTCTGCCTCCTGGCCTCAAGCAATCCTTTCACCTCAGCCTCTCGAGTAGCTGGGACCACAGGTACATGCCACCATGCCCGGTTAATATTTTGGTATTTTTTGTAGAGACAGGGTTTCACCATACTGCCCAGGCTGGTCTTGAACTCTTGGGCTCAAGAGATCCCAAAGTGCTGGCATTACAGATGTGAGCCACTGTACCCAGCCAGGCAATGTGATTTTTAAAATACATACTTTAATTTTTTTTTTTTTTGAGATGGAGTCTCTGTCATCCAGGCGGGAGTGCAGTGGTGCAATCTCGGCTCACTGCAACCTGTACCTCCCAGGTTCAAGCGATTCTCCTGCCTCAGCCTCCCAAGTACCTGGGACTACAGGCACGTATCACCACACTCAGCTAGTTTTTGTTTATTAGGTCTTGAAATGTAAAGATCATTTAAAGTACAAGTTTGAACAAAAGCAAATTTCTTTCTTAAAAGAGTAAGTTTCCTGAGTTGCATGAGAGTAAATCATTTCATATCCTCTGCTTTAGTTTTTTTTTCTTAATTTAAGAGATATTGGACAAAAATAACATATTCAATATGTCATATTTTGGGAAATGTCAACCAGAACTGGCTTGTTGAATATGGGTTATCGTCAGTTTGAGTCAATTAATTAATTAAAAATCTTTCCTTAATGCTAAACTCGAATAAGTTCTTGGTTTTGATACAACTTCTAATTTTCTTCTGTTGCTCAGGTGATTTGAAATTATAATTGGAATAAATTTTGCAAAATTAACACATAAAAGGGCATCACTGAAAACATTTTCTATTGCATAATTCCAAATGCCATAGAAGAAGTTGGCATATTTGGATAGTCACAGAACTTAATTCCATACGTACATATTTCAAAATTATCCATCTGCTTAACACCAGGAAGGGTTTCAATGGTAAGATCTTGGTGTACTCAACTGTGGGGAACTTGGTGTGATAAAATTTGCGAAATCAAAATCGTGTTATTTCTTTAAAAACAATTAGTGGGATTAGAAAGTTATTCCAAGTCTGCAATATGGTATTATGAGAATGAGAAAACAGGCTGGGCACAGTGGCTCACGCCTGTAATCCTAGCACTCTGGGAGGCCAAGGCGGGAGGAGGGCTTGAGCCCAGGAGTTCCAGATCAGCCTGAGCAACAAGGTGAGACCTCATCTCTACAAAAAATTAAAAATTAGCCAGGCGTGGTGGTACTTGTATGTGGTCTTAGCTATCTGGGAGGCAGAGGCAGGAGGAATGCTTGAGCTCAGGAGGTCAATGCTACAGTAAGCTGTGATTGAACTCCAGCCTGGGCAACAGAGCAAGACCCTGTCTCAAAAAACAAACAAACAAACAAACAAAAAAACAAGATAACTTATTCATGTCTTCCACATTCCTAAGTGACAACCAGGCAGAAGACACACACAGAGGTAATAAACTAAAGGTAACACCTCAGATCCTAAAGACTAGGAGAATTTAGCTTAAGCTTTAACATTAATTGAGATTGCTCCTTCTCACTTAAAATTGTAAGCGTTAAAAAATAACAGTGACATTCAAATACCGCTCTAAATATATTTTTTATCGGGAAAGTACCTTGACATCTCTTTAGTCAAAGTAATATAAACTGGCCGGGCGCGGTGGCTCAGGCCTGTAATCCTAGCACTCTGGGAGGCTGAGGTGGGTGGATCACCTGAGGTCAGGAGTTCCAGACCAGCCTGGCCAACATGGTGAAACCCTGTCTCTACTAAAAATACAAAAAGAAAAAAAAATTAGCCCAGCATGGTGATGGGCACCTATAATCCCAGCTACTTGGGAGGCTGAGGCAGGAGAATCGCTTGAACCTGGGGAGTAGAGGTTGCAGTGAGCTGAGATCGTGCCACTGCACTATAGCCTAGGCAAAAGAGCGAAACTCTGTCTCAAAAAAAAAAAAAAAAAGTACTAGTACTAAACTATAGTTAGTAAACATCCCCTTTGATTGGTAGCAACTTTTTAATAGAATGGCTGCTGTCTTACTGGGGGAAAGTAACTGTGGTAGATAGGTCTACAAAGAGGGCTGCCAACAATTCCTTTATCCCAGTGGGTGTGTGCAGTTTTTTCTCTCAAGAGGTGAAATCTGTTTCTTCACTCCTTGAAGCTGGGCCGGCCTTTGACTTGCTCTGGCTGGTGGATTGCAGTGAAAACGCTGTTGCTATTCTAGGACTTCCAAGCTGAGGTCTGGAAGTTTCTACTTTAACTTTAGGGAATGCTGTCTGCCCTGTGAGAATGTCCATGCCATCCTACTGGGGAAACAGGTGAAGTAAAGGGGACCCGAGGAACCCAGATAACAACCAGAACCCAGGCTCCAAACTCATGAGGAAGTCCAACCAACTCCACAAGAAAAGAAGCCTAGCTATCTTCACCAGTGCCCAGTCGTTGGAGCCAATTCAGCTGAAGTGACAGCCGTGCAAGGCCATCTTGGATCTGCCAACCCCACAGGAAGCCACTAGAGCTGACACCACGTGGAACACATGTATTAGTCTGTTCTCATACTGCTGATAAAGACATACCAGAGACTGGGTAACTCATAAAGGAAAGAGGTTTAAGGGACTCACAGTTCCACATGACTGGGGAGGCCTCACAATCATGGTGGAAGGCAAGGAGGAGCAAAGGCACGACTTACATGGCTGCAGGCAAGAGAGAATGAGAACCGAGCAAAAGGGGTTTCGCTGCACAAAACCATCAGATCTTGTGAGACTTATTCACTACCACAAGAACAGTATGGGGGAAACTGCCCCATGATTCAATTATCTCCCACTGGGTCCCTCCTACCACCTGTGGGAATTATGAGAGCTACAATTCAAGATGAGATTTAGGTGCGGACACAGCCAAATCATATCAGCATAGAACTGCCCCTCTGAGCTCAGCCAGAGTCCCAGACCCACAGACTTATGAGCAAGTAAAACAGTTGTTCCAGCCTGGGTGACATAGTGAGAAGCTGTCCCTACAAAAAGTAACAAAAATTAGCCAGGCATAATGGCATCCCTGTAGTCCCAGCTACTTGAAAGGCTGAGGTGGGACGATCACTTGAGGCAAGGAGTTAGAGTCTGGAGTGAGCTATGATTGAACCACTGCACTCCAGCCTGAGTAACAGAGCAAGACCCTGTCCCTTAATAAATATAAAATAGCATAAATTAATTTTTATTTTTAAACTATTATTTTTAGATGTGGTCTGTTATGTAGCAATAAATGACTGATTTAAATGGCAATTTTCTAAATTCTTAAAATTGGGATTTACAAACTCTTAAAAGTTTTTGGAGGTTGAGAAAAGAAGGCAGGTAGGTGGCCAGGTGAGGTGGCTCACTCCCGTAGTCCCTGCACTTTGGGAGGCTGAGGCGGGCAGATCACTGGAGGTCAGGAGTTTGAGACAAGCCTGGGCAACATGGTGAAGCCCTGTCTCTACTAAAAATACAAAAATTAGCCAGGTATAGTGGCACATGCCTATAAACCCAGCTACTTGGAAGGCTGAGGTTTGAGAATTGCTTGAACCCCAGAGATGAAGGTTGCAGTGAGCTGAGATTGTGCCACTGCACTCTAGCCTGGGCGGCAAAGCGAGACTCTCTCTCTGTAAATATAAAGCAGGTAGATTGTAGAATGTTAACTGACCCAAACTGATGTAACATAAGGAAGTTTTTTTTTAAGGTCCTTTTGAAAAAGCTTTATAGATGCACTTACAAACTGTTTCAGCTGCAAGTGTTTCTGTCATGAAGAGGAATTTCTTTGTAAGTTAGTTAATGTGTAACTTTGATGACAGCAGTAACAAAAGCAGTCACTGCAGTACTTAACTAATTTTCACTTGGTGTCATGTAAATGAGAAATTCCAAGTAAGCTATGTGTAAGAATGTGCAGTGTTAATAACTGGGTGCTCTACTGTTGCACTCTGAGACTGCAAATACGATCTGTATGAAGTACGCTTGATATACTTATATAACAATAGAAATATTTATATGCATACATTCTTAGATCTAAGAGCAAAAGAAACTTATCTAGGCCCAAAAGAAAGTTTTAAGCAAGTCAAAATTTTCATTAGAATTATAAATATGACTTGTGGTCTGGCGCGGTGGCTCATGCCTATAATCCCAGCACTTTGGGAGGCCGGGGTGGGTGGATCTCTTGAGGCCAGGAGTTCCAGACCAGCCTGGGAAACATGTCGAAACCCAATTGCTACTAAAAATACAAAAACGGGCCGGGCATGGTGGTGCGTGCCTGTAATACCAGCTACTCAGGAGGCTGAGGCAGGGGAATCACTTGAACTCTGGACTGGGAGGCTGCAGTGAACCAAGATCGCACCTGGGTGACATATGAAATTCTATCTCAAAAAATAAAATTAAAAAGAATTGTAAATATGATTTGCAATACTGGTATTGAATTTTTAAAAACTTAGCTACCTAGTGCTACCAAGTTTGCCAGCATTTTGACAACGGTATTATGGAAACACTGCTAGCAGTTTTGTTGATGTCAGTGTGTGTGTGTGTGTGTGTGTGTGTGTGTGTATATATATGTATTTTTTTTTTTTTTTTGAGATGGTGTCTCTCTCTGTTGCCCAGGTTGGAGTGCAATGGCACAATCTTGGTTCACTACAACCTCCGCCTCCCAGGTTCAAGCGATTCTCCTGCCTCAGCCTCCTAAGTAGTTGGGATTACAGGCGTACACCACCATGCCTGGCTAATTTTTTGTATTTGGTAGAGACAGGGTTTCACCATGTTGGTCAGGCTGGTCTCGAACTCCTGACCTCAGGTGATCCACCTACCTTGGCCTCCCAAAGTGCTGGGATTACAGGCGTGACCCATTGTGCTCAGCCAATATATGTATTTTTTTAACGTGCAAGATTGGGATAGTATTTTCTTAGAAAAAAGGCAATTTAGCAGATCAAATACAAGCTATATTAGGTGCCTGTTTACTAGAAATTACATAAAAGTACTGTTAGGAAAAGATGAAATAAACCAGTAATGATAACCAAGTACAAAGGGGGAAGAAAGAATAGTTTATACAAGGAATATGATTAGCATGGGCATTTCATTCTATAATGTAACTTGTAAATATAAGAGGAGAAAAGTGGTAGATATATAGAAAATAAGAGGAGAACGAAGTGACATTTTGTAAAAATAGACTCATGAACACAGAATGAAGAGAAGCCTAAAAATTAGTCTAGTGGGTTTCTATTTTTGGCAATATTTTGAGGCAGATAATCTGAAAACTTTCACACCAATAGTCATCTAGAAATGCTGGATAAAATAGAGCAAACACACTTTGGTTTTATTTTTATTTTTGACATGGAGTCTTGCTCTGTCACCCAGGCTGGAGTGCCGTGGTGTGATCTCGGCTCGCTGCAGCTTCCACCTCCAGGGTTCAAGCAGTTCTCCTGCGTCAGCCTCCCTAATAGCTGGGATTACAGGTGCGCACAACCACACCTAGCGAATTTTTATATTTTTAGTAGAGATGGGGTTTCATCATGTTGGCCAGGCTGGTCTCGAACTCCTGACCTCAAATGATCCACCCACCTCGGCCTCCCAAAGTGCTGGGATGACAGGTGTGAGCCGCCATGCCTGACCAGATATGGCAAATACACTCTTAAATGCCAGAAAATGGGGACAATCCTCAGGAATCAGAAAAAGAGGATATGAAAACCAGAGCTGGGTTGTGTGCGGTGGTTCACGCCTATAATGCCGGCACTTTGGGAAGCAGGGCTGGGAGGATCTCTTGGCCCAGAAGTTCAAGACCAGCTTGGGCAACATAGCCAGACCCTATCTCTACAAAAACATTTTGAAAAAAATTAGTCTCAACTTTCAGGAGGCTGAGGCAGGAGGATCACTTAAGCCTAAGAAGGTTGAGGCTGCAGTGAGGTATGATTGCAACACTGCACACCAGCCTAGGTGACAGGAGACTGTCTCTACAAGCAAACAAGCAAACAAAAACAGAATTGTGAGGATGAACTGGGTCCTTATGGAGGTGAAAGGGGTTTGAGTCTTTTGTTTTGTTTTGTTTTTTGAGACAGAGTCTCACTCTGTCGCCCAGGCTGGAGTGCAGTGGCGCAATCTCTGGCTTGCTGCAAGCTCCGCCTCCTGGGTTCACCCTATTCTCCTGCCTCAGCCTCCCGAGTAGCTGGGACTACAGGCACTCGCCACCACACCCAGCTAACTTCTTTGTATTTTTAGTAGAGACGTGGTTTCACCGTGTTAGCTAGGATGGTCTCGATCTCCTGACCTCATGATCCGCCTGCCTTGGCCTCCCAAAGTGCTGGGATTACAGGCGTTAGCCACTGCGCCCGGCCGGGGTTTGAGTTTTAAAGATTCCTAAAGGGAGGGGACAAGGCTTTGGTGGAACTGGAACTACAACCTCCACACAAGTAAGAACCCTCAAAGAGTTACACCCTTAAGGAAAATGGCCATAAAAATCTGTCCACCCAGTGCAGGGAGATGACAAGGAAGCTTATCTGTCTTATTCTGGGTCCTACGTGGAGAAAACTCCCCCTCTACGTTTGTCACAATATGATTGTACTCTCAGCTATAAATCGAGCAAGTTCTGGGCATCTAATGTGCACCATGGCTGGTGAGGGATGTGTTAATTAATTTGATTGTGACAATCATTTTATATCATATACATACATCAAATCATCATGTTGTATGCCTTGAATATGTATGTACAATCTTTATTTGTTGTTTTTTGTGGTTTTTTTTTGTGTGTGTGTGTTTTTTTTGAGACAGGGTCTCTCTCTGTCACCCAGATTGTAGTGCCATGGTGAGATCTCAGCTCATTGCAACCTCTGCCTCCTGGGTTCAGGTGATCCTCCCACCTCAGCCTCCCGAGTAGCTGAGACCACAGGTGTCTGCCACTATGCCTAGCTAATTTATTTATTTTTTCTTTTTGCCTGGGCGCAGTAGCTCACACCTGTAATCCCAGCACTTTGGGAGGCCAAGGACGGTGGATCATTTGAGGTCAGGAGTTCAAGACCAGCCTGTCCAACATGGCAAAACTCCGTCTCTACTAAAAATACAAAAATTAGCCAGACATAGTGGCACATTCCTGTAATCCCAGCTACTTGGGAGGCTGAGGCATGAGAATTGCTTGAATCCATGAGGCAGAGGTTGCAGTGAGCCAATATTGTGTCATTGCACTCCGGCCTGGGTGACAAAGTGAGGTCTCACTATATTGCCCAGGCTGCTCTGAAACTGCTGGGCTCAAGCGATCCCCCTGCCTCAGCCTCCCAAAGTACTGGGATTACAAGCGTGAGGTACCACACCCAGCCAATCTTTATTTGTTAATTAAATATTTTAGAATGAGAAAACAAGACTATACTCGCATAGATTTGGAGTTCAAATTTATGCTATGGAAAACCCAAGCCAAGAAATTAACTAAACACAAACTTGGGAATGACAAAGCTTCAGCCTAGGTGTGTGGGATTCCCACAGGTAGAGATCTACACGTTTGAAATAAGCACACAAGGAAACACTCCACCATGAACAAAAGGCAGTAGAAATAAACATCAGATCTCAATTACTTCAGATAACTGGATTATAAAAGACTCATTTAAATGGGTTGACAATGATAGAGCCACAAATAAATTAATAAACATCAGAAAAAAAATTGCAACTCTTAAAATGTATAAGGCACTTTTGAGAAAGAAACTAGAAGACTTTGATTTTGGTGATTTGTGTCTTTCTTATCATTGTTACTGGAACCAAATATTCAACATGAGACTTCACCTACGTGCTTGGGTATTATCTAGAAGCAGTAAAATTTCCCAGTGAGTCACTCGGCATCACTGGTTCAGCAAAAAAAAATTCTTGACATCTGCAATGTGCCACCCACTATGACACATTGCCCTAGGGATATAGCGGGTAAAGAAGAGAGACCCTCCTTTTGTCTGCATGGAGAACTGCAGACAAAACACACGTTGAGTAAGTTAATTACAAGTGTGAAGATGCATGAATGAGGGTGAAGGAAAGTCAAGGAAGACCCTGGGGAAGTGATATTTCAATGGAGACTTGAAGAATGAGTGGAATTTAGCCTGGTGATGAGGGAGTAGAGAAAGTTGTCCAGACAAAGAGGAGAGTGTGTTGGAAGATCCAGATTCAAGACAGGCTGGTGCATGTGAAAGTCTAAAGTCTAATAGGGTTGAGTGAAGAGACCCTGTGGGTTGTTGGATGTATGTGTAGATTATCACAATGCAAGGCTTTTTGGGCCAGATTCTGAACAACCTTCTATGCTAGGCTGAGCAGTTTGATTTGAATCTGTCTTGTAGGCAATAGATAAGAGAAAAATTTGGGATAGAAGAGATGGTTGCATTTATGATTTTGTTGTTGTTGTTGTTGTTGTTATTTGACACAGGGTCTCATTCTGTCACCCATACTGTCACAATGGGTGCAGTGGCACAATCATAGCTCACTGCAGCCTCAAACTCTAGGGCTCATGTGATCCTTTCACCGCAGCCTCTTGAGTAGCTGGGACTACAGGCATACACCACCACACCTAGCTGTTTTTAAAAAAGTTCTTGTAGAGACAGGGTCTCCCTATGTTGCCCAGGCTGGTCTGGAACTCCTGGCCTCAAGTGAGCCTCCTACCTTGGCTTCCCAGAATGCTGGGATTATAGGTGTGAGCCACTGCACCTGGCCCAGGTGATTTAATAAGGGGTAGACCTGTCACTCTTCAAGGTTGTTGTAACCAGGACTTAAACTGCAAAAGGAAGTTAGTACTCTGCAAATTTTTGGGGGGAAAACTTGAAACAATTTTGATGGACATCAATAGGGGAATTAAACAGTTAAAAGGAAGCAAACTTGAAACTAGATCCACTGTGCATTCCTAAATGGAAAAACAAGAGCATACTCCCATTTCTAAAAAGTGAAAATAGACCAGGCATGGTGCACAACTGGTAATCCTAGCTACCCGGGAGGCTGAGGCAGGAGAATTCCTTGAGTTCGAGAGGCAGAGGTTGCAGTGAGCTGAGATTGCACCACTGCTCCAGCCAGGGTGACAGAGCAAGACTGTCTCAAAAAAAAAAAAAAAAAAAAAAAAAAAATTGATGTCAAGAAATTGCAGTATAACTGTCTTATTTAGAAGCATGGCGGTAAGTACCAGGTGAAAAGGTATAAGGTTTGAGGGTGGCTGCCTCTAGAGAGCAGGACATGAAAGATAGGCTGGGGAAGGATAGGATTGCAGGGTCTTTTAAATAATGCACTTTGCAACCATGTTATTACTATTATTTTTTTGAGACAGAGTTTCTCTCTTGTTGCCCAGGCTGGAGTGCAATGGCACCATCTCAGCTCACCGCAACCTCCACCTCCTGGGTTCAAGCGATTCTCCTGCCTCAGCCTCCCCCGAGTAGCTGGGATTACAGGCGCCCACCACCATGCCGGGCTAATTTTTGTATTTTGTATTTTTAACTGACCTCAGGTGATCCCCCTGCCTCAGCCTCCCAAAGTTTTGGGATTACAGGCCTGAGCCACCACACCCAGCCAGGAACCATGCTATTTTGAATACATCGTTTAATACTTTGAAGATAGTAATATATACTATATGTGACTACAGTAATGAGCTAGTAAATAACATATACTTATATATATATATGGAGAGAGAGAGAGAGAAAGTCTCCGTCACCTGGGTTGGAGTGCAGTAGCGTGAACACAGCTCATGGCAGCCTCCACCTCCCAGACTTAAGTGATCCTCCCACCTCAGCCTCCTAAGTAGCTGGGACTATAGGCATGTGCCACCACGCCTGGCTGTTTTTTAAAAAATTTTTTTTATTTTACATTTTTTGTAGAGATGGAGTTTTGCCATGTTGTCCAGGCTGGTCTGAAACTCCTGAGCTCAGGCAATCCACCCTCCTTAGCCTCCCAAAGTGTTAGGATTACAGGCATGAGCCACTGCCTAATATTTTCACATTTAAAAAATTAATTAAAACTTGCTTTGGTGCACGTTTATCAATGGTTAGGATATTCTCAGGAAATCAAAGATTTGACAAAATGTTTTCAGCATAGTGGCCAAGCATGTAGACATTGGACTCTGACAGCTTGCCTTTTAGCCTCAACTCTGCCATATGCTGTGTGAACATGGAAAAATCACTTAACTTCTCTGAGCCTGCTTTTTTTTTTTTGCCTGCAGAATGGGGATAACAATAGTCATATTGTTATAACAATGTCATAGGAATGTTTTGATAATTAAGTGAGATAAAAATAACAATACCTAATTGTGCAAAGCACTTTATACATGTTGTTATTATTATTATTATTATTTTGGAGACAGTGTTTTGCTTTGTCTCCCAGGCTGGAGTGCAGCAGCGTGATCTTAGCTCACTGCAACATCTGCCCCCTGGGTTCAA
Organism: Chlorocebus sabaeus; assembly: GCF_047675955.1. Classification (NCBI taxonomy): domain Eukaryota; kingdom Metazoa; phylum Chordata; class Mammalia; order Primates; family Cercopithecidae; genus Chlorocebus; species Chlorocebus sabaeus. The sequence goes on along the minus strand of NC_132914.1, from coordinate 115,147,050 downwards.
GCGATTCTCCTGCCTCAGCCTCCTGAGTAGCTGGGATTACAGGCACCCACCACGATGCCTGGCTAATTTTTATATTTTTAGTAGAGACGGAGTTTCACCATATTGGCAGGCTGGTCTCAAACTACTGATCTCAGGTGACCCACCCGCTTGGCTTCCTGAAGTGCTGGGATTACAGGCATGAGCCACCACGCCTGTCCTCGCCCAGCTAATTTTTGTATTTTTAGTAGAGACGGGATTTTGCTATGTTGGCCAGGCTGGTCTCCAACTCCTGGCCTCAGGCAATCCGCCCACCTTGGCCTCCCAAAGTGCTGGATTATAGGTGTGAGCCACTGTGCCTAGCCTTATATGTATTATCTTATTGAATCCTCATAATCTGTCAGCTTTGTGAAGAGCATAGTTATCACAGTGTCTAGTTTATAAATTATTAACTGTTTAATAAACATTAGTAGAGTTCTGTTTGTATTTTTATGGAAATGAAGATGAATAGGAGAAACGCTGAAAAAAGACAGACAAACCCGGTAACATTCTGCTTATTTCGAGACCTGATTTCCAATATTGTTCATTTTCTTTTTGTACATAGTGTTGAACCTGCAATTAGAAGAAAAATATTCCCAGATCATCAAAGTTCTGTTTAAAAGTAACATTCTTTGGTGTAGTATCAATTTTTAAAAAATTATGGTAAAATATACTCGACATGAAATTTATCATTTTAGGCTGGGTACGGCAGTTCACGCCTGTAATTCCAGTACTTTGGGAGGCCAAGGTGGGGAGATCGCCTGAGGACAAGAGTTCAAGACCAGCCTGGCCAACATGGTGAAGCCCCATCTGTACTAAAACTACAAAAATAGCCGGGCATGGTGGTGGGCGCCTGTGATCTCAGCTACTCCGGAGGCTGAGACAGGAGAATCACTTGAACCTGGGAGGCAGAATTTGCAGTGAGCCGAGATTGTGCCACTGCATTCCAGCCTGGGCGACAGAGCAAGACTCCGTCTCAAAAAAGAAAAAAAAGAAAAAAAAGAAAAAAAAGAAATTTACCATTTTAACCATGTTATTATTTATTTATTTATAATTTCAACTTTTATTTTAGATTCAGAGGTACATGTGCAAGTTGGTTACGTGAGTATGTTGTATGATGCTGAGGTTTGAGGCACAAAGGATCCCATCACCCACGCGTGAGCATAATGGCCAACAGGTAGTTTTTCAGCCCTCACCCTCCTTGTTCTCTCCTTCCTCTAGTAGTCTCCAGTGTTTATTTTTCCCATCTTCATGTCTATGTGTGCTTGTTTAGCTCCTGCTTATATGTGAGAAACTGCCGTATTTGGTTTTCTGTTCCTGCATGAATTCACTTAGCATAACGGCCTCCAGCTGCATCCATATCACTGCAAAGGATATAATTTTGTTCTCTTTTATGACTGTGTAGTATTCCCTGGTGTATATATACCACATTTTCTTTATCCAGTCCTCCATTGATGGGCAACTAAGTTGTGTCCATGTCTTTGCTATAGTGAATAGTGCTGTGATGAACATATAAGTACATGTGTCTTTTTTTCCCATGTTGACCAGGCTGGTCTTGAACTCCTGCCCTCAGGTGATCCGCCTGCCTCGGCCTCTCAAAGTGCTGGGATTACAGGTGTGAGCGACCGTGCCCGGCCCTGTACTTTTTCATAGTAGCCATTCTGACTGGAGTGGGATAGTATCTCCTTGTGGCTTTGATTTGCATTTCTCTGACGATTAGTGATGTTGAGCATTTTCTCCTATGTTTGTTGGCTGCTTGTATATCTTCGTTTGAGAGTGTATGTTCATGTCCTTTGCCTACTTTTTAATGAGGTTGTTTTTTGCTTGTTGAATTCTTTAAATTCCTTACAGATTCTGGATAGTAAACTTTCATTGGATGCATTTTAACCATTTTAAAGTACATTCATGGCCAGGCATGTTGGCTCACACCTGTAATCCCAGCACTTTGGGAGGCCAAGATGGGTGAATCAGCTGAGCTCAGGAGTTTGAGACCAGCCTGGCCAACATGGTCAAACCCAGTCTCTACTAAAAATACAAAAATTAGCCAGGCGTGGTGGCACGTGCCTGTGGTCCCAGCTACTTGGGAGGCTGAGGCAGGAGAATCACTTGAACCGGGAGGTGGAGGCTGCAGTGAGCTGAGATCCTGCCACTGCACTCCAGCCTGGGCAACAAGAATGAAACTGTCTCAAAAAGAAAAAGAAAAGAAAAAAGGCCAGGCGTAGTGGCTCATACCTGTAATCCCAGCACTTTGGGAGGCCGAGGCAAACGGATCACAAGGTCTGGAGTTCAAGACCAGCCTGACCAACATGGTGAAACCTGTCTCTACTAAAATACAAAACTTAGCCGGGCCTGGTGGCGTGCACTTTTAATCCCAGTTACTCAGGAGGCTGAGGCAGGCGAATCGCTTGAACCTGGGAGGCGGAGTTTGCAGTGAGCTGAGATCACACCACTGCACTCCAGCCTGGGCGACAGAGCGAGACTCCGTCTAAAAAGAAAAAAAGAAACAACATAGTGCTGGGTGCGGTGGCTCACGTTTGTAATCCCAGCACTTTGGGAGGCTGAGGCAAGTGGATCACCTGAGGTCAGGAGTTTAAGACCACCTGATCAATATGGTGAAACCTCGTCTCTACTAAAAATGCAAAGATTAGCCGGGTGTGGTAGTGTGCGCCTGTAGTCCCAGCTACTCAGGAGGCTGAGACAGGAGAGTTTCTTAAACATGGGAGGTGGAGGTTGCAGTGAGCCAAGATTGTGCTACTGCACTCCAGCGTGGGTGACAGAGTGAGACTCCATCTCAATAAATAAATAAATAAATAAATAAATAGGCCGGGCACAGTGGCTTACACCTGTAATCCTAGCACTTTGGAAGGCGGGGGCAGGTGGATTGCCTGAGTTTAGGAGTTCAAAACCAGCCTGGACAACACAGTGAAACCTCGTCTCTACTAAAAAAAAAAAAAAAAAAAAAATTAGCTGGGCATGGTGTCATGTGCCTGTAATCCAAGCTACTCGGGAGGCTGAGACAGGCAAATCTTTTGAACCTGGGAGGTGTAGGTTGCAGTTAGCTGAGATTGTGCCATTGCATTCCAGGCTGGGCAACAGAGAGAGAGACTGTCTCAAAATAATAATAATACAAATAAAATAAATAAAAATAAAATAAAATAAAGTATATTTATGATGTTGTGCAAGCATCACTACCATCCACCCCAGAACATTTTCATCTTCCCAAATTGGACTCTCTTAAACACTGACTTTCCTTCATTTTCCTGCCCGTTCCTGGCTACCACCATTCTACTTTCTGTCTTTATGATTTTGACTACTCTAGTACCTCATATAAAAAAAATCATACAGTGTTGGTGGGTTTTTTGTGTGTGTGTGTCTGTGTGTGTAACTGGCTTATTCCACCAAGCATGATGTCCTTGTATTAGGCCATTCTTTCATTGCTATAAAGAAATACCTGCGACTGGGTAAGCCATAAGAAAAGAGATTTATCTGGCTCATGGTTCTGTAGGCTATACAGGAAGCATGGCAGCCACTGCTTCTGAGAAGGCCTCAGGAAGCTTCCAATCATCTGGAAGGCAAAGGGGGAGCAGGCACATCACAGGGAGAAAGCAGGAGTCAAAGAGAGAGTGAGAGAGGGAGGGGAGGTGCCACACACTTTTAAACAACCAGATCTCAGGAGAATTCACTCTCTGTCATACAGATAGCACCAAGGGGATGGTGCTAAAGCATTCATGATAAACGTTTTCATAATCTAATCACCCCCACCTGGCCCCACCTCCAACATTAGGGATCTCATTTCTTTTTTGGTGGGAGGATTACATTTCAACATGAGATTTGAGTGGGACAAGTAACTATATCAGTCCTAAAGGTTTATCCATGTTATAGCATACTGTAGAATTTCCTACCTTTTTAAAGGCTGAATAATTCCATTGTATGTGTTTTATATATTTGATCCATTGGTGAACATTTGAGTTGTTTCCAACTTTTTGTTTTGTTTTGTTTTTTTGAGGTGGAGTCTTGCTCTGTCACCCAGGCTGGAGTGCAGTGGCACGATTGTAGCTCACTGCAACCTCCACCTCCTGGGTTCAAGTGATAACCTGGACTACAGGCATACACTACCATGCCTGGCTAATTTTTTTGTATTTTTAGTAGAGACGGGGTTTCACCATGTTGGCCAGGCTGGTCTCGAACTCCCGACCTCAGGTGATCCACCCGCCTTGGCGTCCCAAAGTGCTGGGATTACAGGGGTGAGCCACCGCACCTGACCGTTTCCAACTTTTGGTTCTTGCGAATAATGCTGTATGGACCTTGGTGGCTGGTGCACAAATATCTGTCCAAATCTTTGTTTTCAGTTCTTTTGGGTGTGTACCCAAAAGTGGAATCATATGGTCATAGATCATATGATAATTCTATGTTTCGTGTTTTGAGGAACTGCTACACTGTTTTTTATAGTGGTTGTACCATTTTACATTCCCACTGGCAATGCACGAAGGCTCTAATTTCTCTGCTTCATCAACTAACACTTGTGTTTTTGTACATATATTCTCGTGTCCACGTGGAACAGACCCTGTTGCACAGATTTTTAGAAGTGGAATTGATGGGTCAAATGTTATATACATCTTACATTTTGATGCATCTAACAAATTGCCCTCCAAAATGTTTGTATCAATTGATACCCCCACCATTAGTGTAGGGGAGTGCTTATTTGCCGTATCCTCAACAACCTTAAATAACATTACACTTTTTAGTATTTGTTATGCTGATGGACAAAAATATCTTGTTGCTTTAATTAATATTTTTCCGATGACTGTTGAAGTATATTTTGCATTTTTATTTGCTACCTATGTCATGTTGCCATACTTGACTTAATTCGTTCTCTATTGGTGAACACTTAGCTTGGTTCTCAGCCCACTGTGTATTCAAGATGGCCAAGAAGGAGGGCGAGTATGGGAAGCTGTTTGAAATATGTCCAAATGACAAGAAAGTGACTATGGAAGCACTCAAAATGATAACCGTGAGTCATCCAGTAGTTACACTGCATTTAGGAAGTAGAACAGTGCTTTACAAAGAGTACTAGTAAAAGTGGTTAAAAATATAAAGCCTTGGTAATTTTTAAAAGCTGCCATTTGTTGAACATTAACTATCTATCCTCCACTGTGGTAGGGCTTTTCATACATCATTTTATTTCATCTTGGCTTGAACAAGCATCAGCTTATTTTATAGCTGTGAAAAACTAAGGTTTCTGGAGACTTGCTTAAGTTCACAGTGAGTAAGTGGGTGGTCAGATCCTAACCCAAATCCTTTTGATGCTGTCACCCTTTGAGAATGACATCTGAGGGAAGTTCTAAATTTTCATGGCAACAGAATTATGGACTACAGGAACCATGTCTACCAGTGGTGTCTCCCATCGCCTGGGGTCATTTTTAGTTTTGTTCTTGTTTTTTTTTTTTTTTTTTTTTTTTGCAAATGCAGAGTCAGTAAACTTTCAAAGACTTTATTGAAGATCTCCACAACGCGTCAGCTGTGACTCACTAGGAAATGATTTTAGGTGGTGCTTAGACCCAACATTAAATGACATTGAATCACCCAAGGGGGAGGTAATTCCCCTTTTAATACCCTTCCAGTCATTTCATCAAGGAGAAAGCCTCCATGTGGTGTTAGTGAGCCTGTAACATCTCTCTAGCACTTGCTGAATTTCTTTTTCTTTTTTTTTCTTTTTTGAGACAGAGCCTCACTCGGTCGCCCAGGCTGGAGTGCAGTGGCATGGTCCTAGCTCACTGCAACCTCCACCTCCAGGTTCAAGTGATTCTCATGCCTCAGCCTCCTGAGTAGCTGGAGTTACAGGCATGCATCATCATGCCTGGCTAATTTTTGTATTTTTAGTAGAGATGGGGTTTCATCATGTTGGTCAGGCTGGTCTCAAACTCCTGGCCTCAAGTGATCTGCCCGCCTCAGCCTCCCAAAGTGCTGGGATTACAGGCATCAGCCACCATGCCCGGCCAGCCATCTTCTTACTGTACCCTCACATGGTGGAAGGGACAAGGGATCTCTCTGGGGCCTCTTTTATAACAGCACCAATCTCCAAGCTCCACCCTCCTGACCTAACACCTCCCAAATTCCCCACCTCTAATATACCATCACCTGCGGGGGTTAGGATTTTAATAGATGAATTTTGTGGGAACATAAACACTCGGGCCATAGCTGCTGGATTCAGTAGGTCTGGAGTGTGTCACCTGCGATTCTGCAATTTTCATATGCAACCCAGGTGCTTCTGGTACAACTGGCATGACGTTTTAAGAAATTCTGAGGCCAGGCGCGGTGGCTCACACCTGTAATCCCAGCACTTTGGGAGGCTGAGGTGGGTGGATCACCGGAGGTCAGGAGTTCGAGACCAGCCTGGGCAGCATGGTGAAACCTCGTCTCTACTAAAAACATAAAAAATTAGCCAGGCGTGGTGGCAGGCGCCTGTAATCCCAGCTATTCCTGAGGTGGAGGCAGAAGAATTGCTTGAAGCTGGGAGGCAGAGGTTGTAGTAAGCTGAGATTGTGCCATTGTACCCCAGCCTGGGCAATAACAGTGAAACTCTGTCTCAATTTAAAAAAAGAGAGAAATTCTGAACCAGACCTTCCCATTTTAACCCAATTTAGATTTTTTTTTTTCTTTTTTGAGACAAGGTCTTGCTCTGTCACCCAGGCTAGAGTGCAGTGGCACGGTCTCAACTCACTGCAACCTCCATCTCCCAAGGCTCAAGCCATCCACCCACCTCAGTCCCTGGAGTAGCTGGGACCACAAATGTGCACTACCACTCCAACTAATTTTTGGGTTTTTTTGTAGAGATGAGCTTTCACCATGTTGCCCAGGCTGGTCTTGAACTCCTGGGTTCAAGCAATCTGCCTGCCTTGGCCTTCCAAAATGCTGGCATTACAGGTATGAGCCACAGCACCCGGCCAAATTTTTTAATAGATTGGCAAGAATGCTAGCTGGATATAAATCTGTCATGCCACAGATAACGCTTCTGCTTATATAGTGGGTTTTGTTGCCGGGGGCAGTAGTTACATGTAATTTTCAGGCAGTGTTCTAAGCACTTTACACATGTTTAATCCTTGGTACAACCCATTGAGCAGGTACCATTATTACCCTCATTTTACAGGTGAGGAGACTCAGATGCAGGAGGGGAGACCACTAGCCTGAGGTCACAAAATCAGGAAGTGCAGAGCTGGGATTTGAACTCAAGTCCTCTGGCTTAGAGCCAATATTCCTACCTGCAATGCTCAACTTCCTCTCCTGGATCCCCACCTCTATTTGTGATGATGAAGGTTCATCACCCCCTCCAATTCTATAGCTTCTTGTCATTCTAGCCTGTCAGTCTGGGTATGACAATACTATCATTGACAATCAGACTATTTGCAATCAGAAATTTATCAATATTTGAATTGGACAAATTAATGAATCAGTGATATCCCAGGATTGAGGACTATAAACTTTCTAGTTCAATGGAAATCATGGACTAGGTCTGTCTTGAAAAAAGAAAAGCCAACATGTGTATTTCCCATGCTGAAAATAAAAAGGGTTCTCCATTTACCAAGAAAACTAACCCGGTAACTGATTTCTGATTCTGTGCAGAAAAGCACAAAACAGGAAAATCTGTGACCTGCTCAGCTCAGCATTTCTCAGTTTTCCCCACCTCATTTTTTTTTCCAAAGAAAAGGAAAGTTGAAAACTTGCAGAAGATCCTTGTAAAGGACCTTCAGTTCATTTTGTCAGACTGGAGTACCAGGAGAGTTCTTAATAAATCCTAGGTCTGTACCTTTCAGAAGGCAATCACATTTGGGATGATTTGAGCTCATCTGGGACTCCACGGGCTCTTTTGTCCTCACACTACATGCATTCCTTTTTTCTTTTTCTTTTTGCCAAGCACAGATGGGTGCTGGAAGCCGAGTCAACGCTGTGCCACAAGGTGAGATGCAGACAGCTGTGAGGTGGGGTGCAAAGAGGAGGCACTTTCTGCTTTCACCGACCAGACAGATAACCCACATGGGAGCTGCAGGGCAGATGCGGGCTTCCTCTCCGATCAGGGCACAGCTGGCTGCAGGAAAGGTCTGTATTAGAGTAGAAAGCATACCTTGAATATGTCCAGACCATAGCACAGATTTTGCTTTTTCTTCCAGCAGTTGCTATCATGTACCACGGAAGTGCTACATGGTGTGCTGGGAGAGAGCCCACAGGCAGGAGCACGTGGAAGATGCATATCCAGGGTATCAGCCATTGTGTCATGGTTGCACTTTAAGAAGGGGTGACCACTTGGAAGAGCGCACGTGTATTTACGTGATAAACCATGGAAATGACATGGATCACACTTGGAAGAGCGCACGTGTATTTACGTGATAAACCATGGAAATGACATGGATCATGCCTGTAATCCCAGCATTTTGCGAGACTGAGGCGGGTGGATCATTTGAGGTCAGGAGTTCGAGACCAGCCTGGCCAACATGGTGAAACCCTGTGTCTACTAAAAATACAAAAATTAATACCAGCTCTGTGAGAAGCTTTGGCAGGAGAATCGCTTGATCCTGGGAGGCGAAGGCTGCAGTGAGCCAAGATTGTGCCACTGCACTTCAGCCTGGGTGACAGAGTGAGACTGTCTAAAAAAAAAAAAAAGAATATAGCACACTGTGGACTAGAGTCGTTCACACCAGTTAAACCAGTGTGGGGTAACATTCAGATTTTATGAGATGCTTTAGGTGCTATTTTTCCTAAATAATTGAATAAATAAATAATATATACTTTTTAGAGACTGGGTCTTGCTCTTTTGCTCAGGCTGGAGTGTGGTGGCGTGATCATAGCTTATTCTAGCCTCAAAATCCCGGGCTCAAGTGATATTCCCGTCTCAGCCCCCTGAGTATCTGGGATTACAGGTACACACCACCATGCCTGGCTAATTTTTAATTTTTAAAAAGAGAGAGGAGTGGGGAGATCTCACTATGTTGCTCAGTCTGGTCTCAAACTCTTGAGCTCGAATGATCCTCCTGCCTCTGCCTCACAAAGCATTGGGATTACAGGCACGAGCTAGAGCCAAATGCTGTATTTGATAATGAATCAACAGATTCTCCTCCAAAAAAAAAATCTGAAAATAGATTATTCATATGTTTCTTGTATCTGCCAAGATGCCTGGTGGACAGCTGAAGATAGAATGTATCTGTAAAGGTATATACCAAGAACAACAAAACACACTTGAGTTGAAACTAGAAAGATTCTGTTTGTTTTTTTTTTGAGACGGAGTTTTGCTCTTGTTGCCCAGGCTGGAGTGCAATGGCGCAATCTTGGCTCACTGCAACCTCTGCCTCCAGAGTTCAAGCAATTCTCCACCCTCTTCGGCCTCCCAAAGTGCTAAGATTACAGGCATGAGCCACCACAGCAGCGAAACTACAAAGATTTTTGTGTGTAGTTGGGTCCTTGGCATCTGAGGCCCACAGAAGATAATTTTTTAAACAGAAGTTGGGGCAGGGTGCGTGGCTCACGCCTGTAATCCCAGCACTTTGGGAGGCCGAGGCGGGCGGATGACTGGAAGTCAGGAGTTCAAGACTAGCCTGGCAAACGTGGTGAAACCCCATCTCTACTAAAAATACAAAAAATTAGCCACGTGTGGTGGCGGGCACCTGTAATCCCAGCTGCTCAGGAGGCTGAGGCAGGAGAACTGCTTGAACCTGGGAAGCAGAGGTTGCAGTGAGCTGAGATCACGTCACTGCACTCCAGCCTGGGGGACAAAGTGAAACCCTGTAAGTAAGTAAGTAAGTAAGTAAATAAATAAATAAGTAAATAAAAGGAAATTTGCAGAGTGCCACTGCTGGCCAACATGGAGAAACACCATCTCTACTATAAATGCAAAAATTAGCTGGGCATGGTGGTGGCTGCCTGTAATCCCACCTTCTTGGGAGGGTGAGGCAGGAGAATCACTTGAACCTGGGAGACAAAGGTTGCAGTGAGCAGAGATGGCGCCACTGCACTCCAGCCTGGGTGACAGAGCAAGACTTTGTCTTAAATAAATAAATGGAAGCTGTAAAGTGGTAGTTTTCAAGTTTGGCTGCACATTAGAATCACCTGGGAAGTTGTGAAAAATTTTGATGCCTGGATTGTACCTCAGACCAGATAAATCAGAATCTTTAGCGGGTAGGATCCAGGCATTGATAGTTTTTAACGTTTCGCCGGCTGGGCACGGTGGCTCATGCCTGTAATCCCAGCACTTTGGAAGGCCAAGACAGAAGGCTGCTTTGAGTCTTGAAATAGGAGATCACTCTGAGCAACACAGGGGAGACCTTGGTTCTATAAAAAATAAAATAATAAAAATAAATAAATAAATAAATAGCTAGGCGTGGTGCCACACACCTGTATTCTCAGTTACTTGGGAGGCTGAAGTGGGAAGATCACTTGAGCCCAGGAGGTCGAGGTTGCAGTGAGCTGTGATCACGCCACTGCACTCCAGCCTCGGCGACAGAGCAAGACCCTGTCTCCAGAAAAAAATAAAAAATAAAAATCAAGTTTCCGAGGTGATTCCCGTGTGTAGCTAAAGTGATGAGCCGCTGCTTTAAGGGGAACTGTTCTTACCCCTTACAGGCTAAGGACTTCAACAGTCATATAACATTTTGGGCGAAATGGTAACCCACTGACATCTCATTTAGAAAGGAATAAAAATGGAAGTCACCATGTGTTTTGTTTCATTTCCTTACTTGATTATCTATCTGTCTTCTAATTGATTTGTGCAAGTACTGGAAATTCTACACGTTAGTGCCTAAGGGAACCAGGCAGTCACAGCAGAGGTGGGAGGGAGCCAAAGTGAGGGTTAGGGGAAGGGGATTAAAAGAACTGGAAAGTGTCTGTCCCCAAGCAGAGAAGCCACTCCACCCCCATCCTGATGTTGCCAGCGGGAAAAGGAGCTCAAGTAGGGCTGGGTTTTGGGAGTTTTTCAAAATAAACTGGTGGTCAGAAGTTTTAGGTGAAACATGCCATTTTCTAAATGTTAGCAGCAAACTCAGACTTTTTAAAAACTCTGTGTAGCCAAATGAAACTCATATGTAGGCTAAATTTGACCCTGAGGGCTGCCTGTTAGTGTATCTAGTTAATAAACCCTTTGGGAGGTAGGGTTCACTCTTTTAAAAATTATTCTTACATTTTTATTGTGGTAAAACACACTTACGAAATTTAGCATTTAACCAAAGTATACCATCAGTGGCATTAAGCACATTCATATTGTGTAATCATCACCACTATATAGTTCCAGAAGTTTTTCATTACCCAATACTCATTTAGCAGTCACTCCCCACCCTCCTTCCCCTGCCCCCTGGCAACCACTAATCTGCTTTCCGTCTGGATGGATTTGCCTGTTCTGAATATTTCATATAAAGAACTATACAATGAGGTCTTCTGTGACTGGCTTCTTTCACTTAGCATAGTGTTTCAGGGTTCATCCATATGGTAGCATGTATTCATCGATGGACATTTCTTTTTCTTTTTTCTTCTTCTTTTTTTTTGAGACAGTCTTGCTCTGTCGCCCAGGCTGGAGTGCAGTGGCATGATCTTGGCTCACTGAAACCTCTGCCTCCCAGGTTCAAGCGATTCTCCTACCTCAGCCTCCCAAGTAGCTGGGATTAGAGGTGCACACCACCACACCCAGCTAATTTTTGTATTTTTAGTAGAGACGGGTTTTGCCATGGTGGCCAGGCTGGTCTCAAACTCCTGACGTCAGGTGATCTACCACCCTCCGCCTCCTAAAGTGCTGGGATTACAGGTATGAGCCACTGTGCCTGGCCCATCGATGGGCATTTGGATTGTTTCCACCTTTTGGCTATTGTGAATAGTACTGCCATGAACATTCATGTACAAGTTTCGTTTGCATGCTGAGATCATTCATACATAACAGTGTGTGCTCCTGTAGCACTGATCCCAACTCCACGCACACTCTAGGTGCTCGTGAACTGGGGACTTAACTCTAGGATGATGAAGTTGTCCCAGTTTGCCTTCATCTGTTCCAGCTTTAGCACTGGAGGTCCCACATCTTAGAAACCCCCTTAGTCCCAGGTAAACCACGATGATTGGCCACCCTGTAGTGTCTTGGCTTAAGCTAATCAGCGAAATATCCCAGTTCAGAGTCAAGGTATGAGACTGCCACATGTGATTCACCAACATAATCCTTCTTAAGATAGAACCTGACAGATTAGTATTTCAGTTGCAACTTTAAAAATAATTGTGACAAGGCTGGGCGCAGTGGCTCATGCCTGTAATTTCAGCACTTTGGGAGGCCGAAGAGGGTGGATCACTTGAGGTTAGAGTTCGAGTTTGAGACCAATCTGGCCAAGATGGCAACCAGAAACTCTGTCTCTACTAAAAATACAAAAAATTAGCCAGGCATGAGGGGCATGCCTGTAATCCAGCTTCTCGAGAGGCTGAGGCAGGAGAATTACTTGAATCCGGGAGGCGAAGGTTGCAGTGAGCTGAGACCGCGCGGCTGCACTCTAGCCTGGTGACAGAGCGAAACTCCATCTAAGGAAAAAAAAAAAAGTGGCAAGTGTATGTTTCTTGTGACTCACAAGCCAGGTCCTCTATGTGTACCTGAACGATTCCCATTCCTTTTTAAATCTTAGCTTCTGGATCATCTCACCAGAGCCTTCTCAGAATCTTCCCACTTTTCCTTTCAGGGTTAAAGGACTCCTCTCCTTTATTCTCAGAATTTGCTATAATTACAGGCTCTGTTTACACGGGTCCCCGAACTAGACTATGACTTCCCCAAGAATGGTGGAATATTGCTGATGTTTTTGCCTTTCCGACATCCATCCATGCTTCTTTTTTTTTTTTTGAGACAGAGTCTCTGTCACCCAGGCTGGAGCACAGTGGTGTGATCTCGGTTCACTGTAACCTCTGCCTCCTGGGTTCAAGCAATTCTCCTGCCTCAGCCTCCTGAGTAGCTGGGATTACAGGCGTGCTCCACCACGTGTGGCTAATTGTTTGTATTTATAGTAGAGACAGGGTTTCGCCATGTTGGCCAGGTTGGTCTTGAACTCCTGAGCTCAGACAATCTGCCTGCCTCGTCCTCCCAAAGTACTAGAATTATAGGCATGAGCCACCGCGCCCAGGCATCCATGATCCTTCCGGTAACAGCAGCCCCGCCTTTTTGGAGGGAAAGACCAGCCCTTTCCTGATCTCATACCACACGGTTTGAGTAGCATCAGTACCACTCCCTAGGTTCCAGGGCGGCCCTACAACCCAGGCCAGGCCCATCCACACACACATTCCATCCCCTTGGTGAATGTGACTGACTCAGGAGTATATGTGTCTGGACCAGGTCAGTGCAAGTTAATTGTACAATTTATGCTAGAACTAATGGGAGAGATACTGTATCCCTGATAGGGTTGCTCAGCATTCTGCAGTTGTCCTTCTTACATCTGGGAAAAAGCCACCTAAAAATGATGCCAACAACAAAGTAGTGCTGAGAGATGCAGACAGAAAAGAAATATCCTAGACCAGAGTAAGAGTCACCTTTAAACTTCTCGATTATATGAGTTACTTTCTTTTGCCTAAACTGGGTGTGTGGGGGTTTTGTTCCTTGCAACTAAAAGAATACTAATGCATACACTTGATTAATATTTTAATCTTACACATACAGCATCATATCTGGCACATTGTAGCCACTCAAGAAATGTGTAAGTCAATGTATGCATGCTTTTTTTTTTTTTTTTTTTTGAGACAGAGTCCTGCTCTGTTGCCCAGGCTGGAGTGTGCAGTGGCACAATCTCAGTCACTACAGCCTCCTTCTCTTGGGTTCAAGCAATTCTCCTGCCTCAGCTTCCCAAATAGCTGGGATTACAGGCGCACACCACCACAACCAGCTAATTTTTGTATTTTTAGTAGAGATGGGTTTCACCATATTGGTCAGGCTGGTCTCAAACGACCTCATGATCTGCCCGCCTCCGCCTTCCAATGTGCTGGGATTACCGGCATGAGCCACCACACCGGGCCAGGATTTTCTTTCAGGGTAATAAAAACATTCTGGAACTAGATAGTGGCAATAGTTGCACAGCATTGTGAATGCACTAAAAGTCACTAGTGGTAAATTTTATCTTATATATGTTTTACCACAATAAAAACAAAAGAATCGGGAATTTCATCAGGGCTATCTCTGATGGATGCCACACAGCTTGTTGCCTGCACAGGGCGCCCAGATTGGGGTGCAAATCTGAAATCTAGATTGTGCTCTGCCCCCTGGGTTGAGACCTCTGGTACTTTTGCAAAGTGGATGCCCTTTTCTGATTCATACAAAGACGCTGTTCAGGCTAATGCTGATCTTGAACTTCATAGACGAGATGGCGTAAGAAGTGAGTGAATTGTGTTGATGGCATTACTTTACTGCAATTTTCAATGGCATTTCTTGGCTATACATCTTTAAGTACTTGGAGAGTACCACAGTACACATCCTGTCCCATCCTGAGGGTGCTATATCTGAAAATTCACAGTGCATCGTTGAGTGCTTAATTTGTAAAGCTAGCATAAATCACTGGACTAAATTGTCCATTACCGTGAGCTCAAATTATCTCACCATCAAGAGAGTGATCTGGTTGCCTTGCTCACAATGGAAATTAAGAGACAACAAGGCAAAAAGCCAAAAGGAGAAGAACTCTAGAAAAATATATTTTCTGATATTGTAAAGAAAACCTTACAAAATTCAAGATAGGAACATTTTGCCTATCCTCATCAATAGTAATTTCTTTTCTGGAGATGGGATCTCACTGTGTTGCCCAGGCTGGAGTGAAAAATCTGTTTTCTGATGTTAGAAAAACCTTACAAGGTTAAAGATAGGCACTTTCTGCCTGCCCTCATCAAAGGTAATTTTTTTTTCTAGATATAGGGCTTCACTGTGTTGCCCAGGCTGGAGTGCAGTGGCTATTCATAGGCATAGTTATAACACATTACAGCCTCAAATCCCAGGGCTCAAGTGATCCTCCCACCTCAGCCTCTCAAGTAGAAAGGTGTGTTTTTCTTTTTCTTTTCTTTTCTTTTTTTTTGAGATGGAGTCTTGCTCTGTCTCCCAGGCTGAAGTGCAGTGGCACAATCTTGGTTTACCGCAACCTCTGCCTCCCAGGTTCAAGCGATTCTTCTGCCTCAGCCTCCTGAGTAGCTGGGATTACAGGCACTTGCCACTACGCCTGGCTAATTTTTGTATTTTTAGTAGAGATGGGGCTTCACTATGTTGGCCAGGGTGGTCTCAGGTGATCTGCCTGCCTTGGCTTCCCAAAGTGCTGGGATTACAGGCGTAAACCACTGCGCCCGGCCAGCAAGTAGAAGGTATTTTTAAAAAATCATTTATGTTTCAAGGATCAGTGAGTTAGAATGAAACAATAATAATCCTCTAACAGCTATGGAAGATTTGGTTGTATTTTAGGGGATAGCATTGCGAGATTTTTTTTCTCCCCACAAGAATCAGTAGAAAAAGACAAAAGGAGTCCAGGCGTGGTGGCTCACACCTGTCATCCCAGCATTTTGGGAAGCCAAGACGGATGGATCACTTGAGCCCAGGAGTTTGAGACCAGTCTGGGCAACACTGGCGAGACCCTGCCTCTGCAAAATTTATTAAAAGAAAAAAAAGAAAAAAAATTCCCTGGGAAAGCAATGTGGTGAACTCTTCAAGGACAAGTCAGTATTCGTTCTGTTTAGTTCCAGGGGCATTGGTATCCCCCCCTCCTCCTAATCTGCCATTTCCCCATTTGCGTCCTCAGAATGCAACTTTGAAAATATTGGGTCCAGCTCATAGCTAACATAACTGGATGTGGAATGAGACTTTTCTTGTTGACCCAGAACTTCAGCTAAAGCTTCCAAGGTGAGGGCAGTGGGTGACAACACTTCCTCCTTCTATTAAGAGGTAGCTAGACTGGTCCTTTGACTATCAGTAACCATCAGCCTCCAGCCTATGTAAGACAAGATCAAGATTTTGTCCAGAAGAGGTTTCCATGACAGGTCTTTGTAGGGGATTTTCTTTTTCTTTCCCAACCACAAGCCAAGAGAAGGGGGTTCAACAAAAGGTCACTCGTGAGACTTGGGTGCACCAAACGGAGATGCTGGCACCTCACTGCTGGCTGAAGGCTGCCTGGGGCTGCCCAAGATGGCAGAGTGCGGAGAGAGGGCAGCAGGAGGAGTAGCCTGCGATTGCCATTCTGCAGGGCAAAGGTGTGTCCTGTTTCCTGTGAGTCAGGTGACTACCTCTGAGCACACTTGGGCTTGAGCCATCCTGAAAAGACTTACCCAAGAGGGCATCCTTTCAGCAAAGGGACCTCAGAAAGAAGATGTGGGGTACTTGCTGCAGTATGAATGGAAAACTGGTCTGCAAAAGACCACCCAGTGTGTGCATTGAGTCCCGATAAGGTCCCCATGAGGGTCTCTAAAGATCCCCCAGTGTGCCCCATGTTCAAAAGTCAGCCTGCAAGTGCCTGGCAGGACATGGTAGGACATCTGACTCCCTTCACCTGCTCTCAGTTGAAGGTACTTTTTCCACTTAGCCCTCAGTTCCTGCTCTCCTGCAAGGTGAGATGGAGATCAGGAGGACACACACACCCTAGTCTCCCCTGCAGATTCCTGAGCCATCCATGGGTCAGGCTGGAAGGGGCAGGGAACAAGGTATTAAACTGGATGTGAGAATGAAGTTTTGATTGGACTGGACTTTTTTTTTTTTTGGCTGAGTCTCGTTGTGTCTCCTAGGCTGTAGTGCAGTGGCACAATCTCGGCTCACTGCAACCTCCACCCTCCGGGTTCAAGTGATTTTCCTGCCCCAGCCTCCCAAGTAGCTGAGACTACAGGTGCCTGCCACCACACCTAGCTAATTTTTGTTTTTTAGTAGAGATGGGGTTTCACCATGTTGGCCAGGCTGTTCTCGAACTCCTGACGTCAGGATCAGGTGATCCACCCAAATCGGCCTCCCAAAGTGCTGGGATTACAGGTGTGAGCCACTGTGCCCAGCCTGGACTGGACTTTTAATGTCTGATGAGATTCTTAGTTGAAACTAACTGAAAAGCTAAGAGATTTACTAAGATATTGCCCAGGGCAGAGCAGGGAGCCCTGGCAGTGGATCTTAAGGTTGATAAGCAGTGGAAGAAGGAAAAGAAAGCCAGTTCTTGATTCCCACCTGTCTCTCCTCCTGCCAAATCCAGCTCATTCAGTCGCCCAGTAACAATAATTTATTCCCACTATTAATAAAGCCACTCTGAGACATATGGCCTTCAGAGTTAGTATGCAGTTTCTAGAGTGAAATACATCAACAATAACAACAACAGCATCATCAACAACAAAATTATCATCCATCAGCTTCCATTCTTTGAAATTGATGACATTCTTACTAGTTTGAGGTGCAAAACCCTTCACCAGAGGCATCAAACTCAAATGCCTACAGGAGCCAGGGAGGAGATATCAATAATGAATGTAGAGGCCTGGGTGGGACTGTAGTGGAGAGTCTGTGCCCCATCTGAAAGGATAGTTACCTCTCTTCCAACTAATTGTTGCCCAATGCAGCCAGCTCTTCCCCTTTTTCCAGAAAGGCCAGAGATCTGCATTTTTGGGGTAGTATCTCTTAATTTTGGAAATACTGGCGAGCATTAGTCAGGGTTCTTTGTTACCAATGACACAATCTATTCTAGGTAGTTTAAGCAGAAGTATTTTAATAGGGCGGTGAATTGTGGTCCCTCTTCCCTGCACCAAATCATATGTTGAAGCCCTAACCCTCAATGTAACTGTATCTGGAGGTAGGATCTTTAGGAGGTAATTAAAGGTTAGATGATGTCTTATGGGTGAGGGCTTAATCCAATAGGACTACGGCCTTATAAGAAGAGGATGAGAGAGAAGGAGAGAAAGCGATAGATCTTTCTCTCTCTCTTTACCAACAAGAAGGTGGCCGTCTGCAAGACTTTAGAAAGAGAGCCCTCAACAGAACCCAGAACTTGACCATGCTGGCATCCCAATTTCAGAATTCCAGTTTCCAGAATAGTGAGAAAATAATTTTTTTTTTTTGAGATGGAGTCTCGCACTGTCCCCCAGGCCGGAGTGCAGTGGCATGATCTCAGCTCACTGCAACCTCCATGTTCCAGGTTCAAGTGATTCTCCTGCCTTAGCCTCCTGAGTAGCTAGGATTTCGGGTGCCTGCCACCACGCCCAGCTTTTTTTTTTTTTTTTGTATTTTTAGTAGAAATGGGGTTTCACCATGTTGGCCAGGCTGGTCTTGAACTCCTGACCTTGTAATCTGCCTGCCTCAGCCTCCCAAAGTGTTGGGATTACAGGTGTGAGCCACTGCGCCCAGCGAGAAAATAAATTTCTCTTGTTTAAGCCATCCAGTATTTTGTTATGGCAGCCTCTAAGACAGGTGGTTGAAAACTCTGTAGAATCTCCAGGAGGACAAGAGAGCCAGGTTCTGTCTGTGCAGCCAGAAATGACTCCCAAACCAGCTGTGGGGCTGCCCCTGTGAACACGTGACATGCCTTTCACCATGGATACCAAGCTTACACAGGGGTGGAGCACCTGGAAACAGATGCCTTGGCTGCCAGGCTCACTACCAGATAGATTCCTCTCTTTTGTTGCTCACTTCCTGGCAGAAATCTCATGTGATCTTCTAATGGCACAGCCTAGATCGCATGTGACCTGTTTGCAAGGAAGGTTCTGGAAAAGTGCTTTCGCTTCTGTGAGGGAAAGGTGGAACTCATAATGTGAGGCAATTTCCAAACATAAGAAGAAGATGCGTTTGTGTGCTGCTTACAGCCCTGCCAATGGATGACATTTGACCTGTGGGCTACTTTCATTGTTTAAACTTCCACTTCTGAGAACAACTAGAAAAGCCAGATTAAATCATCATCATCATCACCATCTGTTAAGACATTCAGAGAACTGCTGAAATAACCAGGACTAAAGAGGCCAAGATTCTGGAGACAAGGACACTCTGGTGTGGTGAGCTGACATTCTGCAGCTGATTTTTCCCTGGGGATATTTGCACATTTGGGCACAGGGAAAGAGGCCGAGTTTCTAGACTCTTCCCAGGCATGAAGGCTGCTTTGGGGGAACAGAGAAACTGACAAAACTTTTAGCAACCTCATAGAGCTAGAAAGACAAAACTGGAGACTCGAGAGGCTATTATCCCAGGGAGAAGAGAGGGGCAGAAAAGTGAGCCTGATAGATGGTGGTTTTCCCCTCAAGATATTTGGCAAAGTCTGAAATAGTGCAGGGCAAGAAGCAAAGACGCCATGCAGAAGGTCCCTGAAAAACAGAGCCATTTCCACAGTCTTGTTGTGCTGTGAAGATAAGGGTTAGAGCCCAGGACCAGAGAGAGGGGACTTAGTGAACACCCAAGGTTCCTAGCTGGAACCCTGGAAAGGCAAAGCATTAGAGGTAGGGGACAGAGTGAAGTGGTGTCTTTTCAAAACTATAACCCAGTCTCCACCCAGCTCAGCCCCTGATTGGATTAAGATAATTGATCTGTATGCAATTTATCTTGCAGAGAAAGAGTGTGTCCTCTCCAGACTTAGATATTATCATCTCGAGTCTGTACATTTTTTCATACACAATGTCTGACATTCAATAAAAATTACAAGGCCTGCCAAGAGACAGGACCATATCACTGAAAATAAAGGGAAAAATAGTCAATAGAAAGACACCCACAGGTCATCAAGTTTTTGGAGTTAGACAAATGCTTTAAAATAATCATAATTAACATGTTTAAGAAAAACTAAACGATGGAGAAAATAGATGAAAAGAGATAATTTTACCAGACAACTGGAATTCATAAACTTCATGGTCCAAAAGATGGAGAACATAGAGAACTTACTTCATCTGCTCATTGACAGATGTTGAAAATACTGACTCAGTTCTGTATAGCTATAAAATCCCATGGCTTACAGTATTTTTTTTCTTTTTCTTTTCTTTTCTTTTTTTTTTTTTTTGAGACAGAGTTTTGCTCTTGTTGCTCAGGCTGGAGTGCAATGGCACAATCTCAGCTCACTGCAACCTCTGCCTCCTGGGTTCAAGCAACTTTCCTGCCTGGGAGTAGCTGGGATTATAGGCGCCTGCCACCACGCCTGGCTAATTGTTTGTATTTTTAGTAGACATGGAGTTTCACCATGTTGGCCAGGCAGTCTCAAACTCCTGAGCTCAGGCTATTCACCTGCTTTGGTCTCCTAAAGTGCTGGGATTACAGGTGTGAGCCACCATGCTGGGTCAGCGTACAGTCTTAAAAAAAAAAAAAAGTGTGTCGAGGGAGAGCATCAGGAAAAATAGCTAATGCATGCTGGGCTTAATACCTAGGTGATGGGTTGATACGTGCAGCAAACCACCATGGCACACGTTTACCTACGTAACAAACCTGCACATCCTGCACATTCACCCCAGAACTTAAAAATAAAGTTTGTCATTCAACTTGGCCACCAGTGGCTCCTGTTCTTTCTGCTTTTCAAGTGGCTTCATTTAAGGTTGATATATTATACCATGTGTTCTGAGTATCACTCCTTACTCAGTCCTCAGCACAGGGCTCTGTTCACCTGGAGAAAGGTGCCTTTTGCTAATTATTCTAAATACATCTGTTGGGCAACGTGTGTTGGGAATACTATTAGATAAGGTGATTAGGGAGATGAGGCCTCTCCGAGATGACATTTGAGTTAGCAGTGACAAGAAGAAACCCACCAGGAGAGGATTAGGGTGAAGCATGTTCTGGGCACGGTGGACATAGAGTGCAAAGATTTAATCAAGAGTCAGCAAACCTTTCTGTAAAGTGCCAGGCAGTAAATCTTTCAGGTGTTGTGCACCACCGGTCTCAGCTGCAGCTACTCAACTCTGCTTTACAAGGCAAAAGTAACCACAGACAATAAACAGATGGATGGTAGTATTCCAACAAAACTTTACTTGTGAACACTGAGATGTGAATTTCACATAATTTTCACGTGTCACAAAATATTCTTTTGATTTTTTTCCACCCATTTTATTTACACTTTTAATTTTTGAATTTTTAGTAGCGACAGGGTCTTGCTATGTTGTTGCCTAGGTTGGTCCGAAACTCCTGGTCTCAAGTGATCCTCCTGACTCCGCCTCCCAAAGTGCCGGGGATTACAGGCGTGAGCCACCGCGCCAGGCTTCCAACCATTTCAAAAGGTAAAAACCATGTTATAACATGGTTATAACTTCAGTTATAACTGCTGTTATAACTTCAGTTAGGTGTGCTGGGGTCAGGTCACACAGACCCTTGTAGGACATGGGAATACTCAGAATAAGGCAAAGGCCCTTTCCCCCTCCAAATGGAAAGCCATCAGGGCGGGCCAGGGTACCAAGTCTAGGAGGCAGCTTCCTGAAATTCACGGAAGATCATCAGGTTCGTTTTATTTTTTCCCCAGTAACAAGAAAGGACAAACGAACAAAAAGGCACGCACACACACACCGAGCCAAAGACAGAGAAGACGTGCCCAGGTTCACGCCGACGCCTCTCCGGCGCGCACCGAAGGTTTCAAAGTTGGGCGCACACCTGCTCCCAGCCGGAGCGCACCTGCTGAGCAGCACTCCAGCTCGGTCTCGCGAGAGCGGTGCAGGAGTAGTGGCCCCCACCCCCTCCCCGCCACCGACTCCCTCTCCCCGCCCCCTCGCCCAGCCTCCAGGCTCGGGCACACTCCCTGCTCCTCTGCCGCCCCCAGGAGCAGGCTGGGCCCGATGCGCGCTCTGTCTCCGCGCCCCCGCCCGCCCATCGCTCGCTTGCTCGCTCGCACGCACTCCCGGTAGTAATTTCACTTTGCCACGCGAGCTCCGCAGCCCCTAGAAATCCCGCCCCCCGGCCCTGTCCCCGGCCAGGTGCGCGAGCCTGCGCGCTCCTCCTCCGCCTCCTTCGGCGGGTCCCTGGCGCGCCGAGGCCGGGGCCCGGCTGGGGCGGCTGCGCGCACGGCGCCTCTCCACCAACCCGCTCCCCTGCAGGTCCCTAGCTCGCTCTCCATCCCTCTCCGGCGCTCCCTCGCTCCCCCCCGCCCTTTGATTGACAGGCAAGATGTCGGTGTGGAGCGAGGCAGGAGCTATTGCAGCAACCGTCACCCCCGGAGCCTGGCGGCGGCAGCAGCAGCAGCAGCAGCGCGGGGAGGAGACAGCAGCCAGCCGCAGTAGCCGCCGCAGCCGCGGGAGCAATGCAGACAGCACCTTGAGAACGCGCTAAAGCACTTCCAAACCGTGGACCATGCCGTGTCCCTGCAACTGGGAGGGGGGCAAACCAGATTTTTTTTTGACATAAAAGCAAGCCAGCCAAAAATATATAATTTTGTCCTTCAAGGAGCCGGTGTGTAAAGAGTGAGCGCTATTTTCCTTCTCCTCCTCCTCTCCCTCCTCCTCTTCTCCCTCCTCCTCTCTCTCCTCCTTCTCCTCCTTCTCCTCCTCTTTTTCCTCCTCCTCCTCCTCCCTAAGTATACAGACAGCATCACATCACCTGGTTTGCTTCTGAGAAACAGCATCTCTCCTTTTCAGGGACCAGAGACTCAGAGAGGAGACATTCTAATGGAGTCCGCTTGATCCCCAAAATAAAATAATAAATTTTGGCTCTTGTCCCCTCCTCCCACTCCCACCCCCTCAACCCTGTGTGAGATGTTGGATTTCTTCTTCATGAGACATTGTTGAGAAGTCGCAGTGGTTGGAGAGGCGGAGGGGTAGACTACCTCTACTCCCCCCCCCTTTTTTCTCTCTGGGAGGAGGAGGAGGGGAAGGGGGTTGCAGAGCAAGCGATGGATGAGGAAAACATGACGAAAAGCGAGGAGCAGCAGCCTCTGAGTTTGCAAAAAGCCTTACAGCAGTGCGAACTGGTCCAAAACATGATAGACTTGAGCATCTCCAACCTGGAAGGTCTTAGGACCAAATGTGCTACCTCCAACGACCTCACACAAAAAGAAATCCGGACCCTGGAGGTAGGTGTTGCCTACGAAAAAAAAAAAAAAAAAAAGCAATCCTTCTTTCCCCCTCCTTTCTCCCCACGGTCCCCTTTCCCTCTGACTCTGTTTATTGGGGGCTGGAGGTGATGGTGCGGGCAAGCAAGGTGGGCACGGTTTGCTTTTCTGTGATTTCTCTCCTTGCAAAGCCTGCATTGGATATCCTTTTACTGTGCTGCTGTCGTCTGCGCTTGGCTGGGTGGTGGTAGTAGTAGTAGTAATTGTTATTCTTTATTTATTATTATTGTTGCGGCTGTTACCGTTATCATTCGCTTCCCGGCTGAGGAGGGAGTTCTCTCTTTTTTCCGCTTGTGGATTTGTTTATATGCCATGGGGGCTTGTGTGCCGGGTAATACATTAAGGAGCTGCAGAGAACCCACGTGACCTTGCGCATTCTGCAGGTGGTCAAAAGGTGGTTTTTGCTCGCAGAATGGGGCCGCCTGTCATTGTAGACCTCTTCTTCTCTTGGCCTTCTTCCCCGCCCTCCTTTTGCTCCTTAGATTTTTTTTTTTTTTTTTTTTAAATCAGTGATACACATGTCAGGAGGCAAGATGCATGAAAAAAAATCCCTATGGAGCTACCCATTTCCAATCCAATCGTTTTGATGCAGTGAGCTGTTGCAGGCCTAAAACGTATAAAAGGAAAAAAAAAATATGCCTCAATCAGCACACATAGGTGGTGTAGGAGAATACTCCTGAATCTCAGTGGGGCTGCGAGGAAAGAGGAAAGGGGTCGGGGAGGAGGAGTTATCTTTGGCTTCTTGTAACATTCTCTCCCGCAGAACTTGAGGGGGAGTTTGTAACAGTTTTTTGGGGGAGTGGGATGGGATGAGGGATGGATGCAAAGTTACTCAGAAAGAAGATGGCAGAAATTAGTTTTTTCTGAAGGCCATTTGGTCAAAGGAGGAAGGTTTAAAGAGCCACAGGAACTGCCAAATGCCTGGTGTTCATGAGATCATTGGACATCTGCGTTGTTCAAAATGTTTGAAGGGTTCAACTCACTTCCTTCTCTCAAACCAACCCAGCTATACACATGGGTTGATTAAATTTCAGAACTTCCATTAGCTGGCATCCACCAAGGGTGGGGGCAGTGGGGCTGGGAGAAAAGGGGTTCCCCCTGTGGTGGAGTGGGCATGAGCAGTACTGAGACGTTCATCTTGCTTCTGGCACATGAGTTCCCAAGGCCTGAACTCGTCAGTCCCTAGTGAATCTTGTAGCTCTCCTGCCCCTGTTCTAGCCTGGATAGGTGCTTTTCTTGGATTCACTTTGGGTCTTTCTTTTTCTTCCGTGATTTTAAATTTGGCTGGATGTCAACATGCAGGAGGTCATCCCTTCAAAAGGAGAGAGAGAGAGAATGAGAGAGAGAGAGAGAGAATGAGAGAGAATGAGAGAGAATGCTGTTTGCTACCCTAGGATGCATGTCTGTGTGCACCTGTCATCTGGAAATGTGATCCTCAGAGACGAAATAAGATCAATGTCAAGGTGTATCGGGAGAGTGGGAATTGTGTTGGGAGGCACAGGTATTGCCTTTCCTGGAGCTTGGGAGAGCAGGTGAGGCCAGAGCTCTGCTGTTGGAAGAAAAAGTGTGGGATGTTCTGATCCAGCCTTCTGTCTCTGCCTGAACATTGCCCAAGAGCAGATTCTTCAGAACTGCATGCGGTCAATACATAACCCCAAAAAAGCCATCTGAGCTCTCTTCTGTTCCTCTGAGTCAGGAGTCCCAAATGCTAGTTTGTGTATTCCTGTGTAAATTTCTTCGAAGTTTTCTTTTTCTTTTTTTTTTTTTTTTTCTGTTTCAAACATGCTCCATCCTCTGATAGCTTCCTGGATGGGGATGTGCCGCAGTGGGCATTGCCTTCTTTCTGCATAGTGGTTTTCCTTTTAAACTGGGGGGATGGAGGCACTGGTAGGATGGCTATGGGGGAGTTGCAGTTGTAGGAAATGCATCTGTTTTCAGTTCCCTCATCCCAGTATGCTACAGAGCATGCCAACCACTTTCATCCATCTTGCCCAGGGAATGGTCTTGAGCAATGATTCCAATTTCTATTTCCCAGATTTGTAGGGTTAGGGAGGGCCCCTGCAGAGGGGCTAGTAACTCAGGGTCCAGACGAGTCCAGCCAATCCTAACATTTGGGTGCACGGAATTTTCTAATTTTGGATATCAGAACCATATGAGGGTGCTTGTTAAAATGCAGAGTCTCAGCTTCTCTAACCCTAGAGATTCTAATTTAGCTGGGTTTAGCGAGAGGGCCAAGAAATCTGCGTGTAATAAACAGTTCAGGTATTTCTGACACGTTTTCAAATGGACACTTTGAGATGCTAATCCATTAGGAGAAAGATGTGATATTTCAGCTATTTAATGGTGAAAACTCACTGCTTGCTGACACTAATGCAAGGAATAAGTTGAATAGATGATCCCTGAAAAGGGTGATAATGAACAGCATTGAATAGCATGTATACACTTCTGTAGCAACAAAAATAGGCAAGGTGGACTTGGCCTTCAGGACGCATACTTCATGACAGAATAATGTGTATGTGAAATAATGATAAAGACCAAGTGGTAAATAATATGGGGGACAACGTGTGGGCCCATTAGGCCTGTTTTTGTTCAGCTGCATGAAATGGAAAACCCAATCACAGCAGTAAGGCAAATAATGGTTTCTCTTCATGTAACAAGAATTCTGGAGACATATAGCTGCTTCGGTTGGCTCAGTAGGTCAGTAATACCAGGGCTGATGTCTTTGGGAATTCTCATGGCTTTTCTCTTGTGGTTGCAAGATGGTTCCTGCAGCTTCAGCAATTACATCTGGGTTCAAGGTAGCAAAGAGCAGGACCTAGTGAGTGTAAAGGAATAAAGGGTGCCCCAGGACATCTCTTCCTCCTCACCTTGCAGATGATTTGATTATATCTTCTTGGCCAGAACTGAGTCCTAGCTGCAAGGGAGCCCGGGAGGTGGGGAAGTGGGAACACCACCACGATCGGCTTAGATGGATCATGATCCATTGCCTGAAATGACATGTTGCCACTCCATGCAAAATCAGGGCTCTGCTAGTGTGGAAGGAGGCACAGGTAGATATTAAGTAAGTGGACAGCCAGTGATGGCAGCCATGGCACATTATCAGAAGATATTTTGGTGGAAAAGAAAGTTCATGAACTTTGAGTCAGACTGATATAGTTGTAAATTCTATCTTTTCTTTTTATTTTATCTTGGGCTGGTGATTTAAGTTTTCTGATTTATAGTTTTAAGTTTTTGGCAAAACAGCAATAATTAAATAATATTTCCCTGCTTCAGAGGGTGGTTATAAGGATTGAAAGAGATAATGTTTTCAAGGGTCTAGCGCTATCTGGAACAGAGTGGCTGCAGGTGTTAATGAATGACAGCTGTGATGATGATAACGATTGGCATTACATGGTGTTGACTAGATGGCATGGAAGGGAGCAGTTCAGATTAGAGAGAGAGGAGGAGGAGCTTGAATAACATTTCCAAAGTATGTTCTGTAGAACCCTAATTCTGGGATGTTAGCATTTTTCATTCTTTCAACAAATGCTGACATCCAGGCACTGTACTTAATGCTGGTAGTTAATAAGTGTTCTGTGGACAAAACAAATTCTATGGTTAATAAGTTTGGGAAGAGTTGAGCTAAGCAAAGGGAAACAGGCATCTTTACTGCAGGACTTCTCAGAGCCTTTAATATGCTACCTATGTGTATTAGGCCTCCAAGAGAAAATAGAATGGAGTCTTGCTCTGTTACCCAGGCTGGAGTGCAGTGGTGCGATCTCGGCTCACTACAGCCTCCGCCTCCTGGGTTCCAGTGATTCTCCTGCCTCAGCCTCCCAAATAGCTGGGATTACAGATGCCCACCACCACGCCCAGGTAATTTTTGTATTTTTAGTAGAGACGGGCTTTTGTCTTGTTGGCCAGTTTGGTCTTGAACTCCTGACCTCAGGTGATCTGCCCGCCTAGGCCTCCCAAAGTTCAGGTGTGAGCCACCACACCCAGCCCAAGGATTTCTCTTGGGATTTTTGTTCCATAGAATATACCTGGGAAAACATTTGGCAAAGCAGGGAAACCTTCTTGGTTGGGGAGATGGGGATTTGGAGTGAAGGATGAGGAGGGTTTAGACTGCAGCAAAAGGGGAGAGCTTGCTGGACAAGAACAACGAACCAGATGAAGGTATTTGAATGCCATCATGGGGGCAGCCTAGAGACCATTTTGCCCAGAATGGAGGGTACCTGGTAGCCTGTCATAGGAAATGAATTTAGGCCACTAACTTCTGGGATCCAGCTAAAGATTAGAGAGTCAGACCAACAAAGTTTCATCCCTTTGCGGAAGGAGATAGAAGTCTTCAAAGCTTTTGGAATGAATATAATAGAAAAGTATAAGCTTTTTTGTTTTGTTTTTCTGAGGCAGGGTCTTATTCTGTAACTCAGGCTGGAGTGCAGTGGCGCAATCATGGCTTACTGCAGCCTTGACCTCCAGGGCTCAAGTGATCCTCCTGCCTCAGCCACTTGAGTAGCTGGGATTACAGGTATGCACCACCATGCTTGGCTAATTTTTTGCATTTTTAAAAATAGAGACAAGGTTTTGCTACGTTGCCCCAGCTGGTCTTGAACTCCTGGGCTCAAGCGATTCACCTGCCTTGGATGGCAGCCTACAGCAGGGGCTGGCAAACTTTTTCTGGAAAGGGACAGATGGTAAAGAGTTCAGGCTTTGTGAACCCTGCAATTTTCATCAAAGCTACTTGACTCTGTGCTGCAGCATGCGGCAGCCATGGGCAGTACATACATGAATGGGTGGGGCAGTTTTCTTTTTCTTTTGAGACAGGGTCTCACTCTGTTGCTCACGCTGGAGTGCAGAGGTGTGATCTTGGCTCATTGCAACCTCTGCGTCCCAGGTTCAAGCGATTCTCTTGTCTTGGCCTCCTGAGTAGCTGGGATTACAGGCCTGCGCCATCACACCTGGCTAATTTTTGTATTTTTAGTAGAGATGGGGTTTCAGACCAGCCTATTGGCCAGGCTGGTCTCAAACTCCTGACCTCCAGTGATCCGCCCACCTCAGCCTCTGAAAGTGCTGGGATTATAGGTGTGAGCCATCAAGCCCAACCTGGCGGGAGGCAGTTTTCTAATAAAACTTTATTTATGGACCCTGAAACTTGAAATTGATATACTTTTTGCATGTCATGAATATTTTTCTTTTGTTTTTTTTTTATATTCATAGTTGTACAAACTGTAGTTTCTGGGCCTTACAAAAACAGGTGATGGTGGCCAGGCACAGTGGCTCACGCCTGTAATCCCAGCACTTTGGGAGGCTGAGGTGAGTGGATCACTTGAAGTCAGGAGTTCGAGACCAGCCTGGCCAACATGGCGAAACCCCGTCTCTACTAAATATACAAAAATTAGTGGGGCACGGCAGCGGGTGCCTGTAATCCCAACTACTCGGGAGGCTGAGGCAGGAGAATCACTTGAACCCCGGAGATGGAGGTTGCAGTGAACCAAGACTGCGCCACTGCACTCCAACCTGGGTGACAGAGGAAGACTCCATCTCAAAAACAAAAAGCAAAACAAAACACTAAAAAACAAAACCAAACCAAACCCAGGTGATGAGTCATATTGGGCCCATGGGCTGTAGCTTGCTAATCCCTAGACTCTAGGACGGATGTGAGGGGAGAAACTCTGAAAGACAGAGACCACCCTAACGTGAGCAAGTGACACTAGAATGGGAGAGTACTAGCCAAGTAGAAGTAGTTCTGAGCTGGATTCT
The DNA here is from genome assembly GCF_047675955.1 of Chlorocebus sabaeus. NCBI lineage: Eukaryota > Metazoa > Chordata > Mammalia > Primates > Cercopithecidae > Chlorocebus > Chlorocebus sabaeus. Next base: position 115,118,323 of record NC_132914.1, on the reverse strand, counting down.
GTTTTAGTTAAATTGCAAGGGGAAAAAAATATTAGGAGTTGGGGTTGGACAAGTATAGAATCTCCTTGTATAGCAAGGGTATCGTAGCTTTTTTTTTTTTTTTAGAGACAGGGTCTTGCTCTGTCACCCAGGTTGGAGTACAGTGGTGCGATCATAGCTCACTGCAGCCTTGAACTTCTGGGCTCAAGCCATCCTCCTGTCTCGGCCTCCTGGGTAGCTGAGACTACAGGCACATGTCACTGCACCCAACTAATTTAAATTTTGTTTTATAGAGACGGTGTTCTGCTTTGTTGCCCAGGCTGGTCTTAAACTCCTAGCTTCAAGCTACCCTCTTGTCTTGGCCTCCCAAAGTGCTGAGATTACAGGTGTAATCACCACGCCCGGCCTCCTGTCGTTTTTTTGCTCTTCATATATTCCATCTCAATTTTCTATTGCTGTGTCATGAACTATCTTTAAACTTAATTTTGTTTGGAAAACTTTGGGCTTAAGACAACAATTTGTTATTTTCATGATTCTGGGGGTTGGGCTTGGCAGGAGGGTTCTGCTGGTCTTGCCTGAGCTCCACTCATGTGGCCACGTTCAGCTGGAGGAGGACAGGAAAGCTGAGACTTTCTCTCCCTGTGACCTGGTGGTGTGATAGCTTGGGTTTCTTACAGGTCTCCAGTATTCCTAGAGAGCAAGAGGGAAAGTGGCAAGGGGTCTTAGTATTTGGAAATCACAGAATATTACTTCCATTGGAGTTGTGAGATAATGTAAGTCCCATGGCCAGTCTGGGCATAGAGGATGGGGAAATAGACTCCCATCTTGGTCGGAGAAGCTTCGAAGTTAGTGTATTAATTAGGACAGACTATAAGACATAGACCCCTAAATGCCCTTTTCTTGTTCACTAAACAGTCCAAGGAGGGTGTTCTTGGTTGGCAGGTGGTGGGCCATTCTCTCATGCTCCAGACCCCTTCCCCTCTGCAGCATTATCATTGGTGCATCTAGAAGGGGGAGAAAGTGCAGAGAAGACAAGCCTTATTTCCCAAAGTTGCCCTCATCAGTGCATTCCCTTATGCTTGCATTTCCTTAGCGAGCATTCAGTCACAGCACTGCAAAGAAGATGGAGAATGAAGTTTAGCTGTGGGCTCAGGAAGAAGAGAGAATAGGCTGGTGTGGTGGGTCACGCCTATAATCCTGGCACTTTGGGATGCCAAGGTAGGAGGGTTGCTTGAACCCAGGAGTTCGAGACCAGCCTAGACAATGTGGTGAAGCCCCATATCTACCAAAATACAAAAATTAGTCAGGTGTGGTGGCACGTGCCTATAGTCCCAGCTACTCGGAAGGCTGAGGTGGGAAGATGGTTGGAGCCTAGAAGGCGGAGGTTGCAGTGAGCCGAGACTGTACCACTGCACTCCAGCCTCGGTGACAGAGTCAGAACCTGTCTTTAAAAAAAAAAAAAAAAGAAAAAGAAAAAAGAAAGAAAAAGAAAATAGTGTTTGCTGAATAGCTAATAGTCTCTGCCACAGCTAATGATAAGCTGTCATATCAGTTATGTATTGCTAGAGAACAAGCCACCTCAAAACTTAGTAGCTTAAAACAATCATCATTTGCTCAGGTGCCTGCAGTCAGGTATGGACTTAGCTGGCCAGTTCTGCAGGTCTTGCCTGAGTCACTTGTGGTTGTGTTCATCTGATGGCCTGACTGTGGCTGGAGAGTCCAAGATGGCCCTGCTCACATGGCTGGTGGTTGGCTGCAGTGCCTCACTTCTCTGCTCCCCCCATGGCTTTTCTGGCAGGATAGCCCAGGTTTCTTACATGGTGGCAGCAATGGCGTTCCCAGAGGACAGGCCTCAGTGCACAAGCCCTTCCTAAGCCTTGGTTCTGCAACCTTTGCTAATGCCCTCTTCGCCAGAGCATGTTACATAGATAAGCCCAGAGTCACCGTGGCTATGGATTCCAGGAGGTGTGGTTTATTGGGGGTCTAGTGAACAATCCAGTGTCACAATATACCACAGCCATGAAAATTAACCAAAACAAAAGGAGCATAGGAGAGCAAGGGAAAGATATGGGATGATCAGCAAAGGCTCCTTCATGGAGGTTTTACTAACTCCAGGAAGCAAGCCATGAAATATATGGGGGAAGAGTGTGCCAGGCAGAGGGAACAGCGATGCAAACTTCTTCGGTGGAACATGCTTGGCATGTTGTTGGAATCCCAAGGAGTCCACTGTGGTTGGAATGCAGGGAGTGGGCAGGGAAAGGATGAGGAGGGACAGAGTGGGAGATGGAAGCTGGTCATCGGGGGCTTTGCTAAGACACTAAGGTACTTGAAGTTTTTTTTTTTTCTTTTGAGATAGTGTCTCACTCTGTAACCCAGTTTGCAGTGCAGTGGCACCATCATGGCTCACTGAAGCCTCGACCTCCCAGGCTCAGTCCTTCCTCCCACTTCAGCCTCCTGAGTAGCTGGGACTGCAGATGTGCATCACCACGGCTGGCTACATTTTAAAATTTTTTGTAGAGATGGGGTCTCCCTATGTTGCTCAGGCTGGTCTCCAAGTCCTGGGCTCAAGTGATGCTCATGCCTCAGCCTCCCAGAGTGCTGGGATTACAGGTGTGAGCCATCATGCCCAGCCTTGGATTTTTGTTCTAACTGTGATAGAAGCCCTTTGAACCAGGGGTTATGTTTTTAAATGATCTTCTGATTGCTGCCGGGTAAACAGACTGTAGGAGGTAGGCATGAGAGCAGGGAGACAGGTTGGTAGTGACTGTGGAAGTCCAAGCCCTCAATGACTGTGCTTTTGACTGGTATGATTGTTTTGGGGTGGACGGGGCAGGTGGCTGGATTCAGAAGGTGAAGTATGTGGACGGTGCTGATGGATCTGTTGTGGCGGTGAGGGAGAATCAAGAATCAAAGATTATTCCTAGGTGTTTGACTCAAGTGCTGGGAGAATGGGGGTCCCCTTGTTTGAAATGTGAAGACTGGAAGTGGGATAGATTGGGTTTGACAGTCAAGTCTTGTTTGACATGCTACATTCGTCAGGTAGACAGCTGGATGTGTGAGCGTGGAGCTCTGAGAAAGCCCAGAGATACGAAGTTCACTTAATGGGCCGTGAACCAATTTTTCAAATTATTAAATTATTATTGTTTAATTAGTACATAATGTACATATTTTCAGGGTACATGTGATATTTAAATACATTCATATAATGTATAATAATCAAATCTGGGTAACTGGGCTATCTATCACCTTAAATGTTTATCTTTTCTTTATACTGAGAACATTCAGACTATTCTCTTCTAGCTATTTTGAAACATACAATAGTTTATTGTTTACTATAATCACTCTACTGGTTTATTCAACACTAGTTCTTATTTTTTCTGTATATCTGTATAAAGTATTATTTGTAATGGCTGTATAGTATGACACGGATGCCCCATCATTTCTCACTTTATTTTATTTTGAGACAGAGTCTCACTCTGTTGCCCAGGCTGGAGTGCAGTGGTGTGATCTCTGCTCACTGCAACCTCTGTCTCCCGGGCTCAAGCAATTCTTGTGCCTCAGCCTCCCGAGTAGCTGGGATTACAGGCACGTGCCACCACACCCAGCTAATTTTTGTATTTTTAGTAGAGACGGAGTTTCACCATGTTGGTCAGGCTGGTCTTGAACTCCTCACCTCAAGTGATCTGCCTGCTTAGGCCTCCAAATTGCTGGGATTACAGGTGTGAGCCACCGTGCCCAGCCACCATCATTTCTTTAACCAAAATTCTATTGTCATGTGCTTATGTTCATACTTTTATGTTTTTATAACAATGCCACAGTGGATTCCTTGTGGCTAATTCTTATTTTCAGCTCCTAGAAATGGAACTGCTGGATCAAAGGATATGCAAAAGTTTAGGACTTTCCACAGGTTTTGCCAAGTTGCCCTTCACCAGCAGTGTTGGAAAGGTTCATTTCCCATACCCTCAGCACAGGTGTATATTTTATTTTATTTTTTGAGTGTGAGTGTTTTGATGTCTAAGAGCTGAGGGTTAAGGAGGCTTTTGTCTCAGGTCAGAATGTGATCTTTACTGTTTTTAACTGGGTAGGGCCTGGGTACCTGGGGTAATGGGGAATGCTTGGTTTTCTGCACAAAATGGTCAACCTCGGCTGGATGCAGTGGCTGACGCCTGTAATCCCAGGACTTTGGGAGGTCAAGGCAGGCAGATCACTTGAGGTCAGGAGTTAACGAACAGCTTGGCCAACATGGTGAAACCCCATCTCTACTAAAAATACAAAAAAATTAGCTGGCATGGTGGCACACGCCTGTAATCCCAGCTACTGGGAGGCTAAGGCAGGAGAATCACTTGAACCCAGGAGGTGCAGGTTTCAGCGAGCCGAAATTGCGTCACTGTACTCCTCCAGTCTGGGCAACAGAGTGAGACTTGGTCTTAAAAAAAAAAAAAAAAAAAAAAAAAAAAATAATCAGCCTGTGAGGACCTGGCCTTTTCCTTTTGCCTTGTGTTCATAAAAGGGTGTGTGTGTGTGTGTGTGTAACTCACAATTCTAACGCATGATAAATGTTACGTCTGAAGGGTTCACTCCTCCCTCTGGGTTTCGGAAGTGGATTCTAGCAGGGAGTTTGTAATCCATCACCTTTCAATAGGTAGAAAACTAGGAAGTCTTCCCACCCCCAGAGAATGGATCATTTCCTGGGCTTCTACCCATGGGGTCCTAGCTGTTGGGAAGAGGGATAGGGCCTGGCCTTCCTTCTTGCCCACCGTGTGCTGCTCTGGGTGTGGGGACAGGGGAGGTGTTGAGAGGCTGAGGAGGACAGGAGACACATGGCGGCTAGGAAGGAGGATGGAGAAGCTGAAGGATGGGAAGGGAAAAGGGACAAAAATAGGAGAAGAAAGTGAAAAAGTAGAATGATTTTCTTCAGCAGGGCTTCTGTGATGCTTGGAATGTCTTTCCAGTGGGTCGTGACCACAACCGTGGTGGTTGCTCCTTTACAGGCAGGTTTATTGAGGTTTAGAGTCACCAATTTGACCCAAACTGACTGAGTAAGGCAGCCGCGGACACAGGAAGAGACGGAGGTTTACTGCTCTCCTGTGGACTCCCCAAAGGTGAAATGACCCGGAAGAGAAGAAAGATGAGGATAAATGGAGGGCAATGGGGAAGTGTAGACGTTAATGGTAATGATGTGATTAGAGGTGGCAGCCATAGGATTAATGACAGTCACGATGATGGAATACTTACTCTGTCGCTAAAATGCTTTCTTTGGTGACTATTGTGGATGACAATTATTTGAGAGAAACAGAGAACTGATAGAAACAAAGTAGGGCATTCATAGAGACGGGAGGATGAGATAAAGAGAGGGAGATATTTTAGACCTGAGCTGTCCAGTGTAGTAGCCACTTGCTACATGTGGCCATTGACCAATGGAAAGACGGTGAGTCCTAGTTGAAATGTGCTGTTAGTGTCAAATACACACCAGATTCCAAATGCTTTTTTTTAAAAAAATTAAATGTATGTTTTAAAAGAGATGGGGTCTCACTGTACTGCCCAGGCTGGCCTTGAACTCCCAAGCTCATGTGATCCTCCTGCCTTCGCCTCCCAAAGTGCTGGAATTACAGGCATGAGCCACCACCGCCAACCCAAACTCTTAGTATGAAGGAAAAAAAAGTAAAATATTGCATTGATAATTTCTCTTTTCTCTTTTTAAAAAAAGAAATTTTTTAGCAAGACAAAGTCTTGCTCTGTCACCCAGGCTGGAGTGCAGTGGTGCAATCACGGCTCACTGCACCCTTGGCCTCCTGAGCTCAAGCAATCCTCCCACCTCAGCCTCCCAAGCGACTGGGACTACAGGTACATGCCACCACACCTGGCTAATTTTTAATTTTTTGTAGAGATGAGGGTCTTGCTATGTTGCCCAGGCTGGTCTCGAACTCCTGGGCTCAAGCAGCCCTTCTGCCTTGGCCTCCCAGAGTTCTGCGATTACAGGCATCACCCACCATGCCCAGCCTTGATAATTTTTATACTAACATATTAAAATGATAATATTTTAGATATACTGGGTTAAATAAAATATATTAAAATTAATTTCACCTGTATGCGCTTTCCTTTTCTTTTCCCCTGAGGCTACTGGAAAATGTTAAATTACAAGAGTGGCTCACTGTATATTGCTGTGGAACAGAGCTGTTTTTGAGCACTGAAGCGATTTCTCTGTTTTGCCATAATAGAAATCTTGGTCTTGATGAAGACTGAAAATCTGATCCCCCGAGAGTTACCAGGCAGCCATTGATTAAAGCAGTGGATGTATTCCAAAGATGGATGTGTTTGATTTTCCTGAACCAGAAAAGTGAGATCAAGACTCAGAAATAATAACCTGACTCCCTGCAAATTCAAATGGGTGCTTTAAGCAATATAGACTAGCAGTTAGGAGGGCTTGAGCTCTGAGGTGAGATTGTTTGGGTTCCAGTTTGGTTCAGGACTTAACTAGCTAAGTAACCCTGTGCCAAATGATCTCTCCTTTCCAAGCCTCAGTTTCCTTGTTTATAAAATCAGGATTGTGGCTCACACCTGTAATCCCAGCACTTTAGGAGGCCAAAGCAGGAAGATTGCTTGAACTCAGGAGTTTGAGATCAGACTGAGAAACATAGGGAGATAGCGTCTCTACAAAAAATAAAAAATTAGCCGAGTGTGGTGGTGCATGCCTGTGGTCCCAGCTACCTGGGAGGCTGAGGTGGGAGGATCGCTTGAGCCCAGGGAGATTGAGGCTGCAGTGAGCCAAGATCATGCCATTGCATTCCATCCTGGGCAACAGAATGAGATCCTGTCTCAAATGAAACAAAATGATCATTTTACATGAGGTTGTTATGTGATTAAATGGAATCACACATTCAGGAGCTGGGTAGAGCCGAGTGCCTGTCACATGGCAATTTTTTTTTTCTTGAGACAGGGTCTCGCTCTCTTGCCCAGGCTGGAGTGCAGTAGTGCAATCTCAGCTCACTGCAACCTCCATGTACTGGGTTCAAGCGATTCTCCTGTAGCAGCCTTCCCAGTAGCTGGGATTGCAAGCGCATGCCACCACACCCAGCTAATTCTTTGTATTTTTAGTAGAGATGGGGTTTCACCATGTTAGCCAGGCTGGTCTCGAACTCCTGACCTCAAGTGATCAACATGCCTTGGCCTCCCAAAGTGCTAGGATTATAGGCGTGAGCCACTGTGCCCAGCCACAAATTCTTAATAAGTCTTGATTTTGGAATTTTTGATGATCATCCCCGCTGTAGATTTGCAGGAGGGAGCTGAGGGTGCTTCAGCCCTGCGTGGTGCTGAGCTCTGCATTGCCATTTGGGGAGATACCGTCCTTGCAGTATCATTCATTTATTCAGTAAATGTTAGCTAAGCCCCCAGTGTGTGAGAAGAAGAAACCCATAGAAGGCCTTTATAGCATAGTGGCACACCCACTAGGCTGCAGGTGACAGAAGGAACAAGATTCCTGACACTCCATCTGGATCTTTGAATTTGCCCACAGATGACGCACCTCCCATCAGTGGCTAGCAGGCCTTAGTCTTTAAACCACATGCTCATCCTAACTCTAAGTTGGATAACGAAGTATGGAGTTGGGCCTTGCAACTTCTGTACTTGTCTTAAGCTTGCATGGTGAAGAGTTAAAAACTCTGATGTCTGAGCATCTGAAAAGCACATCCTGTAAAGGTAGGGGGAACCTTCAGAAGTTGTCCAGCCCCATCTTTGCCCAGTGTCCAGATTTAGGGTGAATGCTACCTCATCAGGCTCACCCTAAATGATTTTTTAAAATCAATTTTTTGTTATGGAAAATATACATAAAATTTACCATTTTAAGTTTTTTTTTTTTTTTTTTTTTTTTTTTTTGAGACAAGGTCTTGCTCTGTTGCTCAGGCTGGAGTGCAGTGGCGTGATCACAGCTTGCTGGAGCCTTAAACTTCGGCATTCAGGTGATTGTCCTGCCTCAGCCTCCTGAGTAGCTGGGACTACAGGTGTATGCCGCCATGCCTAGTTAATTTTTAAATATTTTTGTAGAGACTGGGTCTTACCATCTAGCCCATGCCAGTCTCAAACTCCTAGGCTCAGGTGATTTTCCCACCTCATCCCCAAAGCAGCATTGAGAATTACATGCATGAGTCACTGTGCCCCACCCATTTCAACTGTTTTTAAGTGTACAATTCAGTGGCCTTAAGTACACTTACAATGTTGTATAACCACCACCACTATCAACTTCTGAAAGGTTTTTTATTATTTTAAGCAGAAATTCTGTATCCATTAAGCAATAACTCCCCTGTACTGGCATTCTCTGGTCTAGTACCTGGTAACTGTCATCTTACTTTCTCTATGAACTTAATACTCTAGGTACCTTATGTAAGTAGAATCATATGATATTTGTTATTTTGTGTCTCACTTAGCATACAATTTCAAGGTTCATCATGTATCAGCACTTCATTCATTTTTAATGGCTAAATAATAGTCCATTGTATGCATAGTTGGCATTTTGTATATTCATCTGTGAAGTTGAACATTTTTTAGGTTATGTTCACCTTTTGGTTGTTGTAAGTAATGCTGCTATAATACTGATATACGAGTATCTGTTTGAGTTCATGTTTTCAATTCTGTTTGGTGTATACCCAGGGGCGGAATCATGGGGTTATACGGTAATGCTATTTTTAATTTTTTGAGGAACCACCGCGATGTTTGCCACAGTGGCTGCAACCCTTTTACATTCCCACCAACAATCCAGCAATTTCTCTACATCCTTGATGACTTTTATTATTTTTCATTTTTAAAATTATAGCCCTCCTGGTGGGTATGAAGTAGTATCTCATTGTGCATTTGATTTGCGTTTCCCTAATGACTAATGATGTTGAACATCTTTTCGTGTGACTGTTGGCCATTTGTGTACCTTCTTTGGAGAAATGTTTGCTCAACTCCTTTCGCAAGACAGCTTTTAAAAGTTTTTTTTTTTTTTTTTTTGAGATGGAGTCTCACTCCATTGCCCAGGCTGGAGTGCAGTGGTGCAATCTCGGCTCACGGCAACCTCTGCCTCCCAGGTTCAAGCGATTCTCCTGCCTCAGCCTCCTAAGTAGCTGGAATCACAGGCGTGCACCACCATGCCTGGCTAATTTTTGTATTTTTAGTAGAGGTGGGGTTTCACCATGTTGGCCAGGCTGGTCTCGAACTCTTGACCTCAGGTGATCCTCCTGCCTCCAGCTCCCAAAATACTGGGATTACAGGTGTGAGCCGTTGTGCATGGCCAAAAGTTGTTTTTTTTTTTTTTTTTTGAGACGGAATCTTGTTATTGCCCAGGGTGGAATGTGTGGTGGGGCAATCTTGGCTCTTTGTAGCCTCCGCCTCCTGGGTTCAAGTGATTCTCCTGCCTCACCTTCCCAAGTAGCTGGGATTACAGGCGCCCGCCACCACACCAGGCTAATTTTTGTATTTTTAGTAGAGACGGGGTTTCATCATGTTGGCCAGGCTGGTCTTGAACCCTTGGCCTCAGGTGATCCGCCCACCTCGGCCTCCCAAAGTGCTGGGATTACAGGCATGAGCCACCATTCCCGGCCCTAAACGTTTTTTAAATTTTTTCAGCTTTTCTGAAGCATACGTAACAAATAAAGTGCATGCATTTAAGGTGTACAATATGGTGATTTGATAATCTATCGTGGAATGATCACACAGTTAAGTTAGTTAACACATTCATCACCTCACAGTTGCAGTGTGCGTGTGTGTGTGTGTGTGTGTATGTATGTGTGTGATGAGAACATTTAAGATCTACCCTCAGCAAATTTTAAGTATGCGGTATAGTATTATTAACTCTAGTCACCACGTTGTATGTTAGATCCCCAGAATTTATTCATCTCATAACAGAAAGGTTGTATCCTTTGACCAATATTTCCCCATTTTCTCCTCCAGCTCCTGGCAGCCACCATTGTTCTCTATTTCTATGGGTTTGACTTTTTTAGATTCCACATACAAAATCATACTGTATTTGTCTTTCTCTGCCTTATTTCACTTAGCAGAATGACAGGGCAGCCTTTTGATCTCCTTGTGATGGTTAGAATTGTCCTCCTTCTGTTGAGTTGGATTCACTCCCTGGGAACCTCCTTCCTTTGATTTTGCTCTCTGGAGAACAGGGAATGAGGCCAGTCCCTCCTTTAGTTGAGGAAATAGTCTTAAGAAGACTAGATCTGGAACCTACCAGGTAGAGACAAGAGATGGCCACTCCCAAAGACCTCTGATGAGTCTCTGATCCAAACTTCGCAGCCAGCATCCCCCTGCTCTCCCCTGCTCTCCCCTGCTCTGTGTGAGTTCCATTCTTATCCATCTGGGGAGGTCTGGAGTTGTTGAAATGGTGAATTTCCCTTTGTCTGTCCACCTCCCCTACCCAGAGTATCACACTAATCAGAAATAGTCATGAGTGTTTCTCTGTGTGCCCACCCACAAAGGCACTGGGGTGATCCTTGTTCAGGAGTGGTGGCTTGGACTTGAGCACTGAAGCCAATAGGTATAAAAGAACTTGTTAAGTGGGTATTTAGGGACGTTGTTTTTATCAGGAGGCAGAGCAAGTTTAGATGCCACCGTTTTTATTTTATCTTTATCTGACTTGGAGAAGCCGTGTTTTGTGATAAACTCAAAAAGAAATATGCTTAAAACCTAAGCTGCAAGAATGAGTTTCTACCACCAGCTCTAAAGAAAGCCCTCTTAGAAGAAGCGCTGGTTGTGGCCGGGCGCGGTGGCTCACGCCTGTAATCCCAGCACTTTGGGAGGTCGAGGCAGGTGGATCACGAGGTCAGGAGATCAAGACCATCCTGGCTAACACGGTGAAACTTCATCTCTACTAAAAAGACAAAAAATTAGCCGGGTGTGGTGGCGGGCGCCTGTAGTCCCAGCTACTGGGGAGGCTGAGGCAGGAGACTGGTGTGAACTGGAAGGTGGAGCTTGCAGTGAGCCGAGATCACGCCACTGCACTCCAGCCTGAGCAATAGAGTGAGACTCCGTCTCAATAAATAAATAAATAAGAAGAACCGCTGGTGGGCAGGACCTTCCTTAATTACTCTCACACTTACCTAATAGCTTGTACTGGGAGAATAGAAGTGAATGCTAAATAATTTTGTTTTTCCCCAATATATATTTACTTTTTTTCTTTATTATTATTATTATTATTATTTTTACAGAGTCTTGCTCTATCACCCAGGCTAGGATGCAGTGGTGTGACTTTGGCTCACTGCAACCTCTGCCTCCCGGGCTCGAGTGATCCTCCCACCTCAGCTTTCCAAGGTTGCTGGGACTATAGGTGCACACCGCCACCCCCGGCTAATTTTTTTTGTCTGTATGTTTTGTGGAGACGAGTTTTGCCATGTTGACCAGGCTGGTCTCCAGCTTCTGGGTTCAAGCGATCCACTTGCCTCAGCCTCCCAAAGTCTAGGATTACAGGCGTGAGCCACTGTGCTTGGCCTCAACATTTATGTAAAATTTCAAATGTACAGCAGTTGAAGGTACTTTACAGTGAGCATCTGCCCCCTGGTACCATTAACATTTTGCTCTCTTTGCTTTATTACATATCTATTCATCTATCCATCCCTCTGTCCATGAATCTATCTTATTGTTTGATGTATTAAAAGTAAACCACAGTCCGGGCGCAGTGGCTCATGCCTGTAATCCCAGAATTCTGGAAGGCCAAGGCGGGCGGATTGCCTGAGCTCAGGAGTTCGAGACCACCTGGGGCAACATGGTGAAACCCTGCCTCTCCTAAAATACAAAAAATTTGCTGGGCATGGTGGTGTGTACCTGTAATCCCAGCTACTCATGAGGCTGAGGCAGGAGAATCTCTTGAGCCCAGGAGGCGGAGGTTGCAGTGAGCCGAGATCTCCCCACTGCACTCTAGCCTGGGCAACAGAACGAGACTCCATCTCAGTAAATAAATAAATAAATAAATAAATAAATAAATAAATAGCTAGCAAACATCAGTGCATTTCTGTCTGTATATGTCGGTATATTTATCATTAATTAGAGTTCAATATTCATTCTTTTGATGTAAAATGGACAAACAATGAAACATACAGATCTTAAGCATATACTCACTGAGTTTTGGCAAAAGGATACACCACTGTAACCTAAACCTGCATCAAGATATAGAACATTTACCATTATGTAGCTAATTCTCCCTCTACCTTCAAATCAACCAATTTTCTGATTCTTTTTCCACCATAGATTAATTTTGCCTGTTCTTAGGCAAAGAACTGTATATAAATGAAATCATACATCATGTACTTTTTTATTTTTGACTTATTTTTGGGTGTACAGTCCTGTGAGCTTTAATTACTGGATATATTTGTGTAACTACTGCCACAATTTAGGATACAGAGTAGTTCTTTTACCCACAAAATTTCTTTCATGCTTCCCCAATATATTTCTGCTCTTAACCCCTGGCAACCACTGATCGATTCTGCATTACCATAAGCTTTGTCTTTCTGAGAATTCCCTTGCCCATGAAACAAAATTGTATTATTTATTTTCTTACCATTGAATGTTGAGAATTATTTATGTATCCTGGATACAATCCTTTGTGAGATATGTGAGTTGCAAATATTTTCTCCCATTCTGAAGGTTGTTTTTTCTCCCCTCTTAACAGTGCTGTTTGCAGAGCAAAACGTAAAATATGATAAAGTCTAATTTATCACTTTTAAATTTATTTGCTCATAAAATTTTAATTTTTTTACAATTTACATTCAATCTATGATTGATTTTGTGTATTAGGTTGGTGTAAAAGTACTTTTATATATAAAAAGTACTTATATATAAAAAGTACTTTTTATATATAAAAGTAATTGTATATTTATGTATTATATATATTTTATATTTAAACTTATATATATAATATATATAAGTTATATATATTATATATATGTTTATATATATTATATATATTTATTTATATATATTATATATATATGTTTTGGGCTGGAGTCTCGCTCTGTCACCCAAGTGGGAGTGCAGTGGCGCGATCTCAGCTTACCGCAACCTCCTCCTCCTGGGTTCTAGCAATTCTCGTGCCTCAGCCTCCTGAGTAGCTGGGATTACAGGCGCTCGCCACCATGCCTGGCTAATGTTTTGTATTTTTAGTAGAAAAGAGGTTTCACCATGCTGGCCAGGCTAGTCTGAAACTCCTGACCTCGTGATCTGCCTGCCTCGGCCTCCCAAGTGCTGGGATTACAGGTGTTAGCCACCGCGCCCACTCTTTGTCATTACTTTTAAAATGGCAAAAACTCCAATTACTTTTGCACCAACCTAATACATTTTGGTATATAGTGTGAGGTTTCAACCGAGGTTCATTTTTTGTGTGTGTGTGCTTTTGTATGTACAATTTTTTTCAACACCATTCATTGTAAAGCTGATTTCTATCTCCACTAAATTGCCTTTACACCTTTGTAAGAAAATAATTGTCTATATTTGTATCTATTTCTGGACTCTGTCCTGTCCCACTGATCTTTGTGTCTATTCCTTTGTTAATATCACATTTTTGTGATAACTGTAGCTTTATTGTAATTTTTTTTTTTTTTTTTTTTTGTATTTTTAGTACAGATGGGGTTTCACCATGTTGGCCAGGCTGGTCTTAAACTCCTCACCTCAGGTGATCCACCTGCATCGGCCTCCCAAAGTGCTGGGATTGCAGGCATGAGCCACTGTGCCTGGCCTATTGTAATTATTAAAATTGATCAGTCAAATCTAGGTAAGGGATGAAAAAAATTGAATAGTGTGAGTTCCACCTTTATTTTTCTTTTTCAAAAATTGTTTTAGCTATTTAGTTCTTCCGTATTTTTATATAAATTTTAGGCCAGCTTGTCTATCTATATCTACAATAAAAATCTGATTTTTATTGCAATTGCATTAAAAATACCTGTACCTCAATTCAGGGAGAATTGACATCTTAACTATATAAAATCTTCCAATCTGTGAACATGGTATGTCTCTCCATTTATTTAAGTCTTCTTTTCTTTCTTTTATCAGCATTGTATAGTTTTCAGCATATAGATCCTTAACATGTTTGGTTAGACTTACACCCAAGTGTTTGATATATGTAAATGTATTTACTTTAAAAATTTTGATTTCCAATTATTTTTAGTATTAAAAATATAATTGATTTTTGTCTTGACCTTGTATCCTGTGACCTTGATAAACACACTTATAAGTACTAGGAACTATTCTCCCCTGGATTTAATGGATTTTTCTACATAGATAATCATGTTGTCTGATAATAAGGATAATCGATTTTTTAAAAATTTTATTTTATTTATTTTTTTATTTTACTAGTCAGGATTTTCATTATAATGTTGGATGGGAATAGTGGGAGTAGATATCCTTGCCTTGTTCTCAGTCTTAAGGGGAAAGTGTTCAAATTTTCCACCATTAAGAATGATGTTAGTTTTTTTTTTTTGTTTTTTGTTTGTTTATTTGGGTAGATGCTCTTTTCTCTATAAGGTTAAGAAGCTTCTTTCTATTCTTGGGTCCTTGAGAGTTTTCCATAATGAATAGATACTGAATTTTGTCAAATGCTTTGTCCATATCAATTGGTATGGTCATGTGGTCCTCCCTCTTCTCCTCTCCTCTCCTCTCCTCTTTTCTTTCTTTTCTTTTTCTTTTTCTTTTTTTCTTTCTTCAGAGTCTAGCTCTGTCACCCAGGCTGGTATACAGTGGTGTGATCTGGGCTTACTGCAACCTCCACCTCCTGGGTTCAAGCGATTCTCTTGCCTCAGCCTCCTGAGTAGCTGGGATTACAGGCATGCACCGCCACACCCAGCTATTTTTTTTTGTATTTTTAGTGGAGATAGACAGGGTTTCACTATGTTGGCCAGGCTGGTCTTGAACTCCTAGCCTCAAGTAATCCATCTGCCTTGGACTCCCAAATTGCTGGGATTGTAGGTGTGAGCCGCTGCACCTGGCCCATTCTTTAAACTATTAATATGATTTATCTTCTGTAGACTTTTAATATGTTTGATTTAAAATTTTTGAACTAGCCTTGCATTCCTGGGATAAACTCCACTTGGTTATGGTATATTATTTTAATATACTGTTAAGATTTGATTTGTTAGTATTTTGCGGAACATGTTTTTTTGTCTGTATTCATGAGGGATATTCATCTGTGGTTTTCCTTTTTTATACTGCCTTTGTTTAGTTTAAGAATCAGGATAATACTGGGCCTAAGTAACTTTTTTGTGTTGGTGGAAAACTTTTAACTACAAATTCAATTTCTTTAATGTTTTTAGGATTATTCATGTAGTGTATTTATTCTTGGTGAATTTTAGTAGTTTGTGGCTTTTAAGGAATCGGTACATGTTATTGAAATTGTTGAATTTACATGCATAGAATTGTTCCCAGTATTCTCTTATTATCCTTTTAACGTCATGGGCTCTATGGTGATACTCCTCTTTTCATTCTTGATATTGGTAATGTGTGTTTTTTTCTCTTTTTTCCTTTGTTAATCTGGCTGGAAGTTTGTGATTTTAATTCAACTTTTCAAAGGACCAGTTTTTGACATCATTTATTTTCTCTAATGTTTTCCTGTCTTCAATTTCATTGATTTTCATTCTTATTATTTTTTCTTTCTTCTGCTTACTATAGGTTTATTTTACCCTTTTCTTCCTATTTTGTTGAGGCAGATACTTATTAATAGGTAAGACTTGAGAACTAGTTGACTTGAGAACTCTTCTGATGTAACTATTTATTGCCATGAATTTTCCTCTAAGAACTACTTTAACTGTATCCCACCAATTCTGATATATTTTCATTGTTTTCCAGTTCATAATATTTTCTAATTTCTTCTGAGGCTTCCTCTTTGATGCGTGTTTTCTTTTGAACCCTGTTGTTTAATTTCTAAGTGTTTGGATATATTTTATTATATTTTTGTTATTGATTTCTAGTTTCTTGGTTTCTCTGCTGGATAGGACCAAACTCACAGCTGATCCTGGGCCCAGGCTGTACACTGTTGGGGTTGTTGTGTTCGACCACTCATGTGGGCTTGGTGGAATGAGGATGGAGTGCCAGTGCTGGAGAGGTGCAGTGGCTTGTGTCCTCCAGAGCAGGGGGCATTCCAGAGGTGGCTCTGATCTCAAGATGGTGCCGTACTGTAGCAGCCTGGCTCATGGGGTCAGTAGGGGAGTGGAATGTCCACCTTGTGCTCCTAATCTGGGACAAGGAAGCTGCTTGAATTCCCAGCACCTCTCCCAACTGGTCTCACCTGGCTTGCAAGTACTGTGGGATTCTTCTGTAATAAGAACTATAGGTGTTTTCAGTGGCAAGAGGGGCTGGTTGGGTTCTTCTGCTTACCTTTCCCCACAACAGGAAGCCTCTCTGGTCTCCGGGCTGATCTGGGTGAGGAAGGTGGAGCTGCAGAGGCCAGTGACCTCCTCCCTGCCCTGCTGGACTTCCAATTACCAAAAGTATATCTCCTCTCCTTTTTTTTTTTTTCCGCACACCAGCACTCTCCCTTTGATATGCCAATCAAATCTTAGCTATTATTTCATTGCCTTGGTCCTTTCTTATGGGAGGATGAGTGCCAAGTGTCTTTAGTCAGCCATCTTGCTGACATCGCTCCTCTAGTTTTATTCAATTATTATTATTGTTATTATTATTTTTTTGGAGACGGAGTCTCACTCTGTCACCCAGGCTGGAGTGCAATGGCATGATCTTGGCTCATTGCAACCTATACCTCCTGGGTTCAAGTAGTTCTCCTGCCTCAGCCTCCTGAGTAGCTGGGTGGGAGTACAGGCACCCGCCACCACGTCTGGCTCATTTTTGTATCTAGAGATGGGGTTTTACCACACTGGCCAGGCTGGTCTTGAACTCCTGATCTCAGGTGATCCACCTGCCTCGGCCTCCCAAAGTGCTGGGATTACAGGTGTGAGTCACTGTGCTCAGCCAGTTTAGTTCAATTATGATCAATGAACACATTTCGTATGGTTTCAGTTCTCTTAAGATGTTTAAGGTTTCTTTTTTAACTCAGGATATGTTCCTTCTTGGTGAATGTTCCATGTGTGCTTGAAAAGAACACATGTTCTGCTGTTGATGGGAGGGAGTGTTCTATAAATGTCAATTATATCCAGTTGGTTGATGGTGTTTAGATCCTTGATATCCTTGCTGATTTTCTCTCTAGTTGTCTTATTGATTACAGAGAGAGAAGTGTTGATGTCTCCTACTGTAATTGTGGATTTGTCCATTTTTCTTTTTCAGTTCCATCTGTTTTGCTTCATGTATTCTGAGATATTTTGTTACGTGTGTACACATTTAGGATGGTTATGTCTTCTTGGTCAGTTCATCCTTTGTTGTTACTTAAAGTTCTCTTTAATCCCTGGTAATTTTCCTTGCTCTGGAAACTATTTTCTCTGATATAATATAGTCACTCCAGATTTTATTTTTTAGGTTTTAATTATTTATTTATTTTTTGAAACAGGGTCTCACTCTGTTGCCCAGGCTGGAGTGCAATGGCGAGATCACGCCTCACTGCATCCTTGGCCTCCCAGGCTCAAGCGATCCTCTCACCTCAGCCTTCTGAGTAGCTGGGACTACAGGCGTGTGCTACCACACTCAGCTAATTTTTAATTTTTTCTGTACAGGTGAAGGTCTTGCTTTGTTGCCCAGGCTGGTCTCGATCTCCTGGGCTCAAAAGATCTGCCTGTCTCGGCCTCCCAAAGTGCTGGGATTGCAGGTGTAAACCACTGCACCTGACCATTTTTTTTCAGGATTTTACAAACTGAGATAACATTTCACATAAAATTCAACCTTTTAACCATTTAAACTGTACAATTAAATGATTTTTAGTATATACTCAATGTTTTGCAATCACTACTATCTAATTGCAGAATATTTCTATCGCCACAACAAATATTTTTTACCTATTAGCAGTCAATCTCAATCCCTTTGCCCTCTATTCTCTGGCAACTACTAGTCTGTTTTCTGACATTATTGTTTTGCCTATTCTGAACATCGCATATAAATGAAATCATGCGATATGTGGCTGTGTTAGTCTGTTCTCATGTTGCTGATAAAGACATACCCGAGACTGGATAATTTATTTATTTATTTATTTTTGAGCCGGAGTTTCGCTCTTGTTGCCCAGGCTGGAGTGCAATGGCGCGATCTCGGCTCACTGCGATCTCTGTCTTCCGGGTTCAAATAATTCTTCTGCCTCAGCCTCCTGAGTAGCTGGGATTACAGGCATGCACCAACATGCCTGGCTAATTTTATATTTTTAATAGATATGGGGTTTCTCCATATTGGTCAGGCTGGTCTCAAACTCCTGACCTCTGGTGATCCGCCCGCCTCAGCTTCCCAGAGTGCTGGGATTACAGGCATGAGCCAATGCGCCAGGCCAAGAGTGGGTAATTTATAAAGAAAAAGAGATTTAATGGACTCTTTAAACCTTGTGGCTGGGGAAGTGTCGCTATCATGGCAGAAGGTGAAAGGCACAATCATGACGAGAGATGAAAGGCATGTCTTACATGGCAGCAGGCAAGAGTGAATGAGAGCCAAAAGAAAGGGGAAATCCCTTATAAAATTATCAGATGTTGTGAGACTTATTCACTACCACAAGAACAGTATGGGGGAAACTTCCCCCCGATTGAATTATCTCCCACTGGGTCCCTCCCATAACATATGGGATTATGGGAGCTACAATTCAAGATGAGATTTGGGTGGGGACACAGCCAAACTATGTCAATGGCCTTTTGTTTACAACTTTCACTTAACATAATGTCTTGAAGTTTCACCCATGTATCGGTACTTCATTTTTTTAATGACTGAATAATATTTTGTTGTATGTATATGTCCGTTTTGTTGATTCGTTCATCAGTTGATGGACATTTGGGTTGTTTCCACCTTGTGGCTCTTGAGAATAGTTTCGCTATAAGTTTTTTTTTTTGGCTAGTGGATAAGGACACATAAGGAGGAATGTCCTCTACAGCAAACTAATGTCCCCAGGTTCAGGCTGGTGCACAGTTAGGATCTCTAGAGTCAGAAGTTTCTTCTGTAGCTTTTGTAGTTGTACATGATGGTTCAATGTGACAATTCCAGGGAGCTCTTAAAGGCATTTGAGTGGCTATTCAGGTTATATAGGCCAGGTTATGAGTTGTTCATACTGACTTCAGAAATGGAGAAATTAGTCATTTTAATAAATTAATAGTCATTAAGGCAAAGTACTTTACTGTAGAAAAAACAGAATATATACTTAGTCAAAAAGAAAAATGAATACTGTTATGATCCTACTGCCCACATAGCAACATTGTTGACACCTTGTTA
This sequence comes from Chlorocebus sabaeus, assembly GCF_047675955.1. Lineage (NCBI taxonomy): Eukaryota > Metazoa > Chordata > Mammalia > Primates > Cercopithecidae > Chlorocebus > Chlorocebus sabaeus. The sequence continues at coordinate 115,099,042 of NC_132914.1, read as the reverse complement.
CAGGGTCTTACAGGGTTTTCCTCATGCAAACATGTATTTTTATGGGTCTTAAGAGTAACTGTGTGATATGTATTTTGTAGTCTCCGCATTTCCCCTGAAAAGTTGACTTAAGACATGAACGTCTTTCAGTGTCAGAACTATATTTTATAGCATTTCTAATGGCTATATAACATTCCAGCATACGATACAGTGTAACTGAGTTGAAAGACACCCTTTAGTGACTTAGATTGTTTCTCGTTTTTCACTCTCATAAACACAGCCTTAATAAATATTTTTGAAATGGAGTCTTTGTAAAGCACTCTTATTTGTTTCTTTAAGAAATATAGGCTAGGCAGGGTGGCTCATGCCTGTAATCCCAGCACCTTGGAAGGCCAAGGCAGAAGGATTGCTTGAGCCCAGGGGTTCCATTGAGACCAACATGGACAACATGGCAAAACTCTGTCTCTACCAAAAAAATACAAAAAAATTTAGCCAGGTGTGGTGGCATGCACCTGTAATCCCAGTTACTTGGGAGGCTGAAGTGGGAGGATTGCTTGAACTTGGGAGGTTGACGCAGCAGTGAGCCATGATCCCACTACTGCACTTCAGCCTGGGTGACAGAGCAAGACCCCACTACTGCACTCCAGCCTGGGTGACGGAGCAAGACCCTGTCTCAAAAAAATAAAAGAAAAAAAAAAAAAAAAAAAAAGAAAAAGGGAAAGAAAAAGAAATATACCTAGAGGGAACTTGAAAAATTGATCTTATGGAGATAGTGAATAGAGTGGTGGTTACCAGAGGCTGGGAAGAGTTTTGGGGGAAGGAGAGATGAAGTGGGTTGGTTAATGGGTCAAAAATACAGCTAGACAGAAGGAATAAGATCGAGTGTTTGACAGTGCAGTAGGCTGACTACAGTTGGCAATAATTTATTGTATATTTCAAAAAAGCTAGAAGAGAAGATTTGGAATGTTCCCAACACAAAGAGATGATAAATAAATGATAAATGTTTGAGGTGATGAATATTCTAGTTACCCAGATTAGATCATTACACATTGTATGCTTGTATTAAAATAGCACATGAACGCCATACAGTGTACAACTATTATGTATCCATAAAAATTAAAAGTAAGCAAAAAGAGAAAGAAATATACCTAGAAGTGGCATGAATACATGCACATAAGATTTTTGTTCATCTATGGCCTAATGATCCCTTGGAAAGAGCATTCTACTTCATAACCTTCTCAGAGTTTAAAAGAGCGGGCTGAGCACAGTGGCTCATGCCTGTAATCCCAGCACTCTGGGAGGTCAAGGCAGGTGGATCACTTGAGGTTAGGAGTTTAAGAACAGCCTGGCCAGCATGGTGAAACTCCGTCTTTACTAAAAATGCAAAAAAAAAAAAAAAAAAAAAAAAAAAAAAAATTAGCCAGGCGTGGTGGCACATGCCTGAGTCCCAGCTACTTGGGAGGCTGAGGCACGAGAATCATTTGAACCAGGGAGGCGGAGGCTGCAGTAAGCCAAGATCGTGCTGCTGCACTCCAGCCTGGGTGACAGAGCAAGACTCCATCTCAAAAAAAAAAAAAAAAAAAAAAAGTAAAGCCTGTGATTTTATAGCTTCAGGAATGACAACTGTAGAGGCAAATGTTTCAGATAAATCTGAAAGTTAATAAAAATATGTAAAGTCATTTTACTACATCTGTGCATCAACTGATCATGATGAGCTAAGAGGCTGGAAGCAGTCTTGGTTTTTAAAAAAATGTACACTTTGAGTTGAAATAAATAGATTTTGAATCATGTCAATGACAAGAAAGCCTAATTTAAGATGATTTTTTTTTCCCCAAATGGCATCAGAAAGAGGTGTGAGTTTTATGGATGAGGCTGCTTGATTTCTAGGGGGTCACACAGTGATTCTGGGGGCTGGGCGGGAAACCCACAGGAGGAAAATGGGGCTGGAATGGAATGTTTGGGGGTGACATGGAGGGGAGGTCATGGTGAACTGGGCAACATTCATTTAGAAATGTCAGGTGTTGGCAATGAATAGGATTTGGACCTAGTATTGTCAAGTATTTCCATTTTTCAATATAACCCCAGAAATAAAAATCTTTATTTTTTTCTTTTCTTTTTTGAGACACGATCTTGCTCTGTCACCCAGGCTGGCGTGCAGTGGCGCGATCTCGGCTCACTGCAACCTCTGCCTCCCGGGTTCAAGCGATTCTCCTGCCTCAGTCCACTGAGTAGCTGAATTACAGGCAACCACCACCATGCCCGGCTAATCTTTGTATTTTTAGTAGAGATGGGATTTTGCCATGTTGGTCAGGCTGGTCTCAAACTCTTGGCCTGAAGTGATCCGCCCGCCTCAGTCTCTCAAAGTGCTGGGATTACAGGTGTGAGCCACCACGCCTGGTCCACAAATCAAAACTTTAAGTGTGAAAATTTTCATTCCAAACACAAAATGCTATCAGAGTTTAAAAAAGCATACCCGTAGGTTGGATTCAGCCCATGAACACTTTGTGCTCTTTGCCATATTCCTTAAAAAACAACAAACAAAAATTTATTTTAATTTCAGTCTTGACTACTTGACTGTTTTAAATTGGTATTGAATGTGGTTGGTGAAAAGTGGCAAAAGGTTTACACATTATGTTTGTGAACACTGCAGTACACAACTGAATTCAATACCTGGGAAAAATAAGAATTGTTCTCATTCTTTCAAATACAGATGAAAATAAGGCTGATTGCGCCCCACGTTCGTGTACCTCACAATCAAAATACATGGGTTTCTATAATATATGTTACACATATGGATAGTAGAGATAGATATAAGTTGAATAAATAAATGGCTTGCAATTGCTCTGAGATACCTACAAAACAAAGAGTTGGCTGGGGTGTGAATAAAAGTTACCTAGAAATTCAACCTTGTCTTGTCACTGAAGATACAGCATTAGAGAGACCTCCCGTTAGGTTGATTTTCCAAGTAGTGGTATCTGTGTTATCCTTGGTGAAGTTACCTTGAGGCTAGAGCAACAATTTACAATCAGTGGTTCCTCAAGGACATCCAGTATCGATGTTTATAAGGGAATGTGACCGAGCCTTTGTTTCTGGCATAAACTGGTAATTATATTTGTGGTATTTCATAAAAAGCAGACAGTACCTCGTTGCCATCTGATCAAGAACCTCACCATCATGCCTGTTAATTAAAATGTGTGTGTGTGTTTTTTTGAGATGGAGTCTCACTCTGTCACCCAGACTGGAGAGCAGTGGCACGATCTTGGCTCACTGCAACCTCCGTCTCCTGGGTTCAAGCAATTCTCCTACCTCAGCCTTCTGAGTAGCTGGGATTATAGGCGCCCACAATCATGCCCAGGTAATTTTTCCATTTTTAGTAGAGACGAGAGTTTCACCACGTTGGCTGCGTTTCAAATCTTTTTTTTTTTGAAATGGAGTCTTGCGCTGTCACCCAGGCAATGGCGTGATTTCGGCTCACTGCAACCTCCACCTCCCGGGTTCAAGTGATTCTCCTGCCTCAGCCTCCCAAGTAGCTGAGATTACAGCCACCCGCCACCACGCCCAGCTAATTTTTTGTATTTTTAGTAGAGATGGGGTTTCACTATGTTGGTCAAGCTGGTCTTGAACTCCTACCCTTGTGATCCACCCGCCTTAGCCTTCCAAAGTGCTGGGATTACAGGTGTGAACCACTGCGTCTGGCCCAGCCATGTTTCAAATCTATACAAAAGTAGAGAGAATTGCAAAATGGACTCTTATGTCCCCATCAGACAAATTCACCAGTGATCAAATCATGGTCAATCAATGCCTCCCCATGTCAAAAATCTCCCTGGATTATCGTGAAACAATTCCCAAACCATTATTGCATTTCATCTTCAATACATTTCAATTATATATTTCTCATAAACAGTAAGTACTATGTTTTAAGCATAACCGGTGCTATTGTCACACCACCAATTCCTCAGTCAGGTATTTCCTGAAACAACAAAGTGAAATATTCATACACAAAAGAGGACTGTATTTATTGAAGTCATCACTGTGATTATATCTGCCTTGCCCTAGCTCTGCTGGCATTACTTAAAATATTCTTACACGCTGTCTTCAGTCACTTTACAGGAAAACAAGTCTATTTACTTTCTTTTTTATTTTTTTTGACCCCAGATGGTAGCATTTATTGTGTTTGCTTGACTGATTCCCAGTGATTTTTGTTGATTTAAAATGCATAAATGGTCCAGTCCGCTCTTAACAAAATGTGCTGCCGTTGATGATGATCATGACGATGTTCTGGACACAGTATCTGAAAGGGAATTCAACAAGCGGGGTCATAGCTTTGGTGTTGGGATAAGTATTCAGCCATGTATAATATCTACTTGGTGGTTATTTTTGTTTGTTTAGAGACAGCTTTGCTCTGTTGCCTAGGCTGGGGTTCTGTGGCATGATTATGGGTTCACTGCAGCCTTGAACTCCTGGGCTCAAGTGATCTTCCTGCCTCAGCCTCCTGAGTAGTTAAGACTATCGGGGTGCACCACTGTGCCCGGTTAATTTTTAAATGTTTTAGAAATGAGGTCTCTCTATGTTGCCTAGGCTGATCTCGAACCCCTGGACTCAAGTGATCCTCCCACCTCTGTCTGTCAAAGTGCTGGGATTACAGGCATGAGCCACCACACCTGGCCTATGATGTCTGCTTTGAAAGGCAACCTGGTTGATGAGCTCAGCATTCGTTCATTCCTTCATTTATTCCACTTTATGTTGAATGCATTAGATACACAAATGCAAGTCTGGCATGTATGGAAATTATGATGTACAAATATGTATTGCACATCAGGCACTGTGCTGGGTACTGGGACACAGAATACATGCCTTCATGTCATAGATCTGGTGATGTGATGCTAAAGCTAAGACCTGAAGGATGACGGAGTTAGCTAGAGATGAGGAAAGGATGTTCCAGGCAGCAGGAACAGTATGCACAAAAGCCTAGAGTTAGGAAATAGCATGGGGCATTTGAGGAACCAAATGAAGTCCAACATGGGAGGAGACTAGTATGTTTCAGGTTTTTTATTTTTCTTGAGACAGAGTGTGTCTTTGTCGCTTAGGCTGGAGTGCAGTGGCGTGATCTCGTCTCACTGCAACCTCTGCTTCCTGGTTCAAGAGATTCTCCTGCCTCAGCCTCCTGAATAGCTGAGATTACAGGCGTGCCTGGCTAATTTTTTTTTTTATTTTTTATTTTTTTTGCATTTTTAGTAGAGATGTAGTTTCTCCATGTTGCCCAGGCTGGTCTCGAACTCCTGACCTCAAGTGATCCACCCACCTCAGCCTCCCAAAGTGCTGGGATGCTGGGATTACAGGGGTGAGCCGCTGTGCCCAGCTCAGGCTCATCTGGAGACAAAGGGATGGGACCACACATTTTCCTGTCTTTAAACTGGGTTCCTTTGCGTCTCCTTCCTGCCTCATCTCCTTATTATAGGAAAATAAGGCAGTCTCATTTGCCAAATTGAATCAAACTCTCTAATATATGATCTCTACTTCTCAAATATGATTTGAAAGTATAACATTAATTTATTGGTCCCCTAAGGTAGAGGCAGGTTCTTTAACACCAGAACAAACACAAGCCACTTCATAATGATGATGATAATGATGATGATGATAATAATAATAATAATAATAATAATAATAATAATAATAGATGGGCAAGATCTTGAGAAGGGTAGGGTGGAGGGAGGGGAAATAAAATCAGGATAAAAGAGGTGGTGAAATGGAAATGCATCTGAAATCTCCTGCTTTGTGGTTTATGATTAACAGCAGGGCAGAAAATGTCTGTGCAGAGTTATGAAAAATTCATTAGCAGCATGCTACAGGTCTGAGAAGCTGGTCATTGTTTGATCAGATTAACGATAATAAGAGCAGTCTTAAATTAACTCAGATTAAGAGGAGAACTTTCCCCGCTACTATTTAGTCATATGTGTATAATCACATTTCCTCGCAGCCAGTTGCCCTTAGTTGTCTGCTAAGATGGTAGCTCGGGTCTTTACTAAGATGGAACCAAGAGGGGAGAGGGTGGGCTGAGCCCAAACGTCACCTTGAGGCTGGAGGCAGATGGAGGAGGCGTCCTTGGGCACCCTCTGGGCTCTGGCTCATGTTTGTCTAGTCTCCCAGACATCGCCCTTCTGTTTTTCAGACCTGTTTCCTTTTTCCTGGGTCGGCCTCATCCCAACTCATGGTTTCCCAGTATGGGGCACCTGCCATGTGGCGTGCAGTGTTCTAGGTGCTAGGGAGATACATCCGAGAGCAAAACAGGCCAAGAGCCCTGTGCTCTTATAGCTTATATTCTAGGTGGGGGAGACCGACAATAAACAAATAAAAGCTGTTTTCACAGTCACTGAATGGGGAAGCTGGCCAGGCATGGTGGCTTACGCCTCTAATTCCAGCACTTCGGGAGGCCAAGATGGCAGCATCTCTCAGGAGTTCAAGACCAGCCTAGGCAACAAAGCGAAGCCCTGTCTCTCAAAAAAATAAAATAAAATATTACTAATAAACTAGCCAGGCATGGTGGTGTGCACCTGTAGTCCCAGCTACTCTGGAGGCCGAGGTGGGAGGATCATGTGAGCACAGGAATTCACGGCTGCAGTGAGCCATGCTTGCGCCACTGCATTCCAGCCTGGGCAACAGATTGAGACCACGTCTCAAAAATAAAATAATTTAGGCCCAGAGTGGTGGCTCATGCCTGTAATCCTAGCACTTTGGGAGGCTGAGGCAGGTGGATCGCTTGAACTCAGGAGTTCAAGATTAGCCTGGACAACATGGCAAAACACCGTCTTTATGAAAAATTAACTGGATATGGTGGCTCTTGCCTGTGGTCCCAACTACTCAGGAGGCTGAAGTGGGAGGATCACTTGAGCCTGGGAGGCAGAGGTTGCAGTGAGCCAAGATCACACCACTGTACTCCAGCCTGGGTGACAGAGTAAGACCCTGTCTCAAAAAAAAAAAAAAAAAAAAAAAAGTTTAATAAATGGAATAAGGAAGCCATCAAGGATGATAGAAGGTTACAAGTACTATGGAAAAAAGAAAAAATGTAGAGCAAGCTTCATGAAAAAGGTGACATTTAAGCAAAGACTTAAAGGAACCGAGGGAGTGATCCCTGGGACCTCTGGGGGAAGCGCACTCAGAGAGAGGCTACCGCACATGCCAAGCCCCTGAGGTCTCCGAGGAACAGCCAGGAAGCATGTGTGACCAGAGTAGAGTGTTGAAGATGAGCTCAGAGAAGTGGGGTTGGACCAGATCATGGGAGCCTTTATTTATTTATTTGTTTGCTTGTTTGTTTGAGACTGAGTCTCATGCTATTGCCCAGGCTGGAGTGCAGTAGCACAATCTCGGCTCACTGCAATCTCCACCTCCTGGTTCAAGCAATTCTCATACCTCAGCCTCCTGAGTAGCTAGGTTCACAGGTGCCCACCACCACAACTGGCTAATTTTTATATTTTTAGTAGAGGTGGGGTTTCACCATGTTGGCCAGGCTGGTCTTGAACTCCTAACCTCAAATGATCCACCCACCTCGACCTCCCAAAGTGCTGGGATTACAGGCATGAACCACCATGCCCGGCCCATGAGAGCCTTTTAGACCAGCGTAAACATTTTGCCCCATGAAATGAGCACATCGGAGGGTTTTGAGCAGAGGAGGAGTGGGATCTGACTTGAGTTCTAGCAACATCTTTCTAGCCACTGGTTGAGTACAGACTCTAGGGGCCTGAGTAGAAGCAGGTGGATGAGTTAGAAGACTGCAAGCAGGGTGTGGTGGTGCATGCCTATGATTCCAGCTACTTGGGAGGCTGAGGAGGGAGGATTGCTTGAGCCAGGAGGTCAAGGCTGCAGTGAACTGTGATCAGGCCATTACACTCCAGCCTGGGCAACTGAGCAAGACAAGATCCCGTGTATAAAAAGAAGAAGGCAGGGCAAGGTGGCTCAGACCTGTAATCCCAGCACTTTGGGAGGTTGAAGTAGGAGGATCACTTGAGCCTAGGAGTTTGAGACCAGCCTGGGCAATGGAGCAAGAGCCTGTCTCTACAAAAAAATTAAAAAATTTTGCTGGGTGTGGTGGTGCACGCCTGTGATTCCAGCTACTCAGGAGGCTGAAGTGGGAGGATCCCTTGAACCCAGGAGTTCGAGGCTGCAGTGAGCCATGTTCATACCACTGCACTCCAGCCTGGGTGACAGAGCGAGCCCTGTCTCAAAAAGAAAAAACATTAAAAAATAAATAGAAGAAGAAGACTGTGGCTTGCACCAGGCCGGCGAGCCATGGTTGGATTTTGGGTATATTTAGAACTTACAGTGAACAGGATTTCCAGATGTTTTTGACCTTGCCTGTTGACTGATAGAAAATGTGATGATATTCACTGATTGTATTAACCTGAGCTCCTTTGTTTGCGAGTGTGAGAAACTTATCTCAAACTGGTTCGACAAAAATGGGGAGTTCTTTGGCTTGTGGGACTGAGATGTTCATGGGCAGCTGGCTTCAGCGTGGCTGGATCCAGGTATTTAACAAAGCAAAGTCTTGTCTCCACTTCTCAGTTGGGCTTTCGTTCTGGACTGCTTTCATCCAAACAGTCCTTACGGCGGCAGAATGGCCACTGGAAGTGCCACACTTGCATTGTATCACCTTGCTTGTAGGAAGAGCGTGATTATTTCTCAGTGGCTCCAACAAATTTCTGGGGTATCCTATTTACCAGTCAGGAGTGGTTCATTTCTCTACTCCTGGAGTCAAAAGGGAGCGGTGTTCTCGTGGGTCAGTTCTGGAGCCAGGGAGCGAGATCAGTCGCTTCCAAGCCCTGTGGACCAAGCAGGGATGTTCTCCAAACAAAAGCTGGGATGCTGTTACTCAAAGATAATAAGCTTGGCTAGAGGATACGGTAGATTCTGTTGTTCCAATGTAGCTACAATTCTTAATCCAGAATTCCAGCAAATGCAGAAAATTCTAAGTAGGACATAAGATCAAAAGGGTAGAGAACATATTACTAGGAATGTCTGGATATTCAGAGTGGGATGTTTCAGAGTTTGCAATGTCGGCTGGATTTAAATAATAGCTCTCGCTCCACTCATCCACTCTGAAGCCAAGTGTGGTCATACATCTGCCCTCCCCTTTAAGAGGCGCCATGTATCTTTTTTGGGATGGTGAGTGGATGGAGAACTGGAGCACGGTGCTGGGTCCCAGTTCTGCCACCCTCTTGCTGTGTGTCACTTGGGCAAGTTACATAACTTGACTGAGCCACAGGATACTGGGAGGATCAAGGGTAAGAAGCTTTTTGAAGTACTTGGGAAACTGGCCCCGCAAGTTAGGGCTTGGCTGTAGTGTGCCATGACCAGGAGTACTTTATGACTTTGCTGCTTATCGGGTTGCCTGATAAAATGTAGGATGCTCTTTTAAACTTGAATTTCAGATAAACAATGCATACTTTCTTAGTATAAGTATGCTTGAATACTGCACAAAACATACTTATACTAAAAATTATTTGTTGTTTATCTGACATTCTAATTTAACCAAATGTCTTTTTATTTGCTAAATCTGGCAAATCTAGGTGATCATAACAAGTGGAAGGTATTATCACCAACCACTCACTGCTCACCCCTGATAGTCACTTCATGCCAACATTGGGAAGAACCCCCAAATAGTAGACATCACTAATATTTTCAGATTGGGTGTGCATGATCTTTTTGTTCTTATTTATTTATTTATTCTGAGATGGAGTCTCGCTCTGTCACCCAGGCTGGAGTGTGATGGCACAATCTGGGTTCACTGCAACCTCCGCCTCCCAGGTTCAAGCGATTCTCCTGCCTCAGCCTCCTGTGTAGTTGGGTTTATAGGCACCCACCACCATGCCTGGCTAATTTTTGTATTTTTAGTAGAGATGGGGTTTCGCCATGTTGGTCAGGCTGGTCTCAAACTGCTGACCTCAGGTGATCTGCCCGCCTCAACCTCCCAAAGTGTTGGGATTTACAGGCGTGAGCCACCACACCCAGCCTATTTATTTGAGACAGTATCTCACTTTGTCACCCAGGCTGGAGTGCAGTGACGTGATCATGGCTCACTGCCGCCTCGACCTCCTGGGCTCAGGTGATCCTCTTACCTCAGCCTCCTGAGTAGCTGGGACTGCAGGTGTGTGCCACCACACCTGGCTACATTTTTTGTATTTTTTGTAGAGATGAGGTTTTGCCATATTGCCCGGGCTGGCTTTGAACTTGTGGGCTCAGGTGATCCTCCCACCTCAGCCTCCCAAAGTGCTAAAATTACAGGCATAAGCTTGTGTGCCTGGCCTGTTCTTATTTTTGACTGTAGTGTTATGATCAAGTATGAATTCTGGAATTTGGCTTTGTAAACATATGTCAACTTTATAACACCATGATTATCATTTTGAGATAGGTTTAATTAATTAATTAATTTTTTTGAGACAGAGTCTTGCTTTCGTCACCCAGGCTGGAGTGCAGCGGTGCTCTCTCAGCTCACTGCAACCTCTGCCTCCTGGGTTCAAGTGATTCTCTTACTTCAACATCCTGAGTAGCTGGGATTACAGGCGCCCACCATCATGCCCAGCTAATTTTAGTATTTTTAGTAGAGACAGGGTTTCGCCATGTTTGCCAGGCTGGTCTCAAACTCCTGACCTCAGGTGATCCACCCGCCTTAGCCTCCCAAAGTTCTGGTATTACAGGCATGAGCCACTACACCTGGCTAGGTTTAAGTTTTAGATAGCAGTGTTGTCTCCCTAAGTTACAGAGGCATAACCTTGGGCATAATGTCCTCCATGTCTTTCAATCCCCATCTGTAAAAATTGGATGTTTGCTCCTAATGTTGGCATGAGGATTAGACAATAGGTGCAAAGTGCTCAGCTCAGTGTCCTGTATGTGACAAGCACTCAATGTTAGCCACTGCAGTTATAGTAAATCTATAGAAATTAATCTGGCTGGTCTCGAATAACCTGGGTTCGGTTTTCCAAATGAACTTCTCAGCTCTATTTGGAAATGTTCTGGTTGTATTGTTCCTATGGGTTGGGCTCCGTGCCTAGCAGATTGAATTCCTAAAGCAGAATAACAAGATGCAGTCCTGAATCTTGACACGTACGAGCAGCTTTCAGCTCTAAATTGTTGGAAAGGGTGAGGGATGGGAAGAGAGAACGTCTGGCAGTGATTTGGACCGGGTTGTTCCTAGAATTGGTGGGCATGATTGTGGCAGTCTTGACTCAAGATTGTGCCCTACATCCAGGTGGGCATGACCTCATTAGCAAGGCAGATTGGATACAGGAGTGTGACCTGAATCCAAGCCATGGTGATGTCCTTCTTTTTGAGTCGTTCTCTGAAGCCCTCGTCCCTAACTATTCTTATCTATTCTTCACCTGCAGGCCCTGAACAATGGCTGGGATAGTTAAAAAAATGAACTCCCAGGTCATAAGAAGTGTTTGAGGGCTGCTCAGGAACAGGGCATGGACTGGGCTAGGCCAAGGTGCTATCTGTGTCTTATGCATGCTTCTTTTTGGTTGAGATTCTTTAAAATGAAAATATTTTTCAAGCTTGGTGTTTTTATCCATATGACACTTTGAGAGAAATGTTTTTAGATGTCTGTGGGAGACACAGCCGCTGAAGTCTCTGCTCCGCACGACTCTCTTGGAGTTTCTGTAAAAAGAGTGTGCTTGGGGGTTTTGAGATTTCAGAGCAGATCAAAATGTGCTGCTTTCTTCTTGAAATGAGCATTTACCAGTGAAAGACAAAATGTTTGGAAGATCCACATCAACCTTATTATTTATTTATTTATTTGTTTGTTTGTTTGTTTTCTTGAAACAGGGTCTTCCTCTGTTGCCTAGGCTGGAGTGCGGTGGTGCAATTTTGGCTCACTGCAACCTCCACTTCCTGGGTTCAAGCGATTCTCCTCCCTCAGCCTCCTAAGTAACTGGGACTACAGGGGCGCACCACCATGTCTGGCTAATTTTTGTCTTTTTAGTACAGATGGGGTTTCACTGTTGGCCAGGCTGGTCTTGAACTCCTGACCTCAGGTGATCCGTCTGCCTTGGCCTCCCAAAGTGCTGGGAATATAGGCATGAGCCACTGCGCCTGGCCTACATCAACTTTAGTATTAATCTCATAACTACAGTGAGAATGTATCTAGTGTTTACTATATGCTGGGCACTCAGTGAAGTTTTATGTATGTGGTTATCCAAAGTGTGGTCCATGGGTAGGTAGCATCTGTGCCACCTGGGAACTAATTAGAAGTGCCACATCTCAGGACCTGGCCCAGCCTCATGGAATTACATTTTAATACAACTGGGTGATTTCTGTGCATATTAAAGTTTGAGAACACCAGTTTAGTCCTCAGAACAACTCCAGTATAATGAAGAACAACTTCTTTAAAAATAATTTTTTTGGCTGGGTGCAGTGGCTCATGCCTGTAATCCCAGCACTTTGGGTGGCCGAGGCGGGCAGATTATTGGAGCTCTGGAATTTGTTACTAGCCTGGGCAACATGCCCAAAACCCTTCTCTACTAAAAATACAAAACATTATCTGGACGTGGTGGTGTGTGCCTGTAATCTCAGCTACTTGGGAGACTGAGGCACAAGAATCGCTTGAACCCAGGAGGCGGAGGTTGCAGTGAGCTGAGATTATACCACTGCCCTCCAGCCTGGGTGACAGAGTGAGACTCTGTCTCAAAAAAAAAAAATTTTTTTTTTACATTGAGGTATGCATACATAATATTTATTACTTTATCATTATTATTTAATTGTAAGTGTCCAATTCAGTGACATTAAATACATTCACAATGCTGTGTAATAACTTGCCACATCATCACCAGAAGTTTTTCATCATCCCTAGAAACTCTATCCTCATTAAACAAGAACTCTCCATTTCCCCTACCTCCTGCTCCTGGTAACATCTATTCTACGTTTTGTCTTTATGAATTTGCCTGTTGTAGGTACCTCATATGAATGGAATTAAACAGTATTTGTCCTTTTGTGTCTGGCTTCTTTCACTTAACCTAATGTTTTTGAGATTCATCCATATTGCAGCACATATCAATACTTCATTCTTTTTATGGCTGGATAATAGTCCATTGTGTAGATACACTGTGTTTCATTTATCCATTCGTCTATTGATGGACACTTGTGTTGGTTTCACCTTTTGGCTATTGTGAATAATGCTTGTATTAGTCTGTTTTCATGCTGCTCATAAAGACATACCTGAGACTGGACAATTTACAGAAGAAAGAGGTTTAATGGACTCACAGTTCCATGTGGCCGGGCAGGCCTCACAATCATGGCAGAAGGTGAAAGGCACGTCTCACATGGCTGCAGACAAGAGAAGAATGAGAGCGGAAAGAAAGGGGTTTCCCCTTATAAAACCTTCAGATCTTGTGAGACTTATCTGCTGCCATGAGAACAGTATGGGGGAAACCAACCCCATGATTCAGTTATCTCCCAGTTGGGACCCTCCCACGACATGAGGGAATTCAAGATGAAATTTGGGTGGGGACACAGTCAAACCACACCAATGCTGCCATGAACATTGGTGTACAAGTGTGTGTTTTCAAATCCTAGAGTATATTCCTACAAGTATTAACACTGTTTCTAACCTGAAGTAATTGAGATGCAGAGATGTGAAGGGACGTGTCTGAAGTCATACAACTATTTGGTGATGGTCCTGGGTTTCTGGGTTTATTTGTCCCCTTCCATTGATCCCAAAGGACACATGCGAGACTGCCTTAAGGCAAAGGATCAGTGTTTTCCTTCCTTTTTTGAGATGACAGTGTCAGCTTGTGGGAAAGGTTGGCATTGAAGTCTGCCAGATCTGAGTTCAAATCCAGGCACTTGCCTTTGCGAAGCATGATGTCGTAGGCAAATTACCTACCCAATCTCTGGCTCCATTTGCGATGCCTACCTCATGGGGATTGTTGAGATGATTAAAGGTGAAAAAATTAATTCAAGTGCCTGGCTTGTAAATATTCAACAAATATTGGTTTCCATTAAATATAAGGAGGTGCTTCAAAAAAATTAAATGTAGAATTGCCATATGGTCTAGCAGTTTTGCTTCTGGGTATATACCCCAAAGATTTGAAATTTTCAATTCAAAGAATTGAAAGCAAGAACTTAAACTGGTATTTGTTCACCTGTGTTCATGACAGCATTATTTGCAATAGCTAAAAGGTGGAAGCATCCAAAGTGTCCACGAACAGATACATGGGTAAATAAAATATGATCTACCCATACAATACCAAAGATATACCCATATTATGTGGCCTTACAAAGGAATGAAGGCCAGGTGTGATGGCTCATGCCTGTAATCCCAGCACTTTGGGAGGTCGAGGTGGGCAGATTGCTTGAGCTCAGGAGTTCAAGACCAACCTGGGCAACATGGTAAAACCCCATCTCTACTAAAATTACAAAAAATTAGCCAAGTAAGGTGGTGCACGCCTGTAGTTACAGCTACTCAGGAGGCTGAGGTGGGAAGATTGCTTGACCCCAGGAGGCAGCAGAGGTTGCAGTGAGCTGATACTGCACCACTGCACTCCAGCCTGGGTGACAGAGGAAAACCCTGTCTCAAAAAAAAAAAAAAAAAAAAAAAAAAGAAAGAAAGAAAGAAAAAAGAATGAAGTGCTGACACATTCTACATCATGGATGAACCTTGAAGACATGATGTTGCGTGAAAGAAGCCAGATCCAAAAGGACAAACACTGTATGATTTCAATTAAGTGAGACATCTAACGTAGTCGAAATCAGAGACAGAAAGTAGAACGGTGGTTGCCAGGGGCTGAGAGGAGAGGGCAGTGGTGAGTTATGGCTTCATGGGTACAGAGTTTCAGTTTGGGAGGATGAAAAGGTTCTATGCATGGACGGTAGCGATGGTTACACAACGCTGTGTATGTGCTTAATGCCACTCAGCTGTGCACTTCAAATGGTGTATTTTATGTTATATATATTTTATCAGAATAAAAAATAAGGGGGCAAGGAGGGCAGAATGACTTTCTAGATGCTAATTTTATACTAGTATGACTTTGCTTTCAAATACCAGCATTTAGTGGGTGCCTAGGAAAGGCCTGATTCCTTTTTTATTTTTTATTTTTTGACAGAGTTTTGCTCTGTTGCCCACGTTGGAATGCAGTAGCGTGATCTTGGCTCACTGCAACCTCTGTCTCCCAGGTTCAAGTGATTCTCCTGACTCAACCTCCCAAGTAGCTGGGATTACAGGCTCATGCCACCACACCTGGCTAATTTTTGTATTTTTAGTAGAGACAGGGTTTCACCATATTGGCCAGGCTGGTCTCGAACTCCTGACCTCAAATGATCCACCTGCCTCGGCCTCCCGAAGTGCTGGGATTACACACGTAACCACCGTGCCCAGCCAAGGCCTGGTCCTTTTGTTTTGTTTTGTTTTTTTGGGACAGAGTCTCGCTCTGTCGCCCAGGCTGGAGTGCAGTGGCATGACCTCAGCACACTTCAACCTTCATCTCCCGGGTTCAAGTGATTCTCTGGTCAGCCTCCCGAGTAGCTGGGTTTACAGGCATATGCCACCATACCCAGCTAACTTTTGTATTTTTAGTAGAGATGGGGTTTCACCATGTTGGCTAGGATGGTTGCGAACTCCTGACCTCAAGTGATTCGCCCACCTCGGCATCCCAAAGTGCTGGGATTGATTATAGGCCTGAGCCACTGTGCCCGGCCATGGTCCCTTTTATATATATATATATAGACAATCAAATCATTACCCAAAAATGATCTGTGTTGTGACTGGGTGCCAACGGTGTGCCAGAGACTGAACTAAGCACCTTCCATATATAGTTTCTTACCTACAACAGTCCTGGGAGGCAGAACATTACATTTGACAAATGACAAAACCCAGGCACAGAGAGATCAAGTAATTCCCCTAAGGACACAAAACTAGGAATTGTTGGAAGCAAGATTTCAGAACCTCAGTCTCTGCTGTCCTGTAGGCCATGCTGTGCCATCTCCCAGGATACCCGCTAATAGGCCGTCTAGCAAGGCCACCCTTAGAGTTTTAATTGTGCCTCCACATTGCAGGGACAGAGGTGGGTGGTGAAGGTCATTGGGCCGTCTCTGCCAAGAGCAAGGCCATCTGGGGCTGTCACCACTGGTGGCTCCTGGGCGATTTTTCTCCGCTGGATAAATGTAAACATATCACAAGGAGAATGGATCTTTAGAGAAACGTCCAAAGTGCTGAAAAGAGCTCTTAGAAGGGCCACCCACGGAGTCCCTCCAGAGAGAGAGGCCAACCGTTTTCCTCATCTGAAGCAGCCCTGATACCTGCAAGTCAGACTTGCAGTTCACCTCCAGAGCAGCAGCTTCCAGCTTCCTAATTGAGAGATGCTAATTAGGAATTATGGAGCGTCCATCATCCTTGGGGGTGCTTTGCACGTAATGTTTGGTGCTTACAGCATCTCTGTGAACACGTTATCAGGACTTCTGTTTTTGGAGCAGAAAACAAGATGGGCTAGTGAAGATTCACGTGGTTCACTAAGTAGAAAACCAAAGCTGGGATGGGGAGAGAGCTGGGTTTTCTCCTCCTCTTTTCTCTGTTGTTATTTTTTTCTGAGACGGAATCTCACTCTGTCACCTATACTGGAAGTACAGGGGCGTGATCTCGGCTCACTGCAACCTCTGCTTCCTGGGTTCAAGTGATTCTCCTGCCTCAGCCTCCTGAGTAGCTGGGATAACAGGAGCATGCCACCACGCCGGGCTAATTTTTGTTTTTAGTAGAGATGGGGTTTCACCATGTTGGCCAGGCTGGTCTTGAACTCCTGGGATTACAGGCTTTTCTCTGTTGTTTGACTCCAGATCTACATGAAGAAGAGCCATAGGCACCCATTACTTTGTTTCTGAAAAGGCTACATTGGGCCATGTCCCGTACTAACTAAACCCCTGCCCCAGCACACGCTTTGGAATCAGTCCTGGGTTCAAATCTGATTTGCTGCTTACTAGCCATGCGTCTTTGAGCAACTGTACCTCAGTTTTTTCCATCTGTAAAATATAGATCATACTAGACCTACCTATCAGGGTTAGGATTTAATAAGATAATGCATGTAAAATGCTTAGCCTTATATCAGACATGCAATAAGTAATAATATTAATAGCCATTGCTGCTGTCATTACTATAATTATTATTATGTAAAATACCACCATATATTAAAATAATAGTGAACAACTCTGTAATTGATTAAAAAGTGTCAGCATTGATGACCTTCTTCTTTAAAGAGTAAGGTCAGTAAAAGACTATTTAAAAAGTTTTCTTTTTTTTTTTGAGATGGAGTCTTACTCTGTCGCCCAGGCTGGAGTGCAGTGGCGGGATCTCGGCTCACTGCAAGCTCCACCTCCCGGGTTCACGCCATTCTCCTGCCTCAGCCTCCCAAGTAGCTGGGACTACAGGCGCCTGCCACCTCGCCCGGCTAGTTTTTTTGTATTTTTTTAGTAGAGACGGGGTTTCACCGTGTTAGCCAGGATAGTCTCGATCTCCTGACCTCGTGATCCGCCCGTCTCGGCCTCCCAAAGTGCTGGGATTACGGGCTTGAGCCACCGCACCCGGCCTAAAAAGTTTTCTTAAATGGAAAATTTAAATATTAAAGAAAATATTAGCTGGACATGGTGACTTATGCCTGTAATCTCAGCACTTTGGGAGGCTGAGGTGGGTGAACTGCTTGAGGCCAGGAGTTCGAGACCAGCCTGTGCAACATGGTAAAACCCCATCTCCACTAAAAATACAAAACTCAGCTGGGCATGGTGGCGTGAGCCTGTAGTTCCAGCTACTTAGGAGGCTGAGGTGGGAGGACTGCTTGAACCTGGGAGGTGGAGGATGCAGTGAGCCAAGATCAAGCCACTGCTCTCCAGCCTGGGCAACAGAGTGAGACCCTGTCTCAAAAAAAAAAAAAAGAAAAAAGAAAAAAAGAAAATATAGTATAACAAACTTCCTTGTACTTACCACCCAGATTCAACAATAATCAGCATCTTGCCAATCTTGTTTCATTTGTTTCTGTCCTACTTGTGTGTGTGTTGGAGTGTTTTGACGCAAATCCCAAAGGTCATAGATTTTTATCTGTAAATACTTCAGTAAGTATTTCAAACAGGTAAGGCCTTTTAAAGTAATGTTACAGAAAGCTATTACCACAGCTTATAAAACAAAACATTAATTTGTCAATATCATTTATATTCAGTCCATGTTCAAATATCTCCAGGTCTTTAAAATGTCTTGTTGCATTTGACTTGTTTGAATTGGGATTCATACAGGGGTCTTATGTTCCATTTGGTTCATATGTCTCTTAAGTTTTTAATTTCCATAGTTCCACCTCCCACTTCCCCACATTACTTATTTGTTGAAGAAACTAAATCATTTGTCCTATAGATTTTTTATGCCTCCTTAGGGGCATGGTTTAAATTTTTTTTTTTTTTGAGATGAAACTTTGCTCTTGTCAGCCGGGCTGGAGTACAATGGCATGACCTCAGCTTACTGCAACCTCTGCCTCCCAGTTCAAGCAATTCTCCTGTCTCAGCCTCCCGAGTAGCTGGGATTACAGGCTCCTGTCACCATACCTCGCTAATTTTTTGTATTTTTTTAGTAGAGACGGGGTTTCACCATTTTGGCCAGGCTGGTCTCAAACTCCCCATCTCATGATCTGCCTGCCTTGGCCTCCCAAAGTGCTGGGATTACAGGCATGAGCTACTGCGCCTGGCCTAAATTTTTTTTCTGTATAGTTATGTCACTGGATATCTACAATAGATTGATTTATTTTAGTTTTTCGGTTTTAAGTTTTAACCTATATTTAAAAAGCAAATATAGGCCAGGCACGGTGGCTCTCGCCTGTAATTCCAGCACTTGGGGAGGCCGAGGTGGGTGGATCACCTGAGGTCAGGAGTTTGAGACCAGCCTGACCAACATGGAGAAACCCTGTCTCTACTAAAAATACAAAATTAGCCAGGCGTGGTGGCGCACGCCTGTAATCCCAGCTACTAGGGAGGCTGAGGCAGGAGATTTGCTTGAACCCAGGAAGTGGAGGTTGTGGTGAGCTGAGATCACGTCATTGCACTCCAGCCTGGGCAACAAGTGTGAAACTCCGTCTCAAAAAAAAAAAAAAAAGCAAATATATATAATGTCAACCTCTTTGTTACACAAAACATAGAATACTACATATACTGAATACTCTAAAGTAGCACACCCCTGTTTACTTCTTTACTTAGTTGTCTGTTTCATTGTGTTTATAGATTTGGATTACAGTCAATTCTCATTATTCATGGCAGTTTTATATATATGTGTATATATACATACATATATACATATATATACACATATATTTTTAAGATGGTATCTCAAAAGTCTGTGGAGTGCAGTAGTGTGATCATAGCTCACTGTATCCTTGACCTCCTGGGCTCAAGCGATCCTCCCACCTCAGGCTCCTGAGTAGTTGGGACTACTGGCATGTGCCACCATGTCTGGCTAATTTTTTAAATTTTTGGTAGAGATGGGGTCTTGAACTCCTGGCCTCAAGCGATCCTCCCACTTTGTTCTCTGAAAGTACTGGGATTACAGGCATGAGCCCCTACACCCGCCATCATGGCAGTTATATTCTATGAAGTTTCCATGAACCCTGAGTTAACGAATATCGAATCTGCAAGGGAGATAAGAGGGTTAGGTTTCTGCAAGCCTTTGGCTATAAATTTACAAACCGATTAATACATACCATCATTTTATATGTGTTTCTGTTTAAAGACACCTTATTTTATAGATAGATGGATGTAGATAGATAGATGATAGATAGATAGATGATAGACAGTTGATCCGTTAACATTGAGCTCATAGCCAACAGCACTATAACTCATGCCTGAATGAAGCTTATCTAACACATACGTTTTCTCTGTAAGGCAGATTCCAGCCTTTTTGTACTTAGAAACACACTAGATAGCACTTTATCCCTAACTGGGGGTATTCTAAATAGTGAAATCACCAGAAAAAGTACAAAAACATGAAGTAAGGCAGAGCGTCACCTTTCTGGACCTCAGCTGGCATCATGTACATCGGGCAGCTCATGTTTTTCACTGTATGTGCATATGTCCCCAAATGACGCATGAAAAGACCATGCATATTGATATTGGGGTTACAAATAAATTTCAGTGAGTAGACAAATCTGCAAATGGAATAATCCACAAATAATGAGGACTGACTCTTTATTTTCTTTCTTCTCCGTTCTCCACTCAATTGTGAGCTCCGTGAGGGGCAAGACCGTGCTGTTGTGCACCTCGTTATGTGGTAGGTGGATGAGTGCATCTCTAAGGAAGAGTGGATATTTTTTGCTTTGGGTCTTAAAGCTCTAAATACTTGTGTTTGGCTTAGGTATGTTTCCCTTCTTTTGAATTGTAGTTGTTTCTCAGCAGAGCACTGGTCAGGCACAGATCCGTCAAATCTACTGGGTCATCAGATCTATCAAATCTACTGGTTCTGGGTCTTTAGAAATATTTAACATGAACTCAACCTGATATAAAATGTCCCCAAGTGCTTTATTTATGACTGTTATTCACCCTACCATGCGATCGACCCAGATTTTCTTTAAATAGGGAATTCTGTTAATATATGTGAACGGTGTTTGCCTTTACCCCAAAGTTGATTGACATGCACTTTTCCAGCCATGCAGGCTTTGACCAAGGGACTCATTATGTTGTCCTGATAGCTGATCTTGAGCCATGAACTTTAGCCTATTAGGGAGAATTTCTCCCAGAATTTCTCTGGGAAGAAGTTAAAGCATTTGCATTAGATTGGCTGATGAAAATTTTGTAGGATGTTGCTAATCTGAGACTTGCTGGGTTTGCCCTGTCTTCAGATAGGTGGGAACGCTTCTGGGTATGATTAACAGACTAAATATACCGCATCAACACGCCTGCAGAGAAGCCAACCTTCCAGAGAGCTTGGGAAGGAGCCCTGGCTTCTGTCTGGGGACTGCTTCTATTAGAGTCTTCATCATGCTTTGTTTACATTTAGTGCATCAAATTCTAGGCAAATAAAAGTATACAGCCTCCATAAATAGCTGTCACACAAACATACATTTGCTAAACTCTTCAGGGATTTGCATTTATATATGTAAGAAGAGCATCTACTATTTACCAATTACTTCTTTTTATTTTTGTCAAACCATTTTACTAGCTATGCATCTTCTTGTGGGTGCATTATAATATTATCTGGGGGGGGAAAAGGGGTAGCGAGCCCAATGCAAGGGGACTGAGTTACTGGTAATGATAGCTGTCATTTCATGAGCATGTATTATGTGCTGAGCATGGCACTAAGAGCTTTACATTGATTGCATTGATTGCATTTAGTTCTTAACAGCAGCTCTGAGGGGATAGTATCAGCATCTCTCTTTTATAAATCAGGAAGCTGACTTTTAGAGAGGTGAAGTAACCTTCCTGGAGTTACACAATCCATTAGTGGCAGAGTCTAGGTCTGCTTGACTCCAAAGTTTGTGTGTTAACTGCCTTGGTTAGAAGTGTCCCGGGAAGCTGAGGCAAGAGGATCCCGTGAGGCCAGGAGTTTGAGACCGGCCTGGACAATGTAGTGAGACCCCATCTCCGGGGGAGGGGTTGGGGAAAGAAGTGTCTTGAAAAGCTTCTTTATAATAAGATCTCACTGTATGTGGCTTCAAAGACAGCTTTATTCAATTTGCTTAATAGTTACTGAACATTTATCATATAAGTATATATGCCACCATGGTTGACATTTGTGGAGTTAGGAATAACAATAGCATCTGACAGTCATTTAATATTTAATGTGCCTGACATGGAGGCACATGTAAAGTTCTGAGGACTTTAGGTATATTGGCTCATGCAGTTATTTTAATAACCTTTGAGGTAGGTCTGATTATTACCCTTATTTTACAGATGAGGAAACTGAGGCCCAGAGAGATTAAATAAGAAGTTAAAGTCACATAAGTGAGCAAATTGCAAAGCCTGGGTTCAAATAAATATGCAGGTGCTGGGGTCTCTGAACCAGACCCTTACACTGTTATTGCCTCTCAAAGATAAAATACTAGTATCGAGACTGAGAATGGTATGCAGATAGCTGTAATTTAGAATGAGGAGGGTTGTGTTTCTACCTACAGCGAGTCCACATTTTCTCAAGTTTGCCACCCAGGAGTTAGCCATCTGTTGGTCACAGACCCACTTTGAAGCCAGGTGTGTTCCAAATTCAGAAACTCTTGCATCTTTATGACTGAATCCTTCCTCCCCTCCACCCTGTTGTGTAGCGTGGGCAGCCACACTGGGAAGCTACTGGCTCTACCCTAGGCACTGAGTTTACTTAGAGAGGTTAAGAGACTGGGTTATAGAATATACTCTTGGGAAAAAGATTTCACCTCTCTGAGCCACAATTTCTGTATCCAAAAACCGAAATTGTAACTGTATCTCCCCCATGGGCCTATTGTGAGGTTTCAGGTTAATTCATGT
Source organism: Chlorocebus sabaeus (assembly GCF_047675955.1). Taxonomy (NCBI): domain Eukaryota; kingdom Metazoa; phylum Chordata; class Mammalia; order Primates; family Cercopithecidae; genus Chlorocebus; species Chlorocebus sabaeus. Next base: position 115,076,611 of record NC_132914.1, on the reverse strand, counting down.
GAAGTAGCTGGTTTAATGCCTGACATATAGTAAATGCTCACCAAATGACATCAATGTATTAGCATTATTTATCTGTTTTAACTTAGGAGATGGTCTTGTTCTTTTCTTATTCCAGGTCAAAGCCACCATCATAAGACCTATATTCTTTTTCTTTCTTTAAAATTGTTTAAAAAAAAAAAAAAAAAAAGACCAGGCACAGAGGTTCAGGCTTATAATCTCAGCACTTTGGGAGGTTGAAACAGGGAGACTATTTGAGCCCAGGAGTTCGAGACCGGCTTGGGCAACATAGTGAGACACTCATCTCTACAAAAAATAGAAAAAATTAGCTGGCATAGTGGCTCCTACCTTTAGTTCCAGCTACTTGGGAAGCTGAGGTCAGAGGATTATTTGAGCTTGGGAGGTCAAGACTGCAGTGAGCCTTGATTGTGCCACTGCACTCTAGCCTGGGTGACAGAGCGAGACCTTATCTCAAAATAAATTGTTAAAAATTATTACAGGCATGAGCCACCATGCCCAGCCTATTCCTTTAATTTTGTGGATTTTAATTTCGTGTATTTTGGTGCTCTGTTGTTAGGTACATATATGTTTACAATTGTTAGTCCCATCTTTTAAAGTGCTGTATTGTAATCTATAGAATGTGTACGGATCAGCATAGGCTAGGATATGCTGCAGAAATAAACAACCCTCAAATTTCAGTGACTTAACAAAAGTTTATTTTCTTCTTATGCCATGTGTTCATTCCAGGTCTATGCTAATCAGAGTTACCCATGGGCTTAAGCTAATAGAGGCTTCAACTCCACAATTGCCAAGGCAGAGAAAGGTGATGGGAAGACTCCCATGCTGGTTCTTAAAGGCTTCCACTTGGCTGTGATATGTGCCATTTCTGTTCATGATTTATTGCCCAGAATAAGTCACGTGACCATGCCTTACACTAAAGGATATGGGGAAGTATAATCTCTTGTGAGAAACAAGACAGGAATTAGTGAGTAGCATTAGTGACCATGGATGTTCCATAGTTTAGCCGTTTTCTTATGAAAGATCATTTTAGATACTTCTAATCATTTTGTTATTACAAACAGTACTGAAACAGCCAGCCTAGCATCTGCTTCCTTGAAGATTCACATTCTGCTGGGTTGTGTTCAGAGCTGATGGTCCCTCCACTTATTCCTTGGAATGCTCCTCTTACCTATGATCCTATATTCAAAGCAGTTGACAGCTACAAAAAGATGCAGAAGTCCTGCAAAGCAACCTTATGCTTAGGGCCAGAGTAGAAATCTGGACTATCTCTTCATTGCTAAGGGTCTACACAGACTAGGGGCTCTCGGACTTGTTCACTAACAAGCTACAGTTGAAGCACAGGAGTTGTTCCAAGCAGGGCCAAGAACATGCCTGGTTTGAAGGACTAGAGAAGGTTTGTTTGTTTGTTTGTTTATTTTGAAATGAGGTTTTGCTCTGTGGCTGAGACTGCGGGGCCGTGGCATGATCATGGCTCACTGCAGCCTTAAACTCCTGGGTTCAAGCGATCCTCTCACCTCAGCCTCCTGAGTTAGCTGGGACTACTACAGCGTGCACCACCACACCCAGCTAATTTTTTAAATTTTTATTCTTTGGGGGGTGGGGGGCTATGTGTTTCCATGTTGTCCAGGCTGGTCTTAAAGTTCTGGCCTCAAACTATCCTCCCACCTTGGTCTCCTAAAGCGCTGGGATTACAGGTGTGAGCTACCCCACCTGCAGAAAAAGTTTAAAAGAACCTTTTTTTTTTTTTTTTTTTTTTTTTTTTTTTGAGACGGAGTTTCGCTCTTGTTGCCCAGGCTGGAGTGCAGTGGCGCAATCTCGGCTCACCACAATCTGCCTCCCGGATTCAAGCGATTCTCCTGCCTCAGCCTCCTGAGTAACTGGGATTACAGGCATACGCCACCGCGCCCGGCTAATTTTATATTTTTAGTAGATACAGAGTTTCTCCATGTTGGTCAGGCTGGTCTCAAACTCCCGACCTCAGGTGATCCACCTACCTCAGCCTCCCAAAGTGCTGGGATTACAGGCGTGAGCCACTGCGCCCGGCCAAGAGACAATATGTGAAATAGGTATTAAAAGATAGGAGATAGTAGAGGAGAAGGAATAGGGCAGGCAAGCAGGTGATGGGGAAAGGAAGTTCAGAGCTTGTTGCTGTAGTTTAGGGAAGTTGGCTATCAAGACTGGGGCCATATGACAAGCTTTGAATACTTTGATGGAAGTGGGAGCTAGTGTTCTTGAGCAGGAGAGTGGCAGATTAGAGACATGTTTTAGGATTTTGCACAAACACCATGTTGGGTTTAGGTTTGCAAATGAAATGCACAGAGGTGCCAGGGAAGCCATAATGAATGAAGCAGTGTCCCCCCAAATAAACATAGTCTGAAAGGCAACTGCCTGTTGGCTAGGTCAAGGAGGTCAGGTCAGTTCTCAACCTCCTCTTTCAATTAGAAATACATTTCTATTGCAGTTGCCATGGTCTGAGTCCGAGGAAATAAGCAGTGGGAGGTGGGGAGTTAGAGATGGGATGAACTGAGAAGTGGAGACAGCCACTACTGAGTTCCAGCCGAGGTTTTCATCCAGAAATGTGGGCTCAGCACGGTTGGATCTTCTGCTTGTTTTTCAAGAGAAGCCAGTCATTCAGGTTTTGTTCTCTCTCCTAATTTTCAAAGTCTAGTAACTAAAGCAAAATCCGAAGGGCTCTTTTATGGGCTGGATCTGGCCTGTGAGTTGCTTATTTTCATCCTCGGGTGCTGGGGGAGAATGGAGCATGGCTCAGTCATGTACAGTAGGGCTTCAGAGTATTGACCATATTATAATATATCCACAAGTGAATATATTCATCCGTGGGTGCACGCATTATATTGACAATTTGAGGCCAGGACTTTAAGAACAGCCTGGGCAACATGGCAACCCATAGCCCCCTACCTCCCATGCCATGCCTTGGTGTTTCTTCAACTTGAGACATGTTCCTTTTATAAAGAGAAAAGACTTTTTAAATATTCATTTATTAAACATTTTTTTAGAGACAGGGTCTTACTGTCATCCAGGCTAGAATACAGTGACATGATCACTGTAGCCTCAAACTCCAGGACTCAAGTGATCTTCTCACTTCATCTTCCTGAGTAGCTAGTACTACAGGCGTGCACCACCACACCCCAACTAATTAAAAAAATTTTTTTTAGAGATGAGGTCTTTCCCTGTTGCCCAGGCTGGTCTCAAACTCTTGGCCTCACTGGATCCTCTTGCCTCAGCATTCCAAAGCACTGGGATTACAGGTACGAGCCACTGTGCTCAGCCTGGAAAAGACTTTTATATATATTATATGGTCTTAATTTTATTATAATATTACTTAAATATCTATCAGCACAAGACTGGTTCTTAACTGGGGGCAATTTTGCCCCCTCCCAGGGGACATTTGGCAATGTCTGGAGACATTTTTCATTGTCACGACTTTGGGGAGGATGGTTGCTACTAGCATCTCATGGGTAAAGGTCAGGGATGCACTGAATGAACTACAATGCACTGAATGACCCACCACCGCAAAGAATTATTCAGCCCTAAACATCATTAGGGCCCAGATTGAAAAGCCATGGACAAACCTAGCTGTAAATATTTTATATTTATAGATATCAAACAATTATGCAGACAAAACAAATCTGCAAACATTAAATACGATCTATTTTGCAAAACCAGTACATTCTAGTAGATGACATCAGTGTGGAAATGATACTCTGATGAAAGTAAATGGTGCATTGAAACTTGAATGGGGCTGCTTCTATTCTTGTGAGCATTATTTTGTCATTGGTGAGCCTCAGGTATGTCTCTTTGAGGAAGAAAGAGTGGTAGGAGTGACTTCATTGACCTTCACTATGGGGGACCTGTTATAGAACAAAGTATTAAATGTGCCTTGGTTCTACTCTGATTAGGCAGTGATTATTAAATCAGTGCAACTTAGCACCAAAAGAATCAAAAATTATAACCACTGAAATTACCAGGCAGTGTTTCTTTATAAAGTGGGCATCCAGATGATCCAGCAAGTGCATATACTGTGTTCTGTTTAAAAAAACTACCTTTGAAATAAACACTCACAGTTTGGCTGGGTGGAGTGGCTGATGTCTGTAATCCCAGCACTTTGGGAGGCTGAGGCGGGTGGATCACCTGAGGTTGCGAGTTTGAGACCAGCCTGCCCAACATAGCAAAACCCCGTTTCTACTAAAAATACAAAAATTAGCCAGGTGTGGTGGTGCCTGTCTGTGGTCCCAGCTACTCAGGAGGCTGAGGCAGGAGAATCGCTTGAACTGGGGAGGCAGAGGTTGCAGTGAGCTGAGATTGTGCCACTGTACTCCAGCTTGGGTGACAGAGTGAGACTCTGTTTCAAACAAACAAAAAAAGGAATAAAGAAAAACTCAAAATTTAAAAAGTCTTGTAGAGAACTCTTTTTTTTTTTTCTTTTTTTGAGACGGAGTCTCGCTCTGTCACCCAGGCTGGAGTGCAGTGGCTGGATCTCAGCTCACCGCAAGCTCCGCCTCCCGGGTTTATGCCATTCTCCTGCCTCAGCCTCTTGAGTAGCTGGGACTACAGGCGCCGCCACCTCGCCCAGCTAGTTTTTTGTATTTTTTAGTAGAGACGGGGTTTCACCAGATTAGCCAGAATGGTCTGGATCTCCTGACTTCGTGATCTGCCCGTCTCGGCCTCCCAAAGTGCTGGGATTACAGGCTTGAGCCACCGTGCCTGGCCTGTAGAGAACTTTTAGACCCCCAAGAATTCATCTGTAGCCCCGCAAAGTTTCATGTGTCCTAGTTTGAGAAGCATGAATAAGGATATCAGAATGCAATGGGCTAGGAGAAAAGCAAGAAATGGAAGTAGAATGATTTGCTAGGTTTTTAGTTGGAAAAATGAAAAATTTCCTCAAAGTCTGCTTGAGGGTAGAGTAGGTTTTGTTAATTCTGGGTGTGGGGAGTTGGTGGTAGGGTGTGTTGGGTATAGCTGGGACTACAGGCATGTACCACCATGCCCAACTAAGTTTAAAATTTTTTTAAAAAATTAGTGAGAGGACTTTAATCTTCAGGTCTTAGAGAAGGCTTCAAGGCAGAGGTGATATCTGAATCAGCTTTTGAAAAAGGTGATATTTTTAGAATATATCTCGAGCCAAAGTTTTAAAACTTGTCGGGATCCATGGAGGATATGGAGATATGACTGTTTTCCTGGGATTTCCTGGGATTTTGTCTGTGATCGGCCTGATGGCTGGGGCCCCGTCTGTGTTGTCACTATTTCCCTGCTGCATGGCCCGAATGAGTATTCAGTTAACTATCAGTTAAAGGAACGAATGGACGGTCACCCCAGCTGAAAACTGCCCCACTGTCTTCTTAAGTGCAATGGACTGAATGTTTGTGTCTTCCCCAAATGTACATATGGAAATTCTAACCCTTAATGTAATGGCAGTAGGAGCTGGACCTTTGAGAGGTGATTAGATCATGAAGGTGGAGCCCTCATTTAGAGAGATTAGTGCCTTTTACTGAAAGGACCCCCAGAGAGCTCACTTTCCCTCTTCAGCCATGTGAGGGGGACCCTCACCAGATCCTGACCCTGCTGGCCCCTGATCTCAGACTTGGGGCCTGCAGAACTGTGAGAAATACATTTCTGTTGTTTATAAGCCATCCAGCCTATGGTAGTTTATTATAAAAGCCTGAACTAAGATAGTAAGTATCTTGGGGCCTATCAGATCTTGAATCTTCATTTTGGGGTAAAAAAAAAAAAGTTAATACAGACACAGACTGCTGCTGGTACAGCTTTAGGCGACCTCGTTACCCCCACTAGCATTTGGTGTTGCTGACCCTCATTGCATAGCTGAGATCTTCAGTACCTGAGTGTGTCCTTTCTTGGCCTCTTTTCTCTGAGATGCTCTGCTGCCTACAGCCTTTCATAGATTCAGGTCCCTCAGCTCACACTGTACGCAGCCTCAGTTCACACTGTGTTCACTTATGCAGACAAAAATTTATTGGCCGGGTGCAGTGGCTCATGCCTGTAATCCCAACACTTTGGGAGGCCAAGGTGGGCAGATTACTTGAGGCCAGGAGTCCAAGAACAGCCTGGGCAACATAGTAAGACCCCCATTTCTACAAAAAAATGTAAAAATTAGCCACGTGTGGTGGCACACGCCTGTAGTCCCAGCTACTTAGAAGGCTGAGGTGGGAAGATGGCTTGAGCCCGGGGGTTTGAGGCTGTAGTGAGTTATGATTATAGCACTGCACTGTAGCCTAGGTGACAGTGAGATCCTGTCTCATAAAAAACAATTACTGATTATGACAGATAAAACCAGTTGAGTATTTTCTAAACACTAAGTGGTATGCTGAAGAGCTTCGCATAGATGACTTCTTTTTGTTGTTGTTTTTTGGCATTTTTTTTTTTTTTTTTGAGACAGAGTCTCACTCTGTCACCAAAGCTGGAGTGCAGTGGCATGATCTCGACTCGCTGCAACCTCCGCCTCCCAGGTTCAAGTGATTCTCGTGCCTCAGCCTCCCAAGTAGCTGAGATTACAGGTGTGTGCCACCACGGCCGGCTAATTTTTGTATTTTTAGTAGACACGGGGTTTCACCATGTTGACCAGGCTGGTCTCAAACTCCTGGGCTCAAGCAATCTGGCCACCTTGGCCCCACACAGTACTGGGATTACAGGCGTGAGTCACTGCACCTAGCCATAGATGACTTCTTTGTCCTCCTAATAACACTGTACACCTAGAATATTATTCTTCCCAGTTTTCAGACGGAATATTGGATACACAGAGGGGTAGGTGTACTGTTTCCATATTACATGACCAGTAAGTGGTGGGACCCCTGGGAGCCCTTCTGGAGCCAGTTGCCCCATTGAGAGTGAAGGGAGGGACAGAGGAGAAAAGTCATGGGAGAGGTTGGTGTGTAGGATGCTGGATTCAATGTAGGCAACAGTAAAACATGCCGCAGAGTTATCTGGCGGGTCCGGAGACGCCAGGGTGGAGAACTTGGGAGAGAGGTATGTGTGCTAATTTCCTAGAGCTGCTGTACTAAACTGGGTGGCTTAATACGACTGAAATTTATTCTCTTACAGTTCCAGAGGCCACAAGTCCCAAATCAAGATGTCAGCAGGGCCATGCTTCCTCTGAAAGCTGTAGCGGACACCCTTCCTTGCCCCTTCCAGCTTCTGGGGGCTCCCCACATTTCTTGGCTTGTGGCTGCTTCACTTCAATCTCTGCCTCTGTCCTCAGATGGCTTTCTTCTCTCTGTCTCCTATTTCTGTCTCTTACAAGGATGCCTTCATTGGATTTAGGGCCCACCCTTTTGAGTATGATCTCCTCTTCACTCTTACCTTATGACATCTACAAAATACCCTATTTTTCAAATAAAGTTACTTTGTGAGTTTCCAGGTCAACATAAATTTGGGGGAGATGGCATTCAAGCCACTATGGTGGGATGGACAGGGGGAGAGGTGAGATATGTGGAAAAGTAGAGGACAGATAAGTCCAGGGGCCATTACGGTTCCATGGCGCTTGGCAGTGATGTCTGCTTCCTTGGAGTGAGGACCTCTTATGCCTCCCTTAACACACTGACACGTGAACGGCTCGCAACAGCCTAAAGAAACTAGGTCCCCGAGTCCTGGTCTAGAAACTCATTGTGCAAATCCCAGGAGATTTCTCCTCTGGGGCCACCTGGGGGTGGAGCACCCTTCTTCTGAAGCCAGCTCGGGAATGGACAGGATACGCCATTGATTTTCTAGTCGGAGATGTCACGGTTTCCCTGTCCCCACCTTCCTGCTTCCTGCCCCGGGTAGGGCCTCTCACCTCTGGGTCTGCTGGAGACTAATATCAAAAGGTTAATTTGGAACAAACTGTTTTCAGAACTGGCTGGAAACAGTGTCTGCCCTGAGGGGACTGGCTGCCAATGATTTGTTTCTTTTTTAACTAGGTAAGCTTCCCTAGTTGGCGTTTCACTATCTTTACGGGGCCCTACTTGCCGTCTTCCTAAAATACAGCATCGGAGGAGCTGTGATCAGAGAACACTGTCTTCTCTGAAGTGTTAAGATCAAATCACTCTTTTTAATTTATGTTTTCCTTTTTTATATTTTTAAATCCAGCTCCTTGTTGAGCATTTGGACAGGATATAAAAGTGTTACAAAGTACAAAACAGAGTCCCATAATCCCACCACACCAAGGCATTTGCTGAAACATTTTTGGTATGTTTCCCCCTTATGTATTGAGGACATCTGGGTGGAATACTTTGCATCTTCCTTTTCATGCTTAATCTTATATGATTATTTGTAAATGTAATTTTTCTTCATTTTCAAAACTCTCAGACAACTTTAGACTTCTTGTGGACAAACAGAATTACAGTTTTCCATAAAGGTGTACGAATCATAACATGGTTCTTTACTGGCAAAGGTTTGCTGTACATTTCTGTAGTTTCAAATGGTCTTAAGGTCACAGGTACATTTTTTGTGTCTCCCAGAGGAATATAACATACCATCATTTGAATCATATAATTCTGTTTTAGCAAGGAAGCCAAGATAGAGCATTAAGCAAGGTCAGAGATCCGAGTAGCTAAATACCAGTAAGTAGCTTTTCCCATTGACCTTGGCTATTACCAATCATGGCTTAATTTGGTCTTGGGAGAACTTGATTTTCATATTTAGTACATAATGGTTCTGAAAATCCAGGACTTTTGTTTATCACATCACCTCTTAGAGGTTGAGAGAGCCCAACGCCACTTTCATTCTTTGAGTTCCCTGATATATTGGAAATAAAAGAAAAAATTTTTAAATGCCAAACCAGAATTATGCAAGTCGGTGATATGTTTTCAATGTTTTCACTTAGGAGATCAACATGTTTAACACACACGTTAGTGACTGATGATTCACGTCCTTTGGAGAGAGCATCAGATGTCTAAATTTGAGGTCCCTTCTGGATTTGAGGCCCAGGGCAAGTGGTTCTCCTGGCCCAGAGAAGCATAAGCCTTGGCTTCTTGCCAAGCAATATGTTGGAGTGTTTAAAATGCTCTTTATATATGTTACTTATGCCTGTAGCGATTGAGAGTTTTTGATCCTCATGAATTGTGGTATTTGGTCAACACTGTCATTTATTCAGCAAGTATACTGAATGCCTGCCATAAAAGAGATGGGAAGAGATACGGTTCTTGCCCTCAAGGAGTTAAGTGTCTGGTGAGGACACGGGCTTCTAGGGAAAAAAAAATAAAGTAGGACAAGAAGTCCTTGATAGAGGTATGTCTAAGTGCTGTTAGAGCAGAGGAGGGAGGTTTTGTTTGCAGAAGGTATTAGTCAGCTATTGCTGCAGTAACAATCCCCAACTTCAGTGATTTATGGCAACAAATCCTTTATTTCTTGCTCATTAGTCTGTGGGTCACTGAATCAGCTCTGTAGTAGGTTGCAGGTTGGGTTCAAGTCTTCATAGGATGATCTTTCTGGACCCAGGAGGAAGGAATAGCAGCTCCCTGAGCATTCTCTTCTCATGACAGATGACAGGAATGCAAGAAGCCAAACCAAACTAAGTATTTGGCTCAGATGTGGCAAACATCAAGTCATCTGGTATTCCATTGGCCAAAGCAAGTCACATGACCAAGCCCACCATCGGTAGAGTAGGCAGGATTATTTTCCTTTCATGCACGTGAGTGTGTGTGTGTGTGTGAGAGAGAGAGAGAGAGAGAGAGAATGTGTGCAAGTGAGAGAGGGAGAGAGAATATTTGCAGAACAGTAAAACAATCTGCCATAGATAAGGTTTAACAGAAGAGATGACCTTTGAATTGGGTTTTGAAGGATGCATAGAAGTTCACCAGGCGTGACTTACGTGTGGAAATCTAGAAACATATGGTATCTTAAAGGCAGAGTAGTGAGTACTGTGACCTACGACCCTGCTCTAGTTGGTCTAGTAGTGAATTTCACACAGGATCAAGTTGGGAGGCACCAAACTGTGGTCTTTGTGAGCCATAGCTTTTCCCTTTGCTCGTGACAAAAGAACAGAGTTGAGCACACATATGCCTTCTTCTTAGGACTGTGCTATGGTGTGCCACATGCTAGATTCACGCCTGCCTTCTAAACTGACATTCAAACAAAGTTTCCAAAGTAACATACTCCAGCACTCTCTGAGGATCCCATGACGCTATATATTACTGCACTCTAACAAGAGGGTACAGGTGAGTACCTGGCCCTGCTGTGCTACTCCAGGCATTTCTCTAGTTGTCTCCAGAACAACTTGTGAAATCTTGAAACTTTTCTAAAGCAAAGTAAGTTTAATTGTGGTAACATAGAAAATAGTGCCACGACTTGGGGCTCTTTGAGGGTAGGGACACTTTTATTCAACTCTGATTTCCTGATCCTTACATGGGAGCAGGTAAAAAGCAAGACTCTCGCTTGCCAATGTTGACTATTTTCTGTGCCAGGTACTGTGCTGAGCACTTTTCATACCTGATTGGAACCTCAGAACCAGTCTGTGAGGCAGGTGTTTGTATTACAAGTGAGGAAATGGGCACTGTCTCTTGGTTAATAGGGAGAAGGTTAGCAAGCATTGGAAAGTCGTTAAGGATCTAATGGCACTAAACTGAGACGTTCTTGGCATACTCTTTTTTGTTTTCTTCTTCTTTGAGACAGGGTCTCACTCTGTCGCCCAGACTAGAGTGCAGTGGTGTGATCATGGCTCACTACAGCCTCAAACTCCCAGGCTAAAGTGATCCTCCTGCCTCAACCTCCAGAGTAGCTGGGACTGTAGGCATGCACCACCAAGCCTGGCTAATTTATTTCTATTTTTATTTTGCAGAGACAAGGTCTCCCTATGTTGCCCAGGTTGATTTCAAACTCCTGGCCTCAAATGATCCTCCTGCTTCAGCCTCCCAAAAGTACTGGGATTATAGGCGTGAGCCACCATGGCTTTGCCTTGGGATAATCTTTTTTTTTTTGAGATGAAGTCTTCCTCTTGCTCTGTCACCCAGGCTGCAGTGCAGTGGTGTGATCTCGACTCACTGCAGCCTCCACTTCCTAGGTTCAAGCGATCCTCCTGCCTCAGCCACCTGAGTAGCTGGGACTACAGGCATGCGTCACCATGCCCAGCTACCTTTTTTTTGTATTTTTAGTAGAGATGGGGTTTCACCATGTTGGCCAGTCTGGTCTCGAACTCCTGACCTCAAGTGATCTGCTTGCCTTGGCCTCCCAAAGTGCTGGGATTACAGGTGTGAGCCACCACACCCTCCCTTGGTATAATCTTGATGTAACTGAAAAAGAATTGGAAAAGACTTATGTGCTATGGACTTATGTGCTATGGGATTCAGGGTTATTTAATACCGTATCCGTGCACCAGCTAAGATATTCCGTGAGATTAACGGGCATACACGTACTTTGGTACGTGTATACTTTGGTAAACAATATATTGGATAATTGTGCTGGAGGATGAAGCCAGTTTAAAGTCATAATAGTTGGGGGGCAGTGGAAGGAAAACTGAAGCGCCAGTGTGAGCATTGTTTCCGACCTTACCACCATGCTTTTGGCAAACAATGTCAGGTAACTTAGATCTGGTAGGGGGAAGATAGCTTCAGAGTGAATTTGTTTTAAAGGACACAACAGTGGGGTAGTGAAGTGATGTTCAAATTTTAGTCAGGTTTAAGAGCCCCCTTTCCAAGAGAAATCTTACTGAAGACCCTTATATGTAAAGTAGGTGAAAATAAAGTAATTGGGTTGAAGCAGTTGGGAGTGTTGGAATGCTGCCTGCTGGATTCTAGCATAGGACCCTAAAGTTGAAAAACCACTGGTATAAGGACATGATATTGGTCTTGGGAATCAAAACTAAGTTTGAGTCTTGGCGCTGAAACTAACTCACTTCTTAGCTGTGCCTATTGAAGCCACCCCTCTATGTCTTAATTTATTCACCTGCAAAATTGGATTGATCTAGAGATCTTCAAAGGCTCACTTTCAGTTTCAATACTCAATGTAGTGATACAGAGTAAATTAAATACTGAAATTGAGTAGGACATTTCATTGCCCAACTACCTCATTGCCTTAATAACTCAAGAGAACATCCTGCGACTCACTGTGGAAACTTGAGTGTGACATATTTGAAGTATTAGGTTGGTGCAAAGGTAATTGCAGTTTTTGCCTTGGATGCCTTTGATGCGTTTTGCCTTTGATGGCAAAAACCACAATTACTTTTTGCATCAACTGAATACTTCTCTTTGTATTGCGTTAGAATGTTGGCGTGTTTCTTGCAGTTGTGTGACTTCACATGCAATGGACTCTCATTCTTGTAAGAGTGACAGCACATTGAACTATCTTTGGCCTTAGAGTCACTGTGGATTCTCCGTTCAGATCCCAGAGATTAACTTTGCATGTTTGTGTCACAGAGATATGTAAAGATCTAAGCTGTGGACATTCTCCAGATAGTAGAAAGGGCAGCTTTCACAAATTGTGCTTTGGTTTCTTCTATTCCTGTGGCTGGTTGTTTAGGAATATTTTATTTTGATGAGGTTCCTTAAAGGTGAAGGTGGGGGTGCGTTTATACATTTGTTTAGATTTCTCACAAAGCAGCCTTGCTCAGTACACATCCCAGTGGATTCTACAGTGTAATCCAGAAGAAAGCCAAACCTGGTAAATAATTAGCCTTAAAAAAAGGCACAAATAAAGCCAAAGTTAATGAGGTTTTAAATTATTTTTTCCTGAGTTTTTCAGAAATATGCGTAAATAGATATATGAGGTATGTGATAAGTTCATTTAAATATGTTCTGTGTTTAGCTTTTCCATATGTAAATAATTTTCAACACAAAAGATGAATTAAAGATATTGATGCTATATTGTATATTGATCGCTGTCAATCACCTTCTTGCAAGTAACCACCCCAAATATTTCGTTTTCTTATTTACATATTTATGTTCTTCCTTCTTGGAAACTAATCATCCCTTTAGTTTTACCCAACCTGAATCTTCCAATATCTTCCAGCTCTCAGTAGAAACTTCTAGTTGATTTTTTTTCTCTGTAGAAGACAAGCAGTGTGATTATTTTGAATACCTTTTCAGTAAATTGGCAGCTCTCAAAGAAGGGCAGTGAAAAGATGATTACGAAGCTCGTATTAGCTTTATAGAAAGAAAAAAAAAAAAACTAAAAAAATTGATGTGGTTACAATTCCCCTTTCAGATACTTCTGGAAAGCCAGCACATTAATTTCTCTTCATTTGCATTTCATGACTAAATAGTGTAAGGTTAACTCACTTTAGCCTTGTACTCTTACAGGTGGTTGGTTTCCTTACAGATTTTTCCATTCACATTTTCTGATATTCTCTCTCTCTGTGTTCTGTGCTCTCTTAATCTCTAAACAGGTCAGGGCAGGAGAGCAGTTTCCACTGTGGCTGACGTCAATCCAGCCCCGTAGATTAGTTAGCGGATGGTGTTGGGAGAGGGGTGCAGCTGTTGTGCCTTCACCTAGAGACCAGATCTCACCTGAGATACCTGCTGAGTGTCGTCTTGAGCACGCAGACCCAGCACACCTGGATTCACAGGATGGAGGACTCATTTCCTTGAGCTTTATAAATCTTGGCTCAAAGAAAGTGCACCCGTTTTGTCTCTGCAAAGTCGGCATGTCAGGACGCCCCCATCCAGAACGAAGGCAGTTTGGTGTAATGGCTCATCTAGACATTGGGTCAGAAAGAACCAGGTGTGAATCTTGGTGCTGTCACTTACTTATGGTGCTCATGTGAGCAAGTAATTTACCCTTCACGAGCTTCAGCTTCCTCATCTATCCAAAGAGGGGATAATAAAAGTATCTCCCTCATAGAATTGTTGAAGGGCAGTAGTTCCCACAGTGGGGTTCCCGACCAGCAGTAGCAGAAGCAACACACAAGCACTTGTTAGAGATACAGATTTTTGGATCTTTTTGGGCACGGTCTCACCCTGTCACCCAGGCTGGAGTGCAGCCGTGCAATCACGGCTCACTGCAGCCTCCACCTCCCTGGGTTCAAGCGATCCTCCTGCCTCAGCCACCTGAGTAGCTAGGACTACAGGCGTGTGCCACCACGCCTGGCTAATTTTGTTTATTTTTTTGTACAGATGGGGGCCTCGTTATGTTGCCCTGGCCTCAAGTGATCCTCTCACCTTTGCCTCCCAAAGCGCTAGGATTACAGGCATGAGCCACCATGCCTGACCAGTGATGTGTATTTTAACAAGCCCTCCAGGGGATCTGATGCTCACTGAACATTGAGAACTGCTGCTGTAAGGAATCAACGAGAGAATCCTGAGCACATCAAAAGCTTGTACCTCCCTAGAGTAGAAACTGTGTGAAGGCAAGCCGTTTTTGTTTTGTTTTGTTTTGTTTTGTTTTTTCGAGAAAGAGTTTCACTCTTGTAGCCCAGGTTGGAGTGCAATGGTATGATTTTGGCTCACTGCAACCTCTGCCTCCCAGGTTCAAGTGATTCTCCTGCTTCAGCCTCCCAAGTAGCTGGAACTACAGGCATGCACCACCATGCCCAGCTAATTTTTGTATTTTTAGAGATGGGGTTTCACCATATTGGCCAGGCTCGTCTTGAACTCCTGATCTCAGGTGATCAAGGTAAGTGTTTTTGTTTGTTTGTTTGTTTGTTTTTGAGATGGAGTTTTGGTCTTGTCAGCCAGGCTGGAGTGCAATGGCCTGATCTCGGCTCACTGCAACGTCTGCCTCCAGGGTTCAAGCGATTCTCCTGCCTCAGCCTCCCCAGTAGCTGGGATTACAGGCGCCCACCACCATGCCCGGCTAATTTTTTTGTATTTTTGTAGAGATGGGGTTTTGCCATGTCAACCAGGCTGGTCTCAAACTCCTGACCTCTGGTGATCCACCTGTCTCGACCTCCCAACGTGCTGGGATTACAGGCATGAGCCACTGCACCCGGCTGGCAAGCGGTTTTTTTGAATGTTTCTCATCCATGTATCTCTTGTACCTGGAACAGTGCCTGGCTTATAGTTGGCACCCAACAAATATTTGTGGAATGAGTGAATCAATGAATATTAAGTAGTATCATGATCACCATTATAATCTTTTTTTTTTTTTTTTAATTAATTATTATGTACTATCTTCCTACTTTTTTTTTCCGGATCATGAAATCAAAGCAGAAAAAAGGGAACTTGGTGTAATTTAGTTCAAATCTTTTCAGAAAGACAAGGGTATACAATTACTTCTTTGTGGTTATTTTATTATTTTCCTTGTGTCACGGACCAGTGTCTTGTCCCCAGGTATAAGGCAGAGCAGTGATTTGAACCCTCGTCACTTACTTCTCAGGCAAAGTGTTTTCTCCTGCCGCACCACACCGTCCTTCAGGGAGGCAGGTACAATCACAGCCGTTCTTAGTTCTGCATCTTTTTTCGTAGCCTATATATCGTAGCTGTGGAATGTAACCTGCACACTTTATTAGCTTTTCTTGTTTCTTCCTCTGAACACCTGCCTCCTTTCATTGTCTTTGCTGGTTCTAGAGGTGAACGTGTCCCAGAATGTGGTGCATTGATCACTGATGGTGCGCGAAGTGATTTGGGGCTAGAGTGGAGTCCGTGGGCAAAACATTTTGCATTTTAAGAGTTACGTGCTTATTTTATTTGTATTATAACAAACATAACTATCAAACATATGGGTTCCCAGATATTATTATTTAGGACAAAGCTAAAATAAATAGTGATAGTAGGTCCGTGTTAGCTTGAATACACGTTTTTATTTATTTTTTATCCTAAGCTGTCTCCTACAGGAAGAATACACGTTATATTTTGTTTTGTTATGTTATTTTTGAGATGGAGTCTTGCTCTGTCCACTCAGGCTGGGGTGCAGTGGTGTGATCTTGGCTCACTGCAACCTCTGCCTCCCAGGTTCAAGCAATTCTCCTGCCTTAGCCTCCTGAGTAGCTGGTACTACAGGTGCACACCACCATGCCTGGCTAATTTTTGTACTTTTGGTAGAGACAGGGTTTCACCATGTTGGCCAGGCTGGTCTCAAACTCCTGACCTCAGGTGATCCACCTGCCTTGGCCTCCCAAAGTGCTGGGATTACAGGCATGAGCCACTGTGCCTGGCCAGAATACACATTTTAAATAAGTAACAATTGCTGATTTTAAATTAACAGCAGTGGTTTTGGCAAAGGTCAGAAGGAAGGTGTGCAGGTGGCAAGTTTTGGAAACACCAAGATCATCTTCTTGGAGGCTAAATACAGCGGGGTTTGGGTTTGGAATCTGCCACTAATCAGCTCTGTGACCTTGGCTAAGTGATTCAGCATTTTCAACCATAAAATGGGAATAACAATATTTCTTCTCTCCCAAGGTGATGGGGAGAATTGGGCAAGTAAGAGTATATAAAACACTTAGTAGGGTACTGGCCCATAGTGGGTGTCCAATATTCGGAAGGGACTATGATTTTTATTTAGTGTGGAACGGGGGTTATAAGGCCACTGAAATCCATCTTCTAGTTTCTTAAAGACAGTCTGCATTTAAACCAAGTGTTGATGTGGAAAATGTAAATACGAATGGTGCAGGCTACACTTTTGAAATCTCCTGTAATGTCAGTCTGCACCTGGTTGGCTAAGAACTGGTGGAAGTCTATACCAGACACTTCCAGTGACACCATTCTTAGAATTTCAATCTCATTCAGTGGGTTTAGATACTGACTATATCAGAAGCACCTCCAGGTATGGAGGAGATTCCTGTGAGGCTGGTGTCCTGGATATGAACCCCTGAGGGTCTGATTAAGGGGCCGGATGATCACCGCTCTTGCTTCTTTGTATAGCATCAGGGCTGCAGACATATTTCTTGTTCATCCACCCAACAGGTGATGTTTTCTCTTTCAGGGACTATTGTGTGAACCATTTTTTAAAATTTTGTTTGCTTTATTTTTTTTTTAGAAACAAGATATCACAGAATCTTTTTTGACCAAGCCATTCAAAGATTGATTGATTGATTGGTTTTTGAGATGGAGTCTTGCGCTGTCACCCAGGCTGGAGTACCGTGGCATGATCATAGCTCACGGCAGCCTTGAACTCCTGGCCTTGAGCCGTCTTCCCACCCCAGCCTCCCAGGTAGCTGGGACTACAGGCATGCTCCATCATGCCCAACTAATGTTTTTGCAGAAATGGAGTTTCCCTGGCTGACCTCAAACTCCTGGCCTCAAGCAATCTTCCTGCTTTAGTCTCCCAAAGTTCTGGGATTACAGGCATGAGCCACAGTGTCTGGCCTCAAAGTCTTATTTTTTAAATGTACATATTTCAAAAAATATGTTGCTTCTTTAAATAGATAAGACTATGTAAAACATTGTTCTGGTCACCATCAGTGATACAGATTGCAAGCATTCTCCCGCAGTGATATGGTAGGGGTTTGACTGGGATATTTGAGCTATTTGCCCCTAGGCAGGACTGCCAGATAAAATATAGGAAGTCCAATAAAATTTGAATTTCAGATAAACAATGAATACTTAAATAAAACATAAGTATATCCCATGTAATATTTGGGATATACTTTACACTAAAAAGTATTTGTTTATTCAAAAATCAAATTTAAGTGGACATCCTCTATTTTTATTTGCTAACTTGGGCGACTCTATGGCCATACCCTATTTGTTACTATACTGTTATATGCAAATCCACACTTTCCTATTGCTTCGCTGTGTAACCCACAGCCAGCTGTGGGCCAGCCCTGATTTATGACTCCAGATGGTCATAAAGTATGAGAGAAGCTCTTATTTTCACATGTACTCTGTTTATGATTTATAGTTATTCTTACCATAATTCTATCAAACCTGATGACAAAATGTAACTGAAAGAAAATCAAATGGCAATAACTTTATAACTACGCATTCAGTATGGAAATCAAACTCTCACCGACTCACATTTGTGGGGGGTCTTGCTATGTTCAAAGCTGTATTCTAAGTGCTTAAAATGTATCAATTCATTAAGCCCTATGAAGAAAAGACAACAGTTATCTTCTATGTTTCAGAGACTCAGAGAGGTTAAGGAACTTGCCCAAGGTCACACAGCTCATAGGCAGTAAAGACAGGATTCGCATACAGGTGATCTGACTCCAGAGACTGTGCTGTTATCCTCTCTGCATTGTTCAGTGTATGTTTCTGGTGAATTCATAAATAAAATGTTTGCACTTTTGGAGAAATGTTTTCACTGGAGCTGGCTTAGCAGATACTTTTATTTATTTATTTTTTAAAATACTTTAAGTTCTGGGATACATGTGCAGAACGTGCAGGTTTGTTACATAGGTATACACATGCCATGGTGGTTTGCTGCACGCATCAACCTATCACCTACATTAGGTGTTTCTCATAATTCTCTCTCTCCCCTGTCCCTGAACCCACAGAGACATCTTAAAATATGAGTCTAATGACATTTGTACTGAAGGTGGTTCCCTTTTCCTTACCTGGTAATTCTCCTTTTTTTTTTTGAGACGTAGTCTCACTCTGTTGCCCAGGCTGGAGTACAGTGGCATGGTCTCAGCTCACTGCAGCCTCCGCCTCCCAAGTTCAGGTGATTCTCCTGCCTCAGCCTCCCAAGTAGCTGGGATTATTGACACACGCCACCACGCCCAGCTAATTTTTGTAATTTTAGTAGAGACGGGGTTTCACCATGTTGGCCAGGCTGGTCTTGAACTCCTCACCTCAAGTGATCCACCTGCCTCGGCCTCCCAAAGTGCTGGGATTACAGGCATGAACCACCACGCCTGGCCACCTTATAATTCTCATTTAGCAAGCATAAGCATATTTTACTGCACCAAGAATTTTCAAATTTTCAAACTGAGTTCAAAATCACATTCATTTACTTAGAAATTGGCCATTCAGGATTTATGAAGATGGAAGTCCTTGACTGGTGACTACATTCTGGCTGAGAGAAAGGTAGTTTTGACAGTTTCTCTTAGAGCCAAGAAGTCATATTGGATCACAAGGCCAAATAAAAAATATTTGCCCCTCTGTACACCTATTAAAATATCCTCCCATATTTTGAACTGAGTGGAAAAGGTAATAAAGCTCTACAATTAAAAAAGTGACTATATATAAAGCCCTGTTTCGTCTAACCTGTTTGTACACCACGGTGAACCCTTGTAAACCCACCCAGAGGCATATGTGATGGCCTCACAGGTCTAGGAATAATGGGCTGAATGGAAATGATGGTTCTTATTGCATGGTAACGCAAGATCTTAAAACAGCCAACCAACCACACCCTACCTTTAAAAAAAAAATAGAATATTTTGTTTGTTATAATATATATTTTTTTTTTTTGCATTTTAACTTTTAAAAGTATTCCATTAAGGCTAGGCACGGTGGCTCATGCCTGTAATCGCAGCACTTTGGGAGGCCTAGGCAAGCCAATTGCTTGAAGTTAGGAGTTCGAGACCAGCCTGGGCAATATGGTGAAACCTCATCTCTACTAAAATATAAAAAATTAGCTGGGCGTGGTGGCGGGCGTCTGTAGTCCCAGCTACTCGGGAGACTGAGGCACAAGAATTGCTTGAACCAAGCAGGTGGAGGTTGCAGTGAGCTGAGACAGAGCCACTGCCCTCCAGCCTGAGTGACAGAGTGAGATTTTGTCTCAAAAAAAAAGAAAAAAAAGAAAGAAAAAAAAGTATTGCATTAAAATATCGCATAGTTTATTTGTATTTTGATGTATGTTTGTTATTGTATCATATGTTTATTGTCTACTTTATTATTTATTTATCATATTCCTGAGGTTTTTTTTGGCACCCCTCACATTTTGCACCCAAACCAAGTGCCTCACTCGTGTCGCCCGGCCCTGGTTCCTCTCCTTCCATGACGCACTGTGCACTGTTTCATTCATAAGCATTTGTCGCAACGCTAATCTCCTCTTCCCAATGTCAGGCTGACTTTTTTTGGAAGAGCCCTTGATGCTGAAATTATTATGCCACCAGGTTCTCTGCTGGGAAAGATGAAACCGTGTTTTGGTCTTAATGGTTTGATGTCTGGCCATGCTGTTCTAAGGATTTTGAAGAGAAAAGGTGTCTTTACCAAAACCACTGCTTGGTTTGGAGGCATGTGAATTGATTGTATCCAATCAAATATCCATGCAATCCAGAACTTATCCGCCTTACACGTCATGCTTGCTTTTCACAGTTAATAATATAGAGGCACTAGCCGCTGTAGTGAGTGTATGACTCACACATTGTCATGTTGGGTGCATTCTTAAATATGAGATTGGGTCATGATGCAGATGTCTTAAGAAAGACAAGTTGTAAGTTGAGTTTGCCTGTTTCTAATATCTTGGAAACCCAATTAATAATAATTAACTTGTTATGTCTACTGTGATGATGAAATATATATATATAAAGTCTCTAGCATTGTGCCTGGCACACAGTACATTTTCAATACATGGTAGTCAACACTATTGTTAATTTTATGTCTGTTTTCTTGTTTTGTTCTCCCTTCCCTTGAGGCATCTATCTAATGTTCTTTGAGGACCCACTGTGTGCTAAAGACTGACCACAGCACCTTTCCTTTAACTGCTGTCAAGGCTTCTTTCTTATAGGGTCTGTTCCTGATGGATATGTCTTGCTAGTATTATGATTCTTATTAGCTGAGTTCTAGAAAAATATACACCTGAATTTATGTATTCAGTAAGAGTCAATAGCCTCTTTGTTGGGTGTTGAGTAACAGTCAATGAGTCTCTGAATAAGTAGTCAAGGGCCTCTGTATTAGTTTTCTATTGCTGCATACAAAGGATCACAAACATGGTGGCTTAAAACAACACACATTTATTATCTCACAGTTTCTACAGATCAGACATCCAGGCATGGCAGAGTTGAGTCCTTTGCGCAGTGTCTCACAAGGATACAGTCAAAGTGTTGGCTCCATTCTCATCTGAAGGCTGGACTGGGGGAGATCTGCTTCTAAGGTCATTTGAGTTGTTGGCATATTTCATGTCCTTGCAGCTTTCTGACTGAGGGCCCCAACTTCTTACTACTGTTCGGTGGAGATATACTTCATGTCCTAGAAGTCTTCTCAAGTTGCTTGTTGCTGTGTGGCTGTGACTTTCTTTGTGTTCACAGTGTGGCTGTTTGCTTCTTCAAGGCCAGCAAGAAAATCTTTCTCTCCAATGTGTTAAAACAGAGTTTTAGATAATGAGTTGTGATTATGGGAGTGATATCCCATCTCCTTTGCCATATTCTATTGGCTAGAAGGAAGTCACATGTTCTGTCACACTCAAGGGGAGGAGTCGTACAAGACAATACCAAGGGCAGCATTAGAGATCGTGGGGCCATCTTAGGCTTCTGCCTAGCACAGCCTCCTTGAAGAAAACACTTACATGTTGGTGCATGGGCTTCGGGAAAACTATTTAACTTCTTCTTTTTTAAAAATGCTTTATTCATTTTTTATTTTTCTAATTTTTTTTTGAGACAGGGTCTCTGTTGCCCAGGTTGGAGTACAGTGGCATGATCATAGCTCACTGTAGCCTTGAACTCCTGGGCTCAAGTGATCCTCCGACCTCAGCCTCCTGAGTAGCTGGGGCTACAGGTGTGCACCACCATGCCTGGATAATTTTTTTTATTTTTGTAGAGACAAGGTCTTGTTATATTGCCCAGGCCAGTCTCAAACTCCTGGCCTTAAGTGATACTCCAGTCTCAGCCCCACAAAGAGTAGGATTACAAGCATGAGCCACCGTGCCCAACCCTGTTTAACTTCTCATAGGCCTTTATCTACAGTTTATTTCACAGTTGTATCCCAAAGTGGGGTGGGAGTTGCTGGAAGCTTGACTTTGGGATAAGCGGAGATTTTTAGGTATTTTTCACATGCTAAGTATCAGTGATATATCCATGATGTACATACTGAAAATGTAATGAGATCATCTGCACCAAGATTCTATGAAGGGAGATACTTTAAATAAATAGTCTAAAGAGAAAGAAGAAACTTCTAAGGTTGTCGGGCCCTGCTCCCTGCCTCCAAGTAGGAATTTATGTTAACTAGACCCTTACCCCACCCAAACAAAAACAAAGAGTTCAATTATTTTGATTTTTAGATCCCACAAATAACTGAGAACATGTGATGTTTGTCTTTCTGTGCCTGGCTTATTCCACTTAAGATAATCTCCAGTTCCATCCATGTTGTTGCAAATAACTGGGTCTCAATTTTTTTTTTTTTTTTTTGACTGAAGAGTACTCTGTTGTGTATCCCTACCTATTTCCTTTATTCATTCATCTGTTGATGGACACTGCACCCCATAAATATATACATCTATGTACCCACATAATTTTTTTTTTTTTAGTTAAAAAAGGGCAGGCACGGTGGCTCACACCTGTAATCCCAGCTTGTTGGGAGGCCGAGGTAGGTGGATCACTTGAGGCCAGGAGTTTGAGACCAGCCTGGCCAACATGGTGAAACCCCATCTCTACTAAAAATAAAAAAATTAGCTGGACGTGGTGACAGGTGCCTGTAATCCCAACTACTTGGGAGGCTGAGGCAGGAAAATCGCTTGAACCTGGGAGGTGGAGGTTGTAGTGAACTGAGATTGTATGACTGCACTCCAGCCTGGGCAACAAAGTGAGACCCTGTCTCAAAAACAAACAAACAAAAAAGTTAAAAAAAGAAAAAAAAAAAAAAAAGGAGACAAACAGCCACATAAAAACCTCCTACTGTTTTCCTAAAGAAAGTGGAAGACAAAATGCTTCACTGACCTCTTCTCAAACCAGAGGGCTTTTGAAATGTGATTGCATTTAACTCTGTACCAAGACAGTTATTTTAAGGGGAAGTTTGACCATTCACTGTAAGTGTTCATGATCCCGTTACTCTTTTGAAGTGCCTTTGAGTCGCCTAACTCTCAAGATGGGTAACCGGTTGGCAGGCGGTTGATGGGCAGGAGGCTGGAGGCATTCACAGGAAGCTGTTTGGTGTGTTTCTTACTGTTGAAGTTGGCCGGGAAGTCACCTGGGAGTGGTGTTAGGTTGCCGATAGAGTATACCATACGACTGTGCGTGTGTACGCGTATGAGTGCACACAGACACACACACAGACGGTGTGTACAATAGACTGCCAACCCTTTCATGTGGGTGGTTGTATTCTCAAGCCAACTAAAACTTCTGTGGGGGTGTTTTCATAGGAAAATAAAACAATATTCCCAACAATTTGGGGAATGAAGCCCATTATATTTGTACGGCATCTGCTTGGTGGTTTCTGCTGCATTCTCGATCTCGCATCAGCAGGTTTCTTAGCACTGCAAAGAGCTAGCACCCAAGTCACCTAGCTCACATTTAAAAAAATAGGAAAATTACCAACCTCATACTTATTTTTGTACCAAAGGGGATTTCCACAAGGGGAGAATTTTCCTTCCCCGCTCCAGAAGGCCATTGTTACCTCAAAGACGTGTCTGTTCAGCCAGGTAACGGGGACAGCATGAAGACAGAGTGCGGCCCCTCGCCTGGGAATCACAGGAGACACCAGTAAGCTTTGATTATATTTTTGGATGCTGCGAAGCTGATGTGGTTTCCTAGTCAACCTTTCATGCCTCTTGATAATGGAGGGTGCTGGGTAGGCTGGAGTGCTTTCTTTTTTTCTTAAAAGAAACCGAGATCTCAGACTTGCTGGGTCAGGGAAAGAAACCTTCTCACCTTTCAGCACGGCGTGCTGACTGCCAAAGGTATTCTTAGTTGGCAGGTATTTCCTTGGCACCCCTGCCCTGGTATGTTTCCCCCCTCCAGATCATTTCTGCTGTGCATAATGTGGCCTGAAACTGGCATCTGTCACAGCTTGGGAGTTGGATGTTAATGAAACAATAATTCCTGATGACGAACATGTGACCGCTCCGCTACTCCCTCAAGCTGAGCATCAGTCCCTGGAGACTTGGGTGAAGAGGAACAGGGCAGAGAGGAAGAAACCTCTTCACTCTAACACCTCCTGGTTAGGCGGATGAAGTGTCACTGCCCTGCTTGGCACAGCGCCTGTCTTGTCAGGCTTTTCCAGTGTGAACACTGGATCGTTAACCTCAGAGAAGCCCTCACCTAACAGGAGGGTGACAACTGCCTACCCATTTTATAAAGATGGAGCCTGCATTCCTCGACTCCATATTAGAATCATCTGGGGAGAATTTTTTAAAAGTGAGATATAGCTCACCATTAAATTTATCCTCTTCAAGTTTTCAGTGGTTTTTGAATATATTTATAAGGTTGTGCAGGCTAGGTGTGGTGGCTCATGCCTGTAACCCCAGCACTTTGGAAGGCTGAGGCAGAGGGATCACCTAAGGTCAAGAGTTCAAGACCAGCCTGGCCAATGTGATGAAACCCCATCTCTACTAAAAATACAAAAATTAGCTGGGCATGGTGGTGCACACCTGGAATCCCAGCTACTTGGGAGACTGAGGCAGGAGAATCACTTGAACCCAGGAGGTGGAGGTTGCAGTGAGCCGAGATGGCGCCTTTGCATTCCAGCCTGGGCAACAAGAGCAAAACTCTATCCGCCTCCCCCACCCCCCAAAAAATGTTGTGCAAAACCACCACTAATTCCAGAACATTTTCATCGTCCTGAGAGGAACCTCATGTTAGCAGTCATTCCCTAGTCCACCTCCCACCAGCCCTTGGCAACCACTAATCTACTTCTTGTCTCCATATATTTATCTTTTCTAGACGTTTTATTTCAGTGGAATCATGCTATATGTGGCCTTTTGTGTATGGCTTCTTTCACTCAGCATAGTGTTTTTGAAGTTCATCTATATTGTAGCATGCATCAGTACTTCATTCCTTTTTCATGGCTGAATAATATTTCATTGTGTGGCTCTGCCACATTTTATATATCCATTTGTTGATGGACATTTGGGTTGTTGTTTCTGCTTTTTGGCTGTTATAAATAGTGCTACTATGAACATTTATGTACCAGTTTTGTTTTTTTTTTTTTTTCCACGGAGTTTCACTCTTAGCCCAGGCTAGAGTGTAATGGCATGGTCCTGGCTCACTGCAACCTCCGCCTCCCCGGGTTCAAGTGATTCTCCTGCCTCAGCCTCTGGAGTAGCTGGGATTACAGGCATCCACCACCATACCTGGCTAATTTTTGTATTTTTAGTAGAGGCGGGGTTTCACCATGTTGGCCAGGCTGGTCTCGAACTCCTGACCTCAGATGATCCACCTACCTCAGCCACCCAAAGTGCTGGGATTACAGGCGTGAGCCACCATGCCCAGCCTCATGTATAAGTTTTTATATGATGTTTTTGGTTTACTTGGGTATATACCTAGGAGTGGGATTTCTAGGTCATATGATAACTCTATGTTTAACATTTTGGGGAACTGCCAAACGTTTCCACAGCAGCTGCACGATATTATATTCCCCCAGCAATGCAGGAGGGTTCTGCCTTCACCACATCCTCACGGATACTTGTTACAGTCTGTGTTTTTGATTATAGCCATAATAGGAGGTGTGAGATCCTAATAGGTGTGAAGTCTAGAGGTCTTTAAAAAAAATGCCAAATTCCAACATTGCCCCTGCATCTCTCCATTCTGAGTAATTGGTTTGATTGTGATTATATTTTTAATTCCCCTGGTTGAAGTCCATGTGTAGCCAAGTTCGAGAACCACTGGGCTAGGGGAACTTACTTGTGCCAGTGAGATATTTGGTAGCCTCTACCCAGAGCCTGGAGTAGGGTAAGGCCAGTGAGGCACTCCCCTTGGGCACAATGTTTGTGTGGAGGCATCAGAATGTCAGTAATATATATTTTATATAGATGTTTAGAGACAGGATCTTGCTGTCACCCAACCTGGAGTGCAGTGGTATGATCATGGGGCCACTGCAGCCTCAAAGTCCTGGGCTCAAGTGATCCTCCCAGCTCAGCCTCCTGGGTAGCTGGAACTACAGGCACAGGTGTGTGCTACCACACCTGGCTAATTTTAAAATTTTTTTGTAGAGACAGAGTCTGACTGTATTACCCAGTCTGGTCTTGAACTCCTGGCCTCAAGTGATCCTCCTGCCTCAGTCTCCTGAGTAGCTGGGATTTCAGGCATAGTGCCACTATGCCTGGGATATTAGTCCATTGTCACACTGCTATAATGACATACCTGAGACTGGGTTATTTATGAAGAAAAGAGGTTTAATTGACTCACAGTTCCATAGGCTGTATAGGAAGCATTGGCAAGGAGGCCTTAGGAAGCTTACAGTCATGGCGGAAGGCAGAGGGGAAGCAGGCATGGTCTTCACATGGCCAGAGCAGGAGAGGAAGATGGGGAGGGGGAGGGGGAGAGGGAGATGGGGAGGGGGAGATGAGATGGGGAGGGGGAGGGGGAGAGGGAGATGGAGAGAGGGAAGGGGAAGGGGAGGGGGAGGGAGAGAGGGAGATGGGGAGAGGGAAGGGGAGGGGGAGGGGGAGAGGGAGATGGAGAGGGGGAGAGGGAGAGGGAGATGGGGAGGAGGAGGAGGGGGACAGGGAGAGGGAAATGGGGAGGGGGAGGGGGAGAGGGAGATGGGGAGAGGGAGAGGGAGATGGGGAGGAGGAGGAGGGGGACAGGGAGAGGGAAATGGGGAGGGGGAGGGGGAGAGGGAGATGGGGAGAGGGAGAGGGAGATGGGGAGGGGGAGGAGGAGGAGGGGGACAGGGAGAGGAAGATGGGGAGGGGGAGGGGGAGAGGGAGATGGGGAGAGGGAAGGGGAGGGGGAGGGGGAGAGGGAGATGGAGAGGGGGAGAGGGAGAGGGAGATGGGGAGGAGGAGGAGGGGGACAGGGAGAGGGAAATGGGGAGGGGGAGGGGGAGAGGGAGATGGGGAGGGGGAGGGGAAGGGGGAGATTGTCAGGGGAGGGGGAAGTGCTACGCACTTTCAAACAACCAGGTCTTGTGAGAACAGGTGGGGGTTAGTCTACTCCCATGATTCAGTCACCTGCCACCAGGCCCCTCCTCCAACATGTGGGGATTACAGTTTGACATGAGATTTGTGTGGGGACACAGAGCCAAACCATATCACCCAGCTAATTTTTTATTAATTTGTTTTTTTTAGTGATGAGGTCTCTCTGTGTTGCCCAGGCTGGCCAGGAACTCCTGGCCTCAAGTAATCCTCCCGCCATGGCCTCCCAAAGTGTTGGGATGACAGGGATGAACCACTGTGCCCAGCCATATAATATTTTAATGCACTATTTAAAGATAAAAATTATTACAAAAGTTCATGATAAACAAAATATCAACATTTTACAAAGAGACAGCCTGTGACCTGGCAGCTGTACAATTCATCTCACAATCCTCATCCTATGCTGGCACTATTAGATTCTGTCTTTATTTAAGAATTTTGAATTTTATTCTTTGTGGATTTTCCTGGCTATGAATTTTGACATTTTAAAATGCTGCATTAAAATATGCTTATCTTGGTTACGGAGTTTTTGGAGCCTCCTTAAATTTTGTACCCAGAGCAAATGCCTCACTCTCCTTACCGGTAACTATTCTTGGCCTTGATTTTACCTCTCTCCCAGATATTGTGAAAAGCAAGCGCCTACTATGTTCTGGGTACTCCTAGGTGCCCTCTTGGTCTTGTTTTATCCCACCTGAGTCTCACAACAGTTCATCTGGAGTGGGTGACAGAATTCTCAATTTATAGATGAGGATACAAGGTTCAGAGAGATGTGGGACTTGACCCAAATCACACAGATTTGTGTGAGCCGGATTTGGACCCAGATCTTCATGCAGAGAGCTTACGTGCTTTGCACATACTAGGGTGTATGACACTTTCGGGTTCATGGGCCACAGCCTATGCTGCAAAGTACAAAGTGTAGAAAATGTTGGTTTTCACCTATAGATGAGAAAACTGAGCCTCACTGATTCTTTGGAGACTTGGTCACTTTTTTTGAAAAGACATTTTTAGTCTATATATGGTCTCGCTGAGCACAGTGGCTCATGCCTGTAATCCCAGCACCATCAAGGCCAGGGTGGGAGGATTGCTTGAGCCCAGGAGTTTGAGACCAGCCTGGGCAACATGGCGAAACCCTATCTCTACCAAAAATACAACACTTAGCCAGACATGGTGGTATGCGCCTGTACTCCCAGCTCCTTGGGAGGCTGAGGTGGGAAGATGACTTGAGCCTGGGAGGTTAAGGCTGCAGTGAGTCATGATCACACCACTGCACTCCAGCCTGGGTGACAGAGTAAGACCCTGTCTCAAAAAAAAAAAAAAAAAAAAATTACATAGAATCTCATCCCAGTTTCCCCCTTCGTTTCAGTGGTAATTCGTTCATTTGGCTCAGCAAATAATTATTGAGTCCAGCTGGGTGCCTTGTCTTGTGCTGATTATGGGACATGGGACAAGGGAGCCACAGCCCTGCATTTGGAGTAGAGATGCAATACTATTTACAAAAATTCACTTTAAAAGCAACTTCTCATGAAATTGATTTTTTTTTTTCACATAGCACAGATGTCAGCAAACTTTTCTTTAAAGAGCCATATAGTAAATATAGTAAATATTTTAAGCTTTTTGGGTCATGCAGTCTCTGTGGCAACTACTCAGCTCTGCAGTTGGAGCACAACAGCAGCCACAGATGATATATATACATTAATGGTTGTGGTTGTGTTCCAATAAAACTTTATTTGCAAAAACAGGCTAAGGGCCAGATTGGGCCTCTGGGCAGTAGTTTGCTGACTCTTGGTATATAGGAATTTCTACCTTTTCCCAGAAGCCAGTATGGGAAAAAAATGCTTTGAAAAGTCTGAAATTGGTCTATGAAGATGGAATCTTGAAGGGCTGGAGACAAAAAGAGTTCTAAAAGAAATGGAGATAATGTGTTGTGAGAGCTCTTTGTTTGAGAGGCATACGGACAAATGAGAAAGACAAAGATATTCCAACTGGTTTTTGGTGTGTATTGTTTTTCTGTTTGTTTGTTTTTGAGGCAGAGTCTTGCTCTTGTTGCCCAGATTGGAGTGCAGTGGTGCGATCTCAGTTCACTGCAACCTCTGCCTCCTGGGTTCAAGCGATTCTCCTACCTCAGCCTCCTGAGTAGCTGGGATTACAGGTGCCCTCCACCACGCCCAGCTAATTTCTTTTTGTATTTTTAGTAGAGATGGGGTTTCATCATGTTAGCCAGGCTGGTTTCGAACTCCTGCCTTCAGGTGATCCACTTGCCTTGGCCTCCCAAAGTGCTAAGATTACAGTCATGAGCCACTGCACTGGGCCATGTGCGGTTTTTTTTTGAGACAGGGTCTCACTCTGTTACCCATACTGGAATGCAGTGGCACGATCATGGCTCACTGCAGCCTCAACCTCCTGGGCTCAAGTGATCCTCCCACCACAGCCTCCCAAGTAGCTAGGACCACAGGTGTGTACTACCATGCCTAGCTAATATTTTGTTTTGTTTTTGTAGAGACAGGGTCTCCCTATGTTGCCCAGACTGGTCTTGAACTCCTGGGCTTAATTGATCCTCTCTCCTTGGCCTCCCAAAGTGCTGGGATTGCAGGCATGAGCCACCACACCCAGCCTAATTGTTTTTATTTTTTGGTTTGTTTGTTTGGTTTTCATCCCATGCTTCCTTCCAAGCAATTTATTTTTTTTAAAAAGTCATATTCGGTATAATAAAACATTTTTTTTTAAAAAAATTCGATATTTATTATAGAGATGGAGTCTCTGTTGCCCAGGCTGGTCTTGAATTCCTGAGCTCAAACAATCCTCCCACCTTTGCCTCCCAAAGTCCTGGGATTTACAGGCATGAGCCGCCACACCTGTCTAATAAAACATTTCTTTCCTTTTCTTTTTTCCTTTTTTTTTGAGATGAAGTCTCGCTCTTGTCATCCAGGCTGGAGTGCAGTGACACGATCTCAGGTCACTGTAACCTCCACCTCCTGGGTTCAAGCAATTCTCCTGCCTCAGCCTCCCAAGTCGCTGTGATTGCAGGCATGCGCCACCACGCCCAGTTAATTTTTTGTATTTTTAGTAGAGACGGTGTTCACCATATTGGCCAGGCTGGTCTTGAACTCCTGACCTCAGATGATTCACCCAGCTCAGCCTCCTAAAGTGTTGGGATTACAGGCGTAAGCCATCACACCCAGCCTTGAGAAGACATTTCTAATAAAGGGATTATTGTCTAGTAATTTGAACTAGAGGACTAAAAATTTGGGAATTTAACTTATCTTTTTTTGTCCCCTGCTACCTTCATTGTGCCATTGACATCTTATGTGACCTTTGGATGATTTAATTTTTCTGAAGGGAGGGATGGCAGTGATGAACCATGTAGCAAGGTGACCCCATGGTAATTCCTCATCAGCAAGGGAATCCAGCAGCCCTTCTCGGGAGAGTATGGGATGTTGCAATATTCCACTCAGAGACTTCTTTTTCCCTTCTGCTGGAACCCAAGTCTCCTGACTCCCAGTCTAATGTTATTTCCATTACACCATCCAAGTGTGATGCAAGATATGGGAGAGAGATGTCCCATGGTGCATCTAAGTGGGAAGAAAAAAATTCTAGCTTATGGGTACATAAACAATGCAATAAAGGGATCAAATGCAATCAAATGGATCTGCCAAATGCATAGGTCTTCCCATTAAGTAAATTGGGCATGGAAGCCTGGATAAATATGGTTCTTCCATGAAAAGTTCTTAGAACCTGCAAAAGGCTTTAACGCAGAGAGGATCTTTAAATAGTGAGCTTATTTAAAAAGACTAGACTTCTAAGCAGTGTTTCCGGGAGAGGGCTACTGTAGAATTCTAAGGTGGTTTCCTTTCGTTTGGAGCTCATCATTTGTTGAGGATGGTAAATGTCAGAGAAGATTCACACCAAAGGTACTCGCTGGTGCTCCCTGGACATGTGGCTGAGCATTAAAGCCTGAGGACACCCCTAGAGGCTGGAGATTAGACTGATCTTGGTATAAAGATCAAACTACTTACTAGCTTCTGGGACCCAGTGTGACTTGGGTAACTTTAGGTAACACGTCTCCTCCTTCAGAGCCTTAGATCTCAAAGACATAAGATAAGAAGAACAATACCATTGTCTCAAGACCTTTTCGAGGATGATCCAATACAGTGCTGTTCAAAATGCGGTCCCTGGACCAGCAGCATCAGCGTCACCTGGCAACTTGTTAGA
This sequence comes from Chlorocebus sabaeus, assembly GCF_047675955.1. NCBI lineage: Eukaryota > Metazoa > Chordata > Mammalia > Primates > Cercopithecidae > Chlorocebus > Chlorocebus sabaeus. The sequence goes on along the minus strand of NC_132914.1, from coordinate 115,045,612 downwards.
AACGCAAAGTTGGATGGTTCCCCAGACCTGCTGAGTCAGCAAATCTGGCAGGGAGTAGGGGTTGGAGGGAATCTAGCAATCTGTGTTTTCACAAGCCCTCCAGGGCTTTCTAATGCATGTTCAAGTTTGAGGACTCAGAGTAGGAGAGGGTGTTTCAACCTCGGTACTACTGATATTCGGGGGTGAATACCTCCCTGTCGTGGGATCTGTCCTGTCTATTGAAAGATGTTGAAGAGCAACTCTGGTCTCTCCCCACTAGATTTTAGTAACAGTTCCCCATCTCCCAAGTTGTGACAACCAAAATGTTTCTAGACATTGCCAAAGTCCCCTGGAGGACAAAATCACTTCTAGTTGAGAATTGCTGGTCTAAAGCAAGTCTAAAGCAAGTTCCTTATATTTGGCAAGCTCTGAATTAAGTGTTAACTTCCCTTATTTTCTTCTGCAGTCTATCCATCTGAATTGAAGGGGAAGGTGGAAGAAAGCAAGATACAAATGTTTTTTACCTTTTCGAGTGTGCTGACACTATGGCCCCATGTCTCGTTATTTAAAAATAGTCACATGCTTTCAACTTTCTAACAAAATTTTCCTTTGGGTTGAAACTAAACATGGAAAATCTCAGCCCTGCAACCTGTGTTAATTTTCCCCCAAGAGCTAAGAGGCTGCAAGTGAGGATTATTGGTGGAAAGTTTGAGGTCTCTGTAACTGCAGAGCTTGCTGCTGTGATGTGGGGGCATGAGTTCCCTCCACTTCACCTTGGCTTCCCCTCCCGTGAGAGTTTCACAGCTGGTCCGCTTCACACCTGGCTGTTCGCCCTGCTAATAATAACCACAAGAGATCTGTTTTCCGTTGCTGGTGAACTGTCTCTCATGCTTGGATTTTCCTTCTACATGTGGCCTGAGTTGGGAGAAGCATCTGAGCTGCGGAAGGGGCACAGCATCCTTGGAGTTAGATGACCTGGGTTTCAATTCTACCTCCACCCATAACTTGCATGGAAGATCCTGGGCACATCTTTCAAGTGCCTGATTGCACTTTGGTTTCCATACCTGTAAGACAGACACTATAAGACCTGTGGGAACATTCATTTTTAAATATTGTGGTAAATTATATGTAACATAAAATTTACCATTTTAATCATATTTGAGTGTACAGTTCAGTGGCATTAAGTGCATTCACATTGTTGTGCAGCCATCACCGCTATCCATCTCTAAAACTTTTTCATCACTCCAAAATGAAATTCACTAATTCCCTGACTTAGTCAAATTGGACTGCCATAACAAAACACCATAGACTGGATGGCTTAAGCAATAGAAATAAAATATAAATTTATTTTCCCATATATAGAAAAAATAGAAATTTACTTCTTACTGTTCTGGAGGCTGGGAAGTCCAAGACCAGGTTGCCAGTATGGTCAGGTTCCTGGTTCTGGTGAGGGCTCTATTCTTGGCTTGCAGACGGCCACCTTCTTTCTGTGTCCTCACATGGTGGAGAGAGAGTAAGTTCTGGTTTCTTCCCTTTCCTAGAAGGACACTGATCCCATCATGGAGGCTTCAACCTCAGGTCTTCATCTAAAGCTAATCATCCCCAAGGCCCCCATCTCCAAATACCATCACACTGGGAGTTAGGGACTCAATATATGGCTTTTGGGGAGACACACTCATAATACTCCCCATCACTCCCACTCCTAATCTCTTGTCTACTTTCTGTTGTGAATTTGGCAATTCTAGGCACCTCATGTAGGTGGAGTCATAGAGTATTCGTCCTTTTGGAGAGCATACTTTTGATATGGTGGAACACTTACTTGTATATTTGAATATAAATATACACATTTGTGTTTGTGTCTTTGAATATCCCCAGAAGCATTGTCCAGGGTTTTATCTGGCCTCCGATAGAATGGTTGAAAGTGCCCTGGGTAAAAACTGAAGATCAAATATCTAAATGAAAACTGAAAAATGCTGGCAGTTTGATGGTTATTCTCAGTAGGGTTTTGGGGCTGGAGAAAAGGCTACACTTGGAAATATTGTTCCCAAGCATTAAGCCCTTCTTCAGGAAAGCACTGGGAAGACACTGGAAGACAGTGGAAGAAGCACTGGAAGACACTGTTTTCCTATCCAAAGTCATCCTTGCTTCCTGAACCCAGTTTTGTTCTTGCTCGTCTGAGCAGCCTGCTCTTGAGACAAGGTCGCTCATGACTGGTCTAGGCCAATGACGTTCCCTTTGCAATCAATGGTTGATCATAGCCATGTGGCTACCCACTTCTGGCCAATGGGATACGAGGGGTGGCCAGTGGAGGAGAGATTTTTTTTTTTTTTTTTTTTTTTTTTAATGCATGGAAGGAAACACTGGTGAAAATGGTCATCTCTTTTGCTGATGCCCACATGGAAATGCTGCAGCCATCTCAACCCCACCAGTGGAGAAACCACCTATGGTCCCTTGATACCGCTGATGAGTCACTGAGTGAAGCAACCCTGGCAGCCGCCATGCTGCTGGATTCTTGCTATGTAACTAAGCGATTCCTTTGTTGAAGCCACTTTTAGGAGGGTTTTCAGTTCCCTAAAGCAGAACATCCTGTTGAAACACTGGATTCTCAGGACTGGTCAAGGGCCTGTTCTGCTCCATGTGGTTCCAGCAGGCCTGGGTACGCTGGATTTGACCTAGTTGGGTTTGCATGTAAACTTCACCTGAACCTCTCCCTCCTGGCCTGATTCTTAGTCTCTTGATGGAAAAGAAGTCAAGGGGCCAGGTGTGGTGACTCATGCCTGTAATCCCAGCACTTGGGAGGCCAAGGCAGGAGGGTTGCTTGAGCCCAGGCGTTAAGACCAGCCTGGGCAACATAGAAAGACCTCATCTCTACCAAAAAAAAAAGAAAAGAAAAGAAAAGAAAAAAAATCCGGTGGGGCATGATGACTCAGGCCTGTAATCTCAGTACTTTGGGAAGCTGAGGTGGAAGGATCACTTGAGCCCAGGAGTTCGAGACCAGCCTAGGCAACATAGCAAGACTCCATCTCTATAAAAAATAAAAAATTTAGCCAGGTGTGGCAATGAGCACCTGTAGTTCCAGCTACTGGGGAAGCTGAAGTGGGAGAATCACTTGAGCCCAGGAGGTCTAGGCTGCAGCAAGCCATAATCATTCCAGCCTAGGTGATAGAGTAAGACTGTCTCCCAAAAAAATGTAAAAATGAAAAAAGAAGAAAAGGTATTCTCTCTCTTTCATAGGGGATGACTATTTTTTTTTAATAAGCCAGGTAGTACATGCACATGAGATAAAATATACATAGCAAAAAAGAAACAAAAAGAAGGATGTTACAATTACATATCAACATCTATGTGTGTGTATGGATATTGTTATGTATAGATGCTATGTAATAGACGTGTATATTATGCACATTTACATATGTGATTATGTTATATATAATTATATGTATATTGTCATATGTCACTAAATGACGGGGATACATTCTGAGAAATGTGTTGTTAGGTGATTTCATTGTGTAAACATCAGGGAGTGCACTTACACAAGCATAGATAGCATAGCCTACTCCACATCTAGACTATACGATAGAGCCTATTGCTCCCAGCCACAGACCTGCACAACATGTTACTGTACTGAAAACTGTAAGCAATGGTAACACAATGGTATCTGTGTATCTAAACATAGCAAAGGCACAGGAAAAGTACAGTATTATAATTTTTGGGGACCACTATCATATATATGATTTGTCACTGATAGAAACGTCGTTGTGGGGTGCATGACTGTATATCTATATAAATTATGTATATGAAATATATACTACATATATTTGTAGGTATATACCTATATAATTACATATATTTATAGGTATATAAACATACATATATAATATGCTTATAATACCTATACATATACATAAATATTTTTATTTATTATATATACCTATACATATTATTTATACCTATACAAATATTATAGATACACATATATACATACATATAATATATATATACATGTATTTTTATTTTAGGTTCCAGGTACATGTGCAGAATGTGCAGGTTTTTTGTTTTGTTTTGTTTTTTTGAGATGGAGTCTCGCTCTGTCACCCAGGCTGGAGTGCAGTGGCGCGATCTCAGCTCACTGCCACCTCCACCTCCCGGGTTCACGCCATTCTCCTGCCTCAACCTCCCAAGTAGCTGGGACTACAGGTGCCTGCCACCCCGCCCGGCTAATTTTTTGGGTATTTTTAGTAGAGATGGGGTTTCACCATGTTAGCCAGGATGGTCTCGATCTCCTGACCTTGTGATCCATCTGCTTCGGCCTCCCAAAGCGCTGAGATTACAGGCGTGAGCTACTGCGCCCGGCCAGGTTTGTTACATAGGTATATGTGTGTCACGGTGGTCTGCTGCACCTGTCAACCTGTCATCTAGGTTTTAAGCCCCGCGTGCATTAGGTGTTTGTCCTAATGCTCTTCCTCCCCTTACCCCCTGCCCCCTGTGGTGTTCCCCACCCTGTGTTCAATACATATGTGTATATTATATACATATAATTACATAAAATACACATATACAATTATGGGTATATAAGCATACACATATATGTATATATTACATATGTGTTTATACACACCTATAAATATATAATTATATGCATATTATAAAATATACATATTACAAACAGACCCACACTTTTCCCCAGAGATGACCCCAGCAGGGTGGTACAGTGGCTAGGAGCCTGTGTTCTCAGCTAGACCTGATTCATTTTCTGGCTCCACCTTTCCTGGCTGTGTGATCTGGGGTAAACTGCCTAGCCTCTCTGTGTCAGTTTCCTTATCTGAAAATGTGCTAAGTGAGCATGAACCCTACTTTATAGGGTTAGTGTGTGGATTAAATGAGATCTGCAGGGAAAGTGCTTGGCATCATGCCCTCTATGTAGAAAGCACTCAATAAATAGGGGCAGTAGTAACTCCTAGGATCTCTGTTGGAAAGACCTGGATTTCAGGTCCAGCTGTGTCACTCTCAGCTGTGGAACCCCAGACGGGTCACTTAGCCTCTCAGAGCCTGGGCTTCATCATCCACATGCAACAGGGCTGTTGTGAGTGTCCCCCGGGCAGTGGAAACTGAGGCCCGGGTGGGTGAAGTAACGTATCCAAGGATATTCGGCTTGGATCTGTGCTCCCTCCTCTGGGCAGGAGCATCCTCTGGTGTTACCTGCTGCATGTTGGTGGGGAAGACAGAAAGGTGTTAGTTCTGCACAGTTTTCCTACACAGCAGGTGCTATGGCTGTTTCTAATCCATTTGTTTCTGGTGAGGTTTAAAGTAAAGAGGAATGGAGCAGATGGTAGAGAAGAAAGAAACAGAGATGGCTGGTGAATTCTAGTGCCTCCTTCCCCAAAGTGGATTTTATGGAGGTCTCGGCAGTGCAGCACTTAGATAGACTCTACATCGCTCCTTTCCACTCATTCTACCACAGCCACAGAGGTCAAAGGACATCTACTTTGAGTTTGTAATGCTCTTGCTAGATTGCTTTTCATAACGGTATAGCAACTTGCACATCCACCACAATTAGAAGATTGTGTGTTTCTTTGGTCTCAAGGCGGTGTTTTTGGCATCTCTTCTGAGTATCAACTTTTGGTGGAAACTTAATATATGGAGCTTGCTGATCATCAGGATTCCAAGATGCTTCTTCTCCCCCTTGCTGCTACAAGTAAGAGAACTTTAGAAATTTCCCTTTCAGAAAGCTGTGTTCAGTTCTAGTGAGAGCTGGCATGGTGGAGGATTTTGTCTCTCTGATGCAGAGCTGAAAAGGTTCGTGCCAACTTGAGTATATGTCACAGAGAACATTGTGCCTGGCAAGGAGGCGGGATTTTTTCTCATCCTCATTCTCATGTCCTTTTTTTTTCTCTCTTCCTTTTGCTTGTGTTGTTTTGCTCTGGGACTGGGAATTGTGCTGAGGGTAATCTGCAGGAGGGGCGCTACCATTTAGAGGCGGGAGCTGGGAGCAGACTTCCAGCCTGGGTGAGTTCAGAGTTTGAGGTCCTGAAGATATATTTGTAAGATGGGCACAGTGACATTGGCCAGACCCATCTCTCACTAGGTTGCTTTGCAGGACAAATGGCATGATTTTCCTGTTTTATCAGATAATGTCACTCTCTGTTTAAAAAACTTCTTCAGCTCCCCGTGGCACAGGAATGAAATTCACCTGCTTTCTGTGACTGTAGCAGTTTCTACTTGACCCAGCCCCTGTCTCTGCTTCTTTGACTTCATTTCCCCCCCTTTTTTTTTTCCTTAAGATAGTCTTGCTCTGTCACCCAGGCTGGTGTGCAGTGGTGCCATCTTGGCTCGCCGCAACCTTCGCCTCTTGAGTTCAAGCAATTCTCTTGCCTCAGCCTCCCAAGTAGCTGGGATTACAGATGCCTGCCACCACACCTGGCTAATTTTTGTATTTTTAGTAGAGACGGAGTTTTACTCCTTTTATCTCTCTTTTGCCCGTAATATTCCAGCTCTCAATTCCTGAAACATGCCAAGTGCTTTCCCACCTCAGGGCTTTTGCATACCTTTCTGTGCTTGTCTGCCTGCTCCCTTCTGTAGTGAGACTTTCTTTGGCTGTTCCAGGTAATAAACCGTCCTTCCCTGTTATATGTTCTGAGCTCTTTGCTGCAACCATAGCACTTATCAAATAGAAGTTCCATGAGGGCAGGGACCAAGCCTGCCTTGTTCATAGTTTTATCTCAGGACTTAGCACAAAGGTTGACACAGGAAATCAACTCTTCATCATCTACTGTGTGCCAGGCACTGTGAGAGGCAGTTTAGAAACATTATCTCGTCTGATTCTACTATGTGTTTGGTTACAAACTATTTTTATTATTAATAGCAGTAATTATAATTTGTATCACTTGGATGTAATAGTTCTGCATGGCCTGATATGCCTGATGTGATGTAATTGGCTTTTAAGATGATAGTCAATCTCAGTTTCCTTATGTTTTTAATATATGGTGCTAGGTGGGTACCAGGAGTGAAAGACTTTTATTTGATGGATGCATAGATAGGTGAATGGATGGATGGTTGAAGGGATGAATGGATGGATACATGAATGGAGCGGGGGAGGGAGGGATGGATGGGTGGTTGGATGAATGGATGGATAGTTGGATGTATGGTTGGATTGAATGGATGGTTGCTTGGATGTATGGTTGGATTGAATGGATGGTTGCATGAATAATTGGATGGATGGATTTTTGGATGGATGAATGGATAGGTGGATAGGTGGATGGATGGATGGATGGATGGATGGATGGATGAATGCCTGCATGGACGATTGGATGGATGGATTGTTGGATAGTTGGATGAATAAATGCCTAGATGGATGGATGGATTGTTGAATGAATGGATTGTTGGATGGATGGATGGATGGATATATGGATAGATGGATAGATGGTTGGATGCTTGCATGGATGATTGGATGGATGGATTGTTGGATGGTTGGATGAATAAATGGATAGATGGATGGATGGATGGATGGATTGTTGGAGGGATGGTTGTATGAGTGGTTAGATGGAAGAATGGCTAGATGGCTAGATGTGTGGATGTATGGTTGCATGGATGAGTGGATGGATGGATGGATGGATGGATGGATGGATGGATGGATGGATGAATGGTTAGTTCTCAGATCCCTGTAACCATAACATTCCAGGGTTAAAAGGAACCTCAAGGTTCATGCAATTTAACATTCCTATCCAAATGTGACTCATCTCTGCTCAGGTGGAAGCCAGTGTGGGTGTGTTTGTGTGTGTAGATGGTAGTTGAATGGCAATTTGGAAATGGGAAGTTATGAGTGCTTGTCAAGGCCTGGCTTATATGCCACCTCCTCCAGAGAGCTTTCTCAGATTGTCTCTCCCAGAAGTCATCTCCCTGTCCTTTGAACACTTGGCCTGTGCTACTACTGTGGTGCCTATTGCCCCCTGCAATCTGTTGAGGGAGCTGTGCACATCCCTATCTGCTCCACTGGACTCTGAACCCCTTGAGAGCCTTGTTGGAAAGCGCAAGGTGCTTTCCTCTTAGAATGGTCTGTCCTGTAGCTGCCATAGCATTTCCATCCTGAAACTTATAGTTGCTTTTGAGATTTCAGGGAAATGTATATCTTTCTGTAAATATGCACAGGACACTCCAACATCCCTTTGGAGGAGCCCTGAATAGGAGGACTTTGGTATTGTGTGTGGGGCCCTAAGCCATTCAGTCTTCTGTTCTCTCTTCTCACAACTTCGAGAAATATTAATATTAATTGGGCAAAGATGCATCGAGTCACTAACAGACCCTGCTGGACTTCAATTCTCAACCTTGGCCTATGGCTCTGTCTCTTCCCGACTCAGATGGTCGCCATGGCTTGTGGAAAGACAGCAGCTTTGGAGCCAGACAGCCTGGGGTCAGCTCTGCTGTTGTCCAGCCGGCATTGTGCAAGGCGAGTCAGCTGACCTTCTGTTTCGTCATTTGTAAAATGAGGATAATGTGGCCAACATTATAAGTTCATAAGAATTTCACAAGAAGAATTCAAGATTTTATACATAAAGAGCCTGAGCAGAATGGGGAATGTTGTTGTCACTTAGTAGCTGTTGAGATTCTTGGGAGAAATGACTCAGCGGGGGTTATAGCACAGAGTTAGTGGGACGATCACCATATTAACAAGGGTTACATGGTGAAAAGGATCTTTCTCTCTTTTTGGAAAGAATTGCTTTTCACTTGTCTGCTGACAACACCTCATCTCTAGGTAGGAGCAGCTGGTTGGAGTGGCTGGTCTGTCGCGTTTCTCTCTCTTCCTCACCAAGCCCCCTCTATACCCCCAAACAAACCAAAACAAATGCTAACAAAAAGTAACCCAGAGTTGAGACCATGAATCTGAACCCTGGACCAATTAGGCATGTGTGGTTGTTGCTTATGGAAAAGGCCTTTCCTTTGTTCATTCTTGCACATCATTCATTCATTCATTTATTCATGAATCCATTCCATAGTTTTAATTATTCCGGGGAAACTCACCATGTTCATTGTTGGGAAGATGCAGAGATGACAGAAACAAGGCCTCTGCCCTCGAGATACTTGAAATCTGGTGTAGGTTGAGTATCCTGATCAGAATGCTCCAAAATCTGCTCTGGGTGATAGAGCGAGAGTCTGTCTTAAAAAAAAAAAAAAAAACGCCAGACATGGTGGCTCACACCTGTAATCCCAGCACTCTGTGGGGCCAAGGCGGGTGGATCACCTGAGGTCAGGAGTTCAAGACCAGCCTGGCCAACATGGCGAACCCCCATCTCTACTGAAAATACAAAAAAGTTAGCTGGGCGTGGTGGCGGGCACCTGTAATCCCAGCTACTTGGGAGGCTGAGGCAGGAGAATCTGAAACTGGGAGGTGGAGGTGTCACGTCTCAGAAAAAAAAAAAAAAAAAAGAAAGAATCTGGCAAAATTCTGTCATAAGATAATGTGAGGAGGGGTTAGTGGGTATTTACGGCTTACTGCAGGTTTTCTGGGTCGTCCTTGGTCTAGGGTAAATTTCATGGTCAGCATTTTCTGCCTTGTTTTCCATCCCTCCCAGCCCAGGTCGCCTCATAACTCGTCTCATTTTCTTCAGGAGCATGTATTATCCATTAGGACAATTCTGAATATAATAGAAAGAGTTAAATTGTCTCTTTGGCGGGGTCTTGGGGTACTTTTTCCTAAGAGATCTGCTAAAAAATTGTCTCCTGATTTGGAAGAAACTCTCCATGGGATGATGGCTATATTCTGTGTCTACACTGTCTAGTACAAGAGCCACTGGCTACAAGCAGCTATTGAGCGTTTGAAAGATAGTTGGTGTGATCAAGTTACTGAATTTTTACTTTTATGTAATTATATTTTGGTTTTAGAAGTTAATATTTAATTTATTAAAGCAAAAAATTCATTCTATTTATTCCTATGCTTTCACACAGTATTGTTCTATTCATATAAATCTTGTTTGTTTGTTTGCTTTTGAGATGGAGTTTTGCTCTTGTTGCTCAGGCCGGAGTGCAATGGCACGGTCTCAGCTCACCGCAACCTCTGTCTCCCAGGTTTAAGCGATTCTCCTGCCTCAGCCTCCCAAGTAGCTGGGATTACAGGCACACACCATCATGCCTAGCTAATTTTGTATTTTTAGTAGAGATGGGGATTTGCCATGTTGGTCAGACTGGTCTCGAACTCCTGACTTCAGGTGATCTGCCTGCCTCGGCCTCCCAAAGTGCTGGGATTATAGGCATGAGCCACCGTGCCCAGACCTATTCATATAAATCTAACAAAATCTGGCAATCAGGTATAAGGAGATTTTGTATACCGTGTGCTCCCTATTACAATGTAGGTTAATTAAACATCTTCAAAAAATTTAAAGTGCATTTATAAATTTGATATACAGTTTTTTCTTTCTTTTTTTGTTTTTGAGACAAGGTCTCGCTCTGGCGCCCAGGTTGGAGTGCAGTGGCACAATCAAGGCTCACTGCAGCCTCCACCTCCTGGGCTCAAGCAATCCTCCCACCTCAGCCTCCTGAATAGCTGGGACTACAGGTGTGTGCCACCACACCTGGCTAATTATTTTTTATTTTTTGTAGAGAGTAGGTTTTGCCACGTTGCCCAGGCCGATATACGGGATTTAAAAAACTACTCTTTAATTGTTGACAGACAAACCTTCTTAACTACTTATATAACCCACAAGCCTGAAAAATTAAACTTATAAATACGCCAAGCTGTTTTCTATTAATAATATTGTACATAAATTGAATAGAATTTCAATTTAAAATACATGTCTAAATTAGGTATTCAGTTACACATTTCAAATTAGGCTTAGAAAGATAAACTCTTACTCTAACTGGCTAAATTATATAACATTAAAAGAATATAAAATAAAGTACCCAAAATGTATGATCTTCTTAATTCAAATATTAATATCAGGGGTTATTTATCTGAAGTATGCCTATATTCATTCTGGATCTTCCTAGAACTTAAAGATGCTACCCCATTAAGAATACTGGGTTATGTCACACAATTCCAGGGTTAAATTCTAACGAATTTTTTTTTCCAGGCAGTGGGAGGGGAGTTGAATTCCCTGATTGCCTGGGGTCACATAACCACCAGTGATTTTGGCGGGCGTGTTGTCCGGATTTTTTATCCACGACCCTGATAGGATGCATGTTGATTCACTACACATCTACGACCCCCGTTTATTCACTATGTTGATTGTTTATGTAACTTTAGTTAATTCCAGCGTGACCGTAAATAGCCGTATGTGGTAAGTTGCCTCTCTATTGGGAGGAGTTCTTCTCTGCAGCTCTAAATGGAACAGCCTCTGTGGCCAAAGTGGGAAGCTGCTTAGCAATTGCTGCAGTGAGACCTGCTTTCAGGGCATGTGTATTTTATCCCAGATTCATCTGCTCTTACCTCGAGTCTGGAATCTTAACTCTGCTTGCTTCTTAGTTCAGCCATAGCTACTAAGGCAACGTATAGCTTACAGTAGACCCAGCAGCATGTTCCTCTGGCTGCTACTCGGGGTCCAGCTCTCAGTACCCCCAGCAGTGGAGGGGCCACAGGCATAGGCTCTCAGAACTTCTGCCTACCTCCTCCTAGCCTTGCCTCCCCTAGTACACTACCTGCCACCAATTTTTATTTTATTATTAACAACATCATCCATCTTTGTCACTTGTCAGGAGGTCCCATGGTTCAAAATGTGGGTGCCAAGGGTGGGTACCCACCCTGCAAGCTGATATTTCTCTGTCCAGCTTGGCCCCTGATGAATGATTAAGAGGAGGCAGGTAGTGTGTGTGTTATGTGGGGTGGTGACCAGTGGGAGGGAATTTAGGTGGATTGGCCTTGTCCCGCAAAAGCCAGCCCCGGATGAAAGCGTGCGCTGTTACTGATTTACTTTTCACGAAGGGCTCTTTGGTTCCAAAAAGGCTGGGAGTGATTAGTGCAGGTTAAGTTTGCCTGAATTCTTATTTTGCCTCTTGCTTCTCTTCCTTCTTTTTGGGATTCTTGGTCTTGCATATCCAACTCAAAGCTGCCCTCTCCACATCTCATCCCCTCAAGACTCATTCATGTAATCAGATCACCCAATGGGAACTGTGATATTTACAACAAATAAAGAACCCATCTCTCATAGGGCTGGGCGGCAAAGCCTCATGCAGTGGTTCTGAACTCTGCCTCTGTCTGAGCTATCTGGGGACCTTGTTGAAAAGAAAAGAGAAGCCCCTGTCCCCAGGAGTGCCTGATTCTGTAGGCTTGGGTTGGGGCTGAAGCTGGGGCTCAGCATGTGTATTTTTAACAAGCTCCCCAGGTGATCTTGCTACAAGCTCAAGTTTAACACCTTTGAACTGTGCTATGGAAATAAGGAAGGGGACAGGCTTGGGGGCAGCCTCCCTCCTTGTGTTTTATCTATGTGACCTTAGGCAAGTGCCGTTGTTACTCTGTGCTTCTTTTTCTCATCTCTGAAATGGGAATAATATGGTTGGTTCTTAGCCCTTAGGGTGCGTATGACAGTTAGATAATATTCATAAAGCACTTAGCACATAGTAAGTGCTCAATAAGACTTAGCTATGTTTGTGATTATGAATATATTGTATAATAATTTATCAGTAACAGCATTATTAATGCAAAGCAGTAGGCACAGGGCTAGCATATAAAAACAATCAACAAATGTCAGTTTTGGCCGGGCGCGGTGGCTCAAGCCTGTAATCCCAGCACTTTGGGAGGCCGAGACGGGCGGATCACGAGGTCAAGAGATCGAGACCATCCTGGTTAACACGGTGAAACCCCGTCTCTACTAAAAAATACAAAAAACTAGCCGGGCGAGGAGGCGGGCGCCTGTAGTCCCAGCTACTCGGGAGGCTGAGGCCGGAGAATGGCGTGAACCCGGGAGGTGGAGCTTGCAGTGAGCTGAGATCCGGCCACTGCACTCCAGCCTGGGCGACAGAGCTACACTCCGCCTCAAAAAAAAAAAAAAAAAAAAAAAAAATGTCAGTTTTATTATTATAAATATATAATACAGGTCGAGCATCCCTAATCCAAAATTTAAAATCTAAAATGTTCCATAATTGGAAACTTTTTTTTGAGATGGAGTCTTGCTCTGTCACCCAGGCTGGAGTACAGTGGTATGATCTTGGCTCACTCCAACCTCCCCTTCCCGAGCTCAAGCCATTCTCCTGCCTCAGTGTCCCAAGTAGCTGGGATTACAGGTACCCACCACCATGCTTGGCTAATTTTTGTATTTTTAGTAGAGACGGGGTTTCACCATGTTGACCAGGCTGGTCTTGAACTCCTGACCTCAAGTGATCCACCTGTCTTGGCCTCCCAATAATCGGAAACTTTTGAGCACTGACATGACATCACAAGTGGAAAATTCCACACCTAAAAACTTAACACTAACTGTTTAATGCAACACATTAAAAATATTGTACAAAATTACTTCCAGGCTATGTATATAAGGTATGTATGAAACATAATTGAATTTTGTGTTTAAATTTGGGTCCCATCCCCAAGATATCTCATGATGTATAATGCAAAGATTTCAAAACCTGAAAAAAATCTGAAATCTGAAACAGGTCTGATCCCAAGTATTTCAGATAAGGGCTACTCAACCTGTATATGTTGCATAATATAAATATTGTTATATTTCAAATTATATTATGTATTACATATGAATTATCACGTATGGGAGATGTATGCCTACACCTATGATGACATTAGACAATATACATGTAGAGTATAAATATTGACATAATGTATTATTGTGTAAATGTTAAAATTATAAGGATCGTGTAAGGAAGTTATTACTACTGGACCTGCTGTCTAGTATGTGCTCATTAAATATATAAACCCTTTTTTTCTATTGTTTGTAATATTCATTAGCAGTAATAACATAGAGAAAAGGAAAAACCATCAGCAATAGTGAGGCAGTGGACAGGGGGCTCTTCCTTCCTGCAGAGGCAGCTGCCTGTGTTCCAGCATGCATGGGGGACTGCCCCAGACTGTTGGGTTCCTCTGCCTGGCCTAGGGATCTGGTTCTCACTGGGATCCAGAGCTGGGGAGAGAAGGAAGGGCGCCTCTCCCAGGCCTCCAGCCCTCCCTCAGCAGGGGATTTTCCTGTGGATGCAAATTGGCTGGTTACTTGAGACGTTCTCCAGTCAAATAATTCTCTCCCTCGTCAGCTGGGCCGCTAAGCGCCAGGGATGTTATGACAATGGTCGCCCTGGCAACGGCGGGAAGGCGTCGGGGCTGCTGGCTGTGGCTGCCGCGATTTCATTACCCGCATGGGGTCTGATCACCCAAGAACCTTAATAACACAACCAGGGACCCGGTCCTGCAGGTGCACTGTGCCCGCTTGAAAAGGACTTGGGATTCATTTTTAGTGGCCTGGTGTTTAACCACCAAGGATGTTGGTTTATTGAAAGACCAAGGAAAATGTATTGAGCACCGACTGTATGCCAGGCACAGATCTGAACGCTGGGGAAAAGACAGGCAAAGCCGGTGCTCTCTTGAGCTGACATGATGGGTGTGTGGTGGTTGGGGGGGGGTGGGGGAGGGGCGTAACCATGGAAACCAATAAACAGGATGATTTGTGAGATAGCAAAGTGCCACCAAGGAAAAAAAGCAGGGCGGCGTGACGGTGGCATTGAGGGGGGCTCGGGCAGAGGTGACACCTGAAGAAACGGAAAGGGCCGTTTATGCCTAAAGTTGATAGAAGAGCTCCGGCCGGTGGGACAAGCAAGTTCAAAGGCTGGAACTCTTTGCTGCTCATCTGTACCTTTAGGGAGAAGGTAGCGATTATGGGGTGCTGATGGGCAGTCCTGAGAGACACAGAGGGCTCTGGAGCCTGCCTCTTTATGTGTGTAACCATAAGGCCAGCCCTGTCCCATTCTTGAGCCTCAGTTTTCTCGTGTGTAAAATGGGCTGAGAGCCAAGCCCCTTCCCTTGGCGCTGCTGCGAGGTCTACACCAGGGATGGTTCTTGCAAGGGCCCGGTCTGTAGAAGGCCCCCACGGTGTCCTGCATTCCCTCCCAGCTTTCATGGACTCCGCTTTCGTTTTATATATATGTAAAAAAAATAGCACCTAAAGGGTGAGGATTTGGGGCTCTGTCAAACCCAACGGCCAGTACGTTCCCAGAGGTCTCCAGGTTTGATCTGGGTTTAGATTTGGAGTGAAAAGTTCCCCGTTTCACATTAGGGATTTCAGACACGATTATTTTTAGCTCTGTCACATGGCTTGACTTTTTGATTTTGTGTGTGTGTGTGTGTGTTTATGCTGCTAAATTTACCGCCATGCTAATACAGAGTACAGTAATGAGGCGCTGCGGACGCTCCGATGGGCCAAGGCCTGAAAAATTTTCCATCTGTCGTGGAAGGTGCCAGGCTGCCCCCTGGTGTGGAGATGGAAAATTACACCTTCGGGCTCCAGCTCTGTCGGATTTCCGCAACCTGTGATCCCCCTAACCCCAGGCCCAGGGAACCTTAGCCTACACCTGGGCAGTGCAGAGTCAGACGGTGGGCTCGGCTTGGGTGTGCTATTTCCAAGAGTCCTGTGTTTCTTTATTTGAAGATGGAACCTTTGTTTTTTTTCCTTCAGTTCGGCTCTGCATGGACTTGAATTGAGGTCGACCTAAAAATCAATTAGGCCGCCTGGCAGGGTGAAGCCATACAAAGGCCCTTTTCTAATTGTGCTTCTCAACCGTTGATGCTCTGTTTCAGCAGAGAATTGTGAAGAGGGCACGGCACTGAGAACTAGAGGTCCTGAGTTCAAATCACGATCCCGATGCTGCTTTATCTCTGTGATCACGGGCATGATTCTAGCAATTCCAAGGCCTGGTTTCCCCATCTATAGAATGATATTCACAATCGGGCCAGGTACAGTGGCTCATGCCTATAATTCTAGCACTTCAAGAGACCAAGGCAGGAGGATTGCTTGAGGTCAGGAGTTTGAGGCCAGCCTGGGCAACATAGCAAGACCCCACCTCTACAAAAAATGAAAAAATTAGCTGGGCATGGTGACACACGCTTGTAGTCCTAGGTGCTTGGGAAGCTGAGGTGGGAGGATTGCCTGAGTTCAGGAGGTTGATGCTGCAGTGAGCTATGACTGTGCCACTGCACTCCAGCCTGGATAACAGAGAGAGACTCCGTCTCAAGACAAGTTGAAAAAAAAAATCTACTCACTCAGCATTGTCATGATACATGAACCATTCTAGAAAATAATTTATTTAGAGATGTTGGTAGATTAAGATGAATACATGGAAATTCACCAAGTAGAAGAGTCAGTGCCTTTCCCACCTTCTGTGGTGAAGAATCAGCTTTATCTTTTCTGACATTTTGCAGCCAATACTTTTCTGAAATACGATAAAGAGGATTTATGAGGGAAATGAAATGGGGAAAACCCCAAACAACATCCAGTGCTCACTTTGAAAAAATTAGATTGAACAGACATAAGATGACTCCATCAGATAGCTGTAAAAGTATCTAAATGCTCTCTCTTGATTTCTGTACTTATCCAAAGGTACAGAAAAGGCACCTGTCTTCAAGTCCTACCTGAAATAGCCCACCTTAAAGGCAGGGGTAGTGTGTAGGTGATTTTTGTATTCCTTGCTGTCTGTGTTTTGAAAGCACCTCGGCCGGGCGCCGTGGCTCATGCCTGTAATCCCAGCACCTTGGGAGGCCAAGGCAGGTGGATCATTTGAGGTCAGGAGTATCAGACCAGTCTGGCCAACATGGTGAAACCCCATCTCTACTAAAAATACAAAAATTAGCTGGGCGTAGTGGCATGCATCTGTAATCCTAGCTGCTGGGGAAGCTGAGGCACGAAAATTGCTTGAACCCGGGAGGCGGAGGTTGCAGTGAGCCGAGGTCATGCCACTGCGCTCTAGCCTGGGCAACAGTGAGACTCTGTCTCAAAAAAAAAAAAAAAAAAAAGCACCACGAACATCTTTAAATGAATGAATGAGGCCTCGCTTCTCTTAGAATAAATGTGGAGCTCCCATTATTATTATCCTATGATATGGAACGTGGCTTTTTTTTTTTTTCCTTCTTTTTTTCTTTTAAGACAGAATCTCGCTCTGGTGCCCAAGCTGGAGTGCAGTGGCGCATCTCGGCTCACTGCAACCTCTGCCTCCCAGGTTCAAGCGATTCTCCTGTCTCAGCCTCTGGAGTAGCTGGGGTACAGGCATGCGCCACCACGCCCTGCTAATTTTTGTATTTTTAGTAGAGATGGGGTTTCACCACATGGGCCAGGCTGGTCTCAAACTCCAGACCTCAGGTGATCTGCTTGCCTTGGCCTCCCAAATTGATGGGATTACAGGCGTAAGCCACTGCACCCAGCGGGAACATGGCTTTTTAAAAGGCATCTCTCTTGACTTGGCATCCTCCATGCCCGCTCTGAACCCTGGCTGCCCTTCTGTTCTGGTTCTTGCCATGTGACCTTGTGATTTGCATTTGCACATCTGTCTTTCCTGCCCACTGGGAGCCCCTTCAGCCCTGGACAGGTGCTGACTGGTCTGGAAGCTGTTTGGAAAAGGAGCCTGTTGTACAAATGAGCCCACAGCCCTTGTAGAGGGGACTGATTGTGGAGAGTGCTGAACCCTGGCTTCTTGAATGGGGTTTCTGCCCTGTGTTTATTGCCCAAGGACCCAGATCCTTCAGCTTGACTGAGAAACTACTTTCATTATGCAGTTGTTCAGACAGTAGAGGGATGTTTCTCATACTTGCCTGATCCTTGGAACCATTGGAGTCCTCGGTGTTTTCACAGATTCCTGGGCTGCCGCCAGATTCACTGAATGAGAATTTCTAAGAGATGGGCCTAGAAATTTGATTTTTTTTTTTTTTTGGAGATAGGGTCTTGCTCTGTTGTCCCTGCTGGACTGCAGTGGTGCGATTCATGGCTCACTGCAGCCTGGAACTCCTGGGCTCAAGGGATCCTGTCATCTCAACCTCCCCAGTAGCTGGGACTACAGGTGCACAGCACTATGCCTAATTTTTAATTTTTGGTGGAGATGGGGGTCTTGCTATGTTGCCCAGGCTGGTCTTGAACTCCTGGCCTTAAGCGATCCTTCAGCCTCAGTCTCCTGAGTAGTAATGTTTGATTTTTAACAGACATCTTCAGATGAAGCTTATGCTTGGAAGTTGAGGAAAGAGGGAAATAATATGAAATTATCTAGTACCTTGGGAGAGCTACTTAAACCCTGTGGCTCTCTGTTTTCGCATTTGTGAATAAGATGGGGTTCCTATTGAGGCTGTTGTGATGATTCAGTGAAATAATGTATCAAGTACTTAGCAGAATGCCTGGCATATTTATGTAATGCCTGTCATACTTAATGAGATGGCTGACACTAAGGATGGCCTGTGTGTCTTTATGATTGGCAAATGTCTGATTTTCATGTGATTTGTAACTTACAATCATATAGGTAATTCAGGCTTACGGAAAAATGAATGGGGAATAGTGACTTGTGCCTGTAATCGCAGCTATTCAGAAGGTTGAGGCAAAAGGATTGCTTGAAGCCAGGAGTTTGACACCAGCCTGGGCACCATAGCAAGACCCCCTCTCTTGGAAAAAATATCTGTATCTTTTAGAAAAATTATACGATACAGAAGGACAGAAATAAGAAAATAAACTTCACCTATCATAACCCAGAGATGCAGTTGCCAACCTTTTTTCTCTGTCTCTCTGTGTGTGTGTGTGTATATGTGTATATATATGTGTGTGTGTGTATATAATTATATATATGAATGCGTTTTGCATTCAGAAACTAGGGTTATACTATACCTTTTGTTTTGGCTGTTGTGTGGTTTCATCTGCCATGACATTATTATTATTATTATTATTATTATTTTGAGACAGGGTCTCACTCTGTCACCCAGGCTGGAGTGCAGTGGCACGATCTCAGTTTCCTGGTTTACTGCAACCTCCGCCTCCTGAGTTCAAACAATTCTCGTGCCTCTCAGCCTCCCGAGTAAATGGGATTACAGGTGTATGCCACCACGCCTGGCTATTTTTTGTATTTTTAGTAGTGGTGGGATTTCACCGTGTTGTCCAGGCTGCTCTTGAACTCCTGACCTCAAGTGATCCTCCTGCCTCAGCCTCCCAAAGTGCTGAGACTACAGGTGTGAGCCACCGTGCCTGGCCTGGCATGACATTCCTTGTGTGTTAATTAATGAGAGTTTGATAGACTTGGGCTCAAATCCCAGTTTATCCACTTAGTAGCTTGATGACCTTGGGCAAGTTATTTGACATTTCTGGGTCTTGATTTCTTCCTTTGTACAATGGGGACAGTGATTGGACCCATATCACAATCCTCCAGCGTTGTGGAAAATTAAAGAAGGTAATTCATAAAATGTGCTCATTTCAGCATTTGGCTCAAAGCAAATCTCAGTTAACTGACAGCCACAGTTATTCTGTAGCATCAGTCCTGGAAAACCAGGAGAAAGAGCTGCTCTTTCCAGGGTCCCTATTCGGGAAGCCCTGCTCGATCTCTGCCCAGCATAGCTTCACACTCTGTGCAGTTTTCTGGGTTTTTCCCTGCTCAGCCGAGTACACTCTTGTCCCGCAAGATGATTGTCATTCCCTTTTGCCTCAAGGGCAAGGCTGGAACTTGAGGCCACTGTCCCCACCTGTCTCCTTCACTCCATCTGCTTCCTAAACTCACTCCTCCCATTTCTAATGTGTCATAGTTGGGACACCCCTTGGTTCTAACTCCTTGGCAAGTGCAGGATCTTGGTCTCTGGGTGACCTGGGAAACACCTCCCCAGAGTGCACATCCCCATTCAACAAGTAGGACGTGGGTGTATGGGGTATCTACTGCACAAATAATTTCTTTCCTTTTTTTTTTTTTTTGAGACAGTACCTCGCTCTGTCTTGCCCAGGCTGGAGAGCAGTGGTGTGATCTCGGCTCACTGCAGCCTCTACCTCCAAGTTTAAGCGATTCTCCTGTCTCAGCCTCCCGAGTAGCTGGGACTACAGGTGTGTTCCACCACACCCGGCTAATTTTGTATTTTTAGTAGAGACAGGGTTTCACCGTGTTGGCTAGGCTGGTCTCAAACTCCTGACCTCAGGTGATCCACCTGCCTTGACCTCCCAAAGTGCTAGGATTAAGGGTGTGAGCCACCACGTCTGGCTGAGAATGCCTCAGCAGGCCTGCGAGGAAAGGTGAAAGGCACCTGTTTTACAAATGAGAAAGTGGAGGCTCAGAGAGCTGAACTGACTGTCCCCAACCTCAGAGCTAGAATTCGGGAATTCACTTAGAGGACTTTTCCTAAGATGAATAAGGCCCTCTCTCTGCCCCTGAGGGGTCGATGCCCAACTTTTGCACTTCCAGGTCAGTGGGAAGGAGCCGTGACAGCTCCTAGCATAGTGTCCTGGTGAAGAGACAGAGCTTTCGGATCATACCATGGCGCTCCCACTTCAATAGCTCTGTGGATCTCGGCAAATGATTCAGCATGTTGAAGTTTCGGTCTTCCCGTTCGTAGCATGGGCTGAAAGTACCAGCCTCACAGCTAGCATTGTCGCATGGATTAAAAGGAACAAACACGACTGGGTGCGGTGGCTCAAGCCTGTAATCCCAGCACTTTGGGAGGCCGAGATGGGCGGATCACGAGGTCAGGAGATCGAGACCATCCTGGCTAACACGGTGAAACCCTGTCTCTACTAAAAAATACAAAAAAAAAAAAAAAAAAAAAAAAAAAAAAAAAAAAAAAAAAACTAGCTGGGCGAGGTGGCGGGCGTCTGTAGTCCCAGCTACTCGGGAGGCTGAGACTGGAGAATGGCGTGAACCCAGGAGGCGGAGCTTGCAGTGAGCTGAGATCCGGCCACTGCACTCCAGCCTGGGCGACAGAGCGAGACTCCGCCTCAAAAAATAAAAAAAGGAACAAACACATTCACAGCACTTGGCTCACGATGCCAGGCATACTGTAAATGTTTAGTACATGGCAGCTGTGATGGTGGCTGTTATTCCTGAAAACGCTTTATTGTCATTGACAAAGATGTCCCAGCAGACATCACAGAACTGCTCACATCATGGGCTTTTCACCCAGGTATCAAAGGAATCCTTCATGCAGAAGATTAAAAAGAACGCCGCAGATCTGTATGGATTAACGTGGAAAGACTCTCAGGGCTTACTACTGAGTGAAAAAAAGCAAGTGCACAAAAGTGCATGCTGTATGATACCATTTATGTGAGAGGAAAAAAGAAATCGTACACGTAAAGCCACATTGCAGAGTTTCAACAGATCTGTATGTATTTGTGGAAATTCACAGATGAACCTCTGGAAAGAGGGGCACCTAAGTAGTCTCAGCGATGACCTGCTCTACCTCCAGGGATGGGATCTGTATTCGTGGGAGTGGTCAAAGGGAGCTCTGGCCTTATCTGAAATGTTCAAACTTTCTTTTAATTATTTTTATTTTTTTGAGATGGAGTCTTGCTCTGTCGCCCAGGCTGGAGTGCTGTGGTGTGATCTCGGCTCACTGCAACCTCTGTCTCCTGGGTTCGAGCAATTGTCCTACCTCAGGCTCCCGAGTAGCTGGGATTATAGGCACCTGCCACCACACCCATCTAATGTTTGCATTTTTAGTGGAGACAGTGTTTCACCTTGTTGGCCAGGCTGGTCTCAAACTCCTGACCTCAGGTGATCCGCCTGCCTTGGCCTCCCAAAGTGCTGGGATTACAGGCATGAGCCATTGCGCCTGGCCTGAAATGTCCTAACTTTCTTATAAGGAAAATATATGCGGCCTGGTACAGTGGCTCACTCTTGTAACCCCGGCACTTTGGGAGACAGAGGCGGGAGCATCATCTGAGGTCAGGAGTTCGAGACCAACTGGGCCAACGTGGCACAAAACCCCATCTCTACTGAAAATACGAAAATTAGTTGAGTGTGGTGGCACACACCTGTAGTCCCATCTACTCGGGGGGCTGAGGCAGAAGAATTGCTTGAACCTTGGAAGAGAGATTACAGTGAGCTGAGATCACACCACTACACTCCAGCCTGGGTGACAGAGTGAGACTCTGTCTCAAACAAACAAACAAACAAACAAACAAAAAAAAGCATGCATTTATTAAATAATTAAAGTAAATTAAATTGAGGTTATCCTTTCTGTAACTTTGGAGTGTTTGAATTAGACTGGGTTTGAATCTTGGCTCTGCACTTACTAGCTGTGTGATTGTGAGCAAATGGCCTAACTTCTCTGTGCCTAGTTTCCTCTTTAGTACAATGTAGATGTTAATAGCGCCTAGTTCCTGGGAATGTAAGGATATATTGAAATAATGCATGTGTGACATTCAGCATGGGCCTGGCCCATGGGGGAAGTGCTCAGAAATGGTACTTTTATATTTATTTATTTATTTATTTATTTATTTATTTATTTATTATATATTTATTTATTTTTTTGAGACAGAGTCTTGCTCTGTTGCCCTGGCTGGAGTGCGGTGGCATGATCTCAGCTCACTGCAACCTCCACCTCTTGGGTTCAAAAGATTCCTGCCTCAGCCTCCCGAGTAGCTGGGACTACAGGCGTGCACCACCATGCCTGACTAATTTTTGTATTTTTAGTAGAGATAGGGTTTCACTATGTTGACGAGGCTAGTCTCGAACTCCTGACCTCAGGTGATCCACCCACCTCAGCCTCCCAAACTGCTGGGATTACAGGCGTGAGCCACAGTGCCCGGCCGTACTTTTATTGTTATATTTATTTCATTTACTCTTCTAAATCTAGCAAGGACAGCTTAGCCCTTTAAGGGATCTAATGTCTTCTTGGTCAGTTATAATGCAAGAAAAATTGTGAATAATTCTATAATACAGTGTGTACAAATAAAGTCCCAAGAAAGAATTTATAAGTTCCTGTTGGAGCAGGTGGCATTTGAGGTGGGCTTTGGAGAAAAATTCAGATTTTCATGCATTGATGTGGTGGTGTATCAGTTAGCTACGGGTCCCCATAATGCTGCATAACAAACACAAAACCCCCATGGCACATGACATAAGCATTTATTGGCCATGCCTCTGGGATCAGCAGTAGATTGGTGGCTCCTCTGATCTGGGATGGCTTCACTTATAGCCAATAGCCAGGCAAGAGTTGGCTGTTAACTGAGCTGGGGTGGTTTTTGGCTGGGACGTCGGGGAAGACTTGACTGTGCACCATGTAGTCGCTTATCCTTCAGCTGACTAGCCTGGGCACATTCGCATGAAGATGACGGGGGTCCAAGCCGGCAAGGAGAAGCACACAGGCCTCCTTCTATTGGCTGAGGCAAGTCACATAGCCAGCATCACTGAAAAGGCGTGGACACAGACTGCACCCCTTTGGTGAATCAACTGCAAAGTGACATTGCAAAGGGTATGGACACAGGAGGGGTGTAAAGGATTGAGGTCTTTTTTTTTTTTTTTTTTTTTTTGAGACAGAGTTTTGCTCTGTCTCTTTGCTCCTTTGGTGAATCAACTGCAAAGTGACATTGCAAAGGGTATGGACACAGGAGGGGTGTAAAGGATTGAGGTCTTTTTTTTTTTTTTTTTTTTTTTGAGACAGAGTTTTGCTCTGTCTCTAGGCTGGAGTGCAGTGACGCGATCTCAGCTCACTGCAAGCTCCGCCTCCCAGGTTCATGCCATTCTCCTGCTTCAGCCTCCCGAGTAGCTGGGACTACAGGTGCCTGCCACCATGCCCGGCTAATTTTTTTGTATTTTTAGTAGAGACGGGATTTCAACGTGTTAGCCAGGATGGTCTCAATCTCCTAACCTCGTGATCCGCCCGCCTCGGCCTCCCAAAGTGCTGGGATTACAGGTGTGAGCCACTGCGCCCGGCCTCAGGTCATTTTTATGCCCTTCCTCAGGTGGGTATGGAAAGGACTTCCGGGTAGGAGGAATCAGGGAGGTGACATTTGAGGTCCTGCATGTGTTTAGGTAGTTTTCCTTTTTTTTTTTTTTTTTTTTCCAAATACAAGCTCTCGCTTTGTTGCCCAGGCTGTAGTGCAGTGGCATGAACACAGCTCACTGCAGCCTCGACCTCCTGGGCTCAAGCCATCCTCCCACCTCAGTCTCCTGAGTATCTGGGACCACAGGCACACAACACCATGCCTGGCTCATTTTTGTATTTTTAGTAGAGATAGGGTCTTACTATGGTGGCCAGGCTGGTCTCTAACTCCTGAGCTCAAGCGATCCTCCCACCTCGGCCTCCCAAAGTGCTGGGATTGCAGGTTTGAGCCACTGTGCCTGGCCCTGTTTAGGGAATTACATGGAAATGAATGAGGCAAGGAAGGAGAAATGGAGTAGGGTTAAACCCCAAGTAATAGTTTAAGGAGTCAGAACTATATTTTGTAGGACAGTGTTTCTCCAAATGCATCAGTTTGATACCACCATCATACTTTTTGCCATATCTGTGTTTTCTTTAAACCAACTCCATTTTTTAACATACATGTATTTAAAAATTAAATCATGTGCAGCTATTGTAATGGAAAACTAGTGTCACTTGCCATAAATGGAAGACAATGAAGAAAATAAATACAATGTAAACACAAGTGTTATGCAATTGTGTTTCATATTGTTATCTGCCGAAGGCTCTGAGACTGTCCTGTGCTCTGTTATAAAGAGAGCAGTGGCTCATGCGTATAATCCCAGCACTTTGGGAGGCTGAGGCAGGAGGGTTGCTTGAGTCCAGGAGTTAGAGACCAGCCTGGGCAACCAGATTCAGCCCATCTCTACAAAAAATAAAAAAAGGCATGGTGTGTTGGCCCATGCCAGGCATGGTGGTATATACCTGTTGTCCCACACATGAGAAGCTGAGGTGGGAGGATGGCTTGAGCCCAGGAGGTCAAGACTGCAGTGAGCCATGATCACACCACTGCACTCCATCCTGGGTGACAGAGTGAGACCTTGTTTCAAAAAAAATAATAATAAAATAAAATAAAAATTAAAAAAAGAGAGAGACTGCAGAGGTTAGAGAGTTGTTAAAGACATAGTGTCATTCAACAGAGACTGTCTCCTTGATATAGTCAGATGGCTGGAGAAAAATTTGGACGGAGAAGAAAGTGCTCGCTATATGATACGATGTTATTTAACACTACGCCTGGGTACCACCTCTCAAGTTATCAGTGATACCTGCAGCTGGGAAACAGTACTATTCTCCAGCAGATGTTTGCATAAGGCAGTACCATGTTTCCAATGGTCCTGCCATTTAACTTCTGGTCTTAGCCTAGTTTTTCAATTTTCTGTGACTTTTTTAAAGGTATGACGCATGACATCACTGGCTTCCCAGTTGACATTATCTCTTTTGTTTAACAAATTGAGGCTGGGCACGGTGGCTCACACCTGTAGTTCCAGCATCTTGGGAGGCCGAAGTGAATGGATTGCTTGGGTCCAGGAGTTCGAGACCAGCCTGGGTAACATGGTGAGACCCTGTCTCAGTAAAGAAGAGAAGAGAAGAGAGGAGGGGAGGGGAGGGAAGGGAAGGCAGGGAAGGGAAGGGAAGAAATTGATAAATCATGCTCATTTATTATTATTTTTTAAAGGGGCCAGATCCTTATTTCTTTTGCAATATTTGAAATACAACATAGGCATACATAGATATAGAATAATGAACAGTGAAACCTCATTTATTCAGAAGAAAAGGCTGAGGAAAACCACTTGGTACAAAGCCCGATTTGCAGATATTGCCAATGATGTAAGTTTGTGTATGTTTCACATAATTTCTATAAATAGGATGGATTAAATTAAACTCTACTAATTTCAAAATCAGAACTTAAATTACAAATTAGGAAGACACAGCTTTCTGTCCGATTAAAAGTGCATTCTCTTGCAGTATAACGGTAACCTGTACTGAAAAAAACACTAGATAAATGATATATTGGGCTTTTAAAGAATGTTTAGTAATTGAAACCTGATTAGTTTTTTATTTTATTTTTTAAATTAATTATTATTGTTATGTTTTTGAGATGGAGTCTCGCTGTGTTACCCAGGTCCCTGATCTAGGATGAATGCAGTGTCTTTGCAGACAGATGGTCAGACTGGGGTGGTCAGGGGGTCACTCTTGCTTTTGTGTTTCAAAGGTCCGTGTTCTGGTTCCAGTTGTGATACCCCAAGATTCATACGTTGAAATCCTAATCCTCAATGTCTCAGAATACGACCTTATATGGAAATAGGGTTGTTGCAGATGTAATTAGTTTAGGTGAGTTCATACTAGTCCAATATGACTGGTGTCCTTGTAAAAAGGGAAAATTTGGACACAGTCACACATACAGGGAGAATGCTATGTGAAGACTGAAGTTTGGCTGCCACAAGCCACGGGATTCTCAGAAGCGAGGAGAGAGGCCTGTCACAGGGCCTTTCCCAGTGCCTTCAGGGGGAGCATGGCCCCACCGACACCTTGATTTCAAACTTCTAGCCTCCAGAACTGTGACACTGGAAATATTTTCTGTTTGAACCATCCAACTTGTGGTACTTTGTTACAGCAGTCCTTGTAAACTAATGTAGCCCAGAACTCACCTTTTGGAGTAAATCTGAGTCCCTTCCGTGGACAATCTAGGCTATATATATATGTGTGTGTGTGTGTGCAGTGCATATATGTATACATATACACACACATTTACATCAACATTTATATCTATATGTATGGAGTAACTCTTCCCAAACCAATACCACAGGATTTAGTCTAGCTTTTCCCATCCCACATCTGTGTCACTCTTCTCAGACAGGAAGAACAATAATGCTCAATAGATTTGTTTATTTGCTCAATTTTCTGTATTTACCTAATCTCCCAACTTCACTGGGCCATTGCTATTTCTGATGCTCTTCTTGGATGGTCGTCTCATGGGCCCTGACCTCTGCTGGGGCTGCCTTTCCTCAGCCCCTCCCCTCTCCTCCAGGTAGAGTTGAACCACTTGCCCGGGTAAGTGCACAGGTGTGGTGGGCTAAATAACAGTCCCCCAATAATTTCTACCTCCTAATCCCCAGAAGTTGTGATTGTGTGACCATACATGGGAAAAAGGACTTTGCAGATGTAAGATAAGGATCTTTAAATGGAGAGATTGCCCTGGGTTGTCTGGGTGGGTCCCAGATCATTGCAAGGGTCTGTATAAGAGGGAAGCAGGAGGATAAGAGGCAGTAGCAGCAGATGTGGTGATGGAGGAAGTGGTTGGAGTGATGTGGGGAAGGGACCAGAAGCCAAGCATGCAGGCGGCCTCTATCACTGAAAAGGGAAGGAAACTGATTCTTGCCTGGAGCCTCCAGAAGTAACCAGCCCTGTTGATACCTTGACTTTAGCTCCATGAGACTCATTTAGGACTTTTGATCTCCAGAACTGCGAGATCAGTGTGTTTATGCTGTTTTTAGCCACTTAGTATGTGGTTATTCATGACAGCAGCCACAGGAAACCAGTATACCAGGGATGCCAAGACTCCCTCAAGGAGGTGGACTCCATGTTCTTTAATTTCCCTATGAGTCAGGAGGCTTTAGCGACAGAAATCCAGCTCACTGCAGCTTAAGCAAAAGAAGAGAATTTATTGGCGCGCATCACTGCAGAGTCCAGGGAGATCTGGTTTCTCTGCTCACTGCTGGGGCTCAGATGATGGCTATGGCCGGGAATGTGACTCCATCTCTTGGCTCTGCTGTCTTCCAAATGGGCTTCAGTGTCAGGAGGCTCCCAGATGGCAGCAGGGACGACGGCCCAGGCAGCTCCTGTCTTCCATGACACCACCTGGCAGCCCTGGAGGGTGTGCTATGGCTATGTCCTGAGTGCTTAAAAGAGGTCCTGGTGGGGTCTCAGTGGCCCAGCTGGATCCGTGATTGCCCTTGACCCAAGTATGGCTGTTTGATGGGGCCTGGGTTACGTGCCCACCCTGCAGCTGTGATGAGGTGATGCAATGGGAACAGCCTCACATCAGCTGGATAGACTGCGGGCCAAAGAAGGGAGGTTCCTTGAAAGAAAGTTGATGTGTTCTTTTCAGTAAAAGGGGAAATGGAGACCAGGTAGCAAAAGCAACAGAAGCCCATGACAGCCATCCCAGGCTCCAAGTTTGGCTTTGTTTTGTTTTGAGTGATGGTCTCACTCTGTCAGCTAGCCTTGAGTGTAGTGGTATGATCATGGCTCACTGCAGCCTCCACCTCCTGGGCTCAGGTGATCCTCCCACCTCAGCCTCCTGAGTGAGGATTTTTTTTTTTTTTTTTTTTTTTTTTTTTTGTAGAAACAGGGTTTCACCACATTGCCCAGGTTGGTCTCAAACTCCTGGGCTCAAGCAGTCCTCCCGCGTTGGCCTCCCAAAGTGCTGGGGTTACAGGTGTGAGCCATGGCATCTGGCCCTCTGAATTTTTTGATCCTAGAATTCAGACTTTGTTCTTGATAAATGTTGGCTGACTGTTTTGAAATGCCACAGACACCTCCATACCGAATTCTAATTTTGTTCTATTTAATTATCTTTATTAAATACATTTTAAATTACAAAGATGATAATATAGGCTGGGTTTGGTGGCACTCACCTGTAGTCCTAGCTACTTGGGAGGCTGAGGCAGGAGGATCTCTTGAGCCAGGGAGTTCGAGGCTGCAGTGAGCTATGATTGCATCACTGCACTCCAGCCTGGGCAATGGAAAAAGACCTTGTCTCTTTAAAAAAAAAAAAAAAAAAAAAAGATGATAATGTATTATACCTTGGGTAACTACTGAATGCATACAAAAAATGTATATAAAGAAATACTTGACCCAAGTCAGAGGCCTGGAGTTTATTCTTCCAAATTGTTTTCTCTGCTCAGACACACAAGTATTGTCTTTCTTTGGTTAATATTGTGAGATTTTACAAACCCAGCAATAAAAAACTTTCTTTTCTCATGTCATGGGATCTCTTCAGAAGCCTGGGTTCAAGTCTGTCTCATTTTAAAAGAATTAATTTTTGGATGTTTCTGTAGGACTTACAATTCAAACAACACAAAAGAGTTTAAATAAAATGTTTTCCTGACTCTTTTTCCCCACCTTCCTCTTCCGTCCCCTAAAGAATTGGGAGTCCTTGGCCAGGTGCGGTGGCTCACCCCTGTAATCCCAGCACTTTGGGAGGCCGAGGCGAGCAAATCCCGAGGTCAGGAGATTGAGACCATCCTGGCTAACACGGTGAAACCCCGTCTCTACTAAACATACAAAAAATTAGCTGGACATGGTGGCAGGCGCCTGCAGTCCCAGTTACTTGGGAGGCTGAGGCAGGAGAATGGCGTGAACCTGGGAGGCAGAGCTTGCAGTAAGCTGAGGTCGCGCCACTGCACTCCAGCCTGGACGACAGAATGAGACTCCGTCTCAAAAAAAAAAAAAAAAAAAGTGAAGAATTGGGAGTCCTTGTGGACAGAGTTTCTACATTTACAAAGATATATACAGGGAAACGTTTTCCTTATGAATGGGAGAGTATTTATTTTTATTTATCAGTGTACCCTGGAGATTGTTCTCTGTCAGTACAGAGCCTGCTTCGTGGTTTGATTTTAGAGCTGCATAAGTTTCTTTGTTGGCTATAGCGTCATTTATGTAATGAGTCTCCTACTGATGGACTCTCAGAATGTTTGCAGTCCTTTACTGTTGCAAACAGAACTATAAGGAAGTAACCTTGTACAGTCATTCTGCACAGTATGGGTGTCTGTTGGAGGAGTTCCTGCAGGGGGAATTGTTGGATCAAAGGATGTGTGCAGGCCAGGTGCGGTGGCTCACCCCTGTAATCCCAGCACTTTGGGAGGCCGAGGTGGGCGGATCACCTGAGGCCACGAGTTTGAGACCAGCCTGGCCAACGTGGTAAAACCCCGTCTGTACTAAAAATACAAAAATTAGCCAGGCATGGTGGTGCACACCTGTAATCCCAGTTACTCAGGAGGCTGAGGCTGGAGAATGCTTGAACTTGGGAGGCGGAGGTTACAGTGAGCAGAGATCACGCCATTGCACTCCAACCTGGGTGAAAGAGTGAAATTCCATCTCAAAACAAAAGAAAACAAAAACAGAAAAAGATGTGTGCAATTGAGGTGTCAATGGATGCGATCAAAAGGCCCTCCACTGAAGTGGTACCAATGTGCGCCACCTCCCCCAACCCCAAGCCAGATGCTAGAGCCGCCTGTTTCTTCACCAACGAGGTAGAAAGATGGGTGCCAACCTGGATCTCACTGTAGCGGAACCAGTCTTTAAAGTACAGAGTTGGCTGGGTTTAGGGTGGGGGTTCGTAGGGGATTCTTGTTTCTCTTCCTTGTGTCAGTGCCTCTGAGATGTGTCCTCTGTCCTTGTCTGTGTCTCCACAGAGCAAGCTGGTGAAGTACTTCAGCCGGCAGCTGTCCTGCAAAAAGAAGGTGGCCTTGCAGGAGCGCAACGCGGAGCTGGATGGCTTCCCCCAGCTACGGCACTGGTTCCGGATCGTCGATGTGCGCAAGGAAGTCCTGGAGGTGACCTGGGGGGCCCCTGTGTCCCCTGCCCCTTACTGGCCAGCAGCTACCCCCTGGGTTGCTCTTGGGCTGCAGGTTTCTGGCTGTGCACAGCACAGTCCCTGGCACATAGCAGGCTTTTAATAAATATGTGCTGGACGAAAACATTCAGGATGACTGGTGCTGTCTGAATGGGGTCATTGAGAGTGTGCTTCCCGAGTCAGTCAGAACCCTTCAGCTCTGCCACACATTCACAGAGTCACCTTAGCTAAATCACTTCACCTCTTAGTCCAGCGCTGTCCAGTGGAACTTTCTGCTACGATGGGAATATTTTCTATCTGTGCTGCCGGATGTGGTAGCCGCTTGTGGTTAGGACATGTGATTAAGGAACTGAATTTTAAATTGTGTTTGACATTAATTAATGGGGCCCGTGGAAGCCATATTGAACAATACTGTCTTAGAGCATTAATATTCTCATCTGTGAAATGTGCATAATGATTGTCATCTCTTCTTAAATAGCCAACATCATAGAATGAGATGATTTTTATACAGTGTTCAACTCAGCTGGGCACAGTGGCTCATGCCTGTAATCTCAGCACTTTGGGAGGCCAAGGCAGATGGATTGCTTGAGCACAGAAGTTTGGGACCAACCTGGGCAACATGGTGAAACCTCTACAAAAATACAAAAATTAGCCAGATGTGGTGGTGCGTGCCTGTGGTCCCAGCTACTTGGGAGGCTGAGGCAGGAGGATCACCTGAGCCCAGGAGGTTGAGGCTACAGTGAGCTGTGATCATGCACTCCAGCCTGGGTGACAGAGTAAGACCCTGTCTCAAAAAAAAAAAAAAAAAAAAAAAAGAAGAAGAAAAGAAAAGAAAGGCCAGGTGCGGTGGTGGTGGTTCATGCCTGTAATCCCAGCACTTTGGGAGGCTGAAGTGGGCGAATCGCTTGAGGTCAGGAGTTCGAGACCAGGCCAACATGGTGAAACCACGTCTCTACTAAAAATACAAAATTCAGCCAGGTGTGGTGGTGCACACCTGTAGTCCCAGCTACTCGGGAGGCTGAGGCAGGAGAATTGCTTGAACCCAGGAGGCAGACATTGCAGTGAGCTGAGATTGCACCACTGCATTCCAGCCTGGGTGACGGTACAAGATTCTGCCTCAAAAAAAAAAAAAAGAAAAAAAGGCTTTAGCTCATATTCTGGCACCAAATAGCATTCAGTAGATGCCAGGCTATTACTGCTGTGAGCATCTGCCATCTTATGTCCACCCTCAAAGATTGGACTACGTTCTTAACATCTTGAGGATAGTGAGATTTTCTTACCCCCCGGGATCTCAGAGACTGATCCATTTGCAGTGACAGGGCCAAGCCAAACCTAATAAAACCAGCGGACATCACTGCATCTTTCATGCTAGGCATTGTGCTAAGGGCTTTGCACTTAGGATCTCAACTGCTGAGACTGTTCAGCCTCCTTGCAATGACCTTTTGAGTAGGTGTGACTGTTATCCCCCTTGTACAGAGCGGGAAACTGAGGCTCAGAGCTAAGTGACTAGTCTAGCTGGTAAGTGGATGGGGCTAGCAGGATGTCCAGCTCAGATGGACAGCAAAGCTTTAGGTTGGAAGGACTGTGCCTTAGCCTTGTTTTCCTGTTGCCTGGGGCTCCCTAAACTGGGCAGAAGAGGAGCTTGGCCCTCTGCCAGTGAAACCAAGAGTCCTCTCTCAAGGCGCTCCCTGCCTCCTGCTTGAAGAGGCTTCCTGTCTTTTTTAGACCTTGTCCGCAGGGACAAGAATCTCACCCAGCCCCACCAGATCTAAGAATCCCGAGTCAGATGCGGCATCACCCCGCTCCATTCCTCCAGGCCCCTACCCCACCCCATCTTGCATATACACATCAGACCATGCGCAATTCCATATTTCCTTATTTCATTCTCAGCATGGCCAGAGAACCCAGATGAGTTTCTTGCAAATATCCTTAGAATGAATGGTCCTGTATAAGGACAGATGGCGTTGTGTTTGCACGGCTCAGGGAATTTTTTTGGGAGGCTTCAGGATCATTTATCTATCAAGTGCTACTTGTGGGGGCAAATAAGGCAGAAACGATTCTAGACCAGGGGCTGAAAACTGGTGGCCCTCAAGCTGGATCAGCTATGCAGACATTTTTGTAGTTGTTGTTTGGCTAACATGATGCCAGGACATTTATTTTGAGCCAATACTTAAAAACCAAAAGAGTCTGCCTAAAAATCCCAGATCTCTGGCTTCACTCACAAAATCAGAAATGTTGACCATGGAACTGAGCTCCTGTCGGGCAGCGACTTGCTCATTTACATTTACCTGGCCTGCAGGTACCTGAGTTTTGGCTGTTGCCTTAGTCAGTGAGCATCTTGAGTCCAAGGTCACCACCCAGGGAGTGGGCGGGAGAAGACGAGGGGTTTCTGCTCTTTGTCTGCAGTTCAGGTATATGTCCACCAGAGGTCCCCTTTCTGTGAAGTGACTGAAGTATGGAGAAAGCTCCAAAGTAAAACCGCTGGGTTCGAATCCTGGCTCCACCAATTACTTGCTGTGTGACCTTAGGCAAGTGGTCTAACCTCTCTGAATTTTACTGTCCTAGTCTCTAGGTGGTGGTGATTAAAGTGCCTACTTTCAGTAATCTTTGTGATAATAAAGGAAATCTATCAGAAACCTTAAAACAGTGTTCCATCCATTTCAGCTATTGTTACTACTATTATTTTATCAAACAGAGGTGTGTCTGCCCTTTTGGCCCAGATTGTTAAGAGTTTCTCCATTTTTGATGTTATAAAAATGTTACTTTTATGATTTTTTTGTGATCTTAAACTTCAGAGTAAATTGAAATTATATATATGTAAATCATAAGGTTAAAATGCACAAGTGAATCCTGAATCAAAGAGGAGAATCCTTTTATGTTATGAATCACCCCCTTCAAATGTGAGTCATTCTGTACCTTCAGATCCTAGACCGGGTGCAATGGCTCATGTCCGTAATCTCAACACTTTTGGAAACCGAGGTGGGAGGATCGCTTGAGGCCAGGAATTCGAAACCAGCCTGGGCAACGTAGTGAGATCCTACCTCTACAAAAAATTTAAAAATTAGCCAGGCATGGTGGTGCAGGCCTGTAGTCCCAGCTACTCAGGAGACTGAGGTGGGGGAGGGGTCGCTTGAACCCGGGAGTTTGAGGCTGCAGTGAGATACGATGGCACCAGTGCACCCCAGCCTGGGTGACAGAGTGAGCCCCTGTCTCTGTTTAAGAAAAACAACAACCAGAAACAAACAGGTCCTTGATCATCACCTTTCTTAAAGGGGCTCATCTGCAATGTGTCCCTATTTGAGAAAGCCTCTAAGTGGCTCCACTATTGTTCTCTCTCTGCCCCCTGCCTGCCCTGGTGAGTTGAAAAGGCACTGATTGGGCTTCGACTTTTGCACCATAGCTCATATTTTTGAAGATAATTTTTTGTGCTGAGACAGTTTTCTTCTTTCTGGCTCTCAGTTTAATGTGGGAGCTGTATCTTGTTGTAATACACAAACATGTAATACACAAACATGACCACAAGAGGGTAGATGTATTCTGCAATACTGCCCTAGAATCACCATCCGTATGCTATTTCACCCTTATTTACTTTGGGAGGCTGAGGTGGGCGGATCACCTGAGGTCGGGAGTTTGAGACCAGCCTGGCCAACATGGTGAAACCCCGTCTCTACTTAAAATACAAAAATTAGCCAGGTGTGGTGGTTGGTGGCTGTAATCCCAGCTACTTAGGAGGCTGAGGCAGGAGAATCGCTTGAACCCAGGAGGCGGAGGTTGCAGTGAGCTAAGATCGTGCCGTTGCACTCTAGCCTGGCAGACAAGAGTGAGATTCTGTCTCAAAAACAAAAAACAAAAAACCTTTACTTAAGTAATAATATATGTTAAGATGTTGAGTAGTAAGTGCTATAAAAGAAGACTCATATATACATACAGATATATATGCATAAATGTAGAAGCTTGACAAATTTTGAGGTGTCTCCTTATGATGGTGTCTAGGGAGACACTGTTTTGGGAAGATGGGGGTGGCGGTGAAAGTTCACTTGCCCAGCACATTAAGTTGAGAATCCTACCTTTTCCAGGTCCCTTTCCCCAACTCCACGCTACACTCCAACGTTTCTGCTTTGCCTTAGGATGCAAAGCCATGCCCCATGGGGCTCAAAAACAAACCTAGTTTCATTTCCAGCATGGAGCACGAACCTGCAATCCCTTTCCCATTAGGTTTTCTGAAGACCAGTGTGAGGCCTGGACTCTGCAGCCAGAGAAGAAAGGAAGCAGAGTGGGGCCCAGCCATCAGCGCACCTGCCTTTTCCTGTGCTTGCTCTGAGTGTGTGCTGGGATTTCAGATGAGTCCCCGCAGAGCAGGAGGCACTGGGAGCCATGCGAATATGAAAAAATGGGGCCTGCCTTATAAACATTCAAGAGACAGGCACAGTGTTGACGCCAGACAGGGCAGTAATTATAATAGCACAAAGCACCTGCGCCACCTTGCCAAGTGTGAACACTTAGGAGTCCCACTTTATAGATGAGTAAAGTGAGGCCCAGAGAGGTTGAGTGACTGGTCAGAGATTATCTAGCTAATGAGTGGCAAACCGGAGATTCGGAGACCCCACTGTTGTGCAAAGCGTTTGCACGGCGGAGTGTTCTCCTCTAGGCACCACTAGAGGGCGGGCTGGAGGCAGAGATGCTGTTCCTGCCCCGCCGTTGACAATCCTCTCTCCCCTCCCCTAGGAAATCTCCCCGGGCCAGCTGAGCCTGGAGGACCTCTTGGAGATGACGGATGAACAGGTGTGCGAGACTGTGGAGAAATACGGAGCCAACCGGGAGGAGTGTGCCCGCCTCAATGCCTCCCTCTCCTGCCTCAGGAATGTCCACATGTCAGGTGAGCAGGCCCTGGGGCCGGGGATGTGGAGACTTGTCCCCAGAACAGCTGCCATGGTCCCTCGGCATCCTGTGCCTGCCACTGCAGGCCAGGACGAGACAGTCAACCCTGGGGGGCAAATGTGGCACGCAGGAAGAGGCAGCATGGACCTGGGATTTGGAGGCCGGAAGACGCCGACAAGGGCAGTTTTTGGGTTTGAACTCTTGCCCCAGGACGGCCTGCTGAGGTTTAGGGTATCTGGTGCTGGATAATTAGGGTCCGGACATGAAAATGTTGAGTGTGTGTAGGAGACCAGGTTCTTTTTACTTTAGACATGTTGAAGTGCCTTTGCATTTTGGGTCAATGTCTAGCTTCTATTTTTTTTTTTTTTACAGAAGTGATTTGCATTCATTGTAACATAAACCAGAAAATAGATTTTTAAAAAAATCGCCCTAAGCCCTACCCTCTAGGTAACTGCTGTTATCATTTTTGGTATAATTTTTCCTGACAAATGGATATACGTTTACTTTAAAAAATAGAATTAGAATTATCCATACATATTGCTTAAAATTTTTTTCTTCACCTAATAAAATAACCTCTGTGACTTGTATCAGTTTGGGGGCCAATATATTGTCATCCCTCCTGGATGTTTTCCATTAATTGCTCAGATACCCATTTGTCTTTATTAGCAGAACATCAAATATCATCTTCCTGAGGCTCCCTGCTTCTCTCTAGCCTCATGATTTATCTGCAAATTCTGGGGCCTTTCTGTCCCAAGGGATGCGCTCTGCAAACGCCAGCCACGGAGAAGTGTTAGTGACCATCAGCACGGTTGTTTCAGTTCCCACCACAAGGTGTCACTGTTGAGCATCAGTCGGGCAGAGGCAGGTGGAGGCTCACGGATGCCCTTGCTTGATTCAACCTGCTCTATTCAACAAGCATTTGTTGAATATTGTTCTAGACCTGGAGAAGTCTTCTAATCTGAGTGGCTATGGGGTGCCAGCAGGGCTGAGGAGGCAGCAGTGAATAAAACAGAACATACTTGAAACAGGTCATTGGCCTAGTCCTCCATGCGTGCCCTTCTGTATTTTTTTCTTGCTGGCAGATCCTGATTCAGGTCCAGTCAGCATCAAAAGGGATCATGCAGCTGGGTACACTGGCTCATGCCTATAATCCCAGCACTTTGGGAGGCCAAGGCAGGAGGATCTCTTGAGTTCAGGAATGCCAGACCAGGCTGGGCAAATGGTGAAACCCCATCTCTACAAAAAATACAAAAAAAAAGTGCCGTGTGTGGTGGCACACACCTGTAGTCCCAGCTACTCGGGAGACTGAGGCTGGTGGATCACTTGAGCCCAGGACATTGATTGAGGCTGCGGTGAGCCGTGATCACACTGCTGCACTCCAGCCTGGGTGACAGAGCAAGATCCTGTCTCAAAAATAAAGTGGGGGGCGGACCATGCACTGGGGGCTGTCTTTATGCCTTGAAGGATGTTTGGTTAGAAGCATCCTTGACCTCTGCCCATGAGATACCAGTAACATCCCCCAACTCAAAGTCATGACATACGGAAATATCCCTAGATATTTCAAAACGTCCCCAGGGAGGCACAATCACTCCTGGCTGATGAGCTGTAAAGGTGATGCTACTCTTTACCTCTAGCACAATGGTGCTGACTCACCGAACATGAGTGTGGCTGACAGGGAGGGGCCTCTCAGTCACTCAGTACATACAAAATCTACTCCAAAGGTGACTTTCTCTCTTTACCCACAGTGAGAAGCAGATGGCAGTTTTCTCTCTTTAAAAAAAAATTCCAGGCCAGGCATGGTGGCTCACACCTGTAATCCCAACACTTTGGGAGGCCAAGGTGGAAGAATTGCTTGAACCCAGGAGTTTGAGACCAGCCTGGGCAACATAACAAGACTCTACCTCTACCAAAAAAAAAGAAAAGAAAATAGCTGGGTGTGGTGGCATGCACCTGTAGTCCTAGCTACTTGGGAGGCTGGAGTGGAAGGATTGCTTGAGTCCTGGAGGTGGCAAGGCTGCAGTGAGCTGAGATGGTACCACTGAACGCCAGCCTGGGCCACAGAGTGAGATCCTCTCTTAAAAATAAATTGCACCAAATTACAATGTTATATCATAAACATCTTCCTTTGTCAATAAATGCATTCACTTCTTATTTTTAATGCCTGAATACTAACACAATTTATCCAACCAATCTCCTATTTTTGGAAATTTGAGTTATATCCATACTTTTCCTATCATAAGCAATGCTGCCTGAGTACCCCTGAGTGTTGTCTTTGGGGACCCCTGTGGCTATTCTTTTAGAGTGAATTCATAGGAGAGGAGTCTTGCAGGAAAACATTTGCATATTTTGGCCAGACGCGGTGGCTCACACCTGTAATCCCAGCACTTTAGGAGGCTGACGCCGGTGGATCACCTGAGGTCAGGAGTTTGAGACCAGCCTGACCAATATAGTGAAACCCTGTCTCTACTAAAAACACAAAACTTTAGCTGGGCGTTGTGGCACACACCTGTAATCCCAGCTACTTGAGAGGCTGAGGCAGGAGAATCTCTTGAACCTGGGAGGTGGAGGTTGCAGTGAGCCAAGATCATGACGCTGCACTCTAGCCTGGGTGACAGTGAGACTGTCTCAAAAACAAAAGACAAAAACAAAAACAAAAACAAAACACATATTTTAAGAATTGTGGTGAACATTGTCATATTGCTTTCCAGAAAGTTTGTACCCATTTATGCCCCCACAATACCTGACAGTGAGTGTTTGCGGTTAGGGTTTTAATTACTTTTCAGAATTCACATTGTCTCATCAGAGAGGCTCTACTGAGGTTCCAGTTTCTGTGAGAGAGGCATTTCTGTCAGCCTTATGGGGGCAGAATAGTCATTTTTTTGTAACATTCTGGGCTGCACGAGACCATGAAAGGTCTTGTACTCTGATTTTTTTTTTTTTTTGGAGACAAGAGTCTCACTGTGTCGCCCAGGCTGCACTGCAGTGGCGTGATCTTGGCTCATTGCAACCTCCGCCTCCTGGGTTCAAGCAATTCTCCTGCCTCAGCTTCCCGAGTAGCTGGGACTACAGGTGCATGCCACCACACCCGGCTAGTTTTTTTGTATTTTAGTAGAGACGGAGTTTCACCGTGTTGCCCAGGCTGGTCTTGAACTCCTGAGCTCAGGTAATCCACCTGTTTGGCCTCCCAGAGTGCTAGGATTACAGGCATGAGCCATCACACCTGGCCCTGTCCTCTGATCTTTTTCAAAATTTGTGTGATCCAGATGGACAGTACAAGTACAATTTATATTGTGACCCCCTCCGCACACATAGGTATACATACATGCACACCATGTAGCTAAACATACATATACACAATTATAGCATGTTTCATGAAAGAATACTCCTCCTTCCTATTCATGATGAAAGACGATGTTGTAAGTCCATTCCTGTTCCATGCTCTATCATTTAGCAGATGCGGGTAATGTCCACTTTCTTTTCTTTTTTCTTTTGAGATGGAGTCTCACTCTGTTACCCAGGCTGGAGTGCAGTGGCGTGATCTTGGCTCACCGTAACCTCTGCTTCCTGGGTTCAGGTGATTCCCCTGCCTCAGCCTCCTGAGTAGTTGGGACTACAGGCATGCGCCACCACGCCCAGCTAATTTTTGTGTTTTTAGTAGAAGTGGGGTTTTGCTATATTGACCAGGCTGGTCTCAAACTACTGACCTCAGGTGATTCATCTGGCTCGAACTCCCAAAGTGCTGGGATTACAGGTATGAGCCACCGTGCCTGGCCTGCCACTAATTTTTGTTTTTGAGACAGGGTCTTACTTTGTCACCCAGGTTGGAGTACAGTGGTGTGATCATAATTCACTGCAGCCTCGACCTTCTGGGCTCAAGCAATTGTCCTACCTCAGCCTCCGCAGTAGCTGGGACTACAGGTGCACACCACACCACCACACCTCTCTGATTTTTGTAGAGACTGGATTTCGCTTTGTTGTTGCCTGGGCTAGACTCAAAATCCTAGGTTCAAGCAGTCCTCCTGCCTTGGCCTCCTAAAGTGCTGGGATTATAGGCATGCGTCCCCCATGCTTGGTCAAGCAGCACTTTCATTATACACCTCACTATGGTTTGAACCTACACTGATCTCATTGATCCTTCTGCCTCCACATAGGCCTCCCTCTGGACTCTGCTCAGGCTGCTAAGACTCAGTCTTCTATGTCCTGCCTCAGATACTAGCCTTAGGGCCCCTGGCACCTTGAAAGCAATGGCCAAGTGCTCCTTGTTTACCCATGTTCCTACAGCACTCAGCACCGGAGTCAGCTGAACTCAGACTTCTTAGTAAAGAATTGTGCACCCATTTCTGATCCTTAACACTGTACTTCACCTATGCTGTTCCTGCAGGTAATGGTGCCACTTAAAACATTTACGCCGGGCGTGGTGGCTCATGCCTGTAATCCCAGCACTTTGGGAGGCGGAGGTGGGTGGATCATGAGGTCAGGAGATCGAGACCATCCTGGCTAACACGATGAAACCCCGTCTCTACTAAAAAAAGGAAATACAAAAAATTAGCCAGGCGTGGTGGCGGGTGCCTGTAGTCCCAGCTACGTGGGAGGCTGAGGCAGGAGAATGGCGTGAACCCGGGAGGCGGAGCTTGCAGTGAGCCGAGATCGCACCACTGCACTCCAGCCTGGGTGACAGAGCGAGACTCCGTCTCAAACAAAACAAAACAAAAGAAAAACCCCAAAACAAAACAAAAAAATAAAACGATGAAGCACAATGTTATATAGCATTGCAAATTTAAGGAATAATAGACCTCAGATATGTCTTATAAGTTGAAAAGATAGAAATAATGCGTATCATAGCCTAGATCGTGCCACTGCACTCCAGCCTGGACGACAGAGTGAGACTCCAACTCAAAAAAAATTTTTTTTAATGCTTACATTTTTTGGGGAGCAATTTGTTTTTAAATGGATGCCTCTCTTTTCCACCAGACTGTAAGCTGAAAAAGGGCAGGGATCATACTTGTTTCTGCTCACTGTTTGATTCCCAGGATGAAGATCAATATCTAGCACATAGTAGCATATGTATTAATACATATGTATTTTTTTTTTGAGATGGGGTCTTGCTTTGTTGCCCAGGCTGTAGTGTGGTGGCACAATCTTGGCTCACTGCAGCCTCTACCTCCTGGGGTCCAGCAATCCCCCCATTCAGCCTCCTGGGTAGCTAGGACTACAGGCATGTGCCACCGTGCCTGGCAGTCTTTTTTTGTACTTTTTGTAGATACAGAGTTTTGTCATGTTGCTCCAGCTGGTCTCAAACTTCTGAGCTCAAGCAATCCGTGAAAACTTACCAGTGGCTTAAAGAACACAGTCTTCCTCATGGATTGCAAAACATCTCATGGTTTGGCTCCACTTGAAGTCCTACCATTCACATTTTCCCTTCAAGCCCTAAATATCTGATAAATCTGTGAATTACTTAGAGTTTTCTAGATGAGGCTTGGATTTCACATCTTGGTACTCACATCCCTCTGCCTAGAATTTTCTTTCCCTTTGTTCTTCTGGTGAATCCCTGCTCTTCCCCAGGCCCAATGCAAAGCCTGCTTCTCTATGAGGACTTTCCTGGGCTCTGCAAACTGAGCTGACCGCTTGCCCTTGGCTACCGGAATACCAGATACTTCAGTGACCGCAAGATCTACACCGCCGAGCCCCTCCCTGCCTCTGAAAAGCTGTGTGATGTGCTTGCTACTAATGTCCACCAGGGGGAACCAGTGAGCCATCCTCAAAGTATCTTTCATGTTTAAAATCCTTTCTTCCCTCAAAAATAGTAATTGGTTCCTTGAAGCTTCTAACCATCTTGGGAGTTGGATGGCTTCCCTTTACTCTAACTAAAAATGTTATCCCAGACTGAGGAATAAACTAGTATCTTTCCCATCATACTCTTACTTCTTGAGGGTGATATTGTATTCATCTTAAAAGCCCAGCTCAACCCAGAGCTGGCGTTTCCTACAGTGATGAAATCAGGTTTTTAAAATTCTGGCCCAAAGTGCGGACTGGATGCGTGTTTGTTAAATGACAGAAGACAAGTTGTATTGAGGGACTCATATGGAGACCAAGGATATGGCAGCAAGGCTGCTTTGTGCCTGGCCAAGAATATGTCGTCTCTCTTTCTCTGTCCCTCTCTCTCTCTCTCTGTCCCTCTCTGTCTCTGTCTGTCTCTCTCTTTCTCTCTCTCTCTCTCTCTCTCAGAGGATAGAAGTAGCTTTATTTTAGAGACGTTAATGCTAATCTTAGTTTTCTCCTTGGGCTTTAGGGATATCTTTATTTTCCAGTGCCCAAGGAGCCCGGAAGATAGGAAATCTTAACTCATTTTTCTCTTCTCATAGCTTGTTAGATCAGCTTTAGCCTGAAACCAAAGAATACTCATCCATTCATTTAGCAAGATCAAAGCATCCCAGAGCCAGGATAGCTTAACCTTTCCTTATCATGGCAGCTATGGCCTGAAACCAAAAAACCATTATTCACTCATTCAATGAAATTGGTTGCATGGTTATTCTATGCCAGGTGCTCTTCTGATCTCTAGAAATGCATGCTGAAGTGTGTGTCCCCGTAAAGTTTACTTTCTAGTGTGGGGGGCTGGGGCGCAGACAATGAATTATTGTCCTAATGAGCACGTACCTTATCCAGTGTGTGAGAATAAGTGCCGAGGATTAAAGAAGACGTGCAGCAGGCTAAGCGGGATTGGTAGTGGCCTCTGGAATGGAGGAACTGGTCATCATATTAAATAAGGCGGCTAGAGCAGGCTCCATTCTCGTTCTCCTTTCTCCTTCTTAGTCCTCAATCATTTTCTAAGAGTATGGAATCTGGAGTCCAACAAACTTGGGTTTCAGTTCTGGCTCTGCCACCCATTAGCTGTGATTATGGATAGGACATGATTCTATGCTTAGTTTCCTAAGCAGTAGGATGGGGATGATGATCATTTGAGCCACATTGGTTGTTGGGAGCATTACATGAGATGATACAGGCAAATCACCACCACTACCATCACTATTATTAGCACTACCACCACCATCATCACCATCACCACCACCACCATCACCATTATTACCACCATCACCACCCACCACCATCACCAATACCACCATCACCACCCACCACCATCACCCACCACCATCACCACCCACCACCACCATCACCACCACCACCATCATCATTACCACCATCATCACCATCACCATCACCACCACCACCATCACCACCACCACCACCATCACCACCACCACCATCATCATTACCACCATCATCACCATCACCACCACCACCAATACCACCATCACCACCCACCACCATCACCACCACCACCACCACCACCACCACCACCATTGTTACCACCATCACCACCACCACCACCCACCACCATCACCATTGTTACCACCATCACCACCCACCACCACCACCATCACCACCACCCACCACCACCATCACCACCATCACCACCCACCACCACCACCAATACCACCATCACCACCCACCACCACCACCAATACCACCATCACCGCCCACCACCACCACCAATACCACCATCACCACCCACCACCACCACCAATACCACCATCACCACCCACCACCATCACCACCCACCACCATCACCATTGTTACCACCATTACCACCCACCACCATCACCATCACCCACCATCACCACCCACCACCATCACCATTGTTGCCACCATCACCACCCACCACTATCACCATCACCATTGTTACTACCATCACCACCCACCAACATCACCATTGTTACCACCATTACCACCTACCACCATCACCACCCATCACCATCATCATTACCACCGTCATCACCATCACCAGGCTCCTCCAGCCTTTTTCTTCCCCCAGCTCACTTTCTCCACTTCTCCTCCTCATCCTCCTCTCTTTTTTCCTCCAGGGGGCCCTTCCAAGGGGCTTCACCTTTCTAATTCAGCTCTCTCATTCTTTGTTTCTCTTCCCTCTGAGCTGCGGTCTCCCTCAGCACTGCTGCTGCTTTTGAGACTACTTCCCTTCTGTCTGGCTAGATTATTCTCTGGAGGTAACCATTCCCTGGCCACAAAAATAAAGGCCACAAACCATTTCTCTCTGGACCCAGCCCCAGTTTTCCCCTGTGGTTACTACAGAGCTGAGGTCCTGGGGTGAAATTGATTTGGCTGCAGGAAGAGCACATTCTCACCATTTGCCTCCACCTCCCTTTCCATTCCAAGACTGGGGACTTCAGCATCTGAGGACAGCAGGGTCCCTTCCTAGACCTTCCTCTCCTGGGCCACAGCTGTCTTATCAGAAGAGAGCCTGGCGGAGACATGGCCCAGCTCTCAGAGTGCTGGTGCTGTGGCCTTCTCCCTCTTCTCTGCTGTTCTTGCTCTCTCTCCTCTTCTTTTTGGCATTTTGATGGTTTTCAGCCTCATAATTTGTGGTCATCTGTATCTTTCCTTTCCCAAGGAAAAACCTTTGGTCAAGATAATGGAAGATCTTTGCTGTGGCTATTGTTTTCCTTTTTTAAAATGAATATGCTTATGTAAGGATAATGGGAGATCTTGCTTTCCTTCCTCCTCCCCTTCCTTCTTTTCTACCCTTCTCTCCTTTTCCCCCTCCCACCCGTGTTTATCCAGCACTTTCTCTGCATCTGGCACACACAGTGTTGGGTTCCAGGGCTCAGGGACTTTCTCAGGACTTTAGGATTGAACTGAGACCTGAAGGGGAGGGGAAGTCTTAATGACTGGGAGTGATGGGAACACTCAGAAGTGCCTTGGGACGGGAGGGAGGGGAGCATCCCAGGTGCAGAGAGAACAGCATGGCTATCCAGTGGGGATGCTGGGGAGAGCGGTGGGAGCTGGAGCCAGACAGGTGGGCAGTACCAGCCCCCACACTGGGCCACGGTGAGGAGCTTACACTGCAGAGTAAGCAGGTTAGGCTGAACAGAAGGTGCCTGCATCTCTTGTCTGGTTTTCAAATAACACTCCGACTGCAGAGTCGGTGGGTGGCTTAGAGTAGGTGACAG
Organism: Chlorocebus sabaeus; assembly: GCF_047675955.1. NCBI lineage: Eukaryota > Metazoa > Chordata > Mammalia > Primates > Cercopithecidae > Chlorocebus > Chlorocebus sabaeus. The sequence goes on along the minus strand of NC_132914.1, from coordinate 115,001,340 downwards.
ATGCTGGGAATCCTTCAGGGGCTCAGGGAGCCACTGAGGGGAGAGAGTGGCGGCCAGGGTGCTGCAGGCAGGCAGGTGCCCGTGCACCCCTGCAGCCTCCCGGGAGCTTGCCTGCCTGGGCCCTCCTCTGGCTTCTTCTCTTGAGTATCAAGGGGGAGAACTGGCAGTTAGGAGAAAAACGGGATGCAAAGTGGCCCCCGAAATAGGACAGCCTCAGATGCCCTCTGGCTTCTTCCCAGTTTGGGCTTTGAATGAAGCCCCCCAGAATGCCGCCTGCCACCATACCGTCTTCCTTTGACTGGAACAAAGAGTAAGAGTGGGTCTTGATTGCCCTATTGTTCTACTCGCTTCTAACTTGGGAAAGGCTGGGCTGGCAGAGGAGGAGCTGCTCCTCCCGAAGCCCACAGGGTCTCGTATGTTCTAGCATTGACGCTGATGTCTTTCGTTTCCCCTGTAACTGCTCCAGCCCTCCTGTTATGTAGGCGCTCAGGAATCCCTTACATGTCGATAGCATCAAATTAGGTCTCCTGCTTACAGGCGGCAGAAACCTGATGCGAACACGCTTAGGCGCAAATGGCTCATTCATTTATTCTGTAAACACAGATGGAACTTCCCCTGCGTAAGTTGCTAGGAGGGGTTGGGATACAGTGGTGGGGAAGGCTAGCTGGCTGTGGGCTCTCGTGGGTCTGTGTCCCAGACCTACACTATTCAGTACTGCGGTCACCAGACTTGTGTGACCAGGTAAACTTATATTCATTAAATAAAGGTTAAAATTCCCTTCTTCATTCTCAGGAGCCATGTTTCAAGTGTTCATTGCCGCACATGGCTAGCAGCCTCCCTGTTGCAACAGCACAGTTCTAGAACATCCCCACCATCGCAGAATATTCTAGTCGACAGTGCTGCTCTAGAATATGTTGGAAGGACCAATAAATAAGAAAAATACCAAGTTGGGTGCAGTGGCTTATGCCTATGATCCTAGCACTTTGGGGGGCTTGAGGCAGGAGGATTGCTTGAGCCCAGGAGTCCAAGACCAGCCTGGGCAACATAGCAAGACACCATCTCTACAAAAAATAAACAAAAAATCGAACTGGGTGTGGTGGCAGACACCTATAGTCCCGGCTACTTGAGGGGTTGAGGCAGGAGCCTGAGCCTGGGAAGTCAAGGCTGCAGTGAGCCAAGATCATGCCACTGCACTCCAGTCTGGGCAACAGAGCAAGATTCTGTTTAAAAAAAAAAAAAAAAATCAAATGATAATAGGTTTTATGCAGATAATTAAAACTGAAGTGAAACAATGGTGGCTTTGTGGCTGGCTTTGATAGGGTGATCACAGCAGGTCAGTCGGGGTTCAGCCAGAGAAGCAGAACCAATAAGATGCATTGTATTAAGAGATTTATTGCAAGGAATTGGCCTATGCAATGGTAGGGGCTGGCTGGGAACATCTGAAATCTGTAGGGCAGGCTGTTAGGAAGGGCAGGCCTGAACTGAAGTTGCTGTCTATGGGTGGAATTTCTTTTTCTTTGGAGAGCTCTCAGTTCTGGGTGGGTGCAGTGGCTCACGCCTGTAATCCTAACACTCTTGAGAGGCCAAGGAGGGTGGACTTCTCAAGTGCAGGAGTTCGAGACCAGCCTGGGCAACATAGCAAAACTCCATCTCTACTAAAAAAAAAAAAAAAAAATTCAAAAAATTAACTGGGTGGGGTGTGTGCCTGTAATCCCAGCTACTGGGGAGGCTGAGGTGGGCAAATCACCTGAGCCTGGGAGGTCAAAGCTGTAGTGAGCTGAGATTGCACGGCTGGACTTTGGCCTGAGTGACAGAGTGAGATCCTGTGTCAGGAAGAAAAAAAAAAAAAGAAAAAAGAAGTCGTCTCAGTTCCGCTCTTAAGGTATTTCAATTTCAGTGGGTAGAATCAGCTCACCCAGATTTAGGGGATAATTTTTACTTAGAGTCAGCTGATTATAGACTTTAATCACAGCAACAGAATACCTTCACCTGATGCCTAGATGGTGGTTTGATTGAATAACTGGGGCCTATTGCTTAACCAAGTTCACACGTAAAACTGACAGCGATCCTCTCTGGGGAGACGACATTTAAGCTGAGACTTGAATGACAAGAAAGTATCAGACAAGAGAAGATCTGGGGGAAGAGCATTTTGAGAGCTAACAGGTCTCAGATGCATGTCTTGGAAGCACTTTTAAGAAGCAGAAGGCAGGCCTACATGGCCAGTGGTTCTGGGGACCCATGGCTGTGTGGGTCTGTGTCCCAGACCTGCATTTCAAAACCTAGTGGCTCAACAACTGCCTTGTTATCTCTCATTGTTACCGAGCAAAAGGGGTTCACTGTCTGATGCACTAGAAGCCAATACTATCACAACAGGTTTTTGAGAAAAGAAAAGCTTCATATTGAAAGTTGACTCCCAAGGAGACAGGAGTCAAGCTCAAATCTGTCACCCTGGGCTGGATTCAAGGCAGTATTTTTATTAGGAAAGGTTTAGGGAGTAGATACTTGGGTAAGCAGGTGGTTGGTGGAGGGAAAGGGGAAGTCTGGAAAGTCCTTGGATGTGTGTAGTTATTTCTTTATGCTACCTCATAGGTTACATGTGCAAATTTGGGAGGAGTTAGCATTACATATGTGGTGGAAATTTGGGCTGTGGTGTCAGTATACTTGTGCACAAACTCCAGTTGGTCATCTTGGTTCCAACTGATTTTAGCCCACTGCCAAATCTTTTTTAAAAACTTGTGAGTTTTTTAAGAAAAAAAAAACACACACAAAAACCGAAAACTCACAAGAGGAAGGAGTTTCAGCATCTCAGCAAGTTATTATTTTTTTTTCTTGTCTGTTATCCTGCAAACTCAGTAATTTCTGTCATTGGTTCCATTAACTCTTTAGGGCATAGTTTCATCATGATTCCCTGGACTCAAGGATTGGCTGGGCTCAGCTTGGTGGTTCTTCTGTTCTGTGTGTTGTTGGCTGGATCTGCCATCATCTGGGGCTTGACTGGGCTGGAACATTCAAGATGGTGCATGCTCATGGATGGCAGTTGGCACTAGTTGTTGAGTGTGTGTTCAGTTGGGGGTTATCTGCTGGGGTGCCCACATGTTGCCTTTCATGTGACATGGGCTTCTCACAACACACATCCCAAGGAGGAGGAAATGGAGGCTGCTAATTCTGGAACAGTATCCCTTCTGCTGGTGATGGTCTCAGTGATGGGTCAATCAGGGAAGCCAAACTACTGTGAGCATAATGGAAAAAATGGAATTTATTAGATGTTAGACTTGTACGACCATAGGAAGAGCTGGGGAAGTACAAGCTCAAAAAGGGAAGCTTAAGATTCAGCGAAAGGTCTCGAACCTACCCTGACATAGGTAAGGCAGCCTATGGATTCAGGGACATCTGGCAGCCAATACATCTGGCTGTTGGAAGGGACCTTGCAGATGGGCTTGGATAGATGCCCAGGGAAAGTTATTAGCCCTTTGTGGCTATTGCCTCTGTGAGTTTGTCATGAAGCATCTGGTGGTGAAGTTGAGGTCGCTGTTGGTCATCGAGGGACTACTGTCAGGAAGAAGAGCTGGCTGTGAGGTGGGGAAGATGGAGGATAAACAGGACCAGCACCCCAACCTCTGTTCTCCATTGCCTTCAACCCATGTTACTCTTCAGGGCATGATGGCTGCTTCTCTTTTGCCACCTAAGTCTTGTACAACTTCACTTTTGGCTAACTCTAATCGGGAACCACAAAGAGAAGGGGATTCTCGAAACGTGGATGCCAGGGAAACGTGGGTGCCAGCATAACTGAGTTGTCAGTGGGCTAATCTATGGCTGGGAGAGGAGGCAGAAGATAGGAGATGAGGTGAGAAACATGGGCAGGGCTCAGTTGCTCAGTTCCTGAGGGCTCTTGTAGCCATTGCTGGAAGCTTCTTAGTAGAATGGGAAACCATTGGAGGGGATTAAAGAAGGGAAGGGACTTGATTGGATTTTACTTAACTCGTTCTAGGCTAAATTAATCCATCAGTCAATTTCCCTTCCTCTCTCCCTCCTTCATCCCTCAGCGTTCCCTCTCTAACTACCTTGCTTTCCTCATCTGTAAAATGGGGATGCTAGTTGTATCATTCTCATGGAGTCGTTGTAAGGAAATAAATGAAGTCATATAAACACCGTGTTAATGTAAACACTTGTCTGGCAAATTTGGCACTCAATATGTACTGGGCTATGATTTTTATTATTTTAAAAGTCAGCTTCCCTCCCTCGTTCCTCCTCCCTCCTTCCCAAGCTGAATCTGAACCAAGGCAGTCTTCCTACAGAGCCACTGGCTGGTCCCCACTAAGGCAGGGGTGGAGGGAGAGGCAGGATGTTTTCCTCTCCAGCCTTTGTCTTGCAGCAGCACCCCTGTTGAGCAGCCTGGTCCAAGGCTTCATCCACCTGTCCTGTCCCCCTCCAGCCCACTTTTTCTTTCTTGCAAGCCATCCCTGGCCCCTCTGTCTTGCCCACCTGCTGCTTCATGTGGCCAGCATCTGGCTTTTGTGGAACCCCCACAATGAGAACAAAGAGAACCTGACTCTGGCTGTCATCTCTGATCAGCGCTGTAGTCACTTTCTCTTTTTATTCCTGGCACCCACAAGGTGCTGAGCAGAAGAATTGGGTGCAGAATTGACATTGAACTTGTGCTTGGCAGGGACTGAACTCTGAGGTTTGTGGGTGCCATGAAACTACATGAACTGAGTCAGATCCAAACAGACTGTTACATCTTAGAATGAGACCCCCAGTCCTGTCCTTGGGCTCCTGATCTGGTCCCTATCTGCTGATGTTTTCACTGGCTCATTGCACCCAGCTACCCTCTCTTCTTCACACTGTCTGCCCCAGGGTCTTTGCATGGCTCTTCTTTCTGCCTGGAATACCCTGCCTCAATCTTCCCCTGGCTGATTCCTTGTCATTTTGGACTCAGCCCAACTGCCAGCTTCTCAGAGTCCCACTTCCATCCTGTCCACTCTCTGTCCTATCATAGTCTCTAGCACATCTAAAATGATTTTATTTGTTTGTTTTCATACCCCTTTCCACAAGAACAGTGGAGCTCAAAACCTCAACATGCATCAGAATCCCCTAGACGGTTCCACCCCCAGAGTTCCTGCTTCAGCCAGCCCGGGGCAGTGCCCAGAAATCTGCATTAACAAGTTCCCAGGCAATGCTAGTGCTGCTGGTTTGGGGAACACGCTCTGAGAACCCCTCTATTGGAATTCTCCCAGCATCTGGTTCAGAGTTGGAATGCAAGAAGTAGTCACGAAGTGACTGAGTGAATGCTAGTAGTTGATGATAACAGCAGCGACGAATATTGATTGAATTCTTCCTGGGCCAAGTCACGCAGCACCTGCTTATTTAATTCTTCAACAACCTCATGAGGTCCATAGGATTATTATTTCTATTTTCTGGTAAGAAAACTGAGGCTCAGAGAGGTAGAGTCCTTGCCTCGGGATCGCACAGCAACTAAATGTCAGAGGCAGGGTTTGAACTCATTTCTGTCTGACGCCTGTTAAACGGAGGCTTCCCACGTAAAAGACTGGTGGAAATGAATGGCTTTCTTCTTAACTCTGAGTGCTTCCTGTGTTTCCATTTGCTCAGCTTGAGGGAGCAACCCTTTGGGGCTTTTGTAGCAGCTTACACTGGAACTGAGATAAAAAATTATTTAAAGGCTGCATGTAAATATCAAATAATACCGCACATTTGCAGAGCACCTTCAGTTTTAGGACGCACCTGCATGCAGGTGATTTTGTTTTAGCCTCACAACCATATGAGTGGTGGGCAGATTAGGCTGCGTGCCCAGTGTTCACAGATGGGAACATTCCCAGCAGATTTGATTCTCCATCAGTATCTCTGTCCTTCCCAGCCATGGTCCTGAGCGAGGATGGGAGGCTTCCTTGGGCGCATGAATATGTTTGAAACTTGCAGGGAACATGTAGGGCGAAGGCAGGAAGGGCAAGGAGGATGAAAATATTTTTTATTATTTGGAGCGAAATTATTCTTGCCTTCCTCTAAAATATTCCGAAAGGAAATGGTTCCAGTTCATTATAGTCATGATTTTTACTCAGGTGGCCTTCTGCTTTCTCTATATCCTTGATTACCAACTTATACTCTTGTATGAGAAGTACCCAAGCTATTGTTTGAGAGAGGAAAAGAAAGCACTGTATTGACCATAATTTGCATCCACATTGGCATGTTACTTAGTAATTTTTTTTTTTTTTGGAGACAGAGTCACTCTGTTGCCTGGGCTAGATTGCAGTGACACAATCCCGGCTCACTGCAACCTCCACCTCCCAGGTTCAAGCAATTCTCCTGCCTCAGCCTCCCAAGTAGCTGGGATTACAGGCACCCACCACTATGCCCAGCTAATTTTTTGTATTTTTAGTAGAGACGGGGTTTCACCATGTTGGCCAGGCTGGTCTCGAACTCCTGACCTCGTGATTCGCCCACCTTGGCCTCTCAAAGTGCTGGGATTATAGGTGTGAGCCACCTCGCCCAGCCTAGTATTTTCTAAATGGTTGCATGGGGCCAGGCGCGGTGGCTCATGCCTGTAATCCTAGCACTTTGGGAGGCCAAGGCGGATGGATCGCTTGAGGTCAGGAGTTCGAGTCCAACCTGGCTAAAATGTTGAAACCCTGTCTCCACTAAAGATATAAAAATTAGCTGGGCATGGTGATGCATGCCAATAGTCTCAGTTACTCAAAAGGCTGAGGCAGGATAATTGTTTGAACCCAGGAGGCGGAGGCTGCAGTGAACTGAGATCATGCCACTGCACTCCAGCCTGGGCAACAGAGCAAGACTCCATCTCAATAAATAAATAAATAGGCCAGGTGTGGTGGCTCACACCTGTAATCCCAGCACTTTGGGAGGCCAAAGGAGTGGATCACCTGGGGTCAGGAGTTCAAGAACAGCCTGGCCAACATGGTGAAACCCCATCTGTACTAAAAATACAAAAATTAGCCAGGCGTGATGGTGAGCGCCTATAGTTCCAGCTACTCAGAGCACCGAGGCAGGAGAATAGCTTGCACCTGGGAGGCAGAGGCTGCAGACAGCTGAGACTGTGCCATTGCACTCCGGCCTGGGTGACAGAGGGAGACTCCATCTCAATAAAATAAAATAAAATAAAATGGGAAAAAATATCTGGAAGGAAATCCACTTGGATATTTAGCATAGCTGTTCTTTGGTTAAGGGTGATGATTTTTTTTCTTTTGCCCTTTGGCATTTTCTGTCTTTCTGGGCAACAAATAAGTAGTTGTGTAACTTTAATGAGGAAGTTTGAAGGAAAAGAATCTCCCTTGAACCCCGTTTGCTTACTTTCATCTGTACTGTGATACCTTCCTCTCTGCTGCTGGTGCCTGGTGGGGCAGGATGCTCTGACCTCCCAGATGTCAATGGTTTTCTCACGGATTCACTGTCCCTTTGCATCTGTTCAAAAGGAAAAACTTTGTGGGTTGCATCTTCCTAAAGTCAAACCTTCCCATGGCTTAGGCAAGTCCTGACCACTGCGGGAAGGATTTCCTTGATTGCACCTGCGTCAATCTTGTGCCATAGTCATTGGGCAGTTATCCTGTAGTTGCTTTGACATCTAAATCTCCTATATTAGATTGGAAATTTCTAGGTAGCAAGAGTCATCTTTTAATAACCAAAATAATAACAAAATACTGAAAACATACTGAGTGTCAGGCGCTGTTCTGAGCTGATTTTGAGGGTTATTTCACTTAATCGTCAGCTATCCCCATGAGATAGGGACTTTTGTATTCCCCAGTTTTCAGAGAAGAGAATGAAGGCACAGTGGGGTGAACCATGGTACCCAACCAAGGTCCGTGGCCGGTAAATTGCAGGGCACCAGTGCTTGAGCTTGGGCTGATTCCAGACCATGCACTCTAAACGCAGCACTTTGTTCATTTCCTACAAACGACTTAACACAGTTGCGAAAGTATCATTGAATGAATTAACGAACAAATGAACTGTCATAATCTAATCACAGAAATTATGCCCTTGGAGGGGAAGGTTGAAGCATTTATAGGTTTGCCCTAGGGGAGAGAAGTAAAGCCAAAGCACTTTCTGTCTGTGTATCAGGGATGAGATCGTGTGGGAGGGATAATGGTCAGATAATGAGAGATTTTCTCTCTCAAAGAGGGGTTGACCAAGGATAGCCCACGGGCCAAAGTCAGCCCGCCACCTGCTTTTGTAAATAAAGTTTTATTGGAACACTGCCATAGCTATTTGTTTTCACTTTGTCTATGGCTGTTTTCACGCTGCAACATCAGAATTGTGTAGCGTGACAGAGATTGTATGGCCCACAAAGCCTGTAATATTTACTGTCAAGATTTTTGGAGAAAATGTTTGCTAACCCTGTTTGTAAAAGACCAAGCTAGAAATAGTGAGTGTCAATTAAAACAAATACATACAAGTCTAAATCAGGGGAGCTTTTGGTCTGATGTAAAGGAGAGCTTCCTTTTGGAGGAGGGCAGTAAATACATGAAGAGGCTGGGGAGGCATTGACTGTGGAGACCTCTGTAGTGGGAGTGAATGAATATTTGTACAAGTAGTACAACATGTATAGGGGGCTGTAATTGATCAAGAACCTCCCACAGGAAGTGCTCTGGGAAAGGCAGGACGAAGGCATATGTCCAGAGAGGGTAAGATGCCTAGGGTCACACAGCTCGCACCTGGTAGAGCTGGTGCTCAAACCCACATCAGTTTCACCCAAAACACATGCTTTCATTATGCATAGCCCTGGCGGAGCGTGGTGGCTCACGCCTGTAATCCCAGCACTTTGGGAGTCTGAGGCAGGTGGATCACAAGGTCAGGAGTTCAAGACCAGTCTGGCTCACACAGTGAAACCCCATCTCTATTAAAAATACAAAAAATTAGCCGGGTGTAGTGGTGTGCACCTGTAATCCCAGCTACTCAGGAGGCTGAGGCAGAAGAATTGTGTGAATCCAGGAGGCGGGGGTTGCAGTGAGCTCAGATCTCACCATTGCACTCCACCCCAGGCGATAGTGTGAGACTCTGTCTCAGACAGACCCAAAACATTATGCATGGTCCTTTGTGCTGACTTTTTGGGTCTGTTCTGCATCAGACTGAGTTCTTTGGGGAGTGGGGACCACATCTTGTTGTCTTTGGAGTGTGTACACAGATGCTGTCTGGATAGTACTTGCTGAAGGTCACACCTATATAGGAGTCTGTGGCTTTCTTTGGGTGAGTGTGACCACCATCCCGATGGGATTCAGAAATGTGGGGTTGTTCTACACTCTAAATTTTCCCCACTGACTTCACTTTTCAAACAGGAAACCCTAAATGGTCCTCCTTTCGCCACACAGAACCTGTTGCTTTGAGTTGGGAGGGTGGGAGACGGTACTTCCCTACCCCCCACGTCAGCCCTGTCCTTGGGAACAGAGCTCAGTTTAGGTTCATCATCTGATCATTTTCTTTCCTTAGCGCCTTTGTTTTTTTCCTTCTGTATCTGGTACTTTGCAGAGGAGAAATGAGGCAGACAAGCTTTGTAATCGGATACCAGGATGCTCTCAGTGGCTGGGGCTGACAGATTTTTCAAGCTCAACTTGTAAAGACCTTGTGCCTTAATGATCACGGAGGTGGAGGAACTGAGTGCCAGGGCTGTATTGTTGCTTTCAATCCTAGGTTCCTTGCTTGAAAAAGTTAGGGGCATGTAGCTGCTTGGGTATAGACACTTGGATGCCTTTTCCTCCCAGTGTTTCTTTTCTTGGACACCATCGGACCAGGGCCCCCTCTTGATGGCTCAGTGTCACGTTTGGCCACCAGGAGGCGCTGCCCGATAAGCTTCCTTTAGCGGAGACGTCAAAATTGACATGAAATCGGTGCAAAAGATGCACAGTAATGTAGAAACTGGCAGGAATCTCGGTCTGATCATCTCAACTTTCAAGCAAGGAAAAACTGAGTCTCAGAGAGGAGAAGGGCTTGACTCAGCTACAGCAGGGACGAATGCTGGCTTAATTCTGTTTCACAGACCGAGCATTCTCGGCAGGCAGGCTGCAAGCCAGGGGAGACCCTGGGTTTCTTTCCCGGCTGGCCCGGAGTGAACGGCAGAGGCATCTCTCAGAGCAGCCTACTCCGACGGGGCCTTGCTGCCACTCACCTTCCTTCCGCATGCATGTCATGATGCTCTTGCGTTGGTCTCCCTGCCACACTGCAAGACCAATTAAGAGCAGAAAATGAACTGAAAGAAGGAACATTGAAATGTAGCTTCCAAATAATCACTAGTGGAGATGCAAAGGGAGCTCCGAAGAGACAGAAAAAGCTCTAGGCAGTGGCTTCATTCCCTTGGGAGACATCTGGAAAGAGCTTGGGGCCCAGTCTGGGGCACCCCCAGCTGCATAGGAGCCCACTGAGAGGCTGTCTAAAGAATGGGTACGATGAGAAGTGGCTGGACTTGCTTCAGTTGAAATCAGTGTCTTAGTGCTTGCCACCTTCCCTGCACTGGGTGCATCGATCAAAAAGACATGGGCCACAGTTGGCGAGGGGCTGGGCCTCCTGGCTGTGTCATTCAGCTGCCCTGGTCGGTTTGTGGCACAGTCAGGAAGGCATGCGAGTCCTGAGCCTGGGATGTGAGTCCTGCCTGGGCCACGGGTCCAGCCTCTTCCCTATCGGAACCTCTGTCTTTGAAACGGGCATCACGATACTGAGGGTTTTAGTGTTGTGAGGATTAAGGGAGGTGATGTGTGCCTTTGACTCTGTCTGGGACCACCTCTCCATCTGAAGGAGACTTTGCTGTGCTCCTTGTGGCTGGGGTGAATTGGAAATCATACAACCCAAAGAGAATGGTGAAGTGAAAGGTTTCTCTCTGTTTCCTGATAAGTATGGTGTTGGCGTTGCCTGTTCTGCCTCCAGCATCTTTCTGGAAGGTAGATTCCACAGGAGCTGAATGGTCACGGGGCCCCAGAGCTGTTGAAGTCCACTTCGTGGTGGGTACCGACGGTTGAGGGTGTTGCCTGTGACTTCCATCAGGGTGTGAACTTGGTGCTACTGCCCTGTGGATGGAGGACAGTGTCCTGACCCCTTTTAGTATTTTGGAGCAGAAAAAAGGTAGCGCCCAATCACAATCTTCTTTTAACATATTCGGGAGGTTGGGAAAAGTTTCCCAATAGTGTTTTTTGGAAATATATGACTATATTTATTCCCCAAGAGTGGGCAAGTTTCTAGACTAAAGGGCTTTTCTGCAGGCGGCTGTTGGTTTACAGAGGGTACTCCCTAACTACAGAATGTCTGGAGGCTATAGGGTAGGGGCCTTGCATAAAAGCAATGATCATTGTTAATCCTCTCTGATGTCAGTCGTTAGACCTCAGGTCCCAAGTAGGAGGTTTTCTTGGTGGTCTCCAATTACAGGACGAAAAGGGCTAGCCCCTCGGGTTTCTCAGCCCTGGCACTATGGACATTTGGGGCTGGAAAATGGTGGTGGGGGGCTGTCCCGTGCCTTGGAAGATGTTTAGCAGCATCTCTGGCCTCTACTCACTAGATGCCAGTAGTATCCAATCCCCCAGCCCCTGGATGTGACAATTAAAAATGCCTACAGACACTGTCAAATGTCCTCTGCAGCAAAATCACTCTGGGCTGAGAGCCACTGGCTTGACTTACCCTCAGCACTCCAGGAACGTGGCTGCTGTGGTTCTAAGGAGGAGGAGGAGGAGGAGGATTATGGCGACACTGATGACAACTTCAGTATTCTAAGGCCAGATGAAAGCCAGGAGTTCCTGTGAACACTGAGGTTCTGTAAAGCACAGAAAGCCATAATTGAGTTGGACTTTGGCTTATCAGGCCCAGAGCATGGTTTTCCCAGGGGTCTTTAGTCCAATTAACAGGAACCAGATGAAAGCGAGGAGCCGTGATATACCATCCTCCCTCCGACTCGCCATGCACACACATACTCTCCCTGTCTCCCCCGGGACCTTGTTAAAACTTCCGTCAGTTTTGCCAATAAACAGTTCCTGATCACCCATGAAAGGAGGCAACAGCGGACAGAGCTCAGGGACGGAGGCAGGATGCTTGGGTTCTGGCTCTGCCCCTGACTTCTCTGGTTATGGGAGCCCGGATCAGCCACATGGCCTCACCGAGCCTGGTGTCCTGGTCTGCCAAATGCCTGAGGACAGGATGGATGCCCCATAAGCCCCTTTTTCCCTGGATTCTGTGTCCCAGGTTCGATTTTCATGCCCAGCCAGTGAGCCGCCAGTAGTAACCGCATCCCTGCCCTCAAAGACAGCTCTCCGGTTTACCCCCACAGCCTCTCACTCTCACTACTATTACTGCATCAATCCCTATATCCACTCAGTGACACCTTTTTTAGATTCTTTGAACATAAAATTAATTCCCACTTTTGCATTTGTTTCTTCTGCCTGCAATACTCTTTCTGGTGAGTCAGCTCCTTTTCGTTATTTGGCTCTCAGCTCAAGTGCTGTAGGAAGTAATCAATGTATGGTATTACTGTGGATATCGTATATTACTATTAGTATCATGATCATTGCTCTTCTTAGGCTGGGGAAACACAGGGGCTAGGAAACCCAGAGGAGGAGGCTTAACGCAGCCTGAGCAAGCTCAGGGGAAGTTTTCTAGGAGAATATACCCCTCCATTGAGTTCAGAGGCTATGTTTGGGCTTCTCCCGTTGCCTCCTGGGTTGATTATTTTATTTTATTGCCCATCAAATGCCAAATCTCCAATGTACTCAGGAGAGTTTCTTTTTTCACTCAAATCATCGTAGCTCAAAAAAAAAAAATCCGCCCCCACCCCACCCCAGTATCTTTTTGGACATTTTGTGATGTCAAAGCTGCCTGCACACTTTCAGTATTGAGGTCAGTAACGTACGGTGCTCTGGGAAAGGTGTACTTGTTCTGTTTGGATTTTGGAAAGAAGGACAGAGTCATACTCAACGACATCCACTTTCCTTTGATCTTTGTACCCAATAGCCAGAGGGTGGAAGCAGAATCTACATGAAACTCCTTTTAACTTTGGATAACGGTCTTTGTTCAGCCGGGTCCTTCGGGTTCTTGGGTGATGCCAGTTGTTTTTTGTTTTTTTTTTTAATTTTTTTGAGACAGGGTCTCACTCTCGCCCAGGCTTGAGTATAGTAGCGTGATCTTGGCTCACTGCAACCTTTGCCTCCCAGGCTCAAGCGATCCTCCTCTCTCAGCCTCCAGAGTAGCTGGGACTATGGGGCATGCCACCATACCTGGCTAATTTTTTAAAATGAAAACTTTTTTTTTTGTAGAGACAGGGTTTCACCATGTTCCCCAGGTTGGTCTTGAACTCCTGGGCTCAAGCGATCCACCCGCCTCGGCCTCCCAAAGTGCTGAGATTACAGGCGAGCCACCATTCCCCGCGGGGTGATGCCAGTTTAAGACAAGATACTGTGATTTTTTGGGAAATCACCGTAGGGGAATTATGACATCAAGGTGGGTTCAAAAAGAGGTTGAGATGAAAGAGCTTGTAGATTTCTTCATGAAGGAAGGACTTAGTGTCCGGTGGTCTTTTCTGAATATTCATGATGCCCATAAATGTGGAAAAAGGATTTAAAATGCACCCCTGGCCAGGCACTGTGGCTCATACTTGTAATCCCAGTGACTTGGGAGACTGAAGCAGGAAGATTGCTTGAGGCTGAAGGTCAAGGCTAGCCTGGGCAATGTAGCAAAACACCTTCTCTCCAAAAAATAATAATAATAAAAAATCAGCTGCGCTTGGTCGTGTGTGCCTGTAGTCCCAGCTATTCCGGAGGCCAAGACTGGAGAATCTCTTGTGCCTAGGTGTTTGAGGCTGCAGTGAGCTATGATCATGCCACTGCACTCCAGCCTGGGTGGTAGAGCAGGACCCAGTCTCTAAGAAAACTCCAACCCTCACCCCCAGATGCACTCCTGTCCCAAGGGTTTCTACACAGATGTTTAACATTCCTCTACTATGTATAAGGCATTGGTCCATGTTTACAGTGTGCTAGACACATCGTGTGAGGAATTTCCATGGATGACTTCCTATTATTTTTATTACAACTTTCTAAGCTATGAGTTGCGCTGTCCCTTGTAAAAAGGGAGGAGATAGAATTCAGAGAGGTGCCTGGGCCTAGCAAAGGCCGCACAGGTGGGGTAGGTCACAAAGCCAGCATTGCGCTCAGGAACTTAGCGTGAAACCACCGCTACGTACCGCCCCACCTTCCCGCCTCCCACTGCCCTCCCGAAGGCTCTGAAAGAGCAAAAGGAAGGCAGCGTATTTGCTGGGAGCCCACGTGCTGTGCAGAAGCCGCTTGGCCAGGGGCATCCCACTGGTCTCTGCTGGGTCTGTCTGAAAGCCTGTGGACTTCAAGAGTTCAGACTGATTTTCAAGGGACGTAAACCCATCACATGGAGTGAACTGTTGTCCCAGGCAGCAGTACCTTGGCCTGTGCCCGGGTAAGGCTGGTGAATGGCTTCATAGCCTAGGAGTAGGTTGGATCCAAGGCAGAGGGTGAGAAAAGTGAGATGACCTAGGAAGGGCTGGAGACAAGGCCTGGGGTCTGAAGGAGCACCCCGCTCTCTAGGGCTCTGGAAAGGGCTGATTGGCATGCCGATGCCACCTCCAGCTTGCTCTGTGACATCAGGCAGCTACCGGCCTGACCTCCATGGGTCTCTGTAACAGGAACGCTGTGACAGTACCTGCATCTTCCTTAGATGTTGGCGTTGAGGACGCAGTGAGGTGATGCAGATAAAAGCTTGCAGCTCAGCCCTGCTGTATTCTCTGTGCTCAACAAATGTCAATTGCTACTTTTGTTGATGACGCTGGGTCTGTAGCTTTATCTGCAGCCATTAGCAAAGAAGAGGGGGGCATTTCTTTGTTGAAATAAATTGCCTTGTAGCTCTGGTTTCCTCCCCTAAAACATGTGGATGTGGACACGGTACAGGTTTTTATTATTGTTTAGTTTTAGTTTTTGTTTTTTGAGATGGAGTTTTTGCTCTTGTCTCCCAGGCTGGAGTGCAATGGCACGATCTCGGCTCACTGCAAACTCTCTCTAATGGATTCAAGCCATTCTCCTGCCTCAGCCTCCCCAGTAGCTAGGATTACAGCGCATGTCACCACGCCAGGCTAATTTTTGTATTTTCAGTAGAGACGGGGTTTCACCATGTTGGCAAGACTGGTCTCGAACTCCTGACCTCAGATAATTCACCCGCCTCGGCCTCCCAAAGTGCTGGGATTACAGGTGTGAGCCACTGCACCTGGCCACAGTACAAGTTTTATAGTGAGGGGAAAACCACCCTCAAGTATCTTAAATCGTGCTCTTTTGAAAATAGAATGAGGTTAGCTGTCTCTAGAGGTTATGGCAGTCAAGAGATAATGACATCTTAGTGTGCAGTTGACCTATGCATTCAGCTTTAACCAGCATTTATTAAGTACCTCCTGTGTTCCTGGACTGTGTGGGGTACTTGGCTGTGTGGCCTTTGGCAAGTGAATTCACCACTCTGAGCTATCACTTCCATGTGTGGAAATTCAGATAATAACTGTCCCTACCTCTTGAGTTGTTTGGAGGATTAAGCGAAATCAAATATACAAAGTCTGGTGTCTTGCATGGAGTTGTTGTGGGTGCCTGATAACCAATACCTTGCCGTTATTATTATTGGGTAATAATTATTGTTACTAGTAGGTGTCCTCACCTATATGATTTCATTTAATCCTTCCAGCAGTCCTGCAAGGATTTTTCTCCCCCTTGCTTTCAACTTGACTTCATTTTCCCAAGCTGTCTCCTGTATGAATTAAGTGCCTGGCGTTCCTGCCCACAATTTATAGATGAAGAAAGAAGGGCAGCCACCAAGCAACCTGGTTCAGGTCTCAAAGAGGCAGAGAAGAGGGGCCCGGGGCTGTCCTGCCCCTGCTTCTAGCAAGGTGGGCCGGGTTGGAGGTTTCCGCCCACGTGGAACAAGCAGGAAACTTCTCCTCGAGGGAAAGAAATTGCTCAAAGCTGTTGGAGAGATAGCATCAGTTAAGAACCAGGATGGAAAAAGAAAGAGCTAAAAAATAATCCAAACTTCCTTTCCAAGTACATTTATTGAGAAAGAGAAAGAGCGAAATGAAGCAAGTTCTGCCCGAACAGACATGATTTAAAGTGGCAAGGGCATATTGATAATAATATCAGCGTTTCTTGCTCTGGGGGAGGTATTTGGATTTTTCATGCTCTGCCGGTTCCCCCAGGAGACAGGAACATGGAGGAAGTTGGATTTGGGGACATGTCACATCTCTTTTCTCTCACAGCCAAGAAATCTATTTATTTAATTAAATTTCCTTGGAGTTTGGTTTTTCCTTTGAGCTAATTTTCTCGTCTGTTTCCCTTCTTTCTCAAGGAAAATGAGGCAGAATTTTATCAGTAGGCAGACTTTATTAATAGAAATGATAGTATTAGTAATAATAATAGTAAAAATCATCATAAAACCCAAACAGTATCATGTCTTCCGTGATCTCTGGTTTGTGGCCGGAGTTGCAACTGTCTTCTTAGAGGAATCAGTTACTCACTCATAGCTTAAATTTGCTTCTCTCCACATCTGCCTCAAGGGCTTGAGGCTTGAGGTCTGATAAGAGTTCTGAGAAAATCTTTTTAATCATCTGGAAACGATGCAGGCTTTCTTAGGAGATGGTATATTCTTTCTCTCTCTCCTTTTCAATGTTCCTATTCTATTCTAGCCTGGCTGGCTATTCTTTTAATTTAATTTAATTTTTAATAATTTCAACTTTTATTTTTTGACTCGAGGGTACATGTACGGGTATATTGTATGACACTGAAGTTTGGGATATGGATGAGCCCACCACCCAGCTAGTGAGCATACTGCTTAATAGTTAGTTTTTCAGAACTTGTCCCCCTCCCTCCCCCTTCTTTGAGGAGTCCCTAGTGCCTTTTGTTCCCATCTTTATGACCATGTGTACCCAATGTTTAGTTCCTACTTTTTTTTTTTTTTTTGAGATGGAGTCTCGCTCTGTTGCCCAGGCTGGAGTGCAGTGGCTTGATTTCAGCTCACTGCAACCTCTGCCTCCCGGGTGCAAGTGATTCTCCTGCCCCAGCCTCCTGAGTAGCTAGGATTACAGGCATGTGCCACCATGCCTGGCTAATTTTTGTATTTTTAGTAGAGGCGGAATTTCACCACATTGGCCAAGCTTGTCTCGAACTCCTGACCTCAAATTATCCGCCCATCTTGGCCTCCCAGAGTGCTGGGATTACAGGCGTGAGCCACTGCACCCGGCCCAGCTCCTACTTATAAGTGAGAACACGTGATATTTGATTTTCTGTTCCTGCGTTAATTTGCTTAGGATAATGCTGGCCAGCTATCTTTAGAGGAAAATAGAGGATGACTTGCTAAGCAGGAGCCTCTCTGCTTTATGCCGCTTTAACATGTGTTGAATAGTCTAATCCAGGAACCAGTGAACTACAGTGGGCTGCCTAGTTAAAGTTTTACTGGGACACAGTCACACCTAATCATGTATACATTGTCTGTGGCTGCCTTTCTACTAAAATGGTTGAATTGATTAGTTGCAACAGAGACCGTGTGGTCCATGAAGTCAAGATCTTTACTGTCTAGTCCTTTACAGAAAATGTTTGTGGACCTCTGTCCTAGGCCTTGACTGTGGCCCTCTGTTGTTTTTCATCAGTTTCTGATCTGAGTGCTTGTAAACAAGTAGGCCCATGTACTTATTCATTCATCAAGCGTTTTGGGAACCCTTTCTTTGTGCCAAGCCCCATATTAGGTACAAGAGGTTTAGAGATGAGCGCATGTTCTTCTTGTCTTTAAGGTATTATCATGATGCAATAAGATACAGAGAACTGTGTCAGCTGCAGTGGTGGCACAGAGGGTGAAACAAGCACTGTTTTGGAGGCTGAGCATAGGAAAAGGTTAGGGAAGCCTTTAGAGCGAAGGAGATATTTGAGTTGGGTATAAAACCAGAACGTTACCAGTTGGTTGGGGGAACATGTCTGCTTAGGCATAAGGAAAAGCCTAAAGTGAGGCACGTAGTTGTGATAAAGCGTGAGTTGGAAGTCAACCTGGATGATGATTAGGGAGATGAGAAGAGGAGATGAGGTTGGGGAGGTAAGTGAGAGGTTATATGGGAAGGATTCTAAGGACAGGAATGGTGACTCTTATGCCTTCATCTTCCATGCTGATTAGCTTCAAGGAGCAACTTAAGGGGTGGTGTGTGGTTGACTGAGTTCATCATACTGGAGTTACCCCAGGGTCACCCCATCTGCAGGTAGCTTTGAAGCTGGCTGACCTGAACCCAGTTGGCTGTCCCAGACTCTTCAGAACCACTTCATCCTTTTGGAATTGACTCCCCACCTTCTGAGGCCAATGGGAATGTGAGCACTAGACTTCTTCAAGGCACGGTTCTTATTTTCACAGTAAGACACAGATGGCAGTTGGGAGGCTAGCTAAGGGACAAGGACGTAGAGTCTGGTGCATCCCACAGAGGGTCTTGGAAAGTTTCAGAGGGACGTCCAGGTGGTATGGATACTGGATACCTTTCGGGGGCCTGAGGCCAGGGCTGAGAGGCCCCTGAATTAACAAGATAGAGACCAGTCGGCCTTGGGTGCTGTCTGCTGTTGTAACTCAGGACAGCCTGGCCGCAAGGGCAGGTCCAGGGTTTGTAGATTTGCTTTCATAAAAGGACTTAGTGATCTGTGCTTCCTTATCTGGGAGTGGGGATCATTATAACACACACTTCTTAGGATTATGTTAAGTATGTAATGAGTTATAATATATAAAGCAAATACTTGATATACAGCAAGCACTCAATAAAAATGGTTTAGTAGTCATTTGTATGGCTACTAATGGTTTACTATTCAGGATAGCACGTTCCAAAGGATGTTGAGGGATTTTACTTGCTGCCATGTTCTGGATATTACATAACACCAGGATTCTACCTAAACTTGGCTGTGGCTTTCTGTTTTTGCTGATCATATGTTGAGACAAGTGATTATGAAGCAGGCTGTGGGATGTATTGTTTCAGGGAAGAGTTGGTGTTGAGCTGACACCTCCCGAGTGTTACCGCATGCCAGACACTGAGTAAGCCCTGGGGACACAGCGGTGGACAAGTAGTGCATTGTCCCATCCTCATGGGGTTTGGTGATGGCCCTGGAGTTAATACAAGAAGTAGCCAGAGCCCTGGGCTGCTCTGTTCCTTGGTGTTCAAGTCTGTGAAATAGAAATGGTGTGAGTACCTGCTACATTTTTTCTCCCCAGGAGATAGGGAAGATAATATGAGATAATGGTTTGGGTGGGGATTTAAAAAGCTGAATTGTGGAAGGGTCATACATAAGAATAATGCCAGAGTGATGAGTACAGACTCTGGAATTAGTTGGCTGAGGTTTGAGAACCAGCTTTGCTGCCTACTAGCTGTGTGACCTTGTACAAGTTACTTGACCTCTCTGTGCTTTCATCACCTTCTATGACATGAGGATGCTACTACTACCTCACAGGGTTTAATGAGTTTATACCTCATAGAATTTAATGAGTTGTAGGACACTGACATATCGAAGTGTCCAATATTTAACACTTACATATTGTGTTAAATATTGTAAGTGCTAAATAAAGAAATTATCCACAATATCATTAGTAGCAACCAACATCATTTATCAACTATTTGATCTGTGATCAACTATTTGAAACCAAGTTGACATTGATCAACTATTTGATCTGTGCCGGGCATTTTGCATGGGTTGTCTAATTTATTCCTCACGATGACTTTATGTGGTAATTATGATTATCCTGATTGAATGGATGAGAAAACTGAGGCTCAGAGTTAAGTCACAGCCAAAGGCACACAGCGAGTAAGTATTGGAGCCAGGTCGTTTGACGACAGCGCTTGAGATCTTAACTCCCATCCCAGCCCTGTGTAGATGAGGTGATTTTAGAGGCAGGACATGTTTACCAGGTGGAGGTTCAGCTTACAGATGGGAAGTCCTGCGGCTGCAAAGGGGATCTGGCTCCATTTGGTTTAGTTTCTCCGAAGATCACCCAAGTCCAGTCTTTCTTCCTCAGACTTCTGGGAGCAGGTACGCCTTCTTTTTTCATTTCAAAAAGGCAGACTTCATTCTCTTTTCCTCCTCCTCCTATCCAGTTTTTACAATGGCTTTTGGAAGTCAGGGGCAGAGCTCAGAAATCCCAAGAACACATCTATAAAAGAGAGAGCTACTGCTTTTCTTTTTTTTTTTTTTTTTTTTTTTTGAGACAGGGCCTCACTTTTTTGGCTAGGCTGGAGTGTGGTGGTGTGATCTCAGCTCACTAGCTGAGACTACAGGCACATGTATTCACCATGCTGGGCTGATTTTTTTGTATTTTTTTGTAGGGATGGGGTTTGCCATGTTACCCAGGCTGGTCTTGAACCCCTGAGTTCAAAGCAATCTGCCCACCTTGGCCTCCCAAATTGCTGGGATTACAGGCATGAGCCACTGCGCCCAGCTGTCCATGATGTTTAAACAAAAAGTGCAGGAAAACTGGAGCCCTCATCCTTGAGTCAGTTCTCTCTCTCTGGGGTGTGTGTGTGTGTGTGTGTGTGCACACACACGCGCATGTGTGTATATTTTTTAAAAGATCTTGCTAAATGCTAATACCTGTGTCTGCTAATGTCAGGCAGTGCTTCACAGAGGTCACCCTTCACACTTCATGTGTCTCTTGCTTGTCATTCTCTGAATATTTTGAGAGTGGAAGGCTTGACCCTCTCTCTAAGCAGCAGTGTATTTTAAATGGTTTTTTTTGTTGTTGTTTGTTCTCCTATCAGAGTGTTTTTTCCCCTTAGTCTTCAAAAAGATCTTTTTTTCCCTCCTTCCCATTGCCCAGTAGCCTGACCCTGCCTTGCTTATCACAGACAGTATAACAGGAACAGCTAATGTCAACCCCCAGGAACGGGATGTTGCCACAGCTCTGGCTGAGGCTGCAGAGCAGAACTGCTGTGGGCTTTGCAAAAAGAGAATTGAAGTCCTTTAGCACCTGGGAGGGTATACGTCTTCTTTGCAAGGCTTTGTGGGCTTTCACTGATGGTGGCTGAGCAGAGGTGGATCCAGAGAGGTCAAGGTGGTAATTTTCCTGAGCATGGATCAGAAGGAAGTGGGGTGAATTCATTCATTCATTCATTCATTCATTCATTCATTCATTCCTCCCTCCCTCTCATTCTCTTCTGTTTCTATCCATCTCCCCTTTGCTCTTTCCTTCCTTCCATCCATACACCCACCCATTCATGCATTTATCCATCCATCCATCCACCAACCCACCCACCCACCTCCTCACCCATCTACCCACCCACCCATCCACCCACCCACCCACCCATCCACCCACCTGCTCACCCATCTACCCACCCACCCACCCACCCACCTGCTCACCCATCTACCCACCCACCCACCCACCCACCTGCTCACCCACCCACCCATCCACCTCCTCACCCATCTACCCACCCACCCATCCACCCACCCATCTACCCACCCACCCATCCACCCACCCATCCACCCACCCGCTCACCCATCTACCCACCCACCCATCCACCCACCTGCTCACCCATCTACCCACCCACCCACCCACCTGCTCACCCATCTACCCACCCACCCACCCACCTGCTCACCCATCTACCCACCCACCCACCTGCTCACCCATCTACCCACCCACCCACCCATCCACCCATCCATGCATCTATGCATGCATGCATCCATCCATCCATCCATCCATCCATCCATCCATCCATCCACCCACCCACCCATTTATCCACCTACCCATCCATCCATCTATCCATTCTTTCATCTGTCCATCCATCCAACTAATATATAGACACTGAGCCCCTTCTATATCCCAGGCACTCTGCTGAGTGCTGGAGATTTAGAAATGATGAGCAAAGCTCCTGCCTTTGTGGACTGAACCATCTAACAAGGGAGACAGACAATAAACCATTCAGCAGAAAGATGAGATGATTTGAGAATCTGACAAACACTGAAGAAAATAGTGAGGGAGCCATGTTAGCTAGCTAGGGTAGTTAGGGAAGGTCTTTCTGACAAAGTAACACTGAACTGAGATCTGAAGAATGCAAAGGAGAGAAGGGATGGCAGAAAGAGTGCTCAAGACAGAGGGAATTGGTTACATGAAGAAGGAAAGTATTTTTTGCTTGGAAAACTAACCAGAGTTCTCCATGGCTGGAACCACTACATTTATGCCCTGACCCATGCACCTATCCATCCCCACACACATTTACCCACCCGTGCCCCCAACCATGCACCCCCATCCATCCATCTGCGTACGTACCAATCTTCCATGCGCACGCCCATCCACGCACCCATATATACAATCCACGCACCCATCTTATGTCCATCTGCGTACCCATCAGTCATCCACTGACAACCTCATATGTGTCAGGCACTTTGTTTTGTTTTGAGATGGAGTCTTGCTGTCACCCAGGCTGGAGTGCAGTGGCGCATTGTTGGCTCACTACAGCCTCCGCCTCCTGGGTTCAAGCAATTCTCCTGCCTCAGTCTCCTGAGTAGCTGGGACTACAGGTATGCGCCACCACGCCTGGCTAATTTTTTTTTTTTTTGTATTTTTAGTAGAGACAGGATTTCACTATATTGGCCAGGCTGGTCTCAAACTCCTGACCTCAAGTGATCCACCCACCTCAACCTCCCAAAGTGCTAGGATTACAGCTATGAGCCACCGCTTCCGGCTTTGTCAGGCACTTTATTTAAAATTCTTTTAAAATAATTTTTTATTGATGCACAATACGTGTACATAATTTCAGGGTACATGTGATAATTTAATACATTCATATAATTTGTAAAGATCAAATTAGTGTAGGAGTATCCATCACCTTAAATATTTGCCTTTTCTTTATGCTAGAAACATTTCAATTATTCTCTTCTTGCTATTTTGAAATGTACAATAGATTCTTGTAGCCTGTAGTCACACTACTGATTTATTGAATACTAGGTCTTATTTTTTCTATCAAACTGAATATTAGTACCCATTAATCAACTTGTCTTCATACCCCCTCCCCCTGCCCCTTCCTAGCCTCTGGCAACCACCAGTCTACTCTCTATCTGCATGAGACCCACTTTTTTAGCTGCTTCATAGGAGTAAGAATATGTGATGTTTGTCTTTCTGTGCTTGGTCTATTTCACTGAACAAAATGACCTCCAGTTCCATCCATATGGCTGCAGATGACAGGATTTCTTTCCTTTTTATGGCTGAATAATATTCCATTGTGTATATATACCACATTTTCTTTACCTATTCATCCATTGATGGGTACTTAGGTTGTGTCCATATTTTGGCTACTGTGAATCATGTTGCAATGAACCTGGGGGTGCAGGCATCCCTTTGATATACTGATTTCCTTTCTTTTGGATGTATACCCAGCAGTGGAATTGCTAGATCAGATGGTGGTTTTATTTTTAATTTCTTGGGGAAACTCTACACTGTTCTCCAGAATGGCTGTCCTAATTATATGTCAGGCACTTTGGATATCAAGGTGAATCAGAGAGATGTCTCTCTTCTCTTACTTGATTTCCTATCAGTATGTGCAAGGAGACCACTGACCACTTCTTCCTTTTGGAAATGATATATTCTCTTGGTTTCCAAGAAAGCACACTCTCCTGGTCTTCCTCCTACCTCTTTGTCCTCTCATTAGATGTATCACCTGCATCTTAAACTTAGCATCATGCCTAAAACTGAAATGCTCCTCTTTTCCCTACAGTTGCCCTTCCACCTGATGTTTTTTTCTTCTTAGTAAATGGTAGCACCATCTCTCTAGATGTTTAAGTTGGAAGCCTGGGAGCCTCCTAATTCCAGCCCAACCCTCACTCCTCAAATGCTATATGTACTCAGCTCACGTTCATTTTGTCTTCAAATTGTATCTCAAACCTGCCTATTTCTCATGACTACAACCCCAAGCTTTTGCCTGGATGACTGCAGCAGCCTCCTGTCTGGCCTCCTTGCATCCATTCTTGCTCCCCTTTAATGTCTTCTGGACTTGGAACCAGATTCATCTCTTAAAATCCCAAAGCAAATCATATGACTCTTGCTGGAGACCCTCCATCTACAAGACCCAGTCCACTCCTCCCTACCTCGGCAGCCACATTTCCTGCTATTTTCTGTCTTACTCCACACCCTCCAGCCACACTTTTTTTTTTTTTTTTTTTGAGTTCCTTGAATGCCATTCTCACTTCAGGACTTTGCATATATTGTAGCCTCTGTCTGGAACATTCTTTTCTTTTTCCTTAGCTGATTCTGATTGGACTTTCATATTCTGGCTTAAATGTATTTTTCTTTGGAAAGCCTTCCTGTCCCCGGTCCAAAATAGCACTTCTCTGTTTTCTCTTGGGATAACCCTTTTCCTTTTCTTGGTAGTACATGTCCCAGTTTTTAGTCACACACAGACGGTCCCTGACTGTCAACTTAGGATTTTTCTACTTTATGATGGTGTGAAGGCAATACACATTTAGGAGACAATGTCCTTGAAATTGTGAATTTTGATCTTTTCCCAGGCTAGCAATATGTAGTATGGTACTACTGTCTCATGATCCTAAGCCAAATCATTTAACACAAACTCCACTTTATAGTCAAGTGTTGAATATCTCATGTAGTTTAGGGATTACTGTACTGAAAGTGTTCTGAGCACATTTAAGGTAGGCTAGGCTGCGCTATGATGTTTGGTAGGTCGGCTGTATTAAATGCACTTTTAACATAAGGGTATTTTCAACTTATGATTTGTTTATCTGGACATATCCCTTGGTAAGTTGAGGAGCGTCTATGTATTTGTGTGTTTATTTAACATCTGTGTCATAATGTTACAGGAAAGGGGTCTGGGTCCAGACTCCAAGAGAGGGTTCATGCATCTTGTGAAAGAAAGAATTCAGGGCGAGTCCATAGAGTGAAGTGAAAGCAAGTTTATTAAGAAAGTAGAGAAATAAAAGAATGGCTACTCCATAAACAGAGCAACCCCAAGGGCTGCTGGTTGCCCATTTTTCTGGTTATTTCTTGATGATATGCTAAACAAGGGGTGGTTTATTCATGCCTCCCTTTTTTAGATCATGTAGGGTAACTTTCTGACGTTGCCGTGGCATTTGTAAACTGTCATGCGCTGGTGGGAGTGTAGCAGTGAGGATGACCAGAGGTCACTCCCGTCGCCATCTTGGTTTCGGTGAGTTTTAGCCGGCATCTTTACTGCAAACTGTTTTATCAGGAAGGTCTTATGACCCGTATTTTGTGCCGACCTCCCATCCCATCTTGTGACTTAAAATGCCTAACTGTCTGGGAATGCAGCCCAGTAGGTTTCAGCCTCATTTTACCCAGCTTCTGTTCAAGATGGAGTTGCTCTAGTTCAAATGCCTCTGACAATAATACTTCAGACTCCTTGAGACCAAAGACCATGTTCTTTTGTTCACCACTGTGTCCCTATTGTCTCTCCCAGAGCCTGGCTTCCAATTAATATTTGTTAAAATAAAATGAAATGTTATCAGGCAGCTTAGATCTTATAAAAATATTGTATGTCCACATAAAAAGTACAGTTGACCTTTGAACAACAGACGGGTTAGGAACACCAACTCCTCACACATTGAAAATCCACATATAACTTTTGATTTCCCCCAAAACTTTACTAATATCCTACCATTGACTGGAAGCCTTACTGATAATATGAAGTCAGTTAACACATAATATATACATTATGAATATATGTATTCCTATAATGAGGTAGAGAAAAGAAACTATTATTAAGAAAATCATAAGGAAAAGAAAATATATTTACTGTTCATTGAGTGGAAGAGGATAATCATAAAGGTCTTCATCCTCATGCTCAGTAGGTTGAAGAGGAGGAGGAAGAGGAGGGGTTGGTTTAGCCATCTCAGTGGTGGCAGTGTCAGAAGAAAATCCACATATAAGTAGACCCATGCAGTTAAAGTCTGCATTGTTCTAGGATCAAATGTGTACTAGGTGGGAAGTTCTATTAAAAATAATTCAGACAATAATAGCATCTAACATGGATTAATCATTCTATGCCAGGCATTTTGCTAAGTGTCTTATAGGCATTATCTCATTTAATCTTCCCAACAGCATTATGAACTAGGTGCTATGACTATGTCTATTTTACAGATGCAGAAAGTGAGGCACAGAGAGGCTGTCATTTGCCCAGAGTCTCACAGAGAAGGAGTGACAGAGGATCTGAACCTAGACCTGTCTGGTTCTCAAGTTTTTGCCCCTTAACCTTGAGTCTTCAGGGCTTTAATATAAGAAAACCTCAGGAACAGAGACTCAGTAACATGGCTCTTCCAGAGGACTTGCCTGAGAACTTGAAAGTTCTCTTGCTTTGAGACAGGAAGTAGAGCAGATGGACCACATGTAGGCTTCTAATACTGGTGTGTTTTGAAAGGTCCTGAATTGCTGGTAGCACCTGGATTTTTTTTTTTTTTTTTTTTTTTTTCACACTGCCTCTGACTGCTGCCAGGCTTTGTTGCATATTTGAGGTCGTTGTAAGTCGGTGAACCTCTGGGTTGTCAGGGAAGGAGGGAGGTTCTTTGGTGTTGGGTGATGTTGGGTGATGTTGGGTCCGAAGATGACCTCGACATCTGCCCGAAGTCTTCCTATTTCTTCCTTTTCCTCCTTCCCCAGGGTCTGGATCCAGAGCCTGGTTTTCAAATTGCAAGATAACGATCTGATTTAGTGATTTATCTGATTAGGCTTAAATGTATTTATTACATGCTTAAACATATTCCAGTGAGCTCTGAAAACGAACCGCAGGTCTGTCCTGGGCTGAATTTCCGGGACCCACTGGAGCAAGTTCAAGAAAAGCATAATCTACTTAGAGGAAAACAGAACCAGACCCTAATCCGATCAGCATCTGCGTTAGGCAGAACATCCCCCTCCTCCTGTCGATAACCTCGGTGCCCCCAAACCTTTATCTGGAGTTTAGAAGAGATCGCAAGGGGCAGTCTTCAGGGGGTCCAAAGTCACCTCAACTTCAGTGCTGCTTTGGTTTCTCCCGCTCATAGAACTGGGTAGAGGGGAACCCTTAGCTGTCTTCTAGTTATTTTTTTAAAGTAACATTTCTTTCTCTTTTTGATATTAAAATCATTTTTGTTTGGGAAAATTTTGAAAAATGAAGAAATACATAAAAAAAAGAAAACCGAATCACCCATAATGTTGCTCATATTCGCATTTTCCGGTGAGTCTTTTCAATATTTAAAAATGCTTTCAAAATTACCCAAGCAAAGGGATTACATTTTAATTATAATACCTTTCAGGCTTTTTTCCTATGCATTTTTAACAAAACAGAAATGGTATAAAATTATATTGATTATCTTATGCCCTTTTTCCTTCTCTTCTCTTTTTTTGGAGGGCCATGTCATTAATTTTTGAAAATATCACGCTTAATAGCTACACCCTGTTTTCTTCCTGTGAACAGGGGAATTTGCATAAGTATTGGGTTTTGGTTATATTATGCTTTTGGTTTTTCTTTTTGCTATTGTTTTTTGAGTGAGTGATTATTTTTGCTATTATTGACACTACTGCTCTGAATACTTTTGTATTACGTATTCTCATTCCACTTCTTTTGAACATGAGATATTTTTTGACAGCTTAACTGAGATATAATCAACATTTAATAAACTGCCCAGATTTATAGTATGCAATCTGATGAGCTTTGACATATGTAGATACCCAGGAAACCATCACCATAAATCAAAAGAGTGAACATGGCTTTTACCCCCACCATGCCCTCCAGCATCCTTGTTCTGTGTGTTGAGATAAGCTCACCAGGTCTAGGAGGCTCTCAGTAACTCTGCATCCCCATGAGGTGCCTAGGACACCCTCTAGGGCATGCCCCTCACTTAGAAGATGCCGTAGTAGATGTTTGCTGGATGAAAGAATGCAACTTAAACTCTGCTGGGTATGTAGATACCTACCTGGTGTACACCTGCAGTGACGGGAACTTACTCCCAAATAACTCAGTCCCCTTCCCCACCCACAGTTCTGGGTGGTCAGTCCTTCATTGAGCTCAAACTGGCTTTATTTCCTTAAGCCTGATGCTACGTATTTTGGCCACAGTGAGGGAGTAGTGCAGACCTAGCCCCTGATCTCATGGAGCTCATGGTTTCTTGGTGGGGATGGACATTGAACAACTAATGATGTAAATCATGATTGAACACCAGGGTGAGCAATGCTCTGGAAAAAAGGGGTGTAAGAGCTATAAGAACTTGTGATGGGGAGTTGGTGTTTTGGGGGCTGCCCTGGTCAGCAAAGCCTCCGTATCATGCTTCATGATAGCCTTTTATGCATCTTTGTGATTTTCTCTTCCCTGGTGTAAACATTTTCAGTTGCTTTGGCCATGTCTCCATTGGGCAGAATTTTCAGATTCTTCATCTCACGCCTGCTCTTTTGTCATCCTTGCACCTGCAACTGGGGAACACTAAGATCCCCATCTCCAAGGACATTTGCCTAATCATGCAGCCAATGACAGCAGGCGTTCCTCCTCCTGCAGCCACAGAATGTTTTCAGCAGGATCAAAGGCTGGTTTAGAAATGACAGTAACCACAATGAAAACCCCGCCACCCATGAACATTTACGACATGCTTCTCAGGTGGCACGCCCTGCACTAAGCACTTGCCATGGGCTCATTCACTGCAGTCTCCCTGCCACAATATGAGCTCAAACCTCTGAGCCAACCTTTTACCCATAGGCTGTGCTGTGAGTTGTTTGTGTCTCTTAGCTCCCTTCTTTCTCATAGCAGCCTTGCCAGGGAGCCATTTTTATTCTTCTCACTTTACAGATGAGGACGTTGAGGCAGAGAGAGGTTAAGCAATGCGCGCTAGGCCACACAACGTGCCCTAGGCCACACAAACCCTCAGAGTCCCTGGTTGCAGCCTCCGAGCACATACTCTCTCTGCTGTGGTTCCCATTTCCCAGGTGAGGGGATTAAGGATCACTGATCAGTGGGGCAGGAAATCTTCCCAGGGCCAAATGGTGACATTAGGATTTGGCCCTAGCAGTGTGACCCCAGAGATTGCCCTTTGATCCCTATTCTACTCTCTACCTCTGATTTGGGGGATGTATTGGACACACCATTGGAACTTTTCTTTTTCTTTTTTTTTTTTTTTTTTTGAGACAGAGTCTCGCTCTGTTACCCAGACTGGAGTGGAGTGGTGTGACCTTGGCTCACTGCAACCTCTGCTTCCTGGGTTCAAGTAATTCTCCTGCCTCAGTCTCCCAAGTAACTGGGATGACAGGCACACCCCACCATGCCTGGCTAATTTTTGTATTTTTAGTGGAGACGGGCTTTCACTGTGTTGGCCCAGCTTGTCTTGAACTCCTGGCCTCAAGTGATCCACCTGCCTCAGCCTTCCAAAGAGCTGGGATTACAGATGTGAGCCACCGCGCCCAGCCTGGAACATCTTGAAGAAAGGGATTTGGATGGGGGAGATCCCAGCCGCTGTGGGGAAAAGGAATCTCTCTTTATCCATTGTCATAGCCTCCTGAGGTCTAATTCAGGTCTTGTGTATAGCATGTTTTTAATCAATGTTGGCACACAAATATGGGGCCACGGGTTAGGGGCCATTAATAGCAAGAGTTAATAATATTACATTATTAGTATATATAAAAATAATATAAGGTAATATTATCATAAGGTCAGATCCTGGAGCGGGGTCCTTTCTTTAAGGAGGGGTGAGCTGGCTGTGGGAAGGTAGCTTGTTATCAGCCAAAATGTGTGATCTGGAGTAAGTGTCCTGCCAACCTTTTCCTTTTCTCTCTATTTATTGAGTCATTAATTAGAGCCATCTAATTTCCCGTGCTGTTTTTACTTGGGAACATCGGTGTTGGGGGGTGATTGAGAGAGAGAGAGAGAGAGAGAGAGAGAGAGAGAGAGAGAGAGAGAACAAATCATTAACTCTTATGACACACTCAAAATCTAATGAAGTTTTGCTAGAATGGTTTTGAAATTCAGATGCAAATAGACAGTAGGTCTTAAGGGACTGCTCTTTGTCAGCAAACTTTATTTTCCGGAGGAAGAGAGATTTTCACGGAAAGGCTGTAACAGTCCTTAAATGGCTTATTGAAACTTTTTCATGAATAAGAGTTGGAGTTGGTTGAAAACTGAGTTCTGGGATTTCTGGAAAGATTTGGCAAAAGGACATTCCCGTCCCCTGGCCTGGTCATTGCAAACAGAAATGCAGCCATCCAGCTGTTCATCTTTCCATCGACTTCTTTGGAAAGCCAAATGGAAAGAAGAAGCCAATGGAAAGATGAACAGCCAGAAGGATGTGCTGCCTTGTGTAATGGAATCACATGGGAATCCATCCAAACAGCCCTGGGTTGGAATTTCAACTCTGCCACTTATGAGCTAATCAACTATGGGCAGACCCACTTTACTTCTGGAAGCCTTGTTGCCTTACCTGAAAAATGGGGGTGATGATTGTTCTTTGCCACAGGATGGTGGTGTGAATTAACCAAAATAATGCCCTGCCTTCTAGTAAACACTTAGTGGTGGCAGCTGTTACCCTGGGTCTGTGCTGTGCCCTGAGGATCCAAGGATGACCATGCCTTTAAGGATGACACAGGTTTCTAGAGGAAAGTGATGTGGAAATTAATTAGTATGATGAAGAGTTGTATCTGCTATGGTCCAGGGTCTGTGCCCTCAGCCATCATGGCCTTCCCAGGGTTCTATGATGACTAAGAAAAGACAAAGCCAGGTCACAGACACTTGTAAAATATTATTGCAACAAACCACTCTAAACTTTGTGGTGTTAAACAGTAACCTTTTTCTTAAGCTATGGAATCTGTGGATCAGCAGTTGGGACAGGACACAGAGTGGATAGTTTGTCTCTGCGCCATGATAGCTGGGTGCTGCAGTCATCTAAAAGCTCACCCATTCACATGGCTGGAGGTTGATGCTGGCTACTGGCTAAAACCTCAGCTGGGGCCGTCCGCAGAACTCCAGGTGGCTGCTTGGGCTTCCTCACAGCATGGTGGTTGGGCTCCAACAGTGTGTGATCCAACAGAACCTGGAGGAGGTGCATGGCATTTTTATAATTTAGCCTGGTAAGTCATATAATGTCATTCCCACCATTCTTTATTGGTTGAAGGAGTCACAAACTCCTGCCCAAGATCAAGGGGTGGCCTTCCCTGACTTCTTGGTTTACAATTGCAACCTTGCCCTCTTCTCACCTCCCCAACACACACACACACACACACACACACACACACACACACACTTTGTTCTTTTTTTTTTTTTTTTTTTTTTGAGATGGAGTTTTGCTCTGTTGGTCAGGCTGGAATGAAGTGGCACCATCTTGGCTCACTGCAACCTCTGCCTCCTGGGTTCAAGCAATTCTCCTGCCTTAGCCTCCCAAGTAGCTGGGATTACAGGCCCATGCCACCATGCCTGCCTAATTTTTGTATTTTTAGTAGAGATGGGGTTTCACCATGTTGGCCAGGCTGGTCTCGAACTCCTGACCTTGTGATCTGCTGCCTCAGCCTCCCAAAGTGCTGGGATTGTAGGCATGAGCCACCGTGTCTGGCCACCCCCCACACTTCCTATACGCCTTCCCACCATACTCTTTCATAGTACTTACTTTTTTTTCATACACTCTAGCATATATACTATTTACTTAATACTCACATTCTTGGTATAGAAACTCTGTGAAGATAATAATTTTGTCTATTTGATTTATTACTGTATCCTGAGCATCTTGCAAAATGCCTAGTACATAGTAGTACTTGGTAACATTAATAATAAATGAATATTTATAAATGTTTTATTATGTACACAGTAGAGTGCTATACATACTATTCTGCATGTTACTTTTTTTCTCATACATGTATCATGGAGACTGTTCCATATCAAGACATATAGAGTGATCTTGATCTTTTTCATGGCTTCCTAGTATTTAATTGTGTAATGATCCATAGTTTAACTGGTCTCCCATTGCAATCTTTTGCTGTTACAAACACAGCTTCAGCAATATCTTTTAATGCATGATTTCACCTGTGTGAAATATAGAATTGTAATTGCTGGGTCAAAGGGCTTATGTGTTTTGCATTTGGATGGTCTTGCCAGACTGACCTTTGTGGCTAGGTCTAAGAGTGCTCTTTCCCAAG
Organism: Chlorocebus sabaeus; assembly: GCF_047675955.1. Lineage (NCBI taxonomy): Eukaryota > Metazoa > Chordata > Mammalia > Primates > Cercopithecidae > Chlorocebus > Chlorocebus sabaeus. The sequence goes on along the minus strand of NC_132914.1, from coordinate 114,969,243 downwards.
CTTTCAATGAACCTTTCTGTTATTATGAGTGAGGTTAAGAATGTTCATATATTTAAGAGCCATCTGTATTTCCCTTTCTGTGAGCCCTTTGGCCATACCCTTTGATCATTTTAGCACTGGATTGTTTGTCTTTTTATTGATTTGTAAGAACTCTTTACTTATTAGGATATTGGCCTTTTACTGTGACATGAGTAGCAAATATTTTTCCTCCTATAGATACTTATTCAGCTGGTCTGAGCTAGAGCTAGAGCCTGGAAATCTGTATCTTTTTTTTTTTTTTTTTTTTTTTGAGAAGGAGTCTCCCTCTGTCGCCCAGGCTGGAGTGCAGTGGGCCGGATCTCAGCTCACTGCAAGCTCCGTCTCCCGGGTTTACGCCGTTCTCCTGCCTCAGCCTCCCGAGCAGCTGGGACTACAGGCGCCCGCCACCTCGCCCGGCTAGATTTTTGTTTTTGTTTTTTTTTTTAGTAGGGACGGGGTTTCACCGTGTTAGCCAGGATGGTCTCGATCTCCTGACCTCGTGATCCGCCCGTCTTGGCCTCCCAAAGTGCTGGGATTACAGGCTTGAGCCACCGCGCCCGGCCGGAAATCTGTATCTTAAACATGTACTTGAGTGATTCAAGTACAGATGGTTCAGGACCCACATTTTGAGGGATCCTGCTCAAACTAGGGATCCTGCTGTGGTTAGCACAAGGCACCGAGGTAGAGTTCACTCTTCATGCCCCCAGATGCCTCCCGAATGCTCTCTGAATGGAGCCTCTGTGGAGGAATGCGGTTTTGCTGGAACACTGTGGGGAGATGAGATCTCCAAAGGGAACTTCTTTTTACCTGGTTGGAAATATTTTGAGGTACCTGTTGTGCAGTTTATTTCATCTCTGCCCTTTGTCAGGGGTCTTGGTGTTTGGGAGGGGTTGTCACAGTGAAAGTGGCAAAGCCCCCCATCCCTTTTATCCTGATGGCAAGATGATTGACCACCACATCTCCCAACCGCATCCTCCCATGCTCCAGGCTCTTATTGATTTATTTTTAACTGACATATAAGAATTGTAGATATTTATGGGATTTTGACATATACAATGTATAGTGATCAGGTTAGGGTAATTAGCGTATTCATCATCTCAAACATTTCTCATTTCTTTGTCTTGGGAACATTCAATATCTCTTCTAGCTATTTATTATTAACGGTATATACTATTGTTAACTGTAGTCATCCCACAATGGTATGGAACTTATTCCTCCCATCTGGCTATAATTTTGTATCTTTTATAAATCTCTCCCTTTACCACTCTTTCCCCTACCCTTCCCAGCCTGATATCCTCTCTTCTACTTTTTAGTTCTATGAGATCATCTATTTTGCTTCCACCTATAAGTGAGAACACGTAGTGTTTGTTCTTGGCTTATTTCACTTAATATGATGTCCTTCAGTTCTATCATGTTGCCACAGATGGCAGGATTTCATTGTTTTTGTGGCTAGATAGTACCACATTTTCTTTATCCATTCATCTCTTGTTGGACACTTGGGTCAATCCATACATTAGCTATTGTGAATAGTGCTGCGATAAACATGAGAGTGTAGATATCTCTTTGATAAGCTGATTTCTTTTCCTTTGGATAAATGCTCAGTAGTGGGATTGCTGGATCATATGGTAGTTCTATGTGTTGTTTTTAAAGGAACTTCCATACTGTTCTCCATAGTAACTGTACTAGTTTATATTCCCACCAACAATGTATGAGTTCCTTTTCCTCTGCATTTGTTATTTTTTGTCTTTCTGATGGTAGCCATTCTAAATGGTGTGAGATGATATCTTATTGTGGTTTTAATTTGTGTTTCCCTGATGATTAGTGGTGCTGAGCATTTCTTCATATACCTGTTGGCCATATGTATGTCCTCTTTTGAGCAATGTCTGTTTAGGTCTTTTGCCCATTTTAAATCAGATTATTATTATTTTTTGCTAATAAGTTGTTTGAGTTTCTTAAATATTCTCGTTATTAGTCCCGTGTAAGATAATTGGCAAATATTTTCTGCCATTCCTTAGGTTGTCTCTTTAATTTGTTGATTGATTCTTTTGCTGTGTAGAAACTTTTTAGTTTGATATAATCCCATTTGTCTATTTTTTTTTGCTTTTGTTGCCCATGCTTTTGAGGACTTATTCACAAAATCCCCTCCCAAACCAATGTTCTGAAGCATTTTGCCTATGTTTTCTTCTAGTAGTTTTAAGTTTGAAGTCTTACATTTAGATCCTTAATCCATTTTGAGTTGATTTTCATATTCAATGAGAGATGGGGATCTGGTTTCATTCTTTTGCATGTGGCTATCCAGTTTTCCCAGTACCATTTATTGAAGAGACTGCCCTTTCCCCATTGAATGTTTCTGAAACCTTTGTCAAAATCTGTTGTCCATAGATATGTGGATTAATTTCTGGGTTCTCTATTGTGTCCCACTGGCTTATGTGTCTGATGTCTGTTTTTATGCCAGTACCATGCAGTTTTGGTTATTGTAGCTTTGGAGTATATTTTGAAATCTGGTCCTGGTGTGTGTGATGCCTCCAGCTTTGTTCTTTTTGCTCAGGATTTTTTTTTTTTTTTTTTGCTATCTGGGGTCTTTTGTGGTTCCACATAGATTTTAGAATTTTTTTTTTTTAATTTATGTGAGAAGAATGTTATTGGTATTTTAATAGAGAATGCATTGAATCTTTCGATCACTTTGGGTACTATGGACATTTTAACAATATTAATTTTTCCATTCTATGAACATGGGATATCTTTCCATTTTTCTCATGTCTTCTTCAGTTTCTTTCACCAGGGTTTTATAGCTTTCCTTGTAGAGAGGACTCTTCTTAGCTAGTAAATGATGATGCTGGGAAACAGAGAGTACAGGACTATTTACTATCTGAAATTCATTATAATAAATTCAAGAGGAGCTGAAGGCGTCACTTGAAATGAATTGGATTTGGCTCTCCTGTGTGCTCAACTGTCTAGATCAACTCTCTAATAGAAATATAAAGCAAGCCACAAATACTTTAACATTTTTCTAGTAGCTACATTAAAAAAGTAAAAAAGAAACCGGTGACATTCATTTTAACAGTATGGTTTTTTTAGCCCAGTATATCCGAAATAGAATCATTGCAAGATGACATCATTATAAAATATTTTTACGGAGATATTTTATGTTCTTTTATTTTGTGTTAAGTCTTAGAAATCTGTGCGTATTTTATACTTACAGCCCATCTCCATTAGGTTAGCCACATTTCAAGTGCCCAGTAGCCCTATCTGTCTAGTGACTACCCTATTGGACAGGGCAGCTGTAGAGCTCTCAAAGGCAGATAGTTGGTGAAAATGAATGCCAGCAAGAATCTTCTCACATTGGGACCTTATTTTTTCCCAGAAAAATCCTGCCTGCTCCTTGAGCCCAAGCTCAGTGGTCTGACCCCAGCTGCTGAAGGAGGCAAGAATAACCACACTTTTTTCTAAGCCCAGGCAGCAGGTGGGTTGTGAACTTCTAAGTGCTGCCTGGGAGTTGCCTCGGGTCCCTGCAGAACCTCCAAAACATCTCCTTTTCTAAGCAGGTGAATCTAAGTAGAACTTGACCAAATTTAGAGCAGTCCTCTCTATAGCTATCAATCCTTAGCTAATTGTAGTGACAACATTAGTAACTAGTATTATCTTTTACTGACCTCCTCAGTAAGCTCCAGGCTTACCAGAGTCCTGGTAAACTCTGTCACATACCTTATCTCACTAATTTCTTACAATTACTCTGTGATGTGGGTACTTCTAATTGCCCCATTTTATGCAGGGGAAGTGGAGGCAGAGAGAGGTTAATCTGCTAAGTTCTGTCTTAATGGGAAGCAGTTCTTCTCAAACTTGAGCATGCATCAGAATCTCCTAGAGGGCTGGTGAAAACACAGATCACTCAGCTTCATGCCCGGAATTTCTGACTCCATAGGTCTGGGGCGGGGCCTGGGAATCTGCATTCATAGCAAATCCCCAGGTGTTGCTGATGCTGCTGGACAGGGGGCCACACTTTGAGAAGCACTGAACTAAAGTTATTCCTTCCCCCAAATTGTATCCCTTCTAGTATGGTTGGAGGAACTAGTTTCCTGAAGCAGAAGCGGGGAGGGGTATAGTCACATCCCATTGTCACCTGTGAGAAGGGCTCTGTGGGGCACAGGAGGCTGTGTTGTGTGAGCGTAGAGGACAGAGCAGGGCCAGGAGGGCAGTAGTCACCCTGACCATAGTTTGGGCTTCATTAAAGCAAGAACTTTCTATTTGCCAGGCCTGCCCTCCAGGTACAGGACTTCTGAAGCACCTGTCACCAAAGGGTGTCATCTGAGACCCAGGCATTGGTTGCAAAGCAACCAGTTGGTGGGTCTTTTGATGCAATTGATGAAGACTCATCAATTTATCAAGTTTGAGCCTCTGTGAAAGATATCACAGCACATTTTAATTTCAATGTAACTTAATTTTATTTCATTCCACAGTCATCATTCTCATGTCTTCATTTATTTTTAGCTTTGTTTTTATAAGCTCATTAACTTTACTCATCTCTCTTCATTTCTATTTGCCCTTTTCTAAAAGCAACCAAAAATAATACCACCACCCCCAAAACAAAACAAAACAAAACAAAACAAAGACAAGCTGGAGGTCTGGAATGGTTAAACGGTTTAACCGTCTTCATGTTGCAGCAGCTGTCTTTCATTTCTTCTGCACATTAGCTTGGAATGTTAGGATGAGGGCTAAGAAATGATAATTTAATTGCCAGTCGGATATCACCTTTAAAATTGAGAAAGGGCTGGATGGGGTGGCTCATGCCTGTAATCCCAGCTCTTTGGGAAGCCAAGGCGGGAGGATCCCTTGAGCCCAGGAGTGTGAGACCAGCCTGGGCAACATAGTGAGACCCCATCTCTACAAGAAATTAAAATAATTAATTGGGCATGATGATGCCTGCCTGTAAGTCCCAGTTACTCTGGAGGCTTAGGTGGGAAGATTGCTTGACCTTGAGAAGTCAAGGCTACCATGAGCTATGTTGGTGCCACCGCACTCTAGCCTGGGTGACAGAGCGAGACCCTGTCTCAAAAATAAATACATAAAATGAAATTGAGAGAGGATTTATTTTCGTATTAAAGTGTCAGTTGATGGAGATACTGTAGAGTGCAGATTAACAGAGTGATAGTTCCTGAATTTTGTGGGTTCTTTGTTATATGACTCCAGTGAGGCAAAACAACAAAACAAACAAACAGACCCCCCAAAACCAAACCCAGATCCGTTTGTTAGGTTCCATTGGTTAGCGGCTCACTGGTGGCCAGTCTTTGAGGGGTGCCTCAGCAAAGGCTCATTTGGGCTCTACTTCCTCCCAGCTGAGAGCTGCTGTTGACAGAGCTACAGAGACTGAACCTCACAAATGCCAACGGCCTCCAAAATTCATCTTTACCGTCTCTTCAGTCACTGGAATCACCTTCTGCTTTCTGAATCACTAAGTAAATTTGGGTCAAATTATACTGTCCATCCCCTGAGTTCTAATCCTCCCATCCCCATCCATTTCTCACTGCTGGCATCTGATTTGCCTCTCATTCATTAAGTATTTATTAGATTATTTATTTTTTAGCTCCTGCTAGGAGCTGGGTGCTGGGCTGGGCATGAGGGATACAGCAGAGAACAAAATGGACAAGGCCCCTGCTCATGTGGGACTTATATGGAAGCTGGGGAGAGAGCTAGCAAACCAGTAAACTGCTTCATAATGTAATTTCAGTGAGTGGCACATTCTGTGGACAACCACAAACAAGTGGGGCAAAGCAACAGAGAGTGATGTTGATGAGGCAAGCGGGTTATTTTAGTTTAAGTGGCCAGGAAAGTACTTTCTAACAAGCTGACATTTATGTAGATTGGTGAATCTCAACTGGGGGTGATTTTGTACCCCTCTTTTCTGCGTCCGTGGACATTTGGCAATCTCAGGAGATATGTTTGGTTGTCACAGACGGGGAAGGGGGTGCTACTTCTCCTTTCTAGTGGGTAGGAGCCAGGGATGCTGCCCAACCTCCTTCAATACATAGGACAGCGCAACCCCCATCAACAAAGAATTAGCCAGATCCAAAAGTTAACAGTGTCGAAGTTGAGAAACCTTGGCATAGAGGTATGAATAGGGAAGAAATTTCCAGGAAGAGGGAACAGCACATCTAAGCCCCTCCGGTGATGTACTAGTTAAAGTAGTGCTGATTATTGTAAAAGATAAACCTTAAAGTCTCAGCAGCTGAATATGGTAGAAGTTTAATTCTAACTTAGGTAAAGTCTAAAAATGGATGCTCTGGATTACAGGTGAGGGGTGGGGACTCTGCTCCACATGGTCATTCAGGAAGCCCAGGACCCATGCTGTGCCATCTTCAATGTACAGCATCCATCAGGATTGCCCTGGATATTGACACCCAGAAGGTAGACTGAGGAGAAGGAGAGGGGAAAAGGAGAGGATGTGTAAGATTGCACAGGAGTTTTTACTGACCATGTCTAGAAGTGCTCTAATTTGCTGCATCCATATTCCATTGGCCAGAACTCTAACTGCGAAGGAGGCTGGAAACATCATTTAGATGTGGCCTAGGAGGAAGGAGCTTGTTGTGGTCAGCTAACCAGAGTGGGAATGAGCGGGTTTCATTGGAAAGATGGCAAAGAATTCACCAGGGCTGGAATGGATGGGAGAGGAGAGGAGTGTAGGAGTTGAGGGTGGACAGATGGGCAGAGACCTCAGATTGAAATGTAATTAAACATGCTACGTTTTCTTAGTGATCATCGAAGTAATCATGCTAGTGAGATCTAGCAGGGATTGGGTTCCAACTGTGGACCAGGCCCGGGACTAAACCTCTTCCAGAGGAAAATGTCATTTAATCCTCATACCAACTCTTTGAGGTAGTCACTATTACTATTCCCATTTTAGAGATGAGGAAATTGGGGTTTAAAGGGGTTAAATAACTTCCTCATTTGATTTTCCACACTTGATTTCCTACTTATCAAAGTTGGAGCTGGCATTTAATCCCAGGATCTAGGAGGCGGGAGTAGATACTGTAGGCTAAGAGGTTCTCAAGCTTGCCTGTGCATCAGAGTCACATGGAATGCTTGCAAAAACACTGATTTCTGGGCTCTGCATTTGTGGTTCTGCTTTGGTAGGTCCAAGAGGCCCTTGGACAGGGCCGTATATGACATCTAGACTCATTATAATCCACCCAGAGTGGCCTAAGGAAATGCCATACTTTGGGCTTTATACAATTGGAGTCCAGAGGGGAGAGAAACAGAGAGAACTCCTTTCCTTCCTCCAAGGAACATGCAATGTGGCTGAGAAAACAAGACATAAAGCCTGGAACTTCATCAATCCAAGAGATTATGAAAGTTCAACGTAATTATTTGGGAGCTGTCACAGGCAGAGCACAATGTATTACCTCCTGAATGGTGCAGGCCACAAATTTGTAGGAGCTCAAAGAAGGAGACATGACTCTTGATTGGAGGGGGCTGGAAAGGTTTGAATGAAGGGAACTTTGAAGCAGACACTGAAAGAGCGGATTTCAGGTGTTGTTATTCTTGCTTACTTATTAGTTTGTTAATTACCCATCTCCACTTACTAAAAATGTAGATTTTTTGGGATGCAGGAATCACAACTATCTTTTCCACCACCACATTCTCAGTCCCTGAAACTGTGCCTGGCACATAGTAGGTTCTCAATAGATATTTGTTGAACAAGGAATTCAAGATGTGTAGGGATGTTTATGATGCATTTATAGGTCAGTGAGTTTCCTCCCCTAGAAATATTTCCTTGATCAGATGTATTAAATAAATGAGTATAGTTTTCTTTCCTGCAGGACTTCTCAGAGCCTTTAATTTGCAAACTTGCTTGGAGAATCTCCAAAAATGGGAGCTGATATTTGGTGATAACCCAAACTTGTTAGAGCATTGGGTCTCTCTTTCCCATAGAACCTGTTAACACTTTGTGGAATAGTATTATTTGGTAGAACTCAGTTTATGGAAATGTCCGAAAGTGACAGTAGGTTTCTTACGTCTCTTCTCTCCATCTCTCTCTATTTTATACACTGCATCCAAGCCCTCACTCTGGTTTTCTAGATGGAGGGGGATACCCTGGTGGTCGGTGGAATTTGGAGGTGGGTTTCTAAAATACACTCGGTTTCCAAGAGGCCTGGGAATCGCCTGCTTCATTTTCTCCTGGCTTTGTTTCTTGAGCAGGTCATCAGGTTAGAGTGAAGCTGTCTCACTGCTCGGCTTCCCTCCTGTCAGGTTTGATCAGGGACTCGCAGCTTCCCAGTGGCACTGCAGACTCCCCACCATGAAAAGGAAGTGTCACGGCTGCTCCAGCTGACGCTGAGCGGAACAGGCGCCTGTGTCTCCATCCTTGTCCCTCCGTAATGGATCCTGACAGGGGACGGGCGTGGGGACAGGCACTCTGGGAAGTGAGAGGCTTGTTCTTGAGGCCCCAGCCTGTACAGCAGATGAATTGGAGTTTCGATTCGATTCACTGAACACTAGTGTCTCAATGTAACTTAAAAGAAATGAGAGATGCATGCATGCTGCAATGTGGATGAACCTCAAGAAGATTAGACAAAGCGAAAAAAGCCAGACACAAAAGGGCTTGTACTGCAGGATTCCATTTCTATGAAATGTCCGGAATGGGTAAACCCATAGAGACAGAGCAGATTGGTGTTGCCAGGGGCTGAGAAGAGGGGACATGGGAGAGACTGTTATTAGTGGGTCTGGGGTTTCCTCTGGGGGTGATATAAATGTTTGGTAAGTAGACAGAGGTGGTGGTTGCACCACATTGTGAGTGTAAATGCCGTTGAAGTGTCTGCGTGAAAGTGGTCAATTTTGTTATGTAAATTTCCTTAAGGGAATTCTATACTGAAGTCCTTAGTCCACTTCTGCCGACTTAGAGAGAGGGAAATGGAACCGGATCTGGTCTAGGCTGGAGCCCTGAGTCTCGCTCCTGGTTGCAGTTAGTCGCCTGGGGAACTTTGAAACTCTGGCTGCCTGGTCTTCACTCCTAGAGCTAATTTAATTGGGCTGGGTTGGCATCTGGGTACCAGGGTTTACAAAAGCATCCTGGGTATCTAACTTGCAACTGGGATGGAAGCAGGGAATTTGAATATGCCACATGTGAGCAGCAAAGCCCCAGGCCAGAGCAGGTGCCTCCGGAATCCCATACTCCCATCCTGTGATCTGTCCTTATACTCATCTCCCTCCTGAGTCTTAACTTTTAGGAAATGCCAGATGTTGTTTAAAACAGCACTCCGCACACTTAATGTTCACATGCCTCAGCTGGGGATCATATTACATTAATTCGGCTGCAACAGGTCTGGGATTGGGCGTGGAAACCTGCATTTCTTTTCTTTCTTTTTTTCTTTTTTTGAGGCAAAGTCTTCCTCTGTCACCTAGGCTGGAGTGCAGTGGCACAATCTTGACTCACTGCAACCTCTGCCTCTTGCGTTCAAGCAATTCTCGTTCCTCAGCCTCCTGAGTAGCTGGGATTACAGGCACGCACCACCACACCCAGCTAATTTATGTATTTTTAGTAGAGATGAGGTTTCGCCATGTTGGCCAGGCTGGTCTCAACTCCTGACCTCAAGTGATCTGCCCGCCTTGGTCTCCCAAAGTGAGATTACAGGCGTGAGCCACTATGCCTAGCCTGGAAACCTGCATTTCTAACCAGCTTCTGGGGGATGCTGCTGCTGCTGGTTAGGGACCACACTTAGCCAGGGTCTAAAATAAGCATATCTGCATGGCGCAAATTCAGGTTCAGAGATTTTGAAGCATAGCCAGCACAAAAGAGTTATTGGGTACCAGGCTCTGTTGAACGGGCTTTAGTTGTTTTAACTTATTTCATCATGACCTGAACACTTTGAAGCAAGTATTTCTATTGTCCCCATCTTACAGATGAAGAAACTGAGGCTCAGAGGCAGGAAGTAACTTGCCCACATTTATATGACTAGCAAGTGTAAAATCTGTGTTCTCAATTTCTACCCTTCTTGGTCTCTAGAGAAGTTACCAGGGAAAGCCACACCTCTGTCTTGGTCCAAGGTGGTTCAAAGATGGCTTGAGTAATATTCAGAGTCTAAATTCAGCACAGCCAAGCTAGTCTGTAAAAACGTGTGTGTGGGAGGTTGGGTTTGACAAGAAGTTCTCCCAAATTAAAAGATCTGTGGTTGACTTCAGCTGGGTTTCCCATCTGTTTCTGGTGACGTGAATGCCAAATGTCTTGGAGAGAGGGTGATCAACTCATCCCAGTTTATCCAGGGTGTTCCTGGTCTTAGCACTGAAAGTCCCACATCCCTGGAAATCCCTCAGTCCATCCACGATGGTTGGCACCCTACTTAGAGCCCAGGAATTCTTTCATGGCTTCCAGGGATGCTGAGTGGGCTCTGGGCAGCCCGGAAAGATGGGCTAAGATACGCCAAGAGGTCTGACTATTCCCATCCATATCTTGGTAAATAACTTGGACCTTTTCCAACCATGTGCTTTTGGACATCTCTAGAATTGTTCTGTAATGAGAGGGAGAGCAGCTTACATTTTCAGAAGAGCTTGTTGAAGGATGCGGTTGCAATTTAAATTCTCATTAAGAAGCTGGAAATATTGAAAGACCTAAGGTATTATTCAATGTGTTTAAGGATCTTATGATTTACTGCAGGAAACACAACACTTATTATCTTGAAGGCTGGTTCCTTAATGGGGTGGTTGGAAAGATTTCTTTGTCTTTCTCAAGGAGATAAATATGATAAAAGCAGTATAATAATAGCATGATACTAAAACAACAACAGCAACAATAGTAATATGGTTTGGCTGACATTTACTGGGTATTCAGTCTAGGGTCTCCAGGTGGACTCCAAACTTGCTGGCAAATGGTATAGGAGCAGGGGTCAGCTAACTTTTTCTTAAAGGACCAGGTAGTAATGATTTTAGGCTTTGAAGGTCATATGGTCTTTGTTGAAACTACTCAGTTCTGCCACTGTAGTGTGAAATCAGGTATAAACAATCAATGGCCGGGCGTGGTGGCTCACGCCTGTAATCCCAGCACTTTGGGAGGCCAAGGCAGGTGGATCACCTGAGGTCAGGAGTTCGAGACCAGCCTGGCCAACATGGTGAAGCCCTGTCTCTACTAAAAATACAAAATTAGCCAGGTGTGGTGGCACATGCCTAAAATTCCAGCTACTCCAGAGGCCGAGGCAGGAGAATCACTTAGAACCTGGGAGGCAGAGGTTGCAGTGAGCTGAGATTGCATCGCTGCACCCCAGCCTGGGTGACAGAGCAAGATCCTGTCTCACAAAAACCTCCAAAAACAATAAATGAATGAATATGGCTATGTTTCAATGAAACTCAGTTTACAAAAATAGCCCATGGACTATAGTTTGCCATCCCCTTATAAGTGGAAGAGAACTGTCTTTGGGAGTCAGAGTGAGGTTCCAGATGCAGCTCTGCCAGTTTCAAGCAGTATCGCCTTGGATGAGTATGATCTTAACCTCTCTGAGCCCCAGTGTACTCATCTGTAAAATGGGGACAATGATGGGCCCAGCCTCTCAAGTTTGTAGTGAGGATGAAATGCATGGTCAGAAAGACAGAATTGTAGCTAGTGCTCCATAAATTTCAACTCTTTTCTTTTTTTAATTTAATGTAATTTAATTTTTTTTGAAATGGGGTCTCGCTCAAGGAGTCGCCCAGGCTGGAGTGCAGTGGCGCGATCTCAGCTCATTGCAAGCTGCACCTCCCGAGTTCATGCCATTCTCCTGCCTCAGCCTCCCGAGTAGCTGGAACTACAGGCTCCCACCACCATGCCTGGCTAATTTTTTTTGTATTTTTAGTAGACACGGGGTTTCACCATGTTGGCCAGGATGGTCTCGATCTCCTGACCTCGTGATCCGTCCGCCTCGGCCTCCCGAAGTGCTGGGATTACAGGCGTGAGCCACCGCGCCCGGCCAATTTCAACTCTTTTCTATAAGCTCCCCAGCATGGGGTCAGGGATACATAGGAAACATCTTGGCACTCCTTGGAAGATACCTTGGCAAAAGGTGAATATATCGTATAAACTCTTTTCTCTATGGCCTTCAAATGCCACTCTCTGTGGTCCGCTCCCAGCTCTGTAATGGAACGCTGTGTTCCTTCCCCTAGGTGTTGCTTAATAAAGGAGAGGCTGAAGTCCTCCTCTCTCTTTGTTTTCATGCCCAATAAATCACTCTGACAAGGGCTTGTTATTACTTAACTCTGTACATTGTTTCGGCAGTCCCTGGTAGGAGAAAGAAAGGCATCATTTTGCCCAGAATTGCTTCAGGAATGGAAATATTTTTTTGTGAATTAATATTCATCAAATAGATCAGGTAAACATCCAGTAATGACAATGCATGGGCAATTTATCAATTCCAGCTTCAGAATGCAATTATCAGTCAAATGGCACCGAGGCACAGTAATGAAGCCTGCCTGAAAAATCCCATTACTCCCAGATCGGGGGGTGTGAAGATTCATTTTTCACTTTTATATGAAGAATGATACCCTCTTGTCAGAGCCGGGGCTGGGAGTCCGTATGTCACTCTCTCCTGAGACTCACACTTGGACAAGGAGTTGGCAAACCCTGATTCCAAAGATGCGATAGGCCTCCTGGGGTATCTGTGGGGAAAAGGGAGTGGGTGGGGAAAGAAAGGGTTGGACCCTGACCAACACCCCCCACCGCTTGGTTTTTCCCAGGGGCCCTGCTAAGAGATCATTCTATTCCTGGTGTCATCCTCAGACAAACCCCAAATGTCAGTGCTATTATTATTGGCCCCATTTTACAGATGAGAAAGTTGAGGTTCAGAGAGGAGGAGGGAATTCTTTGCTGTAGTAGTCAGAATAATGACCCCCTTTCCCCAAAGATGCCCATACCCTCATCCCCAGGGACATCTCTGAATGTGTGATCTGTGAGTATGTGACCTGTGAATATGTGACATTACATGGTAAAGGGACTTTGAAAATGTCATTAAATGAAGGATCTTGAGATGGGGAGATTATCATGGATGATCTGGGTGTGCTCAAAGTCATCCCAAGGGTCCTTATAAGGGGAAGACGAAGGCAGGAGGGTCAGAGGTGAGAGTCAGAGAGGTCTGAAGATGCTACACCAATGGCTTGGGAAAGAGAGGAAGGAGCCAGGAGCAAAGTATACTGATGGTCTCTAGAAGCTGGAAAAGACAAGGAAACAGACTCTCCCCTAGAGGTCCTAGAAGGAATACAGTTTTCTTGACACCTTGATTTTTGCCTTGTAAGACCTATTTTGAAATTCTGATCTCCAGAATTTTGAGATAATGTATGTTGTATTAAGCTCCCAAGCTTGTTGTCATAGGAAACTTACACCCTTGCTTGAGGTTACATAGCTAGTGAGTGGCACTGCTCATCATACCTTTTGACAAATGTATCCCACGCCCCTTCCATTGCCTTTTCAGTCACCCTTTTCTTAGGGACAAGTTTTTATGGTGAACAACCCCTGGTCATATAAAATTCTTCAGCCCCAAGGCCTCTTGGGAATCCCAGGCCACCTGCTGTTCTTCTTCCCCCAGCCCATGGTACTTCCTGCTTCCCTGGACCTCCCTGGCCCCTTCTCCATCTGATATGGTTTGGATCTGTGTCCCTGCCCAAATCTCATGTCAATTTATAATCCCCAGTGTTGGAGGTGGGGCCTGGTGAGAGGTGATTGGATCATGGGGGTAGATTTCCCTGTTGGTGCTGTTCTTGGGATAGTGAGTGAGTTCTCGTGAGATCTGGTCATTTGAAAGTGCATGGGACCTCCTCCCCACCCAACCCCACTCTGGCCATGTGAAGTGCTGGCTCTCCTTTTGCCTTCTTCTAGGATTATAAATTTCCTGAGGCTTCCCCAGAAGCTGAGCAGATGCCAGCCAGCATCATCCTTCCTGGACAGCCTGAGGAACTGTGAATCCATGAAACCTTCTTTCTTTGTAAATTACCAAGTCACGGCCAGGTGTGGTGGCTCATGCCAGTAATCCTGGCACTCTGGGAGGCCAAGGTGGGTGGATAACTTGAGGCCAACAGTTTGAGATCAGCCTGGCTAATATCACAAAACCTTGTCTCTACTAAAAATACAAAAAAAAAAAAAAAAAAAAAAATTAGCTGGGCATGGTGGCAGATGCCCATAATCCCAGATACTCAGGAGGCTGAGGCACAAGAATCACCCGAACCCAGGAGGCGGAGGTTGCAGTGAGCTGAGATTGTGCCACTGCACTGCACTCCAGCCTGGGTGATATGAGACTCAGTCTTAAAAATAAATAAAATAAAATAAAATAAAATAAAATATTTATACCCAAATGATTATAAATCATCCTAGTATAAAGACACACACACACGAATGCTTATTGCAGCACTATTTACAATAGCAAAGACTCGGAACCAACCCAAATGCCCATCAATGATAGACGGGATAAAGAAAATGTGGCACGTATACACCATGGAATACTATGCAGCCACAAAAAATAACGAGTTCATGTCCTTTGCAGGGACATGGGTAAAGCTGGAAACCATCATGCTCAGGAAACTAACACAGGAACAGAAAACCAAACACCACATGTTCTCATTTATAAGTGGGAGTGGAACAATGAGAACACACAAACACAGGGAGGGGAGCATCACGCACTGGGGCCTGTTGCGGGATGGGGGAAAAGGGGAGGGAGAGCATTAGGACAAATACCTAATGCATGCGGGCTTAAAACCTAGATGACGGGTTGAGAGCTGCAGCAGACCAGCATGACACACATATACCTATGTAACAAACCTGCACGTTCAGCACATGTATCCCAGAAATTAAAGTAAGATAAAATTAAAAAAAATAAATACATCACCCAGTCTCAGGTATTTCTTAATAGCAATGTGAGAATGGACTAATACACTATCCTATTGGAATCTGCTTTTCTCCAACTGAATAGCCACAGAGATTGGCCTCTCCAGCTCCCCACGGCTTCTTTTCCCCAGAGGATAAGCACCCAGGCCTCTGTGACTCTTGGAGTTTTTAAGCTTTTTGGGGGCAGAATAATTAAAAATAGCACATGAGGAACCACCAACAGGAAACTGGTCCTGGAAACTGGCCCAGGAAACTGGCCGCAGAGACCCCCCAGGACCCGCCCAACGTCTATGGTGGGCTCAATAAACCTGCTCAAAACAGCAACCTTGGCCCCTCGCTCCTGTGGCTATCTGAGATGGTGTCCAGCAAGCCCCTTTGGCTTCTGCCCTTCTTCCTCCTGGCCCTGCCCAGAGGTGAGCCGTAGGTCCCCAAAGCAGCCTTGTCACAGGTGGTGTTTGGGCAATGCACATACAGAAGGCCTTCAGAAAGGTTGATGTTCTCATACACCCAACCTTGGAAGATGTCCTTTGGATGTTTCTTTGAAGCCTCTACGAAGAGCCATTGTCACTGAATTATCGCCTCTCCTGTCATCTTGCAGGTGCACAGCCTCCTTTCATAGGGCTAAGAGCCTGAGTCTTTTTTACACTCAACCTAGCACAGCTCTTGGAGGTGGAAAATAATTTTGGTGCCTTTTAGGTGCCCCAGAGTCTTAACAATCATCGCTATTTAGTCAACGCTAAGAGCCAGGGACTGTGGTTTGCATCCATTATGTTCACAACCACCCTTAGTTGTGGGTACTATTATAGATGAGAAAATAGGCTCAGAGATGTTAAGAGAGTTGTCCAAGATCACTCAGCTTGAAGTGACAGTGCTGAGCTTCAACACCAGTCTGCTTGATCCCTGATCCCAACCCTCTTAATTTTGCTTTTAGAAAGAATAAGGACAATGTCCATGCATCATTTATGATTAAAGAAAAACATTTTTTATTATGGTAAAATAGATACAATATAAAATTATGCCATTCTGACTTTTTTTTTTTTTTTTTTTTTTTTTAAATGGAGGCTCACTCTGTTGCCCGGTCTGGAGTGCAGTGATGCGATTTAGGCTCACTGCAACCTCCGCCTCCCGGTTCAAGCTATTCTCCAGCCTCAGCCGCTCGAGTAGCTGGGATTACAGGTGCCCGCCGCCACGCCTGGCTAATTTTTGTACTTTTAGTAGAGACGGGATTTCACCATGTTGGCCAGGCTGATCTTGAACTCCTGACCTCAGCTGATCTGCCCACCTTGGCCTCCTAAAATACTGGGGTTACAGGCATGAGCCACCGTGCCCAGCCCATTCTGACCATTTTTTAAGTCTACAATTCAGTGGCATGAAGTATATTTACAATGTTATGCAATCATCACCACTATCTATTTCCAACACGTATTCATCACACCAAATAGAACCTGTACCCATTAAGGAATCACTTAATACCTATTCTTCTCTTTTTCCCAGCCCCTGGCAATCCACTACGGATTTGCCTCTCTAGATATTTCAGATAAGGGGACTCCTACACTGTGTGGCCTTTTGTGTCTGGCTTCTCTCACTCAGCATCATGTTTTTAAGGTTCACCCGTGTGGCGACATGTGTTAGAACGTCCTTCCTTTTTAAGGCTGAATAATATTCCATTGTATGCATACAGTACCTTTTGTTTATCCATGTATCCATTGATGCACCCTTGGGTTGTTTCTTCCTTTGGGCTGTTGTAAATAATTGTTCTATGAACATGGATGTACTAAGATCTGTTTGAGTCTCTGTTTTCAGTTATTTTGGGTAGAGATATATATATATATATATATATATATATATATATATATATATATATAGAGAACTTTTTGCCTATCTCCCCCTTTTCCTCCTCCTCTATTTCTTTAGTAACTTTTGTTTTGTTTTGTTTTTGAGACAGAGTCTCGCTCTGTTGCCCAGGCTGGAGTGCAATGGTGCGATCTCAGCCCACTGCAACCTCCACCTCCCAGGTTCAAGTGATTCTCCTGCCTCAGCCTCCCGAGTAGCTGGGATTACAGGCGTGTGCCACCACACCCAGTAATTTTTGTATTTTTAATAGAGACAGGGTTTCACCATGTTGCCCAGGCTGGTCTTGAACTCCTGGTCTCAAGTGATCCTCGTGCCTTGGACTCCCAAAGTGCTGGGATTACAAGCGTGAGCCACCACACCCAGCTTCCTCTGTTTCTTTAGGAACTTCTTAGAGCCTTCTCTCAAGACTTGATTAGCCGGCAGCTGGAACAGGAATCAGTCCAGACAGAAGCGCAGATATGAGAGATTGAGTAGCTGGCACCAGGCAGGGCAGCTTCTTCTCCACTTTTCCCTTCTCAGGACAGGTAGCCCCACCCCTGGTGCCTTTGCTTTCTTAGGAATGCAGTCTTCAGACATGGGCTGTAGGACGATCCCATTTGATTACTTCAAAGGTGAGAAGAAAAAATATTAGCTTTTGAGATAACTAGTCAGTCTGGTCAGTGACACTGGATTAGGGCCCCCATGCTGCTCACAGCACTTCACACTTTCCTGTCAAAGCATTTACTCCTCTTCTACATCATCCAGTCTTTTAAAAAAATCGAAGTGACAGGCTGGGTGTGGTGGTTCACGTCTGTAATACTCGCACTTTGGGAGACTGAGGCAGGAGGATTGCTTGAGCCCTGGAGTTCAATTCCAGACCATGAAATGTAGGGAGACCCTGTCTATAAGAAAAACAATTAGCCAGGCATGATGGTGCGCAACTGTGGTCCCAGCTACTTGGGAGGCTAAGGTGGAAGGATGGTTTGAGCCCAGGAGTTCAAGGCTACAATGACCCATGATTGCACCACTGCACTCTAGCCTGGGTAACAGAGCGGGACCCTATGTCAAAAAAAAAATTAAGATGAAATTTATATAATATAAAATTAATCACTTTAAAGTGAACAATTCAGTAGCATTTAGTACATTCACAGTGTTGTGCCATTATGCCTCTGTCTAGTTCCAAAGTATTGTCATCACACCAAATAGAAACCCCATAGCCATTAAACAGTCGCTTCTCATTCCCTCCCTCCCACAGTCTCTGGCAACCACCCCTCTACTTTCTGTCTCGATGGATTTACCTGTTCTGGACATTTCCTGTAAGTGGAATCCTGTAAGATGTGACACTTTGCATCTGGCTTCTTTCACTTAGCAAAATATTTTCAAGATTCACCTAGCTATGGCATGTATCAGTACTTTATTCCTTTTTATGGCTGAATAATATTCCATTGTATGGATAGGTCACATTTTATTATCCATTCCTCTGTTGATGGACATGGTGGTGGTTTCCACCTTTTGGCCATTGTGAATAGGGCTGCTGTGGACATTTGCATACCAGGATTTGTTTGAGCACCTGTTTTTAATGTGGGGGTATATGCCTAGAAGTGGAATTGCTGAGTCCTGTGGTCATTCTAGGTTTCACTTTTTTGAGGAACCCCAACCCAGTCTTTGTGTGGTGATCTCTTCACCATCTGCATGGTGAGCTCTGGGGAGCAGGGGCTGGGTTGGCTTTGTTCTTTGTTATGTTCCCAGGCTCCAATTCAAAGCTTGACACTCAACAGGCACTTGGTGAATGCTTGTTAAATGAGTGAGCAGGGGAATTAAGAGACTTTGGGCTGGCCTCCTTGGCTGTGGAGTTGCTGGGCATTTTGGAGGCTGGGCTGCAGGTGTGGGACTGAATGCCATGGGGGTTCTATCAACATATGGGTTGAGCTGGAGATCTACAGGGGTAATTGAACCATAGTATTGTGAGCCCTTCGTGGCATGGTTATCATCCCCTCTACTCTGGGAACTCCACATCTATTTCACAGCTGCAGAAACTGAGCCTTGGGGAAATCCAGGGTACATGCCTGGTAATGGGCAGAGCTGGGATTTCAACCCAGACCTGTTTGACTGTGAAGGCCACAGTCTTTTCCCAACATGATGAGATTCCTTTGGGTGTGAAATATCACTGGGAGCTTCCAGGAATGCAGCATGGGTTTGGAAATCTACAGGGCAGCTTATATCCCTTCCACATTTGTCTAACGTCATGCTGACGATAATGACAACTTGTTTTTTTACCTTATACCTGGGATGTAATTTCCTGAGATCATTTCGTTTAGTCCTCACAATCACCTTATTAGGTAGGTATTTTCCCCAATTTACACACTAGAAAACTGAGGCTCACACATGCACTTGCTTACAAAGGCCTAACTAGTAAGAGGCGATGCTTGCATTTAAATGCAGGCCAGCTGGGCTTGGTGGCTTCCGCCTTTAATCCCAGCACCTTGGAAGCCGTGGCAGGAAGATTCCTTGAGTCCAGGAGCTCAAGACCAGCATGGGAAAGATAGTGAGACCCCCGTCTCTGCAAAAAAAATTTAAAAATTAGCTAGGCATGGTGGCACACACCTGTGGTCCCAGCTACACAGGTGTCTGAGGTAGGAGGAGCACTTGAACCCAGATGGTTAAGGCTGCGATGAGCTGTGTTCATACCACTGCACTTCAGCCTGGGTGACAGAGTGAGAGACCCTGTCTCAAAATAACAACAACAACAAAAATTCAGGCTTTGGCCAGATGTGGCGGCTCATGTCTGTAGTCCCAGTACTTTGGGAGACTGAGGCCAGAGGATCACTTGAGCCCAGGAGTTTGAGACCAGTCTGGGTAACATAGTGAGACCCTGTCTCTACAAAAAATTGATGGCACACACCTGTAGCCTCACCTACTCAGGAGGCTGAGGCGCGAGGATTGCTTGAGCCCAAGAGTTCAAGGCTGCAGTAAGCTATGATTGTACCACTGCATTCCAGTCTAGGCAACAGAGCAAGACCCTGTCTCAATAAATAAAAACCACAGGCTTCTGTCTCCAACCTTCACTCAGTCTGAATTCCTGCCAGCAAGCTGTCACAACCTCTTTCCTGCATCTTGGAGGCAAATGTCATTCTCTGGAAGCTGGGGACATCTGTGAAGATTCTGGGTCCCTTCCAGAGGGTCTTGGTGTCCCGACAATCCTGAGCCACTTCTCGAATCTTGTGGTCTTCTGGCATTCCAGTCTGTTCCACTTGGCATGCTGAGCTCTGTGTGAAAAGGTGGCATCATCTTCCAGAAGGCTGAGGTGGTATCTGCCAGGAGGAGTCAAAGATGATGTCGCCAGGAAGGTGACACCATTGGCAAGTTGGGCTTCATCTATTTCTAAAAAGTCTAGAGGTTTTTCGAACCTTGTGCCCATCATTCCTGAAGTGTACAGGGAAGAAGAAAATGGTCCCAGCGATAAAGAACGAATTTCTTCCGAGGCACTGTCAACAGCATGGGACCCGTTTCCAGAGGCTGGAAGAATGATGAGTCGCTGTCCTTTGCCGTGCAAGTCAGAATGATATGTCTTGGGGGCATTTCTCTGCTAAAGGAAAGCAGCATGACACCAACTTAGAATGAGGGGCGCTCTCGTGGCAAATGAAGTCCTGGAAGTTACTGGGGCTGGAAGTCAATCACTTTGCTGCAGCTTGGGGAAAACCATTAGCAGTGTTCTCTGATACTGTAGTTAGGCTGTCTCATTCTGTCCCTTGCTGGGCCGCCTCTGGACAAGAGCCCTCTAATCAGCTGTCACCATCATCAGCTGGCTGAGAGAGTGATGGGGTGGTCGTAGCGAGGCTTTTCTCACCGTTGATTAAAGTTGGAGTATTTCCCCATCCTATTTAAAGTGACTATTCTGTGTGTGTGTGTGCACGTTGGTGTGTGTGTGCATGTTGGTATGAGTGTGTGCATATTGGTGTGTATGTGTGTATGTTGGCATAAGGGCGTGTGCGTGTTGGTGTGTGTGTGCATGTGTGTGTGTGTGCATGTTGGTGTGAGTGTGCATGTTGGTGTGTGCATGCTGGTGTGTGTGTTGGTGTGTGCCTGTTGGTATGTGCCTGTTGGTGTAAGTGTGCCTGTTGGTGTGTGCATGTTGGTGTGAGTGTGCCTGTTGGTGTGTGCATGTTGGTGTGTGTGTCTGTTGGTGTGTTTGCATGTTGGTGTAAGGGTGTGTGCATGTTGGTGTGAGTGTGTGCATGTTGGTGTAAGGGTGTGTGCATGTTGGTGTGAGAGTGTGCATGTTGGTATAAGGGTGTATGCATGTTGGTGTGTGTGCATATTGTGAGTGTGTGCATGTTGGTGTATATGTGTGCATGTTGGTGTATATGTGTGCATGGTGTGTGTGCCTGTTGGTGTGTGTGCCTGTTGGTGTAGTGTGTGCCTGTTGGTGTGTGTGTGCGCATATTGGTGTGTGTGTGCATGTTGGTGTGAGAGTGTGCATGTTGGTGTGTGTGTGCATGTTGGTGTGAGTGTGTGCATGTTGGTATGTGTGCATGTTGGTGTGAGTGTGTGCATGTTGGTGTGTGTGCACGTTCGTGTGTGTGTGCATGTTGGTGTGAGGGTGTGTGCACGTTGGTGTGAGGGTCTGCATGTTCTGTGTGTGTGCATGTTGGTGTGAGTGTGTGCACACACGATGCAAACCAACATTTGCCTTGGTGCCTTCACTTCCACAGTGCTCAGTTATTTTTAGGGATGACGCACCCCACATCAAAATAACTAGTTATTTTTATGATTGGGTGCATCAATCACATTATGACATATCCCAGGTCTGGAGAAATAGCAGCCAACCAGCAGTCAAGACAGGGAAAGGGAGTAGGATGATTCAGACACAGGGACAGAGGCAGAGGGCAGGGGCCGCGGGGCTGGGAGAGGCTGCTGATTTGATTTAAGTGACTGAGATTCCTAATAATAGCTCCTGTGGACTTACTCTGTGCCTGGCACAGCGCTGAACACTTCATGTAGGATCCCTTGTAATTTTGCAAGAATCCTCTGAGATGGAGGCTCCCAGTATCCCTATTTTACAGATGAAGATGCTGAGGCCCAAAAGCTAAGCAATGTGCATGCAGTGTAACCAGCTCTGTCTGACTCCAGAACTGCAATTCTTTTTTAAAAGGGTCTCTGTCAACCAGGCTGGAATGCAATGGCACGATCTCAGCCCACTGCAGCCTCTACCTCTTGGGCTCAAGCAATCCTCCTGCTTCAGCCCCGTCGTGTAGCTGGGACTACAGGACAAGCACACACCACCATGCCCAGATAATTTTTATTTTTTTTGTAGAGACTGTGTCTCACCATGTTGTCCAGGCTGGTCTCAAAACTCCTGAGCTCAAGCGATCCACCTGTCTCGGCGTCTCAAAGTGCTGGGATTACAGGCATGAGCCACTGTGCTTGGCCAGAACAGCAATGCTTTATCATTGCTCCCCTTGCATCTTATGGAGGGAATGTCAAATCTTTCACCTTCTAGAAGCTCCATGTATTTATACAGTGGGCACTCATGGTGGGCATAGTGCTGTGCAATCTATCTTTTGGGAGTAGAGAGAAATATGGAAAGAGAGAAGCAGAAAAGAAGTTTCTGATAAGAAATACACAGAGTACATTTAGTTAGTGAATTAAAATGTTGATATCTGTTGCGGCACAGTCCATGGGTCTGGGCAGTGTAGGATGAACTGCAGTGGAGTTTTTGATCGCTGATACCTCCGTTCCTCAGCCTCCTGTGTGTCTCACTCATCACCACGTCCCATTCAAATGTCCTTCAAGTTGGTATGTGTCTCTGCTCCCCTCCCACTCCTCCAGCAGCCAGAGTGACCTTTCTAGAAAGCACCTCTGATCATGTCACTCCTTGGCTGAAAACCCCTCAGTGTCATTTCCACAGCCTGGATGTTCAATGACACTGAGCTTTTTTTTTTTTTTTTTGGCCATTCATTCATTCACCCACTCAGTAAATATTCGAGGATCCATTAGAATGTAACGAGCTTCATTCTAGGAAGTAAACAAGATAGACAAAGTTTCTGCCTTTAAGGAGCTTATATTCCAGTTGGGGGAGACAGATAGTAGATGAATAAACTGGAAAATATCAGAGAATGACTCAGGGCTGTGAAAAAGAATACATCTTTGATATAATCGGGAGTGACAGGGAGGTCAAGGGAGGCTTCCTTGAGAAGGTGACATGTAGGCTAAGGATCTTTGTGACAGGAAGCAAGCTCCTGAAGGGTCTGGAGGAAGAGCTTTGCAGATAGGGAGCAGCAAGTGACAAGGCCCTGGGGTGAGTTGGTGGGCTTAGAGGAAAGAAGGAAGGTCAGTGTGGCAGGAGATGATAGTTGGGGAAGGGTAGAGGTGGGTGAGGTGGGAGAGAGGTGGGCTAGGCTCTGATTAGGGAGAGACTTGTAGGCAGTTAGAAAGAATTTGGATTCTAGGAGTAATAGGGAGCCATTTAGGTGGACAGGAGGGGAGTGAAGGTCTGATACATGATTACAAAAGATCCATTGTTCTAGTCAAACGGGTTATAGAGGAGCTAGAGGGGAATCAGAGAGACCAGTGGGGACGCTGCTGCAGTTGTCCAGGTGTGAGGTGAGGGTATCTGGGACTGGGTCACAGCAGTGCTGATGGACAGAATAGATGGATTCCTGGAATGTGCACAGAGGTAGTGTGGATGGGGTGGGAGGAAGGAGATTTATCAAGGATGACTCTGTGAAAGGAAAATAAACCGTGGGCTACCAGAATCACTAAGCTAAGGGAAAAGTCAAGCTGGCAAACCTGCCTCCCATTTTATTCCAAAATAAGATAGCAACAAAGATCAAAAAGTGACATACCTCTCTCACAGTTTGCCCATAAGGAATTTCCTTGTGGGCCTCAAGATCTTTGCCCTAAAACAGTTCTGTTGAATTTCACCCTGGCAATGTAAATGGATAGCTGATGTTCACAGGCGCAGGACAGAACGTCATCCCTCTGCTCACCTGAGACAAATGCATATCTGATTGCTTCCTCTGCCCTATTGTTTATGTAAAAATGCAGATTCACAGAGCCAGACTGAATTGTGTGTTTAGTGGAAGGCTGATCAAGAACTCAAAAGAATGTAACCTTTTGTCTGTCATCTACCTACCCCTTACCTCGAGTTGTCCCACCTTTCTGGACTGAACCAGTGTACCTCTTACACATGCTGATTGGTGTCTCCCGTCTCCCTGAAATGCATAAAAGCAATCTGTATCCTGACCACCTTGGGTACCTGTCGTCAGGACCTCCTGAGGCTGTATCACGGGCACGTCCTTAACCTTGGCAAAATACACTTTCTAAATCGGTTGAGACCTGTCTCAGATATTTGGGCTCACAACTCTTATGTTTTGGTTCCATGCAGTGGAGCGGAAGGCAGTGCTGTGTATGGAGTGGAGGAAGCTTGGGAGGTTGGCAGGGGTCCAGGTGTGATGGTGGAAGCGTCAGCCCAGGGCGTTGGTCTAGGGTCCAGTGTGTCTTCCTCCAGATACCTCTAAGATTTAGCAAAAGCATCATCTCCCAGAAACCCTTCTGACCAGCAAGACATGCTATGTGTCTGTGTTTGGAGAATACTTTGCAGGCTGTATGAGTTGTCTGTTTAGCTAATTTTGCTGTGTACCTTGTCTGTTTTGTTCCCGGCTGGGTCTCCAGGTACCTGACACTCAGTAGTGCTTTGTGCAACTAAATGGAATTGCTTCTAGGAGGAATTGGTGGAGGGGAGGGGCTTCCCTCAAGCAGTACGTTTTGACCAATGTGAGAGATAGGGAGGGACTGAAGGATCGGAAGGAGGCCGGCATGCAAGTTGGCAGGAAGAGTCATATTACAGAAAAAGATCCAAACATGGGTTTAAATGATCTGGGTTCAAACCCTAGCTCTGTTTCTTTCTACCGTGTGACCTTGGCCAACCTACTTTGCCTCTCTGAGCCTCAGTTTTGCCACCAGTTAAAAGGGAATCGTGGTAGCTGCCTAGTGAGGTTTCCCTGGTGGATACATGAGGCAACAGAGGTGGAAGCATCTCAGAGGATGCCTGGGGGAAAACTAAGTATGTGCCTGAATTTGAATCTGAAAGGTCTGAGCAAGGCTGGCTCCATGCAGCCACCCCTAATAATGCCACCTGGGTCTTCTCTGGTCACAATTACTGACAGGAGAGGGCTTTGCAGACTGTATCTACTTCATTAAGGATCAGATTTCTCTTTTGCCTTACAGAAGGCATCCACCTACCATTTTATGGGGTGAGAAGGAAAGATCAGAATTACAGGTGCTTGGAGACTAATTCGCAGTGAGGTATATGAAGTTTAGCTAGTTCAAGTTTTTAAAACCCTGAACATTCTTAATCTCGAAGGCTAGATAAATTGCAAAATGAGATCACTGGACCAGCAGCAACAGCACCATCTGATAACTTGTTGCAAATGCAAAATTTCAGACTTCACCCCAGATCCCAGCTATGGGAAATTTAGGGGTGGAGCCTAAAATTGTTTTAATAAGCTCTCCAGGGAATTCAGATACATACTGAAGTTTGAGACCCACTGGCCTAGAGCTTCCTTTTTAATGGAGAGAGAATCATAGAATGTTCAAGTTGAGAAGGTCAGCGTTGTCTTCTAGTTCAGGTTATTTGAAATGTGTTCTGGAGGCTGGGCAAGGTGGCTCACACCTATAATCCCAGCACTTTGGGAGGCCAAGGCAGGTGGATCATTTGAAGTCAGGATTTTGAGACCAGCCTGGACAACATGGTGAAACACCATCTCAACTAAAAATATGAAACAAACAAACAAACAAAAAAGTCAGGTGTGGTCGTACGCAACTGTAATCCTAGCTACTCGGTAGGCTGAGGCAGGAGGATTGCTTAAACCTGGGAGGCGGAGGTTGCAGTGAGCTGAGATCATGCCACTGCACTCCAGTCTGGGCAATGAAGTGAGACTCCGTCTCAAAAAAAAAAAAAGTGTTCTGTACAACAGTGGAGCTCAAGTCCTATCTGCAGGATTTTTCAAAGCTTATAATATGCTAATGTGCTTTGTTAATCTCCAGTGGGGGGTTATAGCATGCAGTCTTTTTCAGATTTCCTTTCAGGACTCATATCCCATGGTACAGTGTGGAAAACGCAGATCTAGTCCAATCTCCTGCCAAGTGGACAGTTTGAAGTTACCTTCTGTAAATTTCTGGTTATTCAGCCTTTTCTCCAAGCCTTCTAGATACAAGGAGTTGCTGACCTTATGAGGTCATCCATTTCTTTTGTTTCAGAGGAGATCTTGATAACTATTAGCATTTGCCTTACAGTGAGCTAAATCTGTTTTCCTTTAATTTCCTCTTGGTTTTACCTCTGAGTCCTGGAACCTCCTAGAACACGTCTAATTCACCTTCTGCCTGGCAGCAGCAGGAAGACAACTGTTCATTCTCCATCTCTTCCCAAGACTTCTCTTTCCTGGTTCCTATCCCATAGACATGGTCTGACTTTTTTAGCTAGTGAAGTATTTAGAAATTGCTTCTTTAAAGTGGCTTCTTTCCCATGTACAGTTTCAAAGAGTGATTACAAAGAGCAAATATTTATTATTGAGTCAAAAGGTATCTCAAGAGTCTTCTGGCGTGGTGTGGTTTATCTCTACTTCATCTCTCTGAGACAGATGGTAGTTCATCCTATTAATAAAGATTGGGGGGGATCACACAGCCCTTCTGGTTGGTCTGTTTTGGTGAGTCCAGTGATTTTGCTCATCTGAAAGCTCCTTCTTTTGCCTCGCCACATGGTTTACTTACCCTTCCACTCCTAAACTATATTTGCACTTTGCTTTGACCAACCAATTGACTGGCTTTCTTTTGGTTTGAGATGGAGGCTCGCTCTGTTGTCAAGACTGGAGTGCAGTGGCGCAATCTTGGCTCACTGCAACTTCTGCCTCCTGGGTTCAAGCAATTCTCCTGCCTCAGCCTCCCGAATAGCTGGGATTACAGGCATGTGCCACCATGCCTGGCTAATTTTTGTATTTTTAGTAGAGATGGAGTTTCACCATCTTGGCCAG
Source organism: Chlorocebus sabaeus (assembly GCF_047675955.1). Taxonomy (NCBI): domain Eukaryota; kingdom Metazoa; phylum Chordata; class Mammalia; order Primates; family Cercopithecidae; genus Chlorocebus; species Chlorocebus sabaeus. The sequence goes on along the minus strand of NC_132914.1, from coordinate 114,942,534 downwards.
GCCCGTCTCAAACTCCTGACCTCAGATGATCTGCCTGTCTTGGCCTCCCAAAATGCTGGGATTACAGATGTGAGCCCCTGCACCCGGTCTGCTGACTTTCTTCTTATTTTTTATTTACCCATTTGCTCATTCATTCCATGCACCTTTGAGTACCCATTCTGTGCCTGGTATCTACAAGATGCTACAGAGCCAAGACTGAACAAGACCAAACTAATCTGCACAGACCTTACAGTCTCTAAGGGAGAAGAGCAATGATCATATAAACACATAAATACACACTTTAAACTTGTGCTGATTGGAGAGGCAGTGGTAGAGAGTAGTGGGGTAGGGACAGACTCGGAAGAGATGGTCCGGGAAGGATGCTTGATGTTTGAGCTGAAAGCTGATATACATAATTTTTTTTTTTTTTTTTTTGAGATGGAGTTTCTCTCTTGTTACCCAGGATGGAGTGCAGTGGCATGATCTCGGCTCACGGCAACCTCCACCTCCTGGGTTCAAGCAATTCTCCTGCCTCAGCCTCCCGAGTAGCTGAGATTACAGGCATGCACCACCACGCCTGGCCAGTTTTGTATTTTTAGTAGAGGCAGGGTTTCTCCATGTTGATCAGGCTGGTCTTGAGCTCCCGACCTCAGTGAGTTTCACTCTTGTTGCCCAGGCTGGAGTGCAATGGTGTGATCTCGGCTCACTGCAACCTCCGCTTCCTGGGTTCAAGTGATTCTCCTGCCTCAGCCTCCTGAGTAGCTGGGATTACAGGCGCCCACCACCATGCCCAGTTAAGTTTTGTATTTGTAGTAGAGACGGTTTCACCATGTTGGCCTGTCTTGTCTCAAACTCCTGAGCTCAGGAGATCTGCCTGCCTCAGCCTCCCAAAGTGCTGGGATTACAGCCATGAGCCATCATGCCCAGCCAAAAGATGTTCTAAATAGATACTGGGGTCTGCTTAAGGGTGGAGGGTGGGACGAGGGAGAAGATGAGAAAAAAGAACTATCGAGTACTAGGCTTAGTACCTGGGTGATGAAATAATCTGTACAATAAACTCCCGTGACACAGGTTTACCTCTACATCCAATCTGCATGTGTACCACTGAACCTAAAATAAAAGTTTAAAAAATAAAAAAATCAAAAATATGTTAGTATCATGGGTAATACATGAGTGAGTGTGACAGCTTGAATGTCTGCTTAGTAAAAAGTGGAAAATATGATTGAAAAAATATACTTTTTTCTTAAATGTTGTTAAAATGGAATAAATGTCAAACTTTATCTGCAAAAAAAAAAAAAGAAGATGTTCTAGTAAGTTTTGGCTTTCATAGTTTTGATAAGAAATCTCCTGTCATTCAAACTGTTGTCCCTTTATCTATAATGCATCATTATTATTTTTTAAATGGCTGCTTTCAAGATTTTCTTTGACTTTCAAAGTTTGATTTTGATGTGCCTAGGCATGGTTTTCTTTGAGTTTTTCCTATGTGGGGTTTACTCAGCTTTTAGAATTTGTGAATTTATGTTTTTCACAAAATTTGGGAATTTTCAACCATTATGTCTTTAAGAGTTTTGTTTTTTGTTGTGTTTATTCTGCACCAATCCTTCTCAATTCTCCAGCGACATGAATGTTAGATCTTTTGATATTGTCTAATTGCTCCTTGGGGCTTTTTACAAGAAATTAATCTTTTATTCCTCTCTGTTCTTTGGATTTGATAATTTCTATTCACCTAACTTCACATTCACTGACTCTTTCCTTTGTCATCTCCATTTTGATATTGAGCTCATCCAGTAAATGAGAACATTTTCCACTGAATTTTGGATAGTGTATTTTTCGATTCCAAAATTTTTCATTTGGTTACTTTTTAATAGCTTCTGTTTCTCTATGAGAATTGCTATCTCTTCATTTCAAGAGTGGTTACCTTTATCTAATGGAGCATGGTCATAATGCCTGCTTTAAAGTTTTTGTCTGGTAATTCTAATATCTGGCTCATCTCAGTGTTGCCACCTGTTGATTGCTTTTTTTTTTGTTTTGTTTTTTGAGATGGAGTCTCACTCTGTCACCCAGGTTGTAGTGCAGTGGCAGGATCTTGGCTCACTGCAACCTCTGCCTCCTGGGTTCAAGCAATTCTCCTGTCTCAGCCTCCCAAGTAGCTGGGACTACAGGTGCCTGCCACCATGACCAGCTAATTTTTGTATTTTTACAAATACAAAAATAGAGATAGGGTTTCACCATATTGGTCAGGCTAGTCTCAAACTCCTGACCTCAGGTGATCCACCTGCCTTGGCCTCCCAAAGTGGTGGGATTACAGGTGTGAGCCACCATGCCTGGCCTGTTGATTGCTTTTGACTTTGAAAATTGGTCAGGATTTTCCCAGTCTTTGGCATATCACACAATTTTGGAGTATCTCCTGGAGATTTTGAATATTTTTGTGAGACTCTGGGTTTCCTTCTGGAGAATATGATGTTTGGTTTGCTTGTTTTGTTTTTCTTAAACAATCAGTCATTCTGGTTAGATTCGGACTGTTGGTTCTGTCTTGCCTTCTATAGGTGGTGATCCGATGCCAGTTAAGTTCCTAAAGCCTTTGCTATGCTGCTTTGGGTTTATTCTGAGTGTGGGCAGCATTTCACATACAGATTACGGCTTTGCTTCTCCAGCTCTTTTCTTTTGGAGATAACTTCCACGTTCTCTGGCTTTCAGGGGCCTCTTTCTCCAGTTCTTTTGACCAAAAAGATAGGGTTCTGTCAGAGTTTTAGCCTCTTGCCCTGTTGCACAGATCTGAATGACTGGCCCTCTCATTGGGGGTGAAGTGGTGAGAGAAAAGAGAGAGAAAAAAACCCATGGGTGTAATGGACTTAAAGATGATGCAAACAGCAGATACTGGGGACCACTAGATGGGAGAGAGCAGGAGAGAGCAAGTGCTGAACAACGCCCTGTTTGGTACTGTGCTAATTACCTGAGTGTATTAGCCTGTTCTCATGCTGCTAGTAAAGACATCTATGAGACTGGGTAGTTTATAAAGGAAAGAGGTTTAATGGACTCACTGTTCCACATGGCTGGGGAGGCCTTACAATCATGGCAGAAGATGAAGGAAGAGCAAAGGGACGTCTTACATGACAGCAGGCAAGAAAGCTTGTGCAGGGGAACTCCCATTTATAAAACCATCAGATCTTTTGAGACTCACTACCATGAGACATAGTATGGGGGAAACTGCCCTCATGATTCAATCATCTCCACCTGGCCCTACCCTTGACACGTGGGGATTATGACAATTCAAGGTGAGATTTGGGTGGGGACACAGCCAAACCATATCACTGACTGATGGGATCATTCATACCCCAAACCTCAGTGTCACACAACATACCCCTGTAACAAACCTGCACACGTATCCATGAATCCAAAATAAAAGTTGAAATTATTAAATTTTTTTTTAATCTCATGTACTCTCCCTTACCTTATTCATTCTGAGCTTCTTGGTCCAAAGGAATGGGATGTCTTTTGGGATCTTTGGTGCCTGTGCTGTTTCTATGTCATATGAGTGCAGTTTTGTGTCTGGACTGATGTTGGGGCATGACTGGGAGAGAAAAAAGACACACACACACACACACACACACACACACACACACACACACAAACCCAAAGATTCTGCCCATACTCTCCTACTCACAGAGCTTCCTTTCCTGGTCCTCTGGCCAGAAATATGGGATGCTCTGAAGTATTTACTCCTCATTTCCAAAGCACAGTTCCTAGATCCTGCCTACCTTTTGGCCAAAACTGAGAGATGAAGGAAACTCACCACTGCCATATTAGCCTTGCTTCGAAAGTGGACTCCCCTGCCCTACCCACCTGTTGTCAATGACTTGTAGGAATCCTCAGGTTGTTGCCTTTTGCATTTTTTTCCCCAGAATTTTTGGGAAAGATGGGCTTTGGTGAGCTTGCTCTTTCATGGCCAGAATCAAAATTGGGCTGGGTGTTTTTTAAGTATAAACTCACTAGACCCTCAAAACAATCCTGTGAGGTGGGTGACAGTATCCCCATTTTACAGATGAGGAAACAGAGGCTCTGAGAAGTGAATCAGGATCTAAGCCCTCACCTGATTGCTGTTGTCTTGCTACTTGGCACCTTGCTCAATGCGTTGACATGATGCAGAGGCTGTTTCCTTGCTTGCCTTATCTCCCCTACTCCACCATGGGACCCCTGGGGTCAGGGACTACATCCAACTTGTCCTTCATCCATGAAATCAAGAAAATATTAATAACTACCTTGTAGTGCCATTGTAAGGGTTGCATTAGCTAATATATGTATAGTATTTAGAATAGTGTTGCGCACACAGTACGCTTTCCAAAAAAGGGTGACCATGATCGTTGTCATTGTTATTTTTTCCTTGGATATTGAATGCTGACAGCACAGCAATTGGCATAGGGTGGGGCTCAGTAAATATTTATTAAGTTCAGTCCTTGGTGAAACCATTTTTGTCCTTAAACACCATGGATCTTACTTTGTTGTTTCTTTAGAAACACATGAGCATTTTTTTGCCATTATTATGTGTAGTCTTCCATTTTACCCACAGGATGTTGCTATGAGGGGCGGAGGGGTCTAGATGTCCTGATCCCATTCTTACCCTTCAGCCTTTCCCATTTTCTTCTTTTATTTGCTTAAGTTGAACTTTTCTCACATCTCCCTTATTGAGAAATAAGAGGAGCTCTGGGTTCAAATTTTGGCTTTTTCACTTAGGTGGTTTATAGCTTAGAACGGGTAAAACACAGAAGCCTAGAATCTCATATGTCCTTTGTGAAGAACAGAGTCTACCCCACAGTGTTGCTGTGAGGATTACAATGAGGTGGTATGGGCAAAATGTCTAGCATAATTTGTGGCACATAGTAAATACTTTAAAAATGTTTGTTTCTGGCTGGGTTCAGTGGCTCACGCTTGTAATCCCAACACTTTGGGAGGCCAAGGCAGATGGATCGCTTGAGTCTAGGCGTTCAAGACCAGTGTGGGCAACATGGCAAAATCCTGTGTCTACAAAAAATACGAAAGATTAAGTGTAGTGGCACACACCTATAATCCCAGCTACTTGGGAGGCTGAGGTGGGAGGATCGGTTGAGCCTACAAGGTTGAGGCTGCAGTGAGCCATGATTTTGCCACTGCACTCTAGCCTGGGCAACAGAGTGAGACCCTGTCTCAGAAAAACCTGTTAGCTTCCTCATTAGCATTTGATAATAAGATATTCAGCTGCAGTATGAGAGGAGTTACTGTAGATACAGGAGGGGAGTTCTGGTCCAGATATGATTGGCCAGAAGCTGACCAAGGCTTCTAGCATCTCAAAAGTACCTGCTTCATAGTACGCACTCAACAAAGATATGCGGAAAGAATAATCAATGGAACAATTCAAGTTTGATGCCCTATCTCCCAGCACCAGACTGCCCTACAGGGTTGGTAACTAGGGATGGAATGATGTTAAGCGTGAACATCTCTGTTGCTAATATCTAAACATGCTTAGTTCCACCTTACCCAATGATTTTTTATCAGTTTCAAAGGTTTAATTATTGTTTAGACCTGCAGGGATATTTTCAGTTTTGCATTTGTTCTTTATCTCTGGGTTCGGCAGCATCTCCTTTTAGAAATATCCTTTGGAAGCATTGTCAACCTGACGTTTGGGCTCCAGAGGCAGGCTGTGTGCCAGGTAGGGTTAGCTGCTAGGGGGACCCACTTGTGTTGGCTTCCTTCAGGTGAAGCCAGTAAAATATTTATTGGTGCAAATTTTGTGCCAGGGGCTGAGATGGTTTGAGGATATGGAAGAGACCAAGACGTGGTCCCTGTGCATCAGGAGTTCATCGTCCAGTTGAAGACACAGACAAGTTTACAACTCAAATGCAGTGGGTTTGGTTTGTGAGGGGTGATCATTGGTGCCATGACATTGCACATGGCACTGTCCTCTGGATAAATCCTCAGCTCTCCACTTTGACCTGTCCACCTCTTCTCTGCCTCACTTTCCCCCTTCTCTCTCTCTCCATCATCTACACTCTACCTCCTCTGCCCCTCAGCCTCCTCCAATGGATCACATCTTTGGATAGACTGGTTCTGACTGGGACACTTGTCCTTCTTTCTTTGCTTAATTAACTGCCACTCATCCTCTAGACCTGTATTAGTCTGTTCTCACGCTGCTAATAAAGACATACCTGAGACTGGGTAATTTATAAAGAAATGAGGTTTAGTTGACTCACAGTTCCACATGACTGGGGAGGCCTCATGATCATGGCAGAAGACGAAGGAAGAGCAAAGGGAGGTTTTTTTTTTTTTTTTCCACGAGATGGAGTCTGGCTCCGTCGCCCAGGCTGGAGTGCAGTGGCACCATCTTGGCTCACTACAAGCTCCGCCACCCGGGTTCACGCCATTCTCCTGCCTCAGCCCCCAAGTAACTGGGATTACAGGCGTCCGCCACCACGCGCGGCTATTTTTTTCTATTTTTAGTAGAGATGGGGTTTCACTGTGTTAGCCAGGATGATCTTGATCTCCTGACCTTGTGATCCGCTCGCCTCGGCCTCCCAGAGTGCTGGGATTACAGGCGTGAGTCACCATGCCCGGCGCAAAGGGACTTTTTACGTGGCAGCGGGCAAGAGAGAGCTTGTGCAAGGGAACTCCCATTTGTAAAACCATCAGATCTTGTAAGACTTATTCACTGCCACAAGAATAGCATGGGTAAGACTTGCCCCCATGATTCAATTACCTCCCACTGGGTCTCTCCCATGATACGTGGGAATTATGGAAGCTACAATTCAGTGAGATTTGGGTGGGGTCACAGCCAAAGCATGTCAAGACCCCAGTGCAAATGTTCTTCCTTAAGGAAGCCTCTCCCTAGCCCTCAGCTCTGGATTACATTGCAACAACCCTCTCTGACATTGTGAGATGTGATTCCTTGTTTAGCACCCATCTCTTCTTCCAGAGCTGTGCTAGACATTGTATGTCCAAAAGAAAGATCATCGGAACCATGTATGTAATTTTAAATTTTCTAGTGGTTACATTTAAACACATTAAAAAATCAGCCAACATCAATTTTTTATTGTAGCAAAACACATCAAAGTTTACCATTTTACCATTTTTTAAGTGTATAGTTTAGTGGCATTAAACGTGTTCACAAGGTTGTGTAATCATCACCACCATCCATCTTCAGAGCTTTGTCATCATCCCAAACAGAAACTCCATAGCCATTAAGTAATCTCAGCCCCTGGTAACCCCTATTCTTCCTTCTGTCTTTATAAATTTGCGTCATCTAGATACCTTATGTAAGTGGAAATATACACTGTTTGTCCTTTTGTGTCTGGCGTATTTCATTTAGCATATGGTTTTCAAGGTTAATCCATGTTGTAACATGTATCGGAACTTCCTTCCTTTTTAAGGTTGAATAATAATCTGCTATATGGATATATCACATTTTGTTTATTTATTCATCCATCAATGGAAACTGAGCTGTTTCCAGCTTTTGGCTATCATGAATAGTGCTACTCTGAACATTGGTGTATAAATATCTGTTTAAATCCCTGCTTTCAATTCTTTTGGGTATAGACCTAGGAGTAGAATTGCCAATTGGTCATTTCTGTGTTTAACTTTTTGAGGAATGACATTAATTTTTACAATATATTTAACCCAATATTTCCAAAATATGATCATTTCAACATGTAATCCATGTAAAAATTATCAATGAGCTGTATTACTTTTTTCATGCTATGTATTCATAACCTACTGGGTAGGGTGTGAATTCTGTGTGGATGGAGAAACTGTCCATCTTCAGATCAAAGTACCTGGTGTATAAGTCAGAATGTGTGCATACATCAAAAGATGCACACATTCTGCCTGGGGAAGGGAAAAGAGTTACTACTAATGATAGCAACAATAGTATACTGGTCTATTTTCACACCACTCTGAAGAAATACTCGAGACTAGGTAATTTATAAAGGAAAGAGGTTTAATTGACTTATAGTTCCGCATGGCTGGGGAGGCCTCAGGAAACTTACAATCATGGCAGAAGGCAAAGGAGAAGCAAGTACCTTCTTCACAAGACGGTAGGAAAGAGAGAAGACAGGAGAAACTGCTAAACACTTTTAAAGCATCAGATCTCATAAGAACTCACTATCATGAGAACAGCACGGGCGAAACCGACTCCATGATCCAATCACCTCCCATCAGGTCCCTCCCTTGACACGTGGGGATTGCAATTTGAGATGAGATTTGGGTGGGGACACAGAGCCACGCCATATCAAATAGTAACAAAGAGAGCAGGCCCACTGCTTGTTTGGTGTTTCATGTTCACTAACCCTTTAAGCAACCCTAAGAAGAGGGTACTTTTATTATTCCATTTTCAGATGCGTGAACTGAAGTTCAGAGAGGTTAAGAAGTTTACCCCAGGTCACACAGCTAGTAAGTAGTGGAGCTGGGATTCAAACCCAGCTCACTGGCCCTGCTGAGTTCTGCATCCTTGGCAAGAAGTTTTGTTGGCAGGTATTAAATCTAGATGTCTTGGAAAAGCCCCCTGGTGCCCATGCAGTTGTCTGCCTTAGTTAAGAGGAGTTAAAAAGGTTGATAGACATTTACACAACACCTTTCTCTTAGAAGTATACACATTTCTCTCTGCCTCTAGGTCAAGGCTATGTGGATAACCTGAGCAAACTGACCTCCTAGCACACCTGGCTCTGAAGGCTTCACAAGCACTGTCTTTGCAGAGGGAAATTGGGAGAGAAACCGGGGCAGGTGCTGGCCCCGCTGAATCTGCACAGGGAGGGGAAAGCCAAGGGGATTTGGAAAACCTGTGCCCCAAGTCAGTTGTTGGGAGATAAAAATAGGGCACCTTGCAGCACATAAGGTCACTGAATGCTACTTTTAGCTTTCTTGAATTTGCCAACACAAGAGGTTATAAAACTAATATAACGCCTGTCACTCAAGGAAGGCAGAGCAATAGAGCAACAAAGGGTTCTGGAATTAGGAGCGTCTCAGAGGTCATCCCTCTCTAATGTGGCTTTCCTGGTGTGGACTTTCTTGTGCAAGCATGCGTGGGAGTCAGCCTGAGCTGGATGAGTCTCCTCAGCTTCTCACCTCCTTCTCCCTCCCTCAGAGGCCCATGGGACAGCCCATTCTTCCCAGCGGGTAGAGGCACAGCTGTTTCTCAGAGGATGCAGAGCCAGAAGAGGCAGGGTCAAGATAAGGATGACCTTCCACCCTTTCTTCTGGTCACCGGGCCTTCATTTCTCAAGACTATCCATCTAGGGTAGCCCTATGCATGAATAGAATTTTGACTATGGCGAGTTGTCTCCCACTTAATTTCTTGCCTGAATTCAAGGTACATGATACAAATACTGTTATCCGTCATGGCAGCTTTAATTTATGACTGTTCAAGAATTGTTTCGGCCGGCTGCAGTAGCTCACTGCTGTAATCCCAGCACTTTGAGAGGCTGAGGCAGGCAGATCACCTGAGGTCAGGAGTTTGAGACCAGCCTGACCAATGTGGTGAAACCCCATCTCTACTAAAAATACAAAAATTAGCTGGGCATGGTGGTTCACACCTGTAATCTCAGCTACTTGGGAGGCTAAGGCATGAGCCAGGAGGTGGAGGTTGTAGTCAGCTGAGATGGTGCTTAGATGACAGAGATTTCATCTCAAAAAAAGTAAAAAAGAATTGTTTCATTCCATAAATATTTATTAAAGCAACATATAATTTGTGCATTGAGACAAAAAATTGTATTTATTTTATTTATTTATTTATTTTTGAGACAGAGTCTCACTCTGCCACCCAGGTTGAAGTACAGTAGCGCAATTGTGGCTCACTGCAGCCTTGATCTCCCAGGCTCAAGCAATCCTCCCACTTCAGCCACCCAAGTAGCTGGGACTACAGGTTCATGCCACCACGCCCAATTAATTTTTCATATTTTTAGTAGAGATGGGGTTTTGCTGTGTTGCCCAGGCTGGTCTCAAACTCCTGGGCTCAAGTGATCCACTGGCCTCAACCTCCCAAAATGCTGGGATTACAGGTGTGAGCCACCGTACCCGGCCAAAAGCTACTATTTATTTATTGCAAGGCAGTGGGTGATACAGTGGTGAGAAGGTGAGTCCAGGGCTCTGCCTTCTTAGAGAGTATATTCCAGTGGGAAAGATGGATGATAAACAGATAACAACAGTTGATCCTCATTCTTTGTGGATTCTGTATTTGTGAATTTGCCTATGGGCTGAAACGTATTTGTAACCCTTAAATCAATACTTGCGTTTGCAGAGTGGTAAAAGAACTTTGAGTCACCTGATGTGCACAACCCTTGAGGTTGAACAAGGCAGCATTCTGCCGTCTCGTTTCAGCTCTCATGATGTAAGCAGTGTCCTTTCTGTGGTCTTAAACAAAACTGAATGCTGTGCTTTTCACATTTTGTGTGTACTTTGTGTTGGTGATTTTGCTGTTTACAATGGCCCTGAAGCATAGTGCTGAAGTGCTCTCTAGTGTTCCTAAGAATAAGGAGGCTGTGTGTGCTGTGCCTTATGGAGAAAATACCTGTGTTAGATATGCTTGGTTTAGGTTTGAGTGATGGTACTGTGGGCTGTGAGTTCAATGTTAATGAATCAACCATATATATATATATTTAAATACAGTGTCTTGAAACAGAAACACACCTAAAACAGGGTTATGTGTGGATGAGTGGATGATAATATGACCAGAGGCTCACAGGAACCTAATCTCATCTCTCTCCTAGTCACAATGATTCAGCATTTGCCAATTCAGTATTTGCAGTGACTTTATGGAAGAGAACACAATTGCCACAAATAACAAGAACTGATTGTATAAGAAAACAGTTCCACTGGGTGGTAAGGGCCATGAGGAAATGAAACAGGAGGAGGAATGAGAGAGTGGCTGGGGTGGATGTGGGTGGGGAAGCCTCCCAAAGGTGGAGAATTGAGATGAGGTTCTCAGAGCTGTGTGTGCCCAAGCCACCGTGGAACCCGGGAATCCTGATGTCCAGGGTGTTGTGCCTTTGACCCTGCCCTAACATCCATATTAGGTTGTTTAGGACTGTAGTGAGATGACAACCACCATCAGGGTTTATATCCATGACTCCCAGGGGCCTGTGGTCTCCAATGTCAGATCCAGTTACCCCCAGCAATGTGGATATGCTTGAAAAGCGTTATTGAGAATGGTGTCCTGAGTATTTCTTTTATCCTTGATCCCCCAAGTCTGGCCCCATGTGAGTGTGGGCCGCAGTTTATAATTTTATGACTTGTAGTAAATACCCCAACTCTAAGATAGGGTTTATTTTATTGCAATATTGGAATACTGGGCAGTGTTTTATTGCAGTATTCCTGAATTAGATTTTAACTGATTTTAACCAGGAAGGACTTTGTGTTTTAGTTTAAAATGTCCAATGAATGATGATAATCATTCTCTTCATTCCAGAGATTGGAAGCAGCTGAGTCCCAGGTTTAATTGCACTTGACAATTAAAATGCTAAATATTGTAAAACAATTGTACACAATGGAGGGGAAGGAATATGGGGTTGGGGGTTGGATGGATGGATGGACCTGGAACTTTCTAGATGGGTGGATCTTTTTTAAAAATTTAATTTATTTATTTTGATTTCCATAGGTTTTTGGGGAACAAGTGGTACTTGGTTACATAAGTTCTTTAGTGGTGATTTGTGAGATTTTGGTGCATTCTTCACCCGAGCAGTATACACTGAACCCAATTTGTAGTCTTTTGTCCCTCCCCCACTTCCCACTTTTCCCCGCTGGGTCCCCAAAGTCCATTGTATTATTTTTATGCCTTTGCATCCTCATAGCTTAGCTCCCACTTATGAGAGAGTACATACGATGTTCAGTTTTCTATTCCTGAGTTACTTCACCTAGAATAATAGTCTCCAGTCGCATCCAGGTCACTGTGAATGTCATTCATTCATTCATTCCTTTTTATGGCTGAGTAATATTCTAGATAGGTGGGTCTTGAGAAAGTTTCTACTCCTCTCTCTGGCTCCATTTCTCCATCGGAAACATGGGGCTGATGGTTCCTATCCCCTGGGTACTTGTCTCCTATTCAGATGTGCAGTATGTTTATAGCAGCCAAGAGAGTGCGCTCTGTGGTCAGACTGCCAGGTTTTGCATTTCACTTTGAATCTTGGCCTTGGGCAAGTGACTCCACTTTTCCAGAGCTGTCATTTCCTCTCCATCTCACAAGATTGTTATGAGAATTAAATGAAATAAGGTGTGAGAATGAGAGGAGATGCTGCAAAAACCCAGCCCACAGTAAGTGCTCAATAAATGTTACCTATGGCTATTACTAAGAATGTTTTATTAAACACCCATTAGAATGGCTATGATGACGCTGATGATAAACAACGGAAAATAACAAGTGTCGGTGAGGATGTGGGGAAGTCAGAACCTTTATATGTTGCTGGGTGGGAATGTAAAATGATGCAGCCACTGTGGCAAACAGCAGGGTGGTTTCTCAGAAGGCTAACCACAGAGTCACCATCTGACCCAGCAATTCCACCCCTGGATATATGCCCCAAAGAACTGAAAACAGACGTTCAAACAAATACTCATACACAAATGTTCAGAGCAGCACTATGCACACTTCCCAAAAGGTAGAAGCAACTTAAATGTCCATCAGCTGAGGAATGGTTAAACAAAATGTGGTTTATACATATTATTCAGCCGTAACAAGAAACGAAAGACCAATACATGATACCCTTGGATGAACCTTGACAACGTTATGTAAAGGGAAAGAAGCCAGACAAGAAAGACCACATAGTGTAGGGTTCCATTCATAGAAAATAGCCGGAATAGGTAAATCTATAGAGACAGAAAATAGCTTAGGGCTTGCCAGGGGCTGGGAGAAGAAGGGAATTGGGAAGGATTGCGAATGGGGATGGGGTTTTCTTTTGGGTGTGATGAAAGTGTTTTGGAACTAGATAGAGGTGGCGGTTACACAGCATTGTGAACGTACTAAGTGGTGCCGAATTCTATACTTTGAAATGGTTACTGTGAATTTCACCTCAATAAATTTTTTTTTTTTTAAAGAGCTTTGTTAAAACAGAAGAGCTACCCTAAAGTTAGTGACTGAAGGTTAATCTTCCCAGTCTCTTGGTGGGTAATAAAATCACGAATCTCATAGAGCAGGACCTGGAGGCATTACTGGGTCAGAGCCTGTGCTCCCTGCCCTGTCCGTCTCCCAGATGACCTGCCCGAACTAGGGTCAGTGCATTTGTTTGGTTCTACTTGGGGACGTCCTAGGGCGGGGCTAGTGCCCAACGGGACCCAGGGTTCTGCTGAATGCCAAGCTCATTAATGAGGTCTTAGATTAAGATTCTTGCCAATGTTGAATTACTTTGGCAACTGCGTGTTTTTCATTTGTCCTTATTCGCTGCTTTTTGCAAGGATGACAAACTCGAAACTCAAAATATTTTCCTGGATTTTCGGTTTCAGGCTTTCTGGGATTGTGGCTAAAATGAATGTCCTGTTTGACTTTCAGGAGGTCAGAAGGAGCTGCCGCAGGGGCTGACCCATAAGCCTGTGTATAATGGCTCAGCTTTCCAAGGGCTTTCTGGATGGGTCTCTCATTTCCTGAGGGGTTGGGGGCTGCAGAGGACCCTCCGATGGTACAGATCTGGATCAGAAACCCTGAGCTACCACTTACCAGCTGTGTAACCCAGGGCAACTCAGTCTTTCAAATAATTCTCTGTTCCTAGCACTGTAAAGTGGAGACAATAGTGGAATTTTCTTCTTGGGGTCTTGTGAGGATACTTTGAGGTGATGCACTTGAATACTTAGAATAGTATCTGGCACATGGTCAGCACTCAGTAAACAGTAATTGTTATTTGTACTACTACTAGTTATTGTTATACTTTGCTTTTCCTGTGATTCCAGTCAAATGTTTTCAACCAATGCCTAAAAGTTCTGTCTCTTGCCGGAAAGTTATGAGGATTTAAACCAAAAAAACAGTTTTTTTCTTCTACCAGTGACTTCAGTCTAATATTTTCAGCCGGCATCTAAAAGTTTTGCTTCTTGCTAGAAAGTTCTGAGGATTAAACTAACAAGTGCATTGAAGTATTCACAAAAGTTACAAGCAGTGTTGATCCTGGAATAGCAGACTCTCTGTCACTTCTGTCTCTGAAGAGCTAAAGAATCTACTGCGTAGATTCCAATGCTGGCTCCGAAATTCAGACAAATTTAAACCACACGATTGCCTGTTTATAAAATTTTAATGGGAAGGGACAAAGAAGTTAGACACTTGCTTAGACTTTCTGAAATCACTTTTTCCCTTGAGAATGGCTTTTATTTCTCTTAGCCCCTTATCAGAGAATGTCAAGCGAAAAACCCCTGCACCTTGAAATGTCTTTAATCAATCTTCAGACCTTTCAATTCTTAAACACCTATTCCCTTCTCCCCACCCATTTCAAGACTTGAAATAAAATGATTTTCCAGAAACGGATGACAAGATAGCAAGGGTGACAATTAATAACCCCCAGAGCCCCCTGCTACCACACCTTTCCTATTTAAAATGATAAATTACCTATTTCCCTCAGACTTTATTAAAAAGAGGATCAAAAAAGAGAGGGAAGAGTTGATATAATACAGCTCATCAGTGAAACGCTGTTGAAGCTTTGGCAGAGAGAAGCTGAATCCCTGTCAATTTAGAAGCCGGTAATTTGGATAATGAAATGAAGCTTTTTGCATTTTTAGCCCCAAACTTCTGGTTTTGAAGTGTAGGGTGGAGAGGAAGATAGTTTCCTGCAAAAGATAATTTGGCAGAGGGTAAGGCTTTTCTTCCTTTCTGCTTCTGTCTCAGACTTTGAACAAACTTTAAGGAAGGAAAGTTAACTTGAGGGTGAGTCGATGTTCCCGTGGCCTCGGTGGAATGGTGTGTATGTGTGAATGTGTGTTTGTGCGTCTTTGGGGGAATGGTGTGTATGTGTGAGTGTGTGTTTGTGCATCTTTGGGGGAATGGTGTGTATGTGTGAGTGTGCATCTTTGGGGGAATGGTGTGTATGTGTGTGTGTTTATGTGTCTTTGGGGGAATAGCATGTATGTGTGTGTGTTTGTGTGTCTTTGGGGGAATGGTGTGTATGTGTGAACGTGTGTTTGTGTGACTTTGGGGAAACTGTAGGCTATGGGGAGTGGTGGATCCCAGCTCAGCTGCAGGATGCCATGTGATTAAGGGGAAAGTGAGGGTGTAGGTTACTACCAACTATAAGACTTTAGCCATGACCTGTCACTCATCCAGTACTTGTTGATAACATTACAATTTCTTCATCTGTAGGATGGGGATAACAGCAGAGTTTTACCCCAGAATTATTCTGAAGATTAAATGAAATGACGCAATTAGAGCATTTAGCCCCATCTCAAGCACAGTAAGCACACAGCCAATGTTGTAAACCCTGAAAATCGGAGACAGGTCTCAGTTAATTTAGAAAGTTTATTTTGCCAAGGCTGAAGATGCATGCCCGTGACACAGCCTTAGGAGGTCCTGATGACATGTGCCCAAGGTGGTCAGGGCACAGTTTGCTTTTATACATTTTAGGGAGACATGAAACATCAATCAGTATATGTAAGGTGTACATTGGTTCCATCCAGAAAGGCGGGACAACTCAAGCAGGGCGGGGGCTTCCAGGTCACAATTCTTTTGAGTTTCTGATTAGCCTTTCCAAGGGAAGCAGTCAGATATGCGTTTATCTCAGTGAGCAGAGAGATGACTTTGAGTAGAATGGGAGGTAGGTTTGTTCTAAGCAGTTTCCACCTTGACTTTTCCTTTTAGCTTAGTGACTTTGGGGCTTCCAAGATTTATTTTCCTTTCACAATGTTGTATAAATATTCATGTATAAAGGGGGTAAAAGCATCTATTTCACAGGATCCATGGAGGATTGAATACATGCATAAAGTGCTTTATAACATTAGTTGTTGATAACTTTTTTTTTTTTTTTCTTGGAGATGGAATCTTGCTCTGTCGCCCAGGCTGGAGTGCAGTGGCATGATCTTGGCTCACTGCAAGCTCCGCCTCCCGGGTTCATGCCATTCTCCTGCCTCAGACTCCTGAGTAGCTGGGACTACAGGCGCCCGCCACCACACTCAGCTAATTTTTTTTTTTCTATTTTTTGTAGAGACAGGGTTTCACCATGTTAGCCAGGATGGTCTCGATCTCCTGACCTGGTGATCCGCCCGCCTCGGCTTCCCAAAGTGCTGGGATTACAGGCATGAGTCACCATGCCTGGCCGATAATTGTCAATAACATCTACTTTACAGGGCAAGTGAGATCAGCACCAGATCCTCTAATGCAGAGTCTGGCGGCTGCACTCTACCTGCAGGCTTTTATATGGCGATTCCCCAGTCAGTGTCCAGCAAATACAAGAGTTATCCAGGGCTTTTGTAAAAAAAAAAAAAAAAAAAGCCACCACAAACTAGATGGCTTAAACCAGCAGAAACATACTTTCCTACAGTTGTAGTGACTTGAAAGTCTGAAATTGGGTGTTGGCAGGGCCACACTGCCTCCAAAGGCTCTGGGGGAGAATCGGTTCCTTGCCTGTCCTATAGCTTCAGCAGATGACCGGCCATCCTTGGTGCTCCTTGGTTTGTAGCTGCATCACTCCAGCCCCTGCCTCTGTCTTCACATGACGTTCTCCTCTGTGTCTTCTCCTCGTCTTATAAGGACACAATTGGACTTAGGTCCTGATCTGGTATTAACTCATCTTAACTTGATTGTAGCTGCAAAGATCCTATATGCAAATAAGGTACAGGAAGCCACAGTTCAACCCAAAATAAAGGCTCAGTGGCTTCTAATACCCTGGACATTCTTTCTGTCAGAGTTAGCACCTGCCAAGACCAGGGATAATGACTGGATGATTCTTTTTTTTTTTTTTTTGAGATGGAGTTTTACTCTCAGGCTGGAGTGCAATGATGCAATCTCAGCTCACTGCAACCTCCTCTTCCCAGGTTCAAGCGATTCTTCTGCCTTGGCCTCCTGAGCAGCTGGGATTACAGGCATGTGCCAGGACACCCGGCTAATTTTTGTATTTTTAGTAGAGATGGGGTTTCACCACGTTGGCCAGGCTGGTCTCGAACTCCTGATCTCAGGTGATCCACCTGCCTCGGCCTTCCAAAGTGCTGGGATTACAGGCATGAGCCACTGTGCCTGGCGGGACTGGATGATTCTTGAGTGTGAGCTCTGTCAGGCTCAATGAAAAGCACTGTATGCATTTATTTAATCCTCAGTGGCATTCTGTGAAACAGATGGTGTTACACTCTTTGTACACGAACATTTATACAACATTGACTGTGTGCTAGGGAATGAAGCTAAATGCTCTGCTTGCATGGTTTTGTTTAATCTTCAGAGCAATCCTGGGGAAAAGCTCTGTTGTTATCCCCATTCTACAGATGAAGAAATGGAGTCACAGTGAGGGATGGTAGGGACAAATTCATGTCTAAGTGTTGGCGTTGACTTAGGAGAATTAACTCTTGTTCTTTCAGTTCAGAAAGCAAGTCCTCCATATGCAGAGGTATCTTCTCTTCTGGGGGAATTAGTCAGTGAGTGACAGGCTCATGACCCCCCCTCTTCCAGACCTGTATTACTGGCATGTAATTCAGGGTCATGGGATGTTTACTCTGCAGATTCGGAGATCAGATGGGAGAGGAACAGTAGGTGAACGTGATGAAATCATCATGTCTTTGTAGAAAAAAAAAACTACTAAGATGAGATTTGAGAATTTCATGATCCATCTTTTCAGGCTAGAAAAATAACTTCTTCCTGGGAAGTGATCCCGGGATTTCTGGGAGAAGGAGAAGTTGAGGTTCAGCTGCATCCCAGAATCTCCTCTTAGGTGTCCTAGAGGAACCTCAGACTCAGCCTGTCTGACCGTGAGCTTGCCACCTCGTCTGTGTCCAGTTTCCTTCTCCTGCATTTCCTATTGCTGTGATCAATGCCATCGGCCACTGTGTGACCCAGGCTAGCAACTGGGACATCAGCCTGGACTTAGTGTCCTGGTTACGGGTCAGGTGAATTTCCAAACCTCACATGTCCTTCTTGGACAAGGCTGTGTGGCCTCGAGCAAGCCACTTGACCTCTCTGTGCCTCAGTTTCTTCATCTGTA
The DNA here is from genome assembly GCF_047675955.1 of Chlorocebus sabaeus. Classification (NCBI taxonomy): domain Eukaryota; kingdom Metazoa; phylum Chordata; class Mammalia; order Primates; family Cercopithecidae; genus Chlorocebus; species Chlorocebus sabaeus. The sequence continues at coordinate 114,924,451 of NC_132914.1, read as the reverse complement.
AGAGAGTAAATTCTACCCACTTTGTTGGATGATTCCATGGGTCTGTAACTTATGTGTAAATTCAATAAATGTTGCCTATTTTTCCTTTTTTCTCCTCTAATATACAGTCACTCCACCTCTCTTTATCTCCACTGCTACAGCTATCCCAGGTCCTCGTCACCTCCCATCCAGATGTCTCCAGGAGCCTCAGTCTGGGCTCCTGCTGCCACCCAGGCTCTGTCCAATCCTATCTCCACTCCATGGTCAGAGGCACGTTTCCATGATGCTCAGCTTCCCTACACAAAGGGGCCCTGTTGAGCCGCAAGGACGGATGCCCACACAGCCCGTGCACCAGGGTTTCTGGGACAGCTTTAATCACACACGGACAGGAGTGGCAGGTATAGTCCCCACTCACCATTGTCCTTTACACCCTGGCCCAGCACAGTGGGCTCCAGGAGGACTCCATGGATCCCATCCATTGGGCTGTGTGGCTTTCAAGCCATATGATCAATGCAGCAGCAGCCCCTCCCCTGGTATGATCAGGAGCTGGCACTCAGCAGCACTGTTGTGGGCAGATGCTTGGCCTCCAGCTCCAACCCACTTGTCTGCATTTGCCCACTGGGAGAGTCAGCCCTTCTCCGGCATGAGCAGGAGTTTGGGGCCCAAGCCTCAAGGATATAGCAATATATGCCCCTACAGAAAGTTAGCTTCCATCCCATTATCATTTATGGTTAGGGGAGTTTCAGCCTCTCCCCTGGCATGACCACGGGACTAGGGTCTAAGTCTTGAAGCAGCTGAGTGTGACCAGATCTTCTACTACACCCATTACCAAGTTTGATTGCCACAAGCCCTCAACTGCAGCAGGTCTCCAGCAGCTCTGGAGGAGACCGCCTCCCTCTCTGGGAGGCCAGTGGCAAGGGGATCAGTCACACTGGGCCTTAGTTCTCAGCGTCTCCTTCTGCCTGGAATAGCAGATCCCTGGGAAGTCCTCCCTTCACTTCTCCAGCCTGGCTCGATTTTTTTTTTTTTTTCGAGACAGAGTCTCGCTCTGTTGCCCAGGCTGGAGTGCAGTGGCGCGATCTTGGCTCACTGCAGGCTCCGCCTCCCGAGTTCACGCCATTCTCCTGCCTCAGTCTCCAGAGTAGCTGAGACTACACGCGTGGGTCACCACACCTGGCTAATTTTAGTATTTTTAGTAGAGAGGGGGATTCGCCACGTTCAACTTCCGGCCTGAAGTGATCCACCCACCCTTGGCCTTCCGAAGTGCTGGGATTACATTGTGAACCACTGCGCCCAGCCTCTTTAACTAGACTTCACAATCATCTTCCCCAGAGCCTCATTTCCTTTTTGTGTTCCTGTTTGTCTCTTTTTTTTTTTTTTTTTTTTTTTTTTTAAGACTGGAGTCTCCCTCTCTCTCCCAGGCTGGAGTGCGGTGGCGCAATCTCGGCTCACTGCAAGCTCCACCTCCCGAGTTCAAGCCTTTCTCCTGCCTCAGCCTCCCGAGTAGCTAGGACTACAGGCACCTGCCACCACACCCGGCTACTTTTTTTCTTTCTTTTTTTTCTTTTTTTTTCTTTTTGTATTTTCAGTAGAGACGGAGTTTCACAGTGTTACAGGATGGTCTCGATCTCCTGACCTCATGATCCGTCCGTCTCGGCCTCCCAAAGTGCTGGATTACAGGTGTGAGCCAACGCTCCTGGCTGAATTTTTTCCTCTTTCAAAATAATTCCAGCTTGGCTGGGCGCAGTGGCTTATACCTGTAATTCCAACACTTTGGGAGGTCAAGGCTGGTGGATCATGTGAGGCCACTGTAGTCCCAGCTGCTCAGGAGGCTGAGGCAGGAGAATCGCTTGAACCCCAGGAGGTTGAGGTTCAAGTTTCAGTGAGCCGAGATCATGCCACAGCACTCTAACTTGAGCGACAGAGCCAGACTCTGTCTCCCCACCTCCTCACCCCGGAAAAATAACTCTAGTCATACTGAACGACTGGCAGTTCTCCAAACTCCCACGTCCCTCTTCTTCTGGCCTTTGACTCTGCTGTTTTCTGTGTTACCATCCTTCCACTATCACCCACCTCGCTGCCACCTTTCCTAGGAACTCTTGTTCACCCTCAAGTTCTGGGCTTAGGTGCCACCTCCTCCAGGCTGCCTTCTCCTACCCACTCCCACCTCCTGGCCAGTGGGCTTCCTCTCTTCTGTGCCCCATATGCTCCTGCACTTTTTCTGACTTAGGATTCTGTGTTTGGTATTGTGAGTACTTATTGATTCATTTTGTGTAGTGGAAATTCACATCACATACAATTAATCATTTCAAAGCGAACCAGGCTGTGACATTTAGTTCATTCACAAGATTGTGCAACTACCACCTCTATTTAGTTCCAAACCTCTTTCATCACCTCCCCCAAAAACCCATGCCTATTAACCGTTCCTCCCCATTCCCCACCAGCCCCAGCTCCTGGCAACCACGAATCTGCTCTCTTTCTCTATAGATTTGCCTCTTTGGGATTTTTTCATGTAAATGGAATCATATGACATATGACCGTTTGTGTCTGACTTCTTTTACTTAGCATAGTGTTTTTCAAGGTTGATCCACATGAATCAGTACTTCTTTCCTTTTTATGGGTGAATAATATTCCATTATATGGACGTACCACATTTTGTTTTTCCATTCCTTAGTTGATGGACACTTGGGTTTCTACCTATTGGCGATTGTGCATAGTGCTGCTATGAGCATTTGTCTACAAGTATTTGAGTCCCTGTTTTCAATTATTTGGGATCTGTACCTAGGATGGAACTGCAGTGAGAGTTTTTTTATTATTGATCATTTTCACTAGACTGGGAGCATCTTGAGGACAGGGGCTGGCATAGTGAATGCCTGGGGACAAAGGGGATGAGTCACAAGGCAACCAGAATAGATGTTTTCACCCATCTTCAATCATCTGCCATTTGTTGGCATGGATATGATGGCTCAGGCTCTGTCTGATGGTTTGATCACTTTATCTGATTAATTCAGTCTTCATTTCACTCTGAAATTTGCTCAAATGTCCACCATCACCTCCTCATCCTTTTCCGATTAAAATAGCCCTCAGTACTTTTTTTTTTTTTTGTCTCTGTGTTCTGCTTTCTTTCCCTCTAGAGGACTCACTATCACTGTATATATGATACATTTGTTCATCTCCTTGTTTCATCTGTTTCCCTACTAAGAATGTGAGCTCTGCAAAAACAGGATTTTTTTTTGTGTGTGTGTGTTTTATTTATTGTTCTATTCCGGTGTCCAGAACGGTGCCTGGTACATAAAGGGTGTTCAAATATTTGTGAAATAAATACATTTAATTCTCACTGCACCCTCCAACAAAACCATAATTATTCCCATTTTATGAGCCCCCAAACTGAAGCTCAGGGAGGTTAAGTAATTTGCCCAAGGTCACAGAGCTGGTCGGTAGTGTAATCAGAATTCTACTGAGTTCTTCTGGTTCCCAATCCTGTATTCTTTCCATTTCATTCAGGATAGACAACAGCTTGTAATGATAACGCCAAAAGCACTACTTTGTGGTTTCATGGTGCAGTATTTGATTAAGACAGCTTAGAAAATAGATTGACTTTCTTAAACAGGCTTTACTTAGGCTAACTGGACAATGAGTTTGTATTCCCTGATCTGATACATCAATCCAGAGCTTACTGCGTGATGGAGAAACTTGTCTTAACTTGATTCTCTGTTCTGTTCCTGACTCTTAGAGCTATTTAGCTTCAGCTAAATGTCAGCTTCCTCACTGTACAAGGGGTGAGAATAGTAAAGTTGTCAGAACCACTACACACTCTTTAAATAGCAGATACTGTATTACCACAGTGTTGAGAATTACAATGCCAGTAGCTAGCATTTATGGTGTACCTATTGTGTGCCGGGAGCTGTGCTAAGCACATTACTTGTATTTGTGCATTTGATCCTCATAGTAGTCCCTGAGGTAGGTTTTATTATTGTCCCATTGCATAGGTGACAAAGCTAAGACTCAGAGAGGTTAGATGAGTGCGTAAGGTCACACAGCCGTAAGTGGTGGGGAGTCAGATTTGGAGCCCAAGTCATCTGACTCCAGCGTTGACTCTCTTACTCACTGGGCTAATGTGTATGTGTCAATATTTGAGAGTAGATACTGTAATGATGGTGACTTTGGTAGAGTGTTCTTCTGGCAAGCCTGGGAGGAGGGAAAAGGAGACCCTTTTGAGAAATGGGCCTTTGTTTCAGTATCTTTTCCCGTTTGAATGATCTCTGATGGCAAATGGAGGCCCCAGTTCTCTTCCACAGACAGTCTCATGCCCTGCTTGTTGAGGTGGCCAAAGTTTTGGGTTTGAGTCTGGCTGCCAGTTGCCATCTCTCTTGTGACCTTAGGCACATCTTCATCTCTTTGCATCAGTTTCCTTACCTACAAAATGGAAATCAGAATGACCCTTTGCACACAGAGTTACAAAAATTAAGTTAGATGTAAAACAGTCCCAATATAACAAGTGAAGAAAACAGACAATGAACCATTAAATATGGTCTTATGGAATATTTTTTTTCCTAAAAAAAAAAAAAAAACCCACCCCAAACCATCTGGAAGGTTCTACCGTCAGATATTGATAGGGATGATGGCTAGGCTGTAGAACAGCATTGCCTTTTTCTCTTATCTCAATTTTCTAATTTTTCTGTACTGAATATATAATAACAAAATGAGTTGTTTTAATTAAAAATGGAACAGTGAGTCAGTGTTCATGAAAGCACTTTGGAAGCCATCAAATGCGCTATAAATTAGCTCTTGTTATGGTCGTTATAGTAATTATTATTGTTATTGCTAGTCAGCTAGGAATTTCTTTCCACCCCAAATCTCCTTCCTCGGCCCATCGTGGAAGTGCCCACGTGGTTACCTTCCCCTGGGTTCTGGTGGTTCTTCCTTCATTGACACCTGGCCAACTTCTCTCCATCTTTGTTGCCACCACCCAAGCCAGAGCTGGCATCATCTCTTGCAACTCCCTGAGATACCCCTTAATTAGGCTCTACTTTTCCCTGCAGCAGCCTGAGTGATCTTTGAGAAATGAACATTCAATCCGTGCCTCCCCTGCCTCAAAACTCCCAATGGCTTCCTGTTGGACTTGGTATAGAAGCCAGTCTGCACCTTAGCCCGCAGACCTGGCAGTCTGTTCTCACCTGTCCCTTCAACCTCTCCTTGAGGGTCACCCCATTGTCATCACACGGTTGTGAACACCACCTTCATGCAGGCACCCAGGAAAGAGACCTAGGAAAGTGACTGCCCTAACTTAGCTGGTTTTGAAGCCTGTACATTTGGTATTATTGGATGTTCACGCATTTAGAGCTCTTAGTATGGAGGATGCAGTAAGGCTTTACATGGTTGCATGAGAATCTGTGTCTTTAGACCAAATTTATATTTGCACTGGTCAGTATGGCAAACGAATGAAAAACGTTAATACACCATTAGATTTGTTTTTTTTTTGAGACAGAGTTTCACTCTTGTTGCCCAGGTTGGAGTGCAATGGTGCAATCTCGGCTCACTGCAACCTCTGCCTCCTGAGTTCAAGGGATTCTTATTACCTCAGCCTCCCGAGTAGCTGGGATTACAGGTGCACACCACCACGCCCAGCTCATTTTTTTGTATTTTTAGTAGAGATGGAGTTTCGTCATGTTGGCCAGGCTGGTCTCAAACTCCTGACCTCAGGTGATCCACCTGCCTTGACCTCCCAAAGTGCTGGGATTACAGGTGTGAGCCACCACACCCGGCCTACTATTGGATTTTTAAATTTCTCTCTCCCTTTTTAATTCAGTTTGTACTAGGGATGAAAACCTCAATTCGAATTCATAACAGTGGGGATTTAAAAAACTGTCTTTTCTTTCTAACAAGCTATTGGAAGACTTTAAAAAAAAAAAAAAAAAGCCCTTCCTACTTCTGGGCATTAGCCCTTATTGTTTCCCAGTCTGGTGTGCTCTGTCCTTGGTGCTTGGTGTGACCATCTGCTTCCTGTCCTTCACATGCCAGGAGGAATGTCACTTCCTTAGGAGGCCTTCCCTGATCACCCTACTAAAGTAGGCCCCCCATATTCTTATATTTTATTTTTAATTTCTTAACAGAAATTTTTGATTGAGATAATTGTAGATTCACATGCAGGTGTAAGAAATAATACAGACATTCCTTGTATACTCTTCTTTCCAATGTTACATTTTGCAAAACTATAGTACTACTGTACTATACAATACAATATCACAGAATATTGATATGGATACAATCCACCATCTTGTTCAGATTTCCCCAGCTTTATTTTCACTCGTGTGTTTGTGTGCGCCTGTGCCTGTGTGTTTATTTAGTTTTATGTATTTTTCTTTTTAAGGCAGGGTCTCACTCTGTCATCCAGGCTGGAGTGCAATGGCATGAACATGGCTAACTGCAGCCTCAACCCCCTGAGGCTCAAGCAATCCGAGACCTCAGCCTCCTAAGTAGCTGAGACCACAGAGTGCACCACCATGCCTGTCTATTTTTTTTTTTTTTTTTTTACTTTCTGTACAGACTAGGTTTTACTATGTCACCCAGGCTGGTCTTGAACTCCTGGGCTCAAGTGATCCTCCTCCCTTTTGGAGGCTCTGGCCTCCCAAAGTGCTGGGATTACAGGCAAGAGCCACCACCATGGGCCTAGTTTTTTTTTTTTTTTTTTTAAATTATACTTTTAAGTTCTAGGGTACATGTGCATAACGTGCAGGTTTGATACATAGGTAAACTTGTGCCATGTTGGTTTGCTGCACCCATCAACCCATCATTTACATTAGGTATTTCTCCTAATGCTATCCCTCCCGTAGTCCCCCACTCCCCCTGCAGGACCCTGTGTGTGATGTCCCCTACCCTGTGTCCAAATGATCTCATTGTTCAATTCCCACCTATGAGTGAGAGAACATGTGGTGTTTGGTTTTCTGTCCTTGTGATAGTTTGCTGAGAATGATAGTTTCCAGCTTCATCCATGTCCCTACAAATGACTTGAATTCATCCTTTTTTATGGCTGCATAGTATTCCATGGTGTCTATGTGCACCACGGGCCTACTTTTATGTACTCTGATCACCTGTGTAGGTTTTTATATCTACCACAGTCAAGATGCTGGAGAGTTCCAGCACTCCAAGGTTCCCTTGTATTGCTCTTCTATCCCCGCATCCATTTTTCTCCTACCCGCTTTTCTGCCATCCCTAACCCCTGGCAACCATCAATCTATCCTCTGTTTCAAAAATGTTGTCATTTCAAAAATACTATATAAATGGAGTCACATAGTATGTAACCTTTGGGGATTGGCATTTTTTACTCAGCCTAATTCTCTGGACATTCGCCCAGGCTTTTGTGTGCATTGGCACTAGGTGCCTTCTCCTAGCTGAGCTGTGTAGCATGTGGTTTGTATGTAGCACTCTATGGTTAACCATTCTGTTACCCATATTCTTTTTTTTTTTTTTAGAGCGAGCCTGTAGCCTGGGCTGGAGTGCAGTGATGCAATCTTGGCTCACTGTAATCTCTGCCTCCTGGGTTGAAGCAATTCTCCTGTCTCAGCCTCCCCAGTAACTGGGATTACAGGTGTGTGCCACTATGCCTGGCTAATTTTTTGCATTTTTAGTAGAGATGGGGTTTCACCATGTTGGCCAGGCTGGTCTTGAACTCCTGACCTCAAGTGATCTACCCACCTCGGCCTCCCAAATTGCTGGAACTACAGCAATTTGGAGGCTCAACTACGTGTGAGCCTCCGTGCCCAGCCACCCATATTGTTTTTATCACATCATTCTGTTTATTTCCCTCCCAGCACCAATAACACAAGTCTGGAACACAAGTCTGTTCCCGGCTTCCCTGACCTGGGCAGCTCCTGAGACCACGGGGCAGCCCCTCGCAGTCCGGGACTCGACAGCCCCAGGGCACCCACCGACCGCACTCACTTGGGCGTGTGGGCCTCGTCCACGCGGTGCCCCAGCTGGAACTCGTGGGATTTGCTCCGATGCAGCGCGGTGAACCCCGGGATCAAGTGTATCAGCTTTCGGGAGGAGGGTGAAATCCTTCAATGAGCATGTTTTCTTGTCTATCATGACTCTGCTTTGGCAGAATGTAAGTCCAGGGACCAGGGTCTCGTCTGTGTTACTTTTGTGTCTTTTCCAAGCAAAGGGCATAGTTGGCACTCACAGGATGTTTACTGGACAAATGCATGAATGAGAACATGGTGACATAGATCTGGAAGAAGTATGTGGTGGCCGAGGAAGTGGTCAGGGAGAAGGATGAACTTGACTTACTTGGAATCTGTGTATCTCATGTGAGGGTTAGGTATTAAAATGTCCATGTAAGGGAAAAGTTATCCTTTAAAATCCTTTAAATCACTTTGAAACTGCCAGAACTGGAACCTTGGGAAGCTCAAAAGGCGAGAATTAACTTCTTTGCTTTTCTGAGCATTTGGGCTGTGGGGTCTTTCCAACTATGGGGCAGTGGAAGACAAGGCTGTTGAATGGGGAATAGGGTAACAGGGTCAACAAAGGGATTTCATTCTCTTTTTGGAGGGGCCAAGTAGGGGTGGTTGGATTTATGTAAATGTGCTTATGATCTAATGTGAGTATGATGTAACGTGCATTTGATAGAATGTCTATAAGAGGTAATGGGCATATGAAACAGCATGCATGTGATGTAATGTACATATAATGTGACATGCATATGTTGTAATATGCATATGATATAATGTACATATAACATGCATACAATGTAACAGATATATAGTGTAACATGCATGTGATTTAATGTGCATATGATATAATGAGCATATGTTATACATACGATGTAACAGGTATATAGCGTAACATGCATATGATGTAATGGGCACATGGTGTAATTTGCACATGAAATAACATGCATAGGATGTAACAGGTATATAGTGTAACATGCATATGATGTAATGCGCACGTGGTGTAATGTGCACATGAAATAACATGCATAGGATGTAACAGGTATATAGTGTAACATGCATATGATGTAATGGGCACGTGGTGTAATGTGCACATGAAATAACATGCATAGGATGTAACAGGTATATAGTGTAACATGCATATGATGTAATGGGCACGTGGTGTAATGTGTGTATGATGTAATGGTGTATGTGGTGTAACTCATCTGGCTTTCTCATGGCTTACCCATTGTCTCTGCTCTTCTGTTCCAACTTAGGAGGCAACCTTTCCAAACAAGACTGGACCATCCAGTGGCCCACAACAGAGACGGGGAAGGAGAACAATCCCGTGTGCACCCCGGAGCCCACCCCGTGGATCCGCACCCATCTCTCCCAGAGCCCCAGGGTCCAGTCCAAGTGCGTCCAGCACTATTGTCACACCAGCCCCACTCCCGGGGCCCCTGTGTACACTCACGTGGACAGGCTTACCGTGGACCCCTACCCGGGCTTGTGTCCGCCCCTGCCCCTGGAGTCGGGCCACCGTTCCCTGCCCCCATCGCCCCGGCAGCGGCACGCGGTCCGCACCCCGCCGCGCACCCCCAACATCGTCACCACCGTGACCCCGCCGGGCACGCCGCCCATGAGGAAGAAGAACAAGCTGAAGCCCCCGGGGACCCCACCACCCTCCTCCCGAAAGCTGATACACTTGATCCCGGGGTTCACCGCGCTGCATCGGAGCAAATCCCACGAGTTCCAGCTGGGGCACCGCGTGGACGAGGCCCACACACCCAAGTGAGTGCGGTCGGTGGGTGCCCTGGGGCTGTTGAGTCCCGGACTGCGAAGGGCTGTCCCGTGGTCTCAGGAGCTGCCCCGTGGTCTGAGGAGCTGTCCAGGTCAGGCAAGCCGGGAACAGACTTGTGTTCCAGACTCTGGCTGAATGAAAAATGGCTTTTCACAGAGGGTTCTGAGAAAATGAATAGAACAGACTTTCTCAGAATTGGCCATTTAAAAAATACGATTAATATCCTATAGCCTAGGGGCTAAATCTGATACCTGGCCTGATTTTGTAAATAAAAGGTATTGGAACATACCCATGATCATTCCTTTATGTATTGCCTATGGCTGCTTTTGTGTGACAATGGCAGAGTGAGAATGACCCACAACGCTGAAAATATTTACCATCTGGCTTTTTACTGAAAACGTTTGCCAACCCCTGCAGAGTCTAGCCTAGTGCCGCTCCTAGAAATAGGATATGAGGCATATATTAACCTTCAACTTTCTAGTAGTCACATTAAAAAGAATGAAAAGGAACAAGTGATATTAATTATCATAATATGTCATTCAACCCAATATATCAAAATGATAATATTTTAACATAGAATGAATGTAAAATATCATTACTGAGATATTTTGCATGTTTTAAAATACAGTCTTTGATATTGAATGTTTATTTTATATCCACGGCTCATTTCAGTTGAAGGTGGTAGGAAGCAGGACACATTGGGGAAATTGACAGAGGACCCCTTTGAGGGAGAGAGCAGGTGTGTGATGTAGGGTGACACTTGAGGATTGGGCAGGTTGCTGTGCTATTCACAGTAGCCAAAAAGTAGAAACAACCTGTGTCCATCAGTAGACAAATGAGTAAACACAATGTGGTCTATCCATACAATGCAATATTATTTAGCCTTAAAAAGGAAGAAACTTATTTTTTTTTGAGACAGAGTCTCACTCTGTTGCCCAGGCTGGAGTGCAGTGGTGCGATGTCAGCTCACTGCAACCTCTGCCTCCCAGGTTCAAGTGATTCTCCTGCCTCAGCCTCCCAAGTAGCTGGGACTATAAGCCTGCGCCACCATGCCTGGCTAATTTTTTATATTTTTAGTAGAGACAGGGTTTCACCATGTTGGCCAGGCTGGTTTCGAACTCCTGACCTCAAATGATCTGCCCGACTTGGCCTCCCAAAGTGCTGGGATTACAGACGTGAGCAACCACGCCCGAGCTGGGAGGAACTTCTGATATATGCTACAACATGGTTGAACCTTGAAGACAGCATGCTAAGTACAATGTGCCAGACACATAAGGACAAATACTGCATAATTCCACCAATATGAGATACCTAGAGTAGACAGATTCAAAGAGGCAGAAAGTAGAACAGTGGATGCCAGGGCTGAGGGGAGGGAGAATGGGGAGTTATTATTTATTGGGCATAGACTTTGTGTTTGGGATGATGCAAACATTCTGGAGATGGATGCTGGTGATGGTTGTACAACAATGCAAATGTAATTAATACCACTGATCTCTACACTTCAAAGAAGTTAAGATGGTAAATTTTATGTTATGTGTATTTTATCACCATTAAAAAAAAGGCAGGATTCTGTAAGTGAAGAGTTGGCACACTTTTTCTGTACAGGGGCAGATAGTAAATACTTTAGACTTTGCAGGCCATTTGGTCTCTACTCAACTCTATCATGTAGCACAAAACCAGCACAGACAATAGGTAAACAAATGGGCATGGCAGTGTTCCAATAAAACTTTATTTATAAAAACAGGTACCTGGCCCAATTTGGCCCATGAACTGTGGTTTACCAAGCCCTGTCTGAAGCTGTGGTGTAGAGAGTGATTCTCTTTTTTGAAGCATTGGGAATGCCCCAAAGTGATTGACGTGGAACATATGATTTTACAATAGTCATATTCAAGCTGCTGTGTGGAAACCTAGCTTGAAGACGTAGAATGCATGTCTGAGACCTCTGAGGGTGAAGCAGAGGATAGATGCTTTTCTGATTGGAGTTGGGTTTGATTTGCATGGTTTTGTGACAGCCACAGAGATTGGGGCCTGCTGAAACCTCAAGGTGAAGACATGGGGTAGAGTTCTAGGAAGGCTGGGAGTGCAGGTTGCTAAGGTGGAAGGTGGAAGAGGCATTTGGGGTCTGCTTGCTACATTGTCCCCACACTTTGTGCTTCTTCCTGTCCCTTTCCCAGGGTGTACCACCTAGTAAGGCGAAACTTGATCATAAAGCCGACTCTCCGGACACATCATCTTTTAATCTGAAATATGGAGGCCAAGTGAGAGAGGCTGCCCTTTGGTTTTTAAATGCGGTCCTTTCCCTAGACCCCTGAAGGATTTATTCTGCCTGGATAGGGCTGAATGGCCTCCTTCTTCAAGGTCTTCCAAATTTTGGAATGTGTATATCAGGACCCAGGTGGTGTTAAGCTTTGCCCTTCAGGTTTCTTCTGGCTGAGTTAGCAAGCTCATCACTTTCTCAAGACTGGTAGTTCCCTGGCCCACCTTGGGGGATGCTGTGGTTCATGGCAAGGAAGCAGTAGAGGAGAGGAACAGAGTGGTCAGTTTGGTGATGTGGAAAATGCTGTGGGACCACTTAGCCTGAGACCATGCCTCCAGGTTCACAGGGATATCAGGGCAGCAGGCCTCGGGGTGTTAAAAAAACCTAAGACATAAACAACAGCAACCTGAATAATGTTGGTAGCAGGGGTCATGGGTAGAGGTGAATTCTGATGAGGATTTATAGAGGAGGTGTTAGTTGAAGTGAGTCCCAATTATTAGACTGGTAACAACAGTCATCATTTACCTGGGTCTGAGGTAGTCCTGATTCTGTCAGGAAGTAGCCTTTTGACCGCGGATTTAACCTCTCTGAATCTTAGCTTTCTCAGCTGTGGACCTAAGAGATTAGAATACATTTGTGTTTTTAAATTTGTGGTCATGACCCATTCATGGTTGGTAGCATCATTTTAATGGCTTGTGACCAGCATTAAAAAAATGAAATAGACTAGCCTAGACTAGAGTATATTGGAACACATTGCATATGGTAAGCGTTTTAGTGTTGTTTTGTAAAACTTGTTTTCAGTAAGTACGGGCATACTTCAGAGATATTGTGAGTTTGGTTCCAGACCACCACGATAAAGATCCTAAAGTGAATGACACAAATTTTGGATTTCCCAGTACATAGAATAGTTATGTTTTATACCATACTGTAGTCTGTTAAGTGTATGATGGCATTATGTCTTAAAAAAACAATGCACATACATTAATTTAGAAATACTTTAATGCTAAAAAACACTAATGATCATCTGAGCCTTCAGTGAGCCATAGTCTTTGCTGGTGGAAAGTCTTGCTTCGATGTTGATGGCTGCTGACTGATCAGGGTGATGGTTGCTGAAAGTTGGGCTGACTGTGACAATTTCTTAAAATACGACAACAATGCAGTTTTCTACATAGATAGACTCTTCCTTTCACAAAAGAGTTCTCTGTAGCATGTGATACCGTTTGATAGCCTAGAAGAACTTCTTTCAAAATTAGAGTCAATCCTTTCAAACCCTGCCACTGCTTTGTCAACTAAGTTTATGTAATATTCTAAAATGTTTGTTGTCAATTCAACAATGTTCAAGGCACCTTTACCTGGAGTAGATTCCCTCTCAAGAAACCACTTTCCTTGCTCATCCATAAGAAGCAACTCCTTGTCTATTTAAGTTTTATCATGAGATTGGAGCAATTCAGTTATATCTTCAGGCTCCACTTTTAATTCTAGTTCTCTTGCTATTTCCACCATGTCTGCAGTTACTTCCTCCATTGAAATCTTGAAGCCCTCAAAGTCATCCATGAGGGTTGGAATCAACTTCTTCCAAACTCCTGTTAATGTTGATATTTTGACCTCCTTCCATGAATCACGAATGTTCTTAATGGCATCCAAAATGGTGAATCGTTTCCAGAAGATTTTTTCTTTTTCTTTTTTTAGATGGAGTCTCACTCTGTCACCCAGGCTGGAGTAAAATGGAGCAATCTTGGCTCACTGCAACATCCACCTCCTGGGTTCTAGCAATTCTCCTGCCTCAGCCTCCTGAGTAGCTGGGATTACAGGTGCCCACCACCATGCCTGGCTAATTTTTGCATTTTTAGGAGAGATGGAGTTTCACCATGTTGGCCAGACTGGTCTTAAATTCCTGACCTCAGGTGATCCACCCACCTCGGCCTCCCAAAGTGTTGGGATTATAGGCGTGAGCCACTGCACCCAGCCTCCAGAAGGTTTTTATTTTACTTTTCCCAGATCCATCAGAGGAATCACTATCTATGGCAGCTATAGCCTTATAAAATGTATTTCTTAAATAATAAGACTTGAAAGATGAGATTACTCCTTAATCCATGGGCTGCAGAATGGATGTATTAGCAGGGATGAAAATCACATAATCTGTTTGTACATCTTCATCAGAGGTTTTGGGTGAGCAGATGCATTGTCGATGAGCAATAATATTTTGAAAGGGATCTTGTTTTTTCTATACAGTAGATCTCAACAGTGGGCTTAAAATATTCAGCAAACCATGCTGTGAACAAATGTGCTGTCATCCAGGCTTTGTTGTTCCATTTATAGAGTATAGGCAGAGTAGATTTAGCATAATTCTTAAGAGCCCTAGAATTTTTGGCATGATAAATGAGCATTGGCTTCAGCTTAAAAGTCACCAGCTGTGGTAGTCCCTGACAAGAGAGTCAGCCTGTTCTTTGAAGCTTTGAAGCCAGGCATTGACTTCATCTCTCTAGTTCTGAAAGTCCTAGATGGCATCTTTGAATATAAGACTGTTTCATTTACATGGAAAATCTGTTGTTTAGTGTAACCACTTTCATCAATGATTGTAGCTAGATCTTCTAGATGACTTGCTGCAGCTTCTCCATCAGCACTTGCTGCTTCACTGTACTTTTATGTTATGGAGACAACTTCTTTCCACAAACCTTATGAGCCAACCTCTACTGGTGTCCACATTTTCTTCTGCAGCTTCCTCACCTCTCTCAGCCTTCACAGAATTGAATAGAGTTAGGGCCCTGCTTTGGATTAGGGTTTGACTTAAGGGAATGTTGTGTCTGGCTTGATCTTCTGTCCAGACCACTAAAACTTTCTCCATATCAGCAATAAGGCTGTTTTATTTTCCTATCATTCATGTGTTCACGGGAATAGCACTTTTAGTTTCCTTAAGAAAAAGAACTTTTTCTTTGCCTTCACAACTTGACCGTTTGGCGTAAGAAGCCTGGCTTTCAGTTCATTTCAGCTTTTGACGTATCTTTCTCACTAAGCATAATCATTTTTAGCATATGATTTAGAGTGAGAGATGTACAACTCTTCCTTTCACTGGAATGCTTAGAGGTAATTGTTGGGTTATTAATTGGGCTAATTTCAATATTGTTGTGTCTCAGAAAATAGGGAGGCCCTGGAAAAGGAGAGAGAGATGGGGAATAGCCTGTTAGTGAGCAGTCAGAACACATACGACATTGATAGATTTATTTCACTGTCATATGGGCACGGTTTGTGGCACCCCAAAACAATTACTGTAGTGACATGAAAGATCACTGATCACAGATAACCAAAACAGATATAATAATAATGAAAAAGTTGGAAATATTGCTAGAATGACCAAAATGTGACACAGAGACGTGAAGTGAGCTTGTGCTGTTGGAAATGTGGCAGCGAGAGGCTTGCTCAATGCAAGGTTGCCACAGACCTTCAATTTGTAAAAAAATATGATGTCTGCAAAGTGCAGTAGAGTGAAGTGCAATACAACAAGATATGCCTGTATGTCCTTTCCTTTTTCCCCCGCTGGAGGCTTTTCCTACTCTGAACAGCTTTGATTCTAGAATAAACCCCATCAGGGAGTAGGTGAGAAGGTTTGAGAAGCCTTTGCCCTCTATTCTGTGAAATGTAGCCAGAGAGAGTTCCAGAGCTATTCTGTGCATTTGGGTTCCAGTTATCTCTCTTTCATGTCTGGTTTCTTCTCTCCTTCACCCCTGTAGTCCTGCTGGGACCCATCTCTGTGGCTAACTTGGTGGTATTCAGTCTGCTTTTATTTCCTCTGAATGGAATGAATCTGAGTTTCAGCAGTCACAGATCTTTGTGAACAGGTTCCAAAGCTTTCAAAACTGTTCCTTCCTGTGATTTTTCAAGCACACAATACCAAAGGAGGTCTTGGGTTGGAGGAAGGCTAGGAAGGCTATTTTTTTTTTCTTTTTTTTGAGATGGAGTCTTGCTCTGTTGTTTAGGCTGGAGTGCAATGGTGCGATCTCAGCTCACTGCCTCCGCCTCCCGAGTCAAGTGATTCTCCTGCCTCAGTCTCCCAAGTAGCTGGGATTACAGGTACCTGCCACCATGCCAAGCTAATTTTTTTTTTTTTTTTTTTTTTTTTTTTTTTTGAGATGGAGTCTCATTCTGTTGCCCAGGCTGGAGTGCAGTGGGACAATCTCAGCTCACTGCAACCTCTGTCTCCCGGGTACAAGCAATTCTCCTGCCTCAGCCTCCTGAGTAGCTGGGATTACAGGCACATGCCATGACACCCCACTAATTGTTGTATTTTTAGTAAAGATGGGATTTCACCATGTTGATCAGGCTGGTCTCAAACTCCCGACCTCAGGTGATCTGCTTGCCTTGGCCTCCCAGAGTGCTGGGATTATAGGCATGAGCCACCATGCCTGGCTGAGGAAGGCTGTTTTTCAGGCCCTTTATCCTTGGTGCTCTCAGGCACACCCATGTTGGTGTTTATCAGATGATCTGTTTGGGTTTTCCTCCTGTCCCCAGTAGTATCTCCACATCTTTTCAGAATGAGCATGACAAGAATACAAGAATATATTAGCCATAGCATGTCTGTCATCTCCACTGGGAGATTTGCCATCTAGGTGTGTTGGAATATGTTAGAATTGCTATGATTAGTCTAATCAAAGCCATTTCCCCTGTTTTATGTTCATTCTCAAAGAACTGTTTATTTTCTTCTTTTCCTTTCTTTTTATTTTTGCATTTAAGTATGTGGTTTTATTCCTCTGGCGTTCCTAAAACACACACACACACACACACACACACACACACACACACACACACACACACACACACACTCTCTCTCTCTCTCTCTCTCTCTCTCTCTCTATACTTTACCCGGTAAAAGTAACGATTGATTATTGTGGAAGTTGAAACAACTTTGGAAATGTGATGAAGAGAATGGGAAGTGTGTGCCGATGTTCTTGTTTTCTTTCTTCTTCTTCTTTTTTTTTTTAACTTTCATTTTAGGTCATGGGTACAAGTGCAGGTTTGTTACATAGGTAAACTTGTGTCATGGGGGGTTGTTGTACAGATTATTTCATCATCCAGGTGCCTAGTACCCATTGGTTATTTTTCTTGATCCTCTCCCTCCTCCCACCCTCTACCCTCTGGAAGGCCCCAGTGTGTGTTGTTCCCCTCTCTGTGTCCATGGGTTCTCATCGTTTAGCTCCCACTTAAAAGTGAGAACATGGGGTATTTGGTTTTGTGTTCCTGTGTTAGTTTGCCAAGGATAATGGCTTCCAGCTCCATCCCCGTTCCTGCAAAGGACACAATCTTGCTCTATTTTATGGCCGTATAGTATTCCATAGTGTGTGTATACCACATATACTTATATACATAGATACACGTAGAGCATGAATTCTCAGTGGGGCTGAAATCACCTCTGAGGGGACAAAGATTGGTTATTGGGGGAAGGCAGGAAAAATCTTGGATTTTTACAATAGTTTGTGCCTCTCCTTCACAAGGAGCCACCATATGTAAACAGAGATACACCATATCTGTGTTTATGAAAATTTCATTGGAGGTTGCGGATAGAGATTAGGAACCACAAAATCTAAAAAGGTTCCCAAAGGAGCCATAATAGAAAACAGGTTGAGAAACACTGACATAGATTATGGATTTAATCCTATAAATGTTAGCCATAGGCATGGGGAGTTACCAAAAATCTCTCTGATATTCTTATCAGCCTTCGTTTTCCCTCTGGCTTTGTGGCCATACTCAGAAGGGCAAACAGGCACTGATTCCTCATAGTGAACTGTTTGGAAAATTAAGAGGAAATGATCTCAGGGATTCTGGTTATCTTGATCTTCATTCCAAGGATCCCACACCCATGACCACGTTGTTGGGGGAAGAAAGATCCTAACAATTCTTATGTGTGCAATGATTTGTATGTCTTCAGATTTTATCATTTGTCTGCCCATGATACAAATGGCTTGTTCTTTCTTTTCAGAAGATCTGAAACTGCGTTGCTGTAAACTGAATTACCTTTTAAATGTGCAGGAGAAACTCAGTATTAAAAAGGAATCCTATCACATATGTATTTTTTCAAATCCTTCTTAAAGGTGATTTTTCAATTATAATTTTAATTACAGAAGTAATTTGCAGATATATCTTTATTTTGAAAATACAAGCAAAATAAAATGTAAGCAATAGATGGTAAAATTCCCTGTTTCCCTTGTCATGGAGAACTACTATAACTGCTATTCATACTTTGATATAAATCCTTGTGTGCATTTATTCATGTTTGTAGGTATGTATGAAATATATCTAGTTCCCTTTCTTCATTATTGGAACCACACTATATGCTTTTATTAATGTGACTTGCCTTTATTAGTCCTGCACAAATACAAATATTCCATTTATGACCTTTTCACAATTTATTTCCTTTGGAAATTCTTCTGTTTTCCCCAAAGCACATCTAGAACATTCCTTGGTACATGTCTGTGTGTTCAGACCTGTGTAGTTTATGAGTGAACACATTTCACCTCCACACTTACGGAGCAGTATGTCAACAGCTTCAGCTGGCCTGTGAGCAGAGAGAACCAGGCTGGATAAGAGCCACAGAGTATGTGTTTGTTACACCTTCACTCAAACCCCATTCTCTCTGTTCCAACTAATTCAGATTTTGTGCATGGCCTAGGCTATATCATTTGCTGTTTGCATGGAAACAGGCTTTGCCTAACAGATTCATTATGTAAATAAGATTTCAGAAGGTATATTTTTGTCTGTTTTAGAAAACGAATTAGGTATAAGTGCTTAAACTCACTAGCACACACCTACAAATCACTGTGCTAATTATTACAATGATCTCTAATGTATTTATAAGGGCAAGAGAGGGAAGACTTGTCTGTGGATAATAGCATATTAATTAAAATAGGAAGACTTCTGCCGTACTCATTTTGTAATTCCTTTTATGCTAACTAAGACACACTCAGCACTGTACTGACTTAAGAGGGTGCAGGCAGCATTGGGCATCTCTTCTGTGGGTCCTCAGGGGCCATTCTTTTTGTCCTCTACCTCCAAGTGGCAGTTGAGGTACAAAGACTCACATTAAGCACATGTGGGAACTATCCTGTCTTATGGGACAATAGCTGTTGTAACAACTCTGTCTTCATGGCTGCCAGGGTGTCTGCAGGGGATGTGCCCTGTTACAACAGTCGTGCTGCTTAAGGACTCCCAAAGCTGTGGATTCCTCATCAGATATTTCAGATTCCTTCCATGAGCTCCCAGTCCAGATGCAGTCTACCAACAAGAGGCAATTTGATGAGCACTGTGGCCCACTAACACAGTGATGTTTCCTGTTTATCAGGTTCAGCAGATCAGAGCTAGAAAGTTAACCCAGGGTTAAAGTCTCATGCGGAAGAGGAAAAGATTGTGTTTATCCTTTACATACAGTGTGTTAGTCCGTTCTCACGTTGCTAATGAAGACATACATGAGACTGGGTAATCTATAAAGGAAAAATATTTAATGGACTCACAGTTTAGCATGGCTGGGGAAGCCTCAGGAAACTTACAATCATGGCAGAGGGGGAAGCAAACACATCCTTCTTCACATGGCAGCAGCAAGGAGAAGTGCAGAGCGAAGGTGGGGAAAAGCTCCTTATAAAACCATCTGCTCTCATGAGAACTCTCTCACTGTAATGAAAACAGGATGGGGGAGACTGCCCCCATGATTCAATTATCTCCACCTGGTCTGTCCCATGACACATGAGGATTATGAGAACTATAATTCCAGATGAGATTTGGGTGGGGACACAGCCAAACCATATCACACAGCTTCACATGTACTCCTATGTTCATTGCAGCACTATTCACAATACCAAAGACATGAAATCAATCTAGGTCCCCATCCATGGTGGATCGGATAAAGAAAATGTGGTACATATATGCCATGGAATACTATACAGCCATAACAAGAACAAAATTTTGCCCCTTGCAGCAACATGGATGCAGCTGGCGGCCATTATCCTAAGCAAATTAACACAGGAACATAAAACCAAATACCACATGTTCTCACTTATCAGTGGGAGCTACACATTATGTACACATGCACATAAAGATAGAAACAGTGGAAACTGGGGATAACTAGACAGGGGTGAGAAGGGAGAGGGACAAAGGCTGAAAACCAGACTATTGGGTACTATGCTCATTAACTGAATGACGGGTCAATCATACCCTGCACGTTAGCATCACTCAATACACCCATGTAACAAACCTGCACATGTACCTCCTGAACCTAAAATGAAAGTTGAAATTATAAAAAATTGAAATTAAAATTAAAAAATAAAAATCTTACAATGTAGACTTGTCACCAATTCATGTTGAATGTCTTATTTTGAATTGATGAGATCTTTCACAAGGTATTTTATAATTTATATTAATAGTATTATATGTATACATATTCTATAACATAATTATTTCTAGTGAAATTTATGCTCCTGAGAAATTTTTGTTAAGTATTATTATTACTCTGCATAAGAAAGTTCTTTTTTTTTTTTTTTTTTTTTTTGAGACAGAGTCTCACTGTGTCACCCAGGCTGGAGTGCAGTGGCGCCATCTTGGCTCACTGCAACCTCTGCCTTCCAGGTTCAAGTGATTCTCCTGCCTCAGTCTCCTGAATAGCTGGGATTACAGGTGCGTGCCACCATGTACAGCTAATTTTTTTGTACTTTTAGTAGAGACAGGGTTTCACCTTGTTGGCCAGGCTGGTCTCAAACTCCTGACCTCAGGTGATCCACCTGCCTTGGCCTCCCAGAGTGCTAGGATTCAGGCATCAGCCATCGCACCCGGCCAGAAAGTTCTATTTGAGCCCCCAGATTCCCATTCAGCATTGACCTAGTACCCCCTATCCTGGATTCCATGCCCTCTTCCTTAGCTCTGGAGCAAGAATCGGTCCTTATCCTCTTAAAGACCCTGCCCTAGCCTCCCTTAAGACCGTGCCACAACCCCCTAGCTGCTGGATCTTTCAGGCCAGTGATGAGAGATTTAGTCCAGTACGGCTCATTTAAAATATGTTTGGCTTTCTAAATATCGAATGTACTATCTTTTGGTGTTTGCCCCAGAGGCTTATACAGACAGCACTAATGAATCATCTATTGTCACATTCCTATTGAAACAGCAGCTCTGAAGTTCCACAATGGAAAATCAGCTCAAGAATGTGCTTCTTGATGAATTTTTGTGGTGAAGTGTTCTGTGGGTTGGGTAACAGAGTATTTAGTTTGCAGTCCCTTATTATTTACAAGGAACAAACTGATGATATTATGCTGGTGAGGTTTTTTCCCTATGTTATGTCGAGTCCTTTGACTTTCCCAGTGCCTGTCTTCCTCTCTTGTTATTTCTTTTCAGGGTGTTGAGAGTTTCCTAGGAGGTGTTTTAGAAGGAGCCCAGGGTGAACCCCGCCTTGGCTACTAATTAGCCTTGTGACTGCAAATAAGTCACTTAGGAATTGATGCTCCAGTAGCGTGGAGGCTGTGTCTGCCCACTTCTCAGAGCTGGTGAGGTCCCCTCATACTCCCGAGCCCTACTCAGGATCTCACCTGCAGCTGTGGTGGGTGGTTTCTGTACACACCGAGGGCTTCCCATGCCAAGCACCTGTGTCTCGGCCTGGGCGGTTTTGTTTGTTTGTTTGTTGCCAGTGGAGCATGTTCAATCTGAGTACAGGGCAGGCTGGAAATGTCAGGGGCTTGGTGTTGTCCTTGGGAACAACCTTCAGTTGGTGAAGGACAAGAGCTAGTGCATAAATATGCCCTCAGAGGGCCCATTCTGCTGTGCGTTCTATACCTGTCCTGAAGGCTTCCCAGAGGGACAGCCCCAATTGTCCCCAAAGGCATTCCCCATAACACCCTTTATGGGCTATATTTTCTCCCCGCCTCACCTCTCCGTCTCCTCATCCTGCTGCTAAGATCACCTCTCAAATATATTACATGGACCCCAAACCTTGCTTTAGGGTCTGCTTTTGAGGGAACCCAAATTAAGACAGGGATAAAGGTCATCCTAAATATAATTGCATTAAGCTCTTACACAGCTATATGGACACATTTTCACTAACACAAAAGTTTTCTTGATTGATTGGTTATTAGCATATAAATGATAGCTGTCACTTATGGAAAGCTTATTGTATGCTGATACTTTGCATGGTTTCATTTATTTGTATTTTTACTATTTTTATTTTAATTGACAAATAATAATTATACATATTTATGGAGTACAGTGTAATGTTTTTATATATGTATACATTGTGGAATTATTTAAGTCAAGCTAATTAACACATCTATGCTCTTACATGCTTATCTTTTCTTTGTGATGAGAGTATTTCAAATTTACTCTCAGCGGTTTTGAAACATGTGGTATATTATTTTAACTAAAGTCACCATGCTGTGCAATAGATCTGAAAAACTTATTCCTCCTATCTAACTGAAACTTTGTACCCTTTAACCAGTATCTCCCCATTCCACACTCTCCTTCCTGCCGGCTCCTGGTTACTACCATTCTACTCTCTATTTTTGTGAGTTTGACTTTTCAAAGTGAGATTATGCAGTATTTGTCTTTCTGAGCCTGGTTTGTTTCACTTTGCGTAGTATCCTCCAGGTTCACGCACGGTGTCACAGATAACAGGGTTTCCTCTTTCTTTAAGGCTAAATAGTACTCCATTGTGCATACATATACCTCATTTTCTTTATCCCTTCATCCACTGATGAACTCTTAGGTTGATTCAATGTCTTGGCTATTGTGAATAATGCTGCAATAAATATGGTAGTGCAGATATCTCTTTGACATGCTGATTTCAATTGCTTTTGATACATACGCAGTAGTGGGATTTCTGAATTTTATGGTAGTTCTATTTTTAGTTTTTTGAGGAACCTCCACACTGTTTTCCACAATGGCTGTACTAATTTACATTCCCACCAACAGTGTGCAAGGGTTCCTTTTCCCCACATCCTCTCTATGACTTGGTAATTTTGTCTTTTTGATAAAGGCCATTCTGACAGATATGAAGTGAGATCTCATTGTGGTTTTAGTTTGCAGTTCCTCAATGATTAGTGATGTTGAATATTTTTTCATAAATCTGTTGGTCATTTGCATGTTTTCTTTTGAGAAATGTCTATTCAGGTTCTTTGCCAATTTTAATTAATTAATTAATTTTTTTTTTTTACTTTAAATTCCAGGATACATGTACAGAATGTGTAGGTTTGTTACACAGGTATACATGTGCCATGGTGGTTTGCTGCACCTATCAACCCACCATCTAGGTTTTAAGCCCCACATGCATTACGTATTTATCCTAATGCTCTCCCTCCCCCATCCTCCACCCGCCGACAGGCCCCAGTGTGTGTTGTTCCCCACCCTGTGTCCGTGTGTTCTCATTGTTCAACTCCCACTTATGAGTGAGAACATGTGATGTTTGGTTTTCTGTTCCTGTATTAGTTTTCTGAGAATGATGGTTTCCAGCTTCATCCATGTCCCTGCAAAGGACATGAACTCATCCTTTTTTATGGCTGCATAGTATTCCATGGTGTATATGTGCCATACTTTCTATATCCAGTCTATCATTGAGGGGCATTTGGGTTGGTTCCAGGTCTTTGCTATTGTGAATAGTGCTGCAATAAACAGGCGTGTGCATGTGTCTTTATAGTAGAATGATGTATAATCCTTTGGGTATATACCCAGTAATGAGATTGCTGGGTCAAATGGTATTTCTGGTTCTAGATCCTTGAGGAATTGCCATACTGTCTTCCACAATGATTGAACTAATTTACACTCCCACCAACAGTATAAAAGTATTCCTATTTCTCCACAGCCTTACCAGCATCTATTGTTTCCTGACTTTTTAATAATCACCATTCTGACTGGCGTGAGATGGTATCTCATTGTGGTTTTGATTTGCATTTCTCTGATGATCAGTGATGATGAGCTTTTTTTCATATGGTTTTTGGCTGCATAAATGTCTTCTTTTGAGAAGTGTCTGTTTATATCCTTTGCCTACTTTTTGATTTTTTTTTTCTTGTAAATTTGTTTAAGTTGCTTATAAATTCTGGATGTTAGACCTTTGTCAGATGGGTAGATTGGGTAGATTGCAAAAATTTTCTCCCTTTCT
Organism: Chlorocebus sabaeus; assembly: GCF_047675955.1. Classification (NCBI taxonomy): domain Eukaryota; kingdom Metazoa; phylum Chordata; class Mammalia; order Primates; family Cercopithecidae; genus Chlorocebus; species Chlorocebus sabaeus. The sequence goes on along the minus strand of NC_132914.1, from coordinate 114,900,371 downwards.
GTAGCTTGCCTGTTCACTCTGATGCTAGTTTCTTTTGCTGTGCAGAGGCTCTTTAGTTTAATTAGATCCCATTTGTCAAATTTGACTTTTATTGCAATTGCATTTGGTGTTTTAGTCATGAAGTCTTTGCCCATGCCTATGTCCTGAATGGTATTGCCGAGGTTTTCTTCTAGGGTTTTTATGGTTTTGGGTTTTGCATTTAAGTCTTTAATCCATCTTGAGTTAGTTTTAGTATACGGTGTAAGGAAGGGTCCGGTTTCTGTTTTCTGCATATGGCTAGCCAGTTTTCCTAGTACCATTTATTAAATAGTGAATCTTTTCCCCATTGCTTGTTTTTGTTAGGTTTGTCGAAGATCAGATGGTTGTAGATGTGTGGTGTTATTTCTGAGGTTTCTGTTGTGTTTCATTGGTCTATATATCTGTTTTGGTACCAGTACCATGCTGTTTGGTTACTGTAGCCTTGTAGTATAGTTTGAAGTCAAGCAGCATGATGCCTCCAGCTTAGTTCTTTTTGCTTAGGATTGTCTAGGCTATAAGGGCTCTTTTTTGGTTCCATATGAAATTTAAAGTAGTTTTTTCTAATTCTGAGAAGAAAGTCAATGGTAGCTTGATGGGAATAGCCTTGAATCTACACATTACTTTGGGCAGTAAAGTAATGTTCATGATATTGATTCTTCCTATCCGTGAACATGGAATGTTTTTACATTTGCTTGTGTCCTCTCTTATTTCCTTGAGCAGTGGTTTGTACTCCTTGAAGAGATCCTTCACATCCCTTGTAAGTTGTATTCCTAGGTATTTTATTCTCTTTGTAGCAGTTGTGAATAGGAGTTCATTCATTATTTGGCTGTCTACTTGTCTATTGTTGGTGTATAGGAATGCTTGTGATTTTTGCACGTTGATTTTGTATCCTGAGACCTTACTGAAGTTGCTTATCAGCTTAAGGAGTTTTGGGGCTGAGATGATGGGGTTTTCAAAATATAAAATCATGTCATCTGCAAACAGACAATTCAACATCCTGTCTTCCTATTTGAATACCCTTTCTTTCTTTCTCTTGCCTGATTGCCCTGGCCTATTCCAATACTACGTTGAATAGGAGTGGTGAGAGCCGTCTTTGCCCATTTTTAAAATGAGCTATTTGGTTTCTTGCTATTGAGTTGTTTGAATTCCTTATATATTTTGGATATTAACCCCTTATCAGATGTATGATTTGCAAATATTTTCTCCCACTCCATAAGTCATTTCTTCACTCTGTTGATTGTTTGCTGTGCAGAAGCTTTTTAGCTTGATGTAATCCCATTTGTCTATTTTTGCTTTTGTTGCCTGTGCTTTTAGAGTCATATTATGGTTTATTTTATTTAGTCCTGAAAGTCCCATTTTATAGGTGAGAAAATAGGCTGTAAGAGAGTATACCTTGTCTAAGTTCATTTACACTAAGGATTAGAGGGGATTCTGTTTTACCCAAAGTCCATGGCAGCGTTGTGGTAGGGGTAGGGTAGGGGCTTTGGACCCAGGTGGCCTGGGTTTGCCTCCTCTTTTCACCCTTCCTGATTGTGTGACCCTGGGCATGTCACTTACCCTCTCTGAGCCTTGGTTTCCTCATCTATATAATGAGGCTCATAACAGTACTTAGTTCATAGTTTTGTTGTGGAGAGTTACGTGACACAGAGTAAATGCTAAATTAGTGCTGCCAATTGTCATTATTTAAAAAATATTATTCCTAGTTGTTATTCAGAATCTGTGACTATAACCTTGGCTTTTAGTAGGTTTCCTGCAGGGGAATGATTAATCAATAACACTGTGGAGGATAGGAGAAAGAATCTGATAGAACCTTGAAGCTTTTAAGGAGCTTCAAGTCTAGTTTGAGAAAACAAGAGATATTTATTGTTAAGATGTGAAGTTAATAATGGATCAAGCATGAAAACAGATTTGGAAGTAGAGAAAAACTTACAGATTTGTTGCCTCCACCCCCAGGCTCTAAGTGCTTCCATGCAGGGCAACTGTCAGTGGCCGCAGAGTGATGAATTGCTTTCCTTTGTTCCTTCCCTTCCTGCTGGCCAACTTAGAAAACCTCTCAGCTAGACCTTGGACCCTCTATAAACAAAGTTCTAGGTTGGAACCATGGAGAATCTCTTATCAGGCTTTAATTCAGGGATTCCTTTCATTTCCTTTCTTGGGGAAGGAAAGGCTCATAAAGGCTTATGTTTACCAGTCAACAGTTTTTAACCCAGTTACAGTTGTGATGGGTCCTGGTATCCAGAACACATGGATACGTGGGAAGATTATCATTCTATGTTCAAGGAGGCAGGGAACTAACAGTTTTTTAATACATAGGATGGGCCTATTACTCCACGTCTTTTAGGGTAATTGATTCTCACAGTAAACAGGAGAGGTAGTTATTATTAGCCCCATTTTATGGATGAGGAAACTGAGGCTCAGGAAGGTTGACCAGTGTCATGCAGCTTTTCAAGGAGCAGAGGCAGGCACGATGGAAACCCAGCCTACCACCAGAGGTCTTTCCACCGTGCCATGGTAGATGGGGCTTATGCCAACTAGACAGCACAGAAATCAAATGCTATAGGAATCAGATGGAAGAGAGAGCATGCAGGGCTTGTGTGCTGGCTTGGGACCAGTGACAGAACCACCAGGAGTGGTGAGAATGAAGTGAAGGGAGCTGAGAATTCATGGGGTGCTCTTGGCAACTCCCTGGTCATCATCTTGGCTTGGATCTGGAGGCCAGGGATTGAAAGCAGCCAGGCATTGAAGAATCTTCTGCTTCTCTCTCTCTCCTCTAGAGCAGAAAGGACTTCACCTTGCATTGTTTAAGATGCCTGGTGATTGGCTAAGTGCATCTGAGGTCCTTGCCATTTAGAGTGCATTTGTCTACCAATGACAGAAAAGCAGGGTAGTGTCAAGGTTCAGGGCATAGGCAATAAAGCTGAACAGATCCCAGCCATAGAAACTACGTAAATATTCTGTTACTCCTCAAAATTTCACTATGAGTTTTAGCATCCACTGAAGATTCTTTCCTGAATCAATTATAAGTATGATAGTTTCCAAATGGTGATTTTCAAATTCTATCATTTCTTCCACATTTACTAGTTAGTTCTACTGAAAGGATGACCTTTCCCTCTAGGAGTTTAAGATCAGCCTGGGCCACACAGGATAGAGTGCAGTGGAACAATGATAGCTCACTGTCATCCCCACTTCTGGACTCAAGAGGTTGTTTGAGGTTTTTTGTAGTGATGTGGTTTGTATTGTGTGTTTGTGTGTTTGTTTTTAAAAGATAGGGTCTTGTTCTGTCGCCTAGGCTGGAGTGCAGTGGTGCAATCCTAGCTCACTGCAGCCTCGACATCCTGGGCCCAAGTGATCTTCCTGCCTCAGCCTCCTGAGTAGCTGGAACTTGACAGGTGTGCACCACTGTGCATTAATTTTTTTTTTTTTTTTGTACAGACTGGGTCTTGCTCTGTTGCCCTGGCTGGTCTTGAACTCCTAGGGTCAAGCAATCCTCCCACCTTAGTCTCCCAAGTAGCTGGGATTATAGGTGTGAGCCACCACATCCAGCTCTCTATTTGTATCAGTGTAGACTTATGGATTGTTATTTCATTCAATAGGTTATACTCCTTTACTATTGTTATTTATTTTGATGCTCAAATTGTCCCAGATTTGGCCAGCAGAAGCCCCTTCTAGCTGCCCCTGCATCCTTTAAACATGTTCCTACCTTTCTTAGGATGTACCCTTTAACCTTGACCATCAAGTAAGTTTTCAGAGATAGAAGTGTAAATAAGTGGTATGGCAGCTATATCTTTCCCTCCTCACCACTTCCTTTTAATCTCAGATGATGATGCGATGGGGGATTCAATGAGTGGATAAAGAAATTGTGGTGTGTGTGTGTGTGTGTGTGTGTGTGTGTATGATGGAATACTACTCAGCCATAAAAAGGAATGAATTAATGGCATTTGCAACAACCTGGAGGGAACTGGAGACTATTATTCTAAGTGAAGTAACTCAAGAATGGAAACCAAACATTGTGTGTCTCACTCATAAGTGGGAACTAAGGTATGAGGATGCAAAGGCATAAGAATGATACAGAGAACTTTGGGGACTCGGGGAGGAAGGGTGGGAGGGGAGTGAGGGGTAAAAGATTACGAATTGGGTTCAGTGTATACCATTGGGTGATGGGTACACCAAAATCTCACAAATCACCACTAAAGAACTTACTCATGTAACCAAACACCACCGATTCCCCGAAAACCTATGGAAATAAGAAATTAAAAAAATAAATAAATAAAAGCTTCTCTAAGAGTGAAAAACAAAAACAAAAACAAACAGTGACACCCAAAATACGTCAGTCCAACCACATGCCTGAGCTACCTCCTGCTACTCTTCTCTGAGTTTGTGCCTTGGCTGAGATTGGGAGGTCTATTTCAACTCCCAGCACTCCTATCTTACCTCATCCTGTCTCTAGCAACCCGTCCAGTTGTTTCTAGTCTTTCTTCTTCCCTAGACTGTCCTTGTCACCAGACCCAGGCTCCCCAAGGATCCTGCCTGTCTTGCTCACCACTGAGCTCTCAGTGAAAACACAGCAGATGCTCTATATATGTTGGTTGAATGAATGGATGTTGCTAGTGATAATGCATTTATGATGCTGTTAATAACATCATTATTGAGTGCCAGTGATGTGCCCAGCACTAATTATACTCATGCACTGCTTAATGACATTTTGGGCAAGGATGAACTGCTTATCTCAACGGTGGTCTGTACGATTATAGTAGAGCTGGAAAATGCCTGTCACCTAGTGATGTTGTAGCTGTCATGACGTTGTAGAGCAATTACTTTATATTTTTATTTTATTTTATTTTATTTTATTTTATTTTTTGAGACGGAGTCGTGCTCTGTCACCCAGGCTGGAGTGCAGTGGCGCCATCTCAGCTCACTGCAATCTCTGCCTCCCAGGTTCACGCCATTCTCCTGCCTCAGCCTCCCGAGTAGCTGGGACTACAGGCGCCCGCCACCATGCCCGGCTAATTTTTTGTATTTTTAGTAGAGATGGGGTTTCACCATGTTGGCCAGGATGGTCTCGATCTCCTGACCTCGTGATCTGCCCGCCTCTGCCTCCCAAAGTGCTGGGATTACAGGTGTGAGCCACTGTGCCCGGCCAATTACTTTATTTTAAAAATAAATTTAGTGTAGCCTAAGTGTACAGTGTTTATAAAGTCTACAGTAGTGTATAGTAACATCATGGGCCTTCATATTCATTCACCACTCACTCACTCACTCACTCACCCAGAGCAGCTGCCAGTCCTGCAAGCTCAGATCATGGTAAGTGCCCTGCGCAGGTGCAGTGTTTTTTATCCTTCGCTTTTTGAGACAGAGTCTCTGTCGCCCAGGCCGGAGTGCAGTGGCGCGATCTTGGCTCCCTGCAAACTCTGCCTCCCGGGTTCAAGCGATTCTCCTGCCTCAGTCTCCTGAATAGCTGGGATTACAGGTGCATGCTACAATGTCCGGCTAATTTTTTTGTATTTTTAGTAGAGATAGGATTTCACCTTGTTGGCCAGGCTGGTCTCAAACTCCTGACCTCAAGTAGTCCACTGGCCTTGGCCTCCCAAAGTGCTGGGATTACAGGCATGAGCCACCATGCCCAGCCACATTTTTTGTCTTTTATATCATTTTTCTTTTTACTGTTCCTTTTTAATATTTAGATAAGTTTAGATCCACCACTACTTCCCATTGTGTTATAATTGACTACAGCATTCAGTAGAGTAACATGCTAAACAGGTTTTTAGCCTGGGAGCAGTAGGCTACACCACACAGCCTAGGGGTATGGTAGGCTATGCTATCTAGGTTTGTCAGTACACTCTATGATGTTTTGCACAGCAATGAAATCCTCTAATGATGCGTTTCTTGGAATGCATCCCTGTCGTTAAGTGATGCGTGATGGTACATAGAATGCATTTTCTTATTTATCCCCACATTATCCCATACGAAGTGGATGCTGTTAGTGTCCCCATTTTACAGATAAGGAAACTGAGGCTCAGAGTTGGTAGAAACATTGCTTCCCGTTGCAGCTAGTATGTAGGAGCCAGAGTCTAAATACAGCTCTGACTCCAAATCCCTTACTCTCAATTGCTGAGTGCTTCTACTTCTGGGATAGTGTTGTCTTCTGCCTAGTAACAACGTGGGTTTTAATTGCTGTGATTGGAGCCCTGTGGAGGGGACAGGGTGTGCCTGTGGAACAATTCTTGAGGGCAGTGACTTGCACACTTTGGGACTCAAACTGTTGCAGCTGAGGTGACTTTAAGAGGTATACCAGCCAACTTTAAACATTTAAAATTATGTTAACATTTTAGTGTTATTAGAAAAAAAGTGTGGCTGACACATTGGATTCAGTATTCATCAGATGTGTTTGTTGCTTAAGATGAGGCTTTAACGAAAAATTTTTTTTTTTTTTTGAGGCAGCATGTCGCTCTGTCACCCATGCTGGAGTACAGTGGCGTGATCTCAGCTCACTGCAACTTCTGCCTCCTGGGTTCAAGCCATTCTCGTGCCTCTGCATTCTGAGTAGCTGGGACTACTAGCATGCACCACCATGCCCGGTTCATTTTTGTATTTTCAGTAGAGACAGGGTTTCACCATGTCGCCCAAGCTGGTTTCAAACTCCTGACCTCAAGTGATCTGGCTGCCTCGGCCTCCCCAAGTGCTGGGATTAAAGGCATGAGCCACTGCACTCGGCCTCAAAAAGTCAATTGAAAGAAATGACCAGTAAATACGATGGTTCTTAGATATGACAGAGCATGAGAAGGTGGTTTACAGAATGACTGAAGTTTGGAAGGTACCCTCTTAACCTATTTCCTGTTTAGAAAATAAAAAAATGTTGTGTGCTGCCAGCACTCATTTAATCTGACATAAACACACTCTTTGAGGCTGAAGCAAATCTGACTGATTTTCAGTGTGAAAATAAAATATAAAAACTGTTCTTGGAGTTATTTCTAAACAGAACTTGTCTCTAATCCTAATGTGATGGAAATGTATATGATGTTACATTAGGATTAGAGACGAGCATTCTCAGGGCAAATGCGAAATAGTTGGAAGTCATATTCTAACCACAAAGGATTGGATTGAATTTTCCAGTGTGGATGAAACACTCATGAGGCCACACAGGTAGAAAATTGTGTTTGAAGTTGAATATATTATGGAAGATTTCAGTGTCGTTGGATAAGAGGCTGGGAGCCACGCTGTTTTCCCTGTGCTTCTTCAAGGGTTCATTCTCCCCTTTGAGCCGTGGAGCCAGGTTCTTGGTAGGGAGAAGAAAACTCTCTTACTCTGGAATAAGCTCATTGCCATTGCAATTTCCCCTCTGGAAACTGATCTTTACTCTTTTTTTTTTCTCTTTTTTTCTTTTTTCTTTTTTTTTTTGGAGACAGGGTCTCTCTCTGTTGCCTAGGCTGGAGTGCAGTGGCACAATCTTGGCTCACTGCAGCCTCCGCCTCACATGATCCTCCCACCTCAGCCTCCTGAGTAGCTGGAGCTACAGGCATGCACCACTACACCCAACTAATTTTTGTAATTTTTTTGGTAGAGACGGGGTTTCGCCATGTTGCCCAGGCTGGACTCAAACTCCTGGACTCAAGCCATCCTCTTGCCTTGGTCTCCCAAAGTGCTGGGATTACAGGTGTGAGCCACTGAGCCCAGCTGGTTCTGACTCTTTATTAGTTTTAAAAGTTTTTGGATGAGACGAGGATGGGATGAGAGTTACTCAGATGAAACATAAATTCAATGAATAGTTGCTGAGTCCTTATTATGGGCCAGGCACTGGGAGTTCAGAGATGGATGGGGCAAGCTCCTGCCAGAGGAGGAGACAGACAGAGAGGCAAATTCCTCCAGTCAGTTTATGAAGCACTAAAGGGGAGAAAGCTGTGGAATTTGCAGACTTGATCACTTTACATTTTTGAACAGGCAAGGGAGTGTTTCATTTCCCTGAGCAGAATGGAACAGTACCAAGGAAAACAAAGTGAATACATGACCTGGGGGACATTTTAACAGGGCCCTGTGGGATGTATTTGAGTTGACTGGGCCTAGAGAAATGGATAAACATTTTAGTACTTATTTTGACTTGATTCAGCTATGGTCAAATGACCAAAAGTCAGGTTGGCGTAGCTGGTGTGTATAAGGCTGACCATTTCTCTACCATTCCTGGAGGCAGACATTCTTCATGGATCCCGGTATGACTCCAGAATCCTTCTCAACACAACACTCTGGGAAAATTACTCTAAGTCATCCAAAAGAGGCACGTTCAATTAATCTTATTTCTATCCCTTCCGAAAGCCCTAAATTCTGTCATTTTGAGCAAATAGTTTTTCTCTTAATGGGGATGTGTCTTAGAAGATGAAATGCAGGGAGGTAAGAAAATGCTTGGGAAGAGTGTCATTTGTAAGCTGTTAAGCGTATTTCTTAACTACTATTACAGGACACCCTGTGGTTTTATGGTGCTGTGACTATCTTAGAGATGCACTTTCTCCAAGTCACCCAGAAGTGTCATCCTACAGGCCTGTTGTTGATGCAAACCAAGAACTGTTTCACTATGAGTGGAATGATACATTTTGCATGACACTGGTATCTTAAATGTCTGATTACAGTTATGATTATTAACATGATAAAAGAAGGAGCATTAGAATTAGTCTCAGGGATGAGGTCCCTAGGAACAAAATAGCCAGTCTTGTGTACAGGAAAATGCAGGGTTTCCTGAGGGACATCATTAGTCCTGTAGAATTTACGGTTTCTTTTTATCTTTGTGATAATCGTGTTGAGTTCTTGCTTCTGCTCCCGTCTCTCTCCGCTTGGCCACTGGCAGGCGCCAGGCTTCTGGGAGGGAATGTCACTTGGTTGCCAAATTAAATGCCCCAGATCTATTCACCCTAGAGGGTGGTGTCATTTCTGGAAAACAGAAAGAGAAGGCTCTGCTCTCTATCTTGATATTTGACCTGTTTAATATAATTTGAAATGAACCTTTAGTGTGATAAATGGGGAGTCAGAAAAATTCCTTGCAGGGCCAACATCTCCACTGTGCTTTGGCCCCGGGGGTGGCAACTTGAAGTAGAGAGGGAAGGTGCCCAGCACTTTGATTTAGGGTAGTGGGGGCCAGGCTGGGGTGAAACGGTCACACTGAGGTAGGCAGGAACAAGTCTAGAGACAGCTGAGGCCCCAGAAACACACCCAGAAAGTGGAGGCCATGAGGGCAAAGCTGTTCAACACCAAGTCTGTGACTTCGGCATGATAGACACAAAATAGCCACAAAAGAGTCAAGACCATCCTTAAATGAAGCTCCTCTGTGTTCTCTGCTGGGTTGGAGACCAATCCTGGGTTCACCCCAGCGTGAAATCAGGCCCCACCTGGCACTCTGTACCACTGTATGCCAGATGGAAGGACTTGATGGTTAGATTCCATCCATCCATCCATCCATCCATCCATCCATCCATCCATCCTTCCATCCATGGATCCATCACACATTTCAGAAGGGCCTACAGGAAGCCAGGTCTCAGCAGGGATTCTCTGGTGAGCAAATGACCCTGCCTTCCAGGAGCTTACAGTTCAGCAGAAAAGAATGATAAGTCCGCAGACTGAAACAGCAATGTACAATGAGAAGGATCAAGAGGGAGGGATGGAGCTGACTTAGAAGCATCCAGAGAATTTGGAGTATGGATTGTAACTTGGAATAATCTTGGAGGACCCCGGGCCCCAGCTGTTAGTGAGATTTTCATCTCTTCTCCCTTGCGTTTGGTCTAGGAGAAGCTTCCCGGGAGATATTTGTGGGGCCTCTTTAATCAGTGGATGGGCTAATCTTTAAGCCTTTCCTTTTCTCTCTGTACATTCCAGAGAAATAATGCCTCTGTGTAGTCTCTCTCTCTCTCTCTTTTTTTTTTTTGAGGCAGAGTCTCCCTCTATTGCCCAGGTTGGAGTGCAGTGGTGCAATCCCAGCTCACTGCAACCTCTACCTCGCAGGTTCAAGTGATTCTCCTGCCTCAGCCTCCCGAGTAGCAGGGACTGCAGGTACACGCCACCATGCCCAGCTAAGTTTTATATTTTTGGTAGAGACGGGGTTTCACCATGTTGGCCAGGCTGGTCTTAAACTCTTAACCTCAAGTGATCCACCCGCCTCAGACTCCCAGATTGCTGGGCATCGGTGTGAGCCACCACACCCAGCGTGTGTAGTCTCTTGCCATTCATCAATAACCTGGGTTAGTTGAACTCTATTTAGTGACAGAATTGGGCTTTCCAGCACTGCATTCAAAGACTCCTTCATTCGTTCGTTCTTCCATTCAGCAAACTTATTTTTCGGTGCCTACGAGGGGTTCAGGGTCTGTGTAAGAGGCTTGGGGCACAGAGCTGCAAAAAACCAGCCTTCCTCGTAAGGAGCTCAGGGTCTAGAAGAGAAAGACTGAAAACATCAATTATAACTCAGAGGGGAAAGGGCTGGGGTAGGGGAAGTAAGATTCAGGCACCTAAAACATTCTAGTGAGCCAGGAACAGTGTTCTGGAGGAATTAGCATCTGGGACAGGGGCTGGCAAGTTTTCCCTGTAAGGGTCCAGGGAGTAAATACAGCCGGCTGTTGGCAGCCATATGGTCCCTGTTGTATCCACTCAGCTCTGTTGTTATGAGCAAAAAGCAGCCATAGACAGTATGCAAATAAATGGGCATGGCTGTGTTCCAATAAAACTTTATTTACAAAAACAGGTGGTGGGCCAGATTTGGCCTATGGGCTGCAATGTCCTGACTCCTGATCTGAGATAAGACCTAAAGAGTGAGTGAGAAATGAATGGCCAGGTAAAGAGTGGGACATGTTCAGGCAGGAGAACAGCAGGTATCATGGCCTGGGAGCTAGAGCTGGTTCGGAAGAAAAATATTAACAAAGAATGGTCGCACGGCTGGACCATAGCATGCGTGTGTGGTGCGTTGTGAGGTGACAGGAGGATTAGGAGGGGCTGTTTTGGAGTTCTGAGTTTATCCTGAGGACAGTCAGTAGGAAACCCTCTACAATGGCTCTCAGAGTGGAGGGACAGGACCTGTCATGCGTCATTTACACCATGGTGTGTTGTGGCCTCAAGGCCTCAGTCTAGTTGCTCTGAGCCCCTTTCTTTCTATTTTCCATTAATTAATTCTTGCAGGTATGCAAGTGTGCCTCCCAGGACACAGCAGAGCGTGGCTCTGATGACACAGCTGAGCAGAAGTCAATGGGAGGCATTGCCATCTGCTCCTGGCGGCTGATGGCAGAGGAGGGAGCCCTGGACCCTCTTGCAGGGCTGGGCACTGCTCTGCATACATCACCTCTGATGGCCTCCTGGCCTACATCCCTTCTGATGGACCCCATTAGGACTCAGTAATTTGAAATGCATGTGGCCAGGGGCTGTCTGGTCACTGGTAATGAGACCTTCACCTCCTCCTCCTGTTCCCCTTAGGCTAGAGGCATTTATTAACTCAAATTAATAGAGGAAGAAGAAAAATATTAACAACGCTCTAGGCCTCCAGCTGAGGCATCCTTCCAGCATGATCAACTTCCCAGAAGCTTCAAGAAGAGCAGGTGAGGGTCACTTTCTAAGTGCTGCTCAGTAATTTTCAGGGCTGGGCGCTGTAGCTCACGCTTGTAATCCCAGCAATATGGAAGGCCGAGGTGGATGGATCACTTGAGGTCAGGAGTTCGAGACCAACCTGGCCAACATGGTGAAACCCCATCTCTACTAAAAATACAAAAAAATAGTCAGGCATGGTGGCAGGTGCCTGTAGTCCCAGCTACTCGGGAGGCTGAGGCAGGAGAACTGCTTGAGCCCAGGAGGCAGAGGTTTCAGTGAGCTGAGATGGCACCATGACACTCCAGCCTGGGTGACAGAGCGAGATGCTGACTCAAAAAAAAAAAAAAAAAAAATTCAGGAAGCAGACACCAAGTCATCCCTCCCATTCTAGTCATGTTTTGGGATCATCGCTCACACATTAAAGGGGTGGACTTTCTGTGTCCATCAGCTGAATGAGGCGCAATTTTAGCAGTTACCACTTCACAACAAGGGTTTTACCTACTAACTCAGGGCGAGATGCACCTGGGGGTGGAGATAGAACTGTGGCGCCTCAGGGGATCTGAGCTTGACACCAGCTTTGATTTCACTTTTACTATAGTAGTAATAATAGGGACAGGATATACTGCATTTTTTTCCATGTTATGGGCGTTGTGCTAAGTGCCTTATATATAGTATCAGCTTACACCATCCCACGAGGTAGGTTTTATCATCATCTGTTGTAGTGAATGAAACTGAGGTATGGAGGATTATATAACTTGCCCAAGATCACATCTCCTTGCTCAAGGGTACAGGGATTGGCAGGCTACCACCCTACCACCTGAGGCCCAAATCTTGCCCACCACCTGTTTTTGTAAATAAAGTTTTATTAGAACAAAGCCACACCTATTCATTGACATATTTTCTTTGACTGCATTCATGCTACTATGGCAGACTTGAGTAGTTGCAACAGACACAATATGGCCCCCAGAGCCTACAATATTTACCATTTGGCCCTTTCAGAAATGATTGCAGACTCCTATCCTAGCTAGTAAGTAGCAAATGTGATACAAACCTAGGTTCCTCAGACCCAGAGGCTGAAGTCATGATCATCAGTGCTATGCTGCCTCTATATTACCATTTCTATGCTTATCACTTGTTTATACAGCAGGTTTAGGTATTAGTTTAGGTATTTTCCAGAATCCTAGACCATGAGTTCTTTGAGAGTAGGGACCCTGTCTTATTCATCTCTTTCATTTCTCAGTTTAACACAGCACTGGGTACATTGTTAAAGGCTCAAAGAATGTTTGTCGAATAAATGAATGGATGGATGGATGGGTGGGTGGATGGGTGGATGGTTAAATGGTTTTTGCAGCCTTCCCAGCATTGGAAGCTGACTCTCAGTCTGGTGCTCTCCCCATTATGTAGTGAAATGAGAGAAACTGCATAATGAGGGACCTTAGGTAGGGACGGAGGCAAATGACACTGTGCTGACTGAAGACACCAGCTGCATCTTTCCAGCCCTCATCCTGCCAGGCAGAGTAATGTGGAGGTCCCTGGAAGCCAGAGGAAACATTCTTTATCATTCCTTTCAACAGATCTCTTAGAGTTGTCCTTGCCTGTAATTTAGACTCTGAACATTACTAATACCCTGTTGTCGTACACAACTAGTATTTGTCACCCTCATGGCAAGCAGGGTCCTGAATGTAAATTCATGGGGTCCCTTCTCTAGAGTTAAGGCAGTCAATGCATGAGAGGGGTGCTCTTCCCTAGGTCAGCTGGGAATTCCACGCAGAAGCACCGACAGCATCACCCTCCATGTTAGGTTGTAGACTCCCCGAGGGGCACTGATTCTATTTCTTACTGATTAAAAAAAAAAAGTTTCCTGCTGATGACTTCATTTTCTGTAGCCATGGCATTTGAAAAACACCTTCATGCACAGCGCTGAGTTTGGCCTCCCAGCAGCGTTTTGAATTGAGTACCGCTAACCGCGTTTTGCAAAAGGAAACTTGCATTTATGAGGTACCAGTTCCTTACATGCGTGTATCTCTTACAACAAATTAGCATTTGTCGGATGAAGAGATGGCATCAAGAGCCCAGGTAAGACGCAAGTCTCCAGCACTTGAACTCTGGACTACCAGATGCCAAAGTTCATGATATTCAACTCTTCATCACATTTGCAGTGACCCCCTGGCATGGCTTGGCCCTGGGTAAGGACAGCATAGAGGACTTTTGTCTAAGGCCACTTCTTTTCTACTGAGAGCCTGTGAGTCTGCAGCTCAGCTCAAGTCCCCGCATCGCCTGAGATGAGAGCTTAGTGCAGCTGAGTGGTGAGGCGGCACGGCCATTATCCATGCTTGGTGTGTTTTGCAGCGCTGAGGGAACACACAGGTTGCTCACCAGACACAAGGTTCTGAGTTTTTCTCAGTTGTCCATTTAGGTTTTCAAGATTATTCCTGAAGTGTGGGGCAGCTGGGGCTTTCTGGGAGCCAGAGGGGCCTCTCAGAAGGTAATGTTCCATTCCAAGTTATAATGGACAGCAGCTGGGATGTCCACCTGGGCCAATTTGCTTTGAGCATCTCTGCAAACTTGGCCTCCAGTGACGAATTTGTGAGCTTACTTAACCATAGCGAGCACAGGTGTAACAAAAAAACAGAAGTCATCAGTGTGTTGGTCTTTTTCTCATATGACCGTTGGTCTTCTTCTCATATGACCCTTATTTGCCTCATATGACCGTTGGTCTTCTTCTCATATGACCCTTATTTGCCTGTTATCTTTATGGAAGAGGACATGCTTTCTGATTTACCTTTCTCTTCAGCTTCTTTACCATTTAAAAAACTGAGGTATAAATTATATACAATAAAAACCACAGATTGTAACTGCAATGAGTTAGGATGGAGGTATATCCCTAGATACCCACCGCCCCAGTCAAGACAGAATATTTCTCCCCCACCCCAGAAAGTTCTCTCTTGTTCCTCTCCAATCATCTTGCCCCACCCTGAAGGCAACCCTTGTTCTGCTTTTTAGCACATAGCTTAGATCTCTTGCAGAACTTCATGTAAATGCCATCATACAGTGTGTACCCTTTTGTATCCAGTTTCTTTCACTGGACGTGATGTTTTTGAGATACATCCATGTGTTGTATCAGTGCATTCTTTTGTATTATTTTATAGCTACATATTACTAATGTTTTCTTGTGTGAATATACCACCACTGATTGGTCCATTCTCATTTTATTTGTTTCCTTGAGTTGCTATAACAAAGTATCACAAACGTGGTGACTTAAAACAACAGAATTCTGTTGTCTGGCAGTTTCAGAGGCCAGAAGTCCGGAGTAAAGGTGTGGGCAGGGACGTGCTCCCTCTGAAGACTCTAGGGGAGGATCCTTCATTGCCTCTCCCAGCTTCTGATGGCTCCTGGTGCTCTTTCCTTGTCTTGAGCCTACATTATTTTAAACTCTGCTGCACATGGCATCTTCCCTCACTGTGTTCCTCCTCCTCCTTCTCCTCTTGTTCTTCTTCTTCCTCTTCCTCCTCCTCCTTCTTCTTTCTCCTCCTCCTCCTCCTCTTTCTCTTCCTCCTCTTCCTCCTCTTGTTCTTCCTCCTCCTCTAACTCCTCCTTCTTCTTCTTTCTCCTCCTCTTTCTCCTCCTCTTCCTCCTCCTTCTTCTTCTTTCTCCTCCTCCTCCTTCTTTCTCCTCCTCCTCTTCTTCCTTCTCCTTCTCCTTCTTTCTCCTCCTCCTCTTCCTCCTCCTCCTCCTTCTTCTTTCTCCTCCTCCTCCTCCTCCTCCTCCTCCTTTTTCTTTCTCTTCCTCCTCCTCTTGTTCTTCCTCTTCCTCCTTCTTCTTTTTCCTCCTCCTCCTCCTCTTCCTCCTCCTCCTCCTCCTTCCCCTTCTTCTCCTTCTTCTTCCTTCTTTTTGTGCTCCTTCTTCCTTCTTTTTCTTCTTTTTTTTTTTTCCTTACAGGGTCTGGCGCTGTCAGCCTGGCTGGAGTGCAGTGGTGCAATCACGTATCACTGCAGCTTCTACTTCCCAGGCTCAAGTGATCGTCCCAACTCAGCCTCCCGGGTGTCTGGGACTACAGGTGCTCACCACCATGCCTGGCTAATTTTCTTTTGTATTTTTTTTTTTGTAGGGATGGGGTATTGCCATCTTGCCCAGGCTGGTCTCAAACTAATAGGCTCAAGCAGTCCTCCCACGTTGCTGGGATTACAGGTGTGAGCAAGCACACAAGCCCTCTTTTCTTATAAGAACACTAGTCATTAGATTTAGAGCTTATCCTAATCAAATATGGCCTCAACTTGATTACATCTGCAAAAACCCTCCTTCCAAATGAGGTCACATTTGCAGTTACTGGGGGTTAAGACTTCAACATACCTTTTTTGGGGCTGCATTTCAACCCACTATACATCTGGAATGCTTCCAGGTTGAGGTTATTGAAAGTAAATCTAAATCTTCTTAGAACATTCTTGTACAAGTTTTTTGTTGTTGTTGTGGACATATATTCTCATTTCTCTTTAGTAAATAGCCACGAGTAGAATCCCTAGGTCCTAGTGTTGTGTGTTTTTATGTAGCTTTGTAAGAAACTGCCAACCTGTTTTCCAAAGTGCTTGCATATTTTACAATCCCACCAGCAGGTGTGACAAGTCAATTTTTCTCTATCATCAGTAGTTCTCAATATGGGGCAATTTTGAATTTTATCCCCTAGACAACATTTGGCAATGTCTAAAGACAGTTTTGCTGGCCATAATTTGCAGTGGAGGGGACAGCGCTGCTAGCATCTGGCACCTGGGGAGAGACCAAGGATGCTGCTAAACATTTCACAATGCACAGGGCAGTCCCCATTCCCAGTCCCCAGTAATGGGTTATCCAGCTGGAAAGATCAGCAGTGCTGAGGTTGAGAAATCCGCCCTATCTCCTTGCTACCATTTAAAACTGTCAAGCATCTAACTTTGTTCATCCTAACAGGTATGAAATGTTACCGTGTTTTGCTTTGTGCTTCTTTAATGACTAAAGATGGTGAACATCATTTTTTGGACTTATTGGCCATTTCTCTCCCATTTTATGTGAATATGTGAATTATCCAAATCTCTTGCTTATTTTTAAATTGGGTTATTTTATTTTATTTTATTTTTTTGATATGGAGTCTCACTCTGTCACCCAGGCTGAAGTGCACTGGTGCTCTCTGGGCTCACTGCAACCTCTATCTCCCAAGTTCAACTGATTCTCCTGCCTCAGCCTCCCTAGTAGCTGGGATTATAGGCGTGTACTACCACGCCCAGCTAATTTTCTGTGTATTTAGTAGAGAGAGGGTTTCACCATGTTGAGCAGGCTAGTTTCGAACTCCTGACCTCAAGTGATCTGCCTGCTTCGGCCTCCTAAAGTGCTGGGATTATAGGCGTGAGCCACCGCACCCCACAACCTCTGTTTCCTGGGTTTAAGTGATTCTTGTGCCTCGGCCTCCCGAGTAGGGGGTGGTTACGTGTGTGCGCCACCATGCCTGGCTAATTTTTGTATTTTTAGTAGAGATAGGGTTTCACCATGTTGGCCAGGCTGGTCTCGAACTGCTGACCTCAGGTGATCTGCCTAGGCTTCCAGAAGTGCTGGAATTATAGGTGTGAGCCACCACCTCCGGCCTAATAATTTTTTAATGTTTAGTGCTTTTTGTGTCCTAAGAAATCTTTGCCAATCCCAAAGTTGTCAAGATTCTGTTCTTTTAGAAGCTTTATAGTTTTTAGCTTTTCTGATAGGTTTATTATCTATCTCACATAAATTTTTGCATATGATGTAAAGTAAGGATGGAAGCTCCTTATTTTCCACATGAATATCCAGTTGTTCCAGCACCATTTATTGAAAAGACCACCCACTCCCCATTGAATGACTTGATATCTTCGTCAAATGTAAGTTGGCCGCATATATGTGGGTCTACTTCAAGACTCTCCGCTCCATTCCATTGATCCACGTGCCTGCTTTTAAGGCAATATCACACTGCCTTGAAGACACGTCTTATCTCTCTGGCCTCTTGTCTTTTCATCTGTCTCCTCTGCTGTTTCCGCTTTCAACCTCCCCTCTTTCACTGGGCTGGGGGTGGGTGCAGTTGGGAGACAAAAACTAAGCTATATTTTGCTTCTTGTTATTTTTCATGCCTTTTTGCAGTCTACCTCTGTTACCATCTTCTGTTTTTTGGGGGGGGTGTGTGTGTGTGTGAGAGAGAGAATTAAGCCAGGGATAAAAAGTACCAGATGCCTGCCCCGAGCATCACTGTTCTTGTTAACCAGTTTTCTTTCCTGTTTCCTGTTTTGCACTCAGCACCTAAGTTCTCACTTGCCCCAAGAGCCTCCAGTCTAAACAGATTGGCCAAGTCTGTTCCTCCCCTTGTCTTTGACTCTCTTGACTTCTTGAAATCCCTCCCTCCTACCCGAAGTCTTCCTGGAATCGATAGAAAAAAAGTCATACTTCTTTCCTAATGAGTGATTCATCAAGCCAGGACTAAACACTCACAAACAACCTTTGCTACAAGGGATCAAAAATGTGCCTTGTCTCTGTTAATTCCTCCCATTTATTCTTGCTGTGTTATTGTGCATCTGGGCTGATGCTGCTGGTTATGTCCTGGGATTGCACAGACCCCCTCTGCCTGTTTGATGTGGATCATGGAGAATCCAGCAGTCCAGAACTGCATGGGGTGAGGGGTAAGCGGGCGGCGGGGGGCGGAGGGGGCAGCTTATGTTTTGCTGATGATCCAGAGAGATGATGCTTGTCATGTGGCTACTAGCAGCAAAGCCACCTAAAGTCTCATGACTTTTCAGAACAAAATGGAAAGATTGTATTGCCCATTGCATCATTATTTAGAAAAAGTATAGTTTTTATATTTGTAAATGGTGAATCAGAACCTGGGCTAACACCTCAGTATCTGAGGAACATTGCTACTTATTTTTAGGTATAGTTTGATAGATGTATGTTATTTTTCTTTTCTTTCTTTCTTTCTTTTTTTTTTTTTTGAGACAGGGTGTCACTCTGTCATGTTGTCCAGGCTGGATCTCAGCTCACTGCAACTTCCACCTCCCAAATTCAAGCAATTCTCCCACCTCAGCCTCCCAACTAGCTGGCACTACAGGCACACACCACCATGCCCTGCTAATTTTTGTACTGTTGGGTAGCAACGGGGTTTCACCATGTTGGCCCGGCTGGTCTCGAACTCCTGACCTCAAGTGATTCGCCCACCTCAGTCTCCCAAAGTTCTGGGATTACAAGTGTGAGCCACTACGCCTGGCCTGAAGGATACATATTTAATCCTACCTTTAAAACATATTATGTTTTAAAGACTAAATTGAAATAAATAGAACAGGATTTAAAGACAGCTTGAGTTTAAAATACTTATCAAAATGTGAGATTTTCTTGGTATCTATACTAGTACTTTATGTGAGAAATACACAATAAATGTTATTTGCATAACTTCAAAAATCCCATATTAGATTGTTTTTTAAAAAAATGATATTATGAAATGGTTGAAGACTCACAAGAAATAGTGCAGATGCTCCTTGTATCCTCCCCGCAACTTTCCCCCAGTGACGGTATCTTACATAACCACAGTATGAAACTGACATTGGTACAATACTGTTGACTTAGGTACAGATCTTATTTGGATTTCACCAATTTTTACTTTTTTACTTGCATTTTTTGAGCTTTTTTTTTTTTTTTAAATGTTGATCTTATTGTTCGAAAGATGGCCTGGCAATATCCAAGACGATTTTGGAGTGAGAAAGATATGAGTTCCCATTCCAGCCTTGTCACTTCTCTGTAAGATCATGGATGATTTCATTCAAGTTTTCTGAGCCTCAGTTTCTTCCTCTGTAAAATGGAGTTGATAATATCTGCCTCTTATGGTTGTTGTGAGGCTTAAATTCAATAACTTACGCAGGTATATCATGCTTGGGAATTGGTGTGATGGGTTGATTGAAAAATCTAAACTCATGGAAGTATAAAATGAAGAAAGCAGTTAACTTTTAGTTTAGTTGAGATATGTGGAATGTCTTCTTTTCCATTTTTAGTGACAACTTGAGCAGATTTATTCACTTTTGGCTGGAAGAGCTTAAAACAGAGAAGGTCTCCCTGGTGTTGGTGTGGTTTGATTTGTTCTTCTATTGTGAGTGATCTCTCTGTGAATGGGGAGGATGGATTCCTCTGACCTGTCTTCAGGGTCATCCTGATAACCTCCCCTGCCACTGAAGGGCAGCCTGGTCTCACTGACTCACTGGATGGCACCCCTTTGGTCCCTTTTCTGGTGGTCACCTAGACATAGAGAACTCGTGCCATCCACTAGCCCTCAGACTTTCCCTTCCAGCCATGGGAATACGGGATACTTTTCGTACTCTCTTTGTACGTAGAGATCTGGGATGGAGTGGGAAGTAGCCCCATTGCCTTCTCAGACTCACTACTTCCATGTCCCCTTGTTATAGGAAAGGGGTTCTGATCCAGACCCCAAGAGAGGATTCTTAGATCTCGTGCAAGAAAGAATTCAGGGTGAATCCATACAGTAAAGTGAAAGCAAGTTTATTAGAAAAGTAAAGGAATAAAATAATGGCTACTCCATAGATGGAGCAGCCCTGAGGGCTGCTGGTTGCCCATTTTTATGGTTATTTCTTGATGATATGTTAAACAATGGGTGGATTATTCATGCGTCTTCTTTTTAGACCATATAGGGTAACTTCCTGATGTTGTCATGGCATTTGTAAACTGTCACAATGCTGGTGGGAGTGTAGCAGTAAGGACGACCAGAGGTCACTCTTGTGGCCATCTTGGTTTTGATGGGTTTTGGCCAGCTTCTTTACTGCATCCTGTTTTATCAGCAAGGTCTTGATGACCTGTATCTTGTGCTGACTTTCTATCTCATCCTGTAACTTAGAATGCCTTAACTGTCTGGGAATGCAGCCCAGTAGGTTTCAGCCTCATTTTACCCAGCTCCTATTCAAGATACAGTTGCTCTGATTCACACGCCTCTGATGCCCTCAAGCTGTTTGGATGTAGGTCATCTAGTGTTCCCCCACCTGCAGAAATGTCTAGGCCTGCATTGTCTGCTATGGTAGCCACTAACCATAGGTGTTAATTGTTTAAATTTAAAAGAATTAAAATTAGTGTGTAGTGGCGTGCAACTGTAGTCCCAGCTACTTAGGAGGCCGAGGTGGGAGGATCCCTTGAACCCAGTTCGAGACCAACTTGGGCAACATAGGGAGACCCTTAAAAATATTTTTTAAAAATTAAATTTAAATGGAATTAAACATTTAATTCCTCAGTTGCACTAGCTGCATTTCATGTGCTCAATAACCATATATGGCTGGTGGCTGCCATATTGGACAGCACAGATATAAAACATTTCCACTATCACAAAGAGTTCTTTTGGACATTGCTGGCTGAAATAATAGATCCCACATCTTATGGCTACCCATGTTAGTCTTTTCTAAGAACTGCCCCACCTCTGTCTGCTTAGAGGGTGGTACCAGTGGGTGACCATGGGATCCATAATTTCAGCAGACATCTACTTAGGAAATAAGATGCCAGTTTCTTTTCTGGTAGACACCCCTGGGGAGTAGGAACACAATCTGTTTGTGAATCCTATGCCCTCAGAAGGTCAAAGACCAAAACTCAACCCATTTGCCTCCTCTTCTTCTGAGGAGGTGGTGGCAGTGGTCGTTGGGATGTAGGGCTCAAGCTGCCCCTTGTTTGGATCCTTGTGGGAAGGAGTTTGAACTCAGCTCTGGCTCACAGGTAGCTCTTTTTAGAAAGTAGAATTATTTTAATGTCTTATTTTTAGCTTTGGGTATAAACTATAATTCTGGGACAACAGTAGAAATCCCACTTGATAGCCAATTACACTGTTATCATTAATAGTATTATTCTGACCATATAGCCGTCTATACTTTTCTACAACTATGGAAGTATATGACCTTCCGTTTCTCATCTACATTCATAGATAGCTGTTCGTTGTGTTGTAAGCATTTACCCACATTTCTGTTTCAACTGGGAATTTCCATTTTTAGATGGGCACATAATGTTGCATTGCATTGGTATCTATGGTTCTCTATTTCTCTTTCAGATAAAGATTTCTGTTATTTCTAGAGGTTTGGTGCTATCAGTAGCACCACTGAGGGCATCTTGGTGCATAAAACTTCTTGCTTTTTACGACTTCTTTTCTTTGGAGAAATTTTCCTAGAAGTAGGAAAGGTATTGAGCTTATGAACTCCTTAACTCTTTGTCAAAGTTTAAACTCCCCCACCCCTTACAAATTACAGGTCTGATGGCTGAATGGGACTTAAGAGGATCTGTAGTCAATACCTGTCCCTGTCATCTGTGTTCTATACACAACTCTCTGCTTTCCAGCTTCGTCTCATTCCCTCCTGCCTCAGGGACTTTGTTTATGCTTTCCTCTGTGCCTCTTCTTTGTGTTTCTTTCCTCCTTGTAATTAATTCCTAGTTTTTCCCTGAGATCTCAGGTCTGGGCTCAAGGTAACTTCTACTGAGAAATATTTTCCCACTCTACCACCTTCAAATAAGCCAGACCCCCCTGTCAAGAATAGGAGCCTGTTCTTTCTTTCATAGCATTTATCATGATGTATGATTAGACATTCATCTGTGTCATAGGCAGTCTGATGTGTGAGCCCTTGGTTAAGACCAACGGGTGGAGCCTATCATTGTCTGCCACACAAGCACTTAGACTTTGTTGAATGAATAAACACATCTGATGCAAAGTGACAGGGATGCCAATCAGGATGCTGGGTCTTGTATCGATCTTGCCTCTGCCTCGTGTTACTTTAAACAATTCCTTTTTAGGCCTGGGGCCAAATTAGGGGTTAAAAATATCTGGAGCCTATTAATGGGCTTCAAGGGTCGGTAAACACCATAATATATACAAGTATATACAAGTGTTGTGCAGACAGCTGCACCCGGGGAGGAAGGAGCTAGAGGGTCCATGGCTTCCGTCATGAGATTTTTAAAAGAGGGTAGCAAACCTTCTGAATGATAACAGCCATCAGCCTAGATCGTTGGTGTGGTCTTTACAACACCTAAGAAACAGCCCTGCTTCCCTATAATTGAAGAGAGTTACTCATCCAGTCCCTGGCTGTGCCCAATCAGGGCATGCCTGGTTCAGCAGGAATGAACCATCTATAGAACTTTGACTCTGCACTTCCTCCAGGCACTTTGCCCCCTGTCTGAAGAAGAATAAGACATGAGAAATGCCCCCCTATACCCAGCTTCTCTCCCAAGCTTCCAAACTTCAAGTTATTCAGTCACACTCTCTCTGCATGGAAGGAGTGATGAAGGAGTGGAGAAGGGCCAGGAGTGGGATGCTGGCAGAATTTCTTTCACATGGAAAAGGACTTTGAGGGTAAGGAGAAGCATTCCCCTTCTCCCCCAACACACTAACCTCAGAAGACTCATAGTTCTAATATTCTCAGACTCTGTTCATATAGGCACACAAGACCAGTGTTTGAAGGAGGCTTAGAAGGGTCGTCTTCTTTGTAATTGCTTGTTGGAATTTTGCCTAAACAATTTATTATGCGATTAATGCATGTTCATTTTGCGGAACATGCAAACTCTAATACCTAATAGGGCCTGGCAGGAAACTCAAATGGTTGAAGAGGGCCTAGCATAAGATGAAAAATGGCAACTGACATTTGGCTTCAGGGTCAATGACTTACCATAGGGAATGGTGGGGAGTGGGGCAAACTGGAGCACCCATGCCTCATCTAAAGGAGGAAGCCACTCCTTGTTTCTGACTGTTGCCACATTGAATGCAAGACCTGAATTGTTAGCCAGGTGCTGTGGCTTACACCTATAATCCCAGCACTTAGGGAGGCCAAGGTGGGCAGATCACCTGAGGTCAGGAGTTCGGGACTAGCCTGGCCAACATGGTGAAACCCCATCTCTACTAAAAGTTCAAAAACTTAGCCAGGTGTGGTGGCACATGCTTGTAATCTCAGCTACTTAGGATGCTGAGACAGGATAATTGCTTGAACCTGGGAGGTGGAGATTGCAGTGATCCAAGATCGTGTCACTGCACTCCAGTCTGGACTGGAAAAGAAAAAAAAAAAAAAAAAAAGACCTGAATTGTTTCAATTTATCAAGAAAAATTGGAAGCATGAATTTTTAATGTGGAATTTTGCTGTTTTTATAAATGTTGCCAACGAATATACGTTTAAGGTTTGTATGAGCCAAATAAAGTTTGTCTGCATTCCAGATGTTTCTCCACAGGCCATCACTTTGCATAGTAAATTTTAAACCTTACAAATCCATGGAATTGTGTTTTCTTGGAAGTCCCCCTAAACAGAAAACCTTCTGGATCCATTGATGAGTGGTTGTTTGGGAGGTTGGAAATCCTCTCCTTTCAGGGAGATGGTGACTCTAAATCATCACTTTAGACCTTGTCAGAGTCTCCACATTCATGATTGTATGGCAGAGGGGACATAGCGGGGTTCAGCACGCAGCAGAAAGGCCTTGCCTCGCCAGAGCTGGTGTTGGCATGTGTATTCAAGCCCCATGCCGAAGAGGCTAAAAATAGTCCCAAGTGTTTGGGTGGCTGCTTTGTCTTAACTATCTCCAGACCCTGGACAACTGTCACCTCATTAATCTTCATGGCAGGGTGCCCGGCTTAGAGGACAAAACTGGGCTTCCAATGCATATGATTTAATTCCAGCTGGGCACGTGCCTCAGTTTCCCCATCTGCCTCTGAGCCGCTCATTCACTAACCTCATGGTCTGCCTGAGGAGGTGACGAGGAACAGGACCTCAGGGTACAGGTGGAGGTCTTCTGGGTAGCATTCCCACAGGAGGTTTCTGCCAAGCAGCAAGAATAAAACCCTGAAAGCCACATTTATTTAAAGACCATTAATCCAGTTCTGGATCATTCCAACTGGAGTGACTTGTCTAAAATTTAGTTTTGCTGAGCAGTCCTTTTGCTTCCAGGGACAGTGAACAACAGGGTTTCAGTAAAGTGGTTCCAGAGGAAATGCCTTTGTTATGATCCTTTTTGCATTCCCAAACTTTAGAAGAGCTTGTTTGTATTTAATTCATAATCTAGTTATAAAAGATTTTCAGCAGCATCTCTAGACAATACTCTGTTAATCCAGATGAAGTTACTATATGAATTGAAAGTCATAAAAGTAATTTTCAAATGCATTATTTTTTCATCTCTTTCTAAGTGATTAAATCTCAACTTAAACTGGCTTCTCCCACAAAATGTATTTGTTGGCTTGTGTAGCTGCAAAGGGCTTAGGACTGGTGGGTTTTAGGTACAGTTGGATCTAGGTGCTTAAACAAATGTTGAAGAAACTCTGTCTGTCTCAGCCCCGTGCTCCTTGGTAGCTTTGCTTTCTCATTATGGCCAGCTGCCTTCCCCTCCCTCTGCGTCTCAAGTAGTTCCAGAAAGAGACTCAATTGCCTCAGTGGAAAAAGAAACTTCTTTCTCTAAGGTTTCTGCAAAAGTCCTGAGATTGGCCCATTGTAAGTCAGCTTGGGCCTCTCGCCTATCCTGAAACCATCTTTGTGTCCAGAGGGATGCAGTAAACCGATTGGGACAGGCGTGCACACGTACACACACACATACTAAAGTCTGCCCCACACTTACCACATGGATGGATGGTAGACAGACTAAAGTAACAGATGTCATTTACATTTTGAAATAATGAAAACTTCAACTCCCAGTCAGCCTAAATCATATAGGGCCCTCTTATTTTTATTTTTATCTTTTATTTTTGAGATAGGGTCTTGCTTTGTCACCAGTGCAGTGGTGCAGTCTTGGCTCACTGCAGCCTTGACTTCCTGGGCTCAAGCGATCTTCCCACCTCAGCCTCCTGAGTAGCTGGGATCATAGGCATGTGCCACCATGCTTAGCTAATTTCGCTTTTTTTGTGGAGATGAGGTCTCACTATGTGGCCCAGGCTGGTTTCAAACTTCTGGGCTCAAGCAATCCTCCTGTCTCAGCCTTCCAGAGTGCTGGGATTACTGGCATGAGCCACTGTACCTGGCCTTGGACTCTCTGAAAAGTGCAGTTGGCAATGTGCCATTGTAAGACAAGAGGAGCTTGTCTAAATCATCAAGTTTCCTTGACATCGTTGTTACTGGAAAGATTATCCCCTAGGTGGGCGGGGAGAGTGGACCACACACCAACTTTGGTGAACTTGAGGAGTCTGACAAAGGGCTTGTCTTGCCAAACTCTTCAGCTTCTGCAATTCTGAAACTTACCTGGAAGAAGAATCGATATTGACTTCAAAAGTCAAACTATGAGCATCAGAAGTTGGGAAAGGTGGAGGAAGTTGGGTCATATCCAGGAACCAGCGTGGGAGGAAATAAAACACTTGGAGATTTAGAAACAAAGCCAGAAAATCTCATTACAGAAGAGCTTTCATTTGTATAGATTTTTTTTCCCAGGCACTTTCATATCCATTATCTCATTTGAGCTACATCACAACCCTGTGTGGTTGGCAGGTCAGAAATTCTTATATTTATTTGTTGCATAAAGAGACTGAGACTTACTGAGGTTAATTGACTGGACCAAGGTCAGAGAGCTAATTAGTAAGAAGTCTGGGAACAGAATATAGGCAGTTCTAGACCAGCATTACCAGACAGACACGTAATACAAACACTGGATGTAATTTAAAAATTTCTAATAGCCATATTAGAAAAGTAAAAAGAAACAGTTGGAGTTGGTTTTAATAATTTATTTTATTTTACCCAATAGAGCCAAAATATTATTTCAATAAGTAATCAACTGAAAAACTTGAGATGTTTTACATTATTTTTTTTCATATGGAGTCTTCAAAATCTGGTATGCATTATATACTTAGAGTACATCTCAATTCAGACTAGCCACGTTTTAGGTACCCTCTAGTCACATGTGGCCAGTGGATGCTATATTGAGTGGCACAGTCTAGGCTGTGCTTGGTGTAATGGGTGGAAGCCATACTTCAGAGTAAATTTTTCTGGGTTTCAATTCATTCATTTAGTTCAACAACTATTTATTGAGCATATACTATGTGCCAGATGCCGAGGATAAAATGGCAAATGAGAAAGATTTGATTTCTATCTTCATGGAAGGCATGTGCTAATGGAAGAGGGTGACACAAAACAAATTTACAATGAAGTAAATACAATAATTTCAAAGTGTTCCAAGTGCTATGAAAGAAGCAGACAAGATGCTGAGATTGAGACTGATAGAGTGATCATGAAGACCTCTCTGTTTCATTGAAGCTGAGGTAAGAGAAGAGGCCGTACAAAAAGTGGGGGTGTCAGGGGGATAGAGGAGCATGTTCCAGGGAGCGAGAAGACATGTGCAAAGGCCCTGAGGCAGGAAAGCATTTGCACGTTCTGGGAACTTAATGAAAAACAGTATAATGGGGCTATATGGAGGGTGCCTTGAAAGAGACTTAACTGCCTTGATATCCAATGTGCCAGATATATGGCAGGTTGTTGATGAATATTTGCTGCATAGATGGATGGGTGGATGGATAGACAGAGTTATGGTCAGGCAGAAGGATGCATTCGTTTTGTGTTGTCTGTGGCTATTTTTGTATGACAGTAGCAGAAATGAGTAATTGCAACAGACATTCTACACCCTGTAAAGCCTAAAATATTTATTATCTGAACCTTAACAGAAAACATTTGCTGACCTAAGATCTATAAAACGGGGAAAATAATAACTTCTTTAAACAGCCGTATGGGGATTCAATCAGAGGAGGATATCTCTTGCCTGTCCCAGTGGCTGGCCCTTGGTACAACATACAACAAAGGTGAATTTTCTCCCTTGCGCTCTGCTCCGAATCTTTCTCTGGGCTTCAGCTCCGGTGCTTGCGCACCTTTCTTGTTCATAGGCAGCTGAAATGGGGATTGAGTTTCTTCTGTGGGTCCCTCAATTATTCCTGAATGTTGCATTTTATTTTCACGGGGGCTGTGAGGTAGAATGGAGTTGTCCATAGCACATAGACCCTGCCGCAGGGATCCCCGGGTGGGTCGACTTAGGGGGTTTCATAAATGTTAATTACAGCAGTGCTTCATTTTGAGGGAGCACAGATTCTTATTGCCTCAGTGGAGAGAAACTTAGACTATGCCCTTTAATGAGAAAAGTGTGTCTGTCTTGCCACTGTGGAATTGTGAATGTGAGCATGAATTTAGATGAGAATTTATGTATCCAGGGGCAACACAGAGAGGCAAGAATCCCCAAAATACCTGCTCACTACCAGGTGAGTTTTTTCTGGGGCTCTGAAAAAAATACCAGAGCATTGGGTGGAATTTCTAGATTCCTATAGTGACAGCCAGAAGCGCGGATACACGATGGGGTGACTGCAGATGCCCTCCACAGAGCATAGAATTTCTCAGCCTTGGCACTGCTGAGATTTGGGGCTGCCTAATTTTTCATGGTGGTGGCTGTCCTGTGCATTGTAGATGTTTAGCATCTTCTCCAGCCTCTACCCACTAGACGCCAGTTGCACTCCCGCCCCCAAGTTGTGACACCCAAAAATGTCTTCTGACATTGTCCAATGTCCCCTAGAGGGCAAATTTGTCCCCATTGAGAACCACTGGTAGACAGGGACTTTGTGAGTCATGAGGCAGCTGTTACAGAGGACTGGGCTGAGAGGTCAGAGAGACCGGATTCAAATCCCCAGAGTGTGTGCTGCTAGCTGTGTGACCTTGGGCAAGTCACTTCCCCTCTCAGAAGAGAATTGTTGCTTCAAAGGTTGTTGTAAAAATGAAATGCTGTCCAAGTGGTAGGCACAAAATAGGTTCTCTGCCAGTGCCATTTCTTTCTCTCCCTATGGCCCCTCTCCTCTCCTCCTTTTCCTTTTCACTCTTATTTCCGGGCTCTGAGAATCTTTTCCCCTCTTTGCTGGTCCCTAGGGGGCAAACAGGTGCAGTCTTCCCCAAGGTTTTTTTTTTTTTTTTTTTTTTTTTTTTTTAATCTCTGCTCTTTTTTCTTGCCTTTCTTCAGGAGAATCAGCGTAAGAGGCATACATGTTGGGGTGAAGAAAAAGTTGCATTCGATTACTTAAAGTTCCTTTCAGAGGATGGTGCAGTTTTATCATTTGCAGCCTGATGAAAGAGTTCCACCTGCCGCTCCAAAAAGAATAATAGATCAGTAAGATTTGAACCTTAAATCGGCGCATCCTCCTGGAACAGTGACAGGCATTTGAATGAATATTTAACGAGCCAGACTTTATAATGAAGAGCTGCTGCTCCCCACTCCCTCCATCCTGCCCCCAAATCAGGAAAGAAAATTTCTCTTCTTCACTCTGACCTCTTAGATGAATGAGAAAAGGATGAAATATAATTTGGGGGAATAATTTGCACTCCTCAGCCCGCAAACATCACAGGTGATGCTGTGCTGAAGTCATTTAACTCTGACTTAGAAGCAGTGGGTTGCTGGCATCAGGGAGCTGGAGCCAGAGCCATTGAAATTGACTCAGCCTCAGGGAGTAATTTGTGTTTTGCCTTATCCCCTGGGGAGCGAGTCCACCTTACCTCTCACTTCGAAGCCCTTCTCCAGCTCTCATTAGGGCTGACAGAAAATAGGAGAGAGGAGAGGGTGAGAGGACAGAATTTTGGAGGCTCGAATGACTTTTTCTTTCCTGTCCTATTCTGTCCTCCCTCTTACTGTCCCTTCTCATCCCTCCCTTTTCCTATTTTAAATTATAAAAGTAATCTGTGCTGGTGTGACAAATACAAACTACACAAATGTAGATAGAGTAGAACAGTGAAAGCCCCCCATTCCCTCCTGCCCCAATTTTAGTCCTGAAGTAATTGCTCTTAACGTTAGTTATGCGTTCTCTTAATATTTGTTGTGCATTCTTTTGAAGAATAATAACTAAGGTGCCAAAATCTGTATCTGTATCTGTATCAGTCAGAGTTCTCCAAAGAGACAGAAGCAATAGGAGACATCTCTGTATCTATCTATCTATCTATCTATCTATCTATCTATCTATCTATCTACCTATCTATCTATCCATCCATCCACTGTCTACTTAGCTGTATCTATATATCTGTAGCTATTACCTATAGATATGGATAATGATAATAGATACAGCTATATCTGCTTGTCATGTATCTATCAATCATCTGTCTACTTAGATATATCTGTATCTATTATCTATATAGACATATCTATAACTCTCCATCCAGATATATCTGTATCTTCTATCTTTTATCTATCTAGATATACATATATCTATAAATATCCAAATATCTACCTATATATATCATCTATCTATATAAGTATATATAGATATATTTATGTATTTGTCTAGATATCTATATATATTTCTCTCTCTGTAGATACATCTATATCTATTATCTATCTATATTTACTTAGATAATATAGATGAATGAGAAAAGGATGAGATATATCTGTATCTATTATCTATATAGACATATCTGTAACCCTCCATCCAGATATATCTATATCTTCTATCTTTTATCTAGATATGCATATATCTATAAATATCTATCCAAATATATATCTATCATCTATCTATATAAATATATAGATATATTTATGTATTTGTCTAGATATCTATATATATTTCTCTCTCTGTAGAGACATCTCTATATTATCTATCTATATCTACTTAGATAATATAGATGAATGAGAAAAGGATGATGTATATCTGTATCTTGCTTCTATCTAAAGATATATCTCTAGATAGATATGTCTATAGCTATCTATAATCTATCTATCTAGATATATCTATATCTAGATCTAGATAGATAGCTAACTAGATAAATAGATGTAGATATGTCTGCATCTATCTATCTCTGAATGAATGAGAGAGATTGATTTTCGAGAATTGGCTCCTGTAACTGACCCAAACCTGTTAAGACCTGATGGTCTGCCAGTGGCCTGGCAGAAGTTGATGTTGAAATCTTGAGTCTGAAGGCATTCTAGAAGTAGAATTTCTTACCATGTGCCAGAGGCTGTGTTAAGCCTTTTAAATGCATTTTATCATTTACTCCTCATAAGCACTCTAGGAGGTAGGGCCCAAGCTCATTGCCCCATTTTACAGGTGGAGGGAGTGAGGTCCAGGAAGGAGCGGGTGAGAATGTCTTGTTGCTTGGCGGGAATCTGGGCAGGGAGGAGCGTCCCTTCTGACTCCAGCTAGTGGTGTTTCTGCCACGGCCGAGGGTCTCAGCAGCTGACCCTCTGTCTTGTTCCTAGGTGTGGTCTTCGTGGCTTCCCCCCCATTTCCCCATCTGCTTCCTTCACCTGAGACCCTGTCCCCAGACTTCATCCCTTCTTGGGAAGATTTTCCACTACTTCCTAAATCCAAGGCTTCAGAGAAGTCTACCCCCTTGAGAGGAGTGTGCAGGCATCTTGTTATTAGTAGAGATGAGGCTATTGCTGATGGAAAATAAGGAATGAGGCCACACCTTGGGTTTCTACGTCACCTGCCACCTCTTGCCTATGAGGACAAGGACTAAGAGGCCTTGTCACTGCTGACATGGGAGTGAGACATGCATGAGCCCACTTGAAGCCCCTTTTCTGGAGCTGGGAGGGTCGGCTTGGGTGATTCAAAACTAGATATTGGGTGCCTCGCATGCAGGCAGTCCCCATGGGATGGAGCCTTGCCGTGAGGCCAGCTCTGCCTCCATGCAGGACAGCCATGGGAGAACATGAGAAAAGGGCGTGGCTCAGCGGTGTCTCCCTGATCCCCACACTTCTGGGCCAATTCCTCATGGCACAACCCAACCACAGAGGAGTCCCTGGGGCTTCTTTCTAACCACAGCATTGCCCTCTGCTTTGTATATTATAGCAGAGAGCTAAGGGCATCTCTGCAAGAGCTTAAGATGATGATGACTACATAAAATGATGGAGAATTTCAGAAAGATCCTTCCATGAGAAATCAAGGCAAGAGGTGTAGCCAAAGTCCTCAGAGTTTCTGGCCTGTATAATCCATAGATCTTTCTGCATCCCAGACTCCTGTCTTCCCAGGAAGGATAGCAATACACATAATGGTAATTAGCAAAGTCTGCCAATTTCACCTCCAAAATCTATTTCAACTCCATCCACCTTTGGTGTGTCCATTCCCATTGTTCTGTCCAGGCCACCAGCATTTTCCCGTCTCCATGTGCTTCCCTCCAACCATGATTGCCTTGATCCAAGCCATAATCCAGAGAGCTTCGGCCACACTGGTCTTCCATGAGTTCCTGCAGCCTGCAAGTGCTTCCTGCCTCAGGCCCTTTGCACATGTCTTCTCTCTCCCCATCTCCATTCTTTGCATGGCTGACTCCTTCTGATCCTTCTGATCTCAGTTTCAGCCACTCAGAGAGCCCATCCTGACCACCCCGTCATCCTCAATCTCAGCTCCCAGTGTGTTTCCTTAATGGCAGGCGAGGCACTTTAAAATTGTTTTATTTATCTCATGTCTTTGCCCTCTTGGAATGTGGGGTCTGGAGGCTGCGATAGTCTTTAAATAGATAATTAAACAAAGAGATGTATAAGTTATAAAATTGTGATAAGGGATAGGAAAGAAAATGAAGAGTGCAATGAGAAATGAAGACAGGAAGAGGATCTAACTTAGACTAATGGCTGGAGATGGTGCCTCTGATTAGGTGACATTTGAGACAAGCTCTAAAGAATTGTAGATATGAGCCAAGTGGAGAATGGAGTGAAGACTGTTCCAGGCAGAGGGAACAGCATGTGCAAAGGTCTTGAGGCAGGAGTGATTTTAGCATGTTCGTTGAAAGAAGGTCGGCATGTATGAAACATGGTGCGGCAGGAATATGAAACATTGCACCAGGGAATTATGAAGGGAGCAGAGTATGCGTTAAAAAAAATGACCATCATGATAGTACTGAACATTTATTTAGCTCTACTGTGTATTAGACCCTGAGCTAAAAGCTTTGTATAGCTTCTTTAATTCTTACAACCATCGATATGATTATTCTCAAGGAACCAATGAAGAAACTGAGTCCCCAAAGGTTAACTTGCATGCCCCAAACCCCACCCATACAGCTGGCAGAGGTGAAGCTCAGATTTGAACCCATGACTCCAAAGCTTTTAGATACCACAAAACAGTTGCTTTGTCTGCACTCTGCTCCAATATCATGCTCCTCTGCCAAAGCATCCAAGGCATCCTGGAGTATAGGGAGGCGTGAGTACCCCAGACTCTGTGATAATCCACCTCAGGACAAAGCTTTCTGCCCAGCCCTAATACACACTTTGCTTTGTAATGCACTTGAATGTTTCATTATTTCCATGCCCCCAAATGCACTGAAACTTTCCCATTTCCTTGTTAAATAAAAGATGAGAGGCGGATAATGAAATCCAGATGCCCTCAAGGCCTTCGATGTCACCTGCCAATTTTCGTGTTGGTCATTTTTCTTTCTTTAAACAAAACAGCAGTGATGGTCTGATGGTTCGGAGCAAGAGGTCATATTCAAATGGCATCATTACCTGTCGGGGCTCACTGTTTTTTTCACTCATTTCTCTCCTTATATTCAGGGCTCAGATTCAGTTTTCCAACATTCTTGCAGCTGATCTTTCAAATACCAGTGGGATGCCAAAGGTCCTGTCCAGATCCACCCCCTCGAGAGCTGGGAGCAGATTCATTCCATGACCCTCTTTCTCAGGATGAGAACCAGTGTAGATCAAGACTCTTTACAATCAAGTGCATTTAGTCTCTTCTCTCCCATAGTCCGGTGGTTCTCAATCTTGGTGATTTTGCCCCCTCCCAGGGGACAGTGGGCAATGTCTGGAGTCCATTTTGGTTGTCACTTGGGGTGGGAGTGCTACTGGCATTGTGTGGGCGGACAGCAGGGATGCTGCCCAGTATCCTACAATGCACGGCACAGCCCCTCACAACTAGGAATTACCTGGCCCCAAATGTCAACAGTGCTGAGGCTGAGAAAACCTGAATTTAGACCATGTTTCTTGTGAGCAGCTGTTTTTCTAAGCCCTGTGTCCCCAGCCTGGCGCACTGAAGTAGATAAAACAGAGAGCTGCCAGGCACAGTGGCTCACGTCTGTTATCCTAGCACTTTGGGAAGCAGAAGCAGAAGGATCCCTTGAGGCCTTCTGAGCAGCCTGAGCAAGATAGTAAGACCCTGTCTCTGCAAAAAGTAAAAAAATAAGCCAGGCATGGTCGTGCATGCCCATAGACCCAGCTACTCTGGAGGCTGAGATGGGAGGACCGCTTGAGCCCAGAAGTAGTGAGCTATGATTGTACCACTGCGCTCCAGCTTGGGCGATGGGGTGAGACCCTGTCTCAGAAAACAAAAATATAACATATAACCCCATGATTGTTGGGTGCAAGTCAGGTTCCCTGAGAAGCTTCTGAAATGAAGACTAGGATGCAGGAAGTTAATTAGGGGGAGCTTTGGGGATTAACAGTGGAAGAGAAATATGGAAGCAAAATGGGTGTGACAGGAACAATAACAGCTCCCCCAAAGATGTCTGCACCCCGGAACCTGTGAATTTATTGTGTTACTTTACATGGTAAAGGGGATGTCACAGGTGGGTTTAAGTTAAGGATCTTGTGATGGGGAGATTATAAGGACAAGAGTCCTTATAAGGGGGAGGTGGGGGAATCAGAATTAGAAAAAGGAGATCTGATGATAGAAGCCGACATGGCAATGATGGACTTTGAAGTTGGAGGAAGGGGCCATGATTCAGGGAATGCGAGCAGCCTATAGAATCTGGAAAAGGCAATCAAATATATTTTCCCTAGAATCCTTGGGAGGAATGCAGCTCTGCCGACACCTTGATTTTAGCCCCGTAAAACCTCTTTTAGGCTTTTGACTTCTAGAACTATAAAGTCATAAATGTGTGTGGTTTTAAGCCGTTTCCCATTGTGGTGATTTGTTACAGCAGGAACAGGAGATGAATACGATTGGGAAGTGGGAAAACACGAGCTGTGATGCAGTCTCAACAGAGGCCTTGGCCGACCTTACAGCCAGGTCTCCTGCTGGAATGACCCTTTATTCCAGTGTTGCTGCACATTGAAACAATCAGTATTAGATGTGGGCAGCCCCTGGAAGGAAATTGGCCTTGGGAGAAGCAGTTTTTTCAGCCTCAGTCAATTGTTGGAGAGGCTGACAGCAGAGAGATATTCCCTGGCCATACTCTCGTCAGCTGGGGGTGTGAATCCTTCATTCTTCCAGGGGGACCTGGGTGGCACATTACAGTATCCACTACACTAGGTATTAGCCACTATGCAATTAGTAAGTAATGAGGCATGGTGATTAGAATCATTGGCTTTGGGTCTAGTCTGGCCTAGATTCAGGTTCCGGTACTACTACTAATTAGCTGAGGCAGGTCCCTTAATCTCTAGTGGGGTAAATCTCAGCCACTACCTCCTGCTTCTCAAAAGGTTCCCATGAGACAAGGCACAGAGAACCTGACACTGGAACCACTGGACTCCACTGGACCCTGGAGTCCTCAAGTTTTGGATCTGACTTAACAGTTTCAGTTATCACTATCTGACTTAACACCCAAAAGCAGAATCACAATGGTTTAATTAAAGCCGTGGATCCGCTGTCTCCTAAAGTTTATTTTGCCAAACTGTCATGCCACATGAAACTCTCAAGAATGGTTTGTCACTAAGTTAATTTTGAAAATTCTGGGTACTATGTCTTTGCAGAGATATCCAGTGCACAAATAGGTAAATTAAAGGCTCTGACAAGGCTGGCAGCAAAGATGTCCATTTCACTTCATTTACACTTTGAATTTCCCAAGATAATTTGCCTCGGGGACTCCTTTTTCATGCAACGTCTATCAGCATCTCTTGGAGCCAGTATGGTGAGGAGCAGCACCCTAGGGGAAATACTACCATAGATCGTTGATCCAGGAAGCCTTAGAGAGCAAGCTTAGGCATATTTGCAACCCCTATCTCCTCCCAGACAGCCACTGGTTTTGGAGTCGGAATACCAGTTGAAATAGATGGGTTACTGTGAGGCTAGTCTAGATGACTCTCTGTGTCCTCATTTTCTCTTGTTTGTCTTCAAGACTTTCCTCTGTTTCTCAAGGCCGGAGTGTGCACCTGGCTCACAATGCTTAGTACTCTGTGTTCAGTAACTTCATTTGTTTTCTGCACAACCCACATGCCAAAGTACTCCTATTACTCATACCCTACCACTTTCTATATATTAGGAAACCAAGGCTCAGAGAAGCCAAGGCACTAGCTCAGGGTCACACAGCTAGAAAGTGATGCAGCTCAGCTTTGAACCCTGGCTGTCCAAGACTGCAACTAACCCTTCCATTTTATTCCATTCTTTTTAAAACAAGTTTATCAAGATATAATTTGCACACCATACAATTCATCCATTTAAAGTATAGAATTCAGTGATATTTTTGTGTATTAACAAAGTTGTACAACCATCACCACAATCCATTTTAAAATATTTTATCACCCCGAAAAGAAACCTCAAATATCTGAACTGTCACTTCCTATTTTACCCCCATCCCTACACCCCCCTGCTCCCAACTAGCCCCAGGCAATCTCTAGTCTACTTTCTCTATGGATTTGCCCATTCTGAATATCACATATGAATGGAATCATACACTATGTGGTATTTTCTGTTTGACTTCTTTCATTCAGCATAATGTTGCCAAAGTTTATTCATGTAGCACACATTCCTTTCTATGGTTGAATAATATTCCATTTTGCGCGCACACACACACACACACACACACATACACATACATGCATAGCACATTTTGTTTATCCAGTCCTCAGTTGATGGGCATTTGGGATGTTTCTATTTTTTAGCAATTATTGCTGCAATGAATATTCATGTACAAGATTTTGTGTGGACGTATTTTTTCCTATCTCTTGTAACCCTCCTGTTTATTACAATGTGTATTTTATTGTTATAGACAATATGTTGACCAGGCCACTTTTTTTGAAGTATAATTGTATTTATTTATTTGCTTAACAACTTTATTAAGGTATAATTTATATGGCATAAAAATCACCACTTTAAGAAGTATAATTCAATGCATTTTAGTAAATTTACAGGGTTGTGCAACCTTTGTCTTAATCCAGTTTTAGAACATGTCTGTCACCCTGAAAAGATCTCTCATGTCTGTTTGCAGTTAGTCCCCACTTCCATCAGAGCTCCAGGCAACGGCTGATCAGCTTTCTGTCTGTCTACATTTGTGACTGACATACTTTTATATCTGTTACCCAAACAGAATGGCTAATGTGGAGAGAGAAGAGGTTACCATTTCTGAATGTCCACTAGGGGAATGTGGACAGAAGACAGGCGGCTTGGCCAAGTGATTTCACCTCTTTGAGGCTCCATTTCTCCATCTGTGAAATGGGGTTGGTAATTGTAGGTGATTAACAGGATTGGAAATTATAAAGAGTAGATGCATTCAAAACACTGAGCCTAACATTTTGGGAAGCCAAGGCAGGCGGATCACCTGAGGTCAGAAGTTTGAGACCAGCCTAGCCAACAGGGTGAAACCCTATTTCTACTAAAAATACGAAAAGTATCTGGGTGTGGTGGCGGGCACCTGTAATCCCAGCTACTCGGAAGGCTGAGGCAGGAGAATTGTTTAAACCCGGGAGGCAGAGGTTACAGTGAGCTGAGATTGCACCACTGCACTCCAGCCTGGGCGACAGAGCGAGACTCAGTCTCAACAACAACAACAACAACAACAACAACAAACCAATAACACTCAGCCAACCACTCTGCACAGGGCAGGCACTCAGTTAACCACAGACACCATGGTCAGCACCTCCCTTTGTCTGAACAGCTTGTGGGGCAGGTGTCACCAGCCCCATTTTATAGAAGAATACACTGAGGCTCACAGCGGTGAGTGAGGATACCAGGAATGCATTCCAGATTGGTGGATTTGGGAGCCTGAATCCTCTCCACCTCTCCAGCTGCCAGATTTCCCAGTAAGAATTCCCAAAGAGGGGAGCATTTCCAGTCCATGCAGGGGCACCCCCTCTTCATCCTCAACTTGTCTGGCAGGTTCTAAGTGCTTCGTTATGGCCCAGTCTATCAGGAACCAATTAGGGCCGAGAGCACTTAGCTACAAGCATGGTTTCTGGGAACTGGCAGTGATGAAGCAGATGGAACCTGTCACCAGGCAGCACAAGGCACATTCAGCAGTTCGATGTCAAGCCAAGGCCACATTGAGGCTGGGGCTGCAGGACCTGAAGTTATTGCCATAAGGACGGGATTAGAGACCTCTGCTTGGTGTCCCCTGGGGGCCCAATCGGTGCATCTGCTACTGTGCCTAGCGGGGTGAGGAAAGGGTGACCCTGAACCCATTGTCCGGTGTCTTGTGTCTCTGATTCCAGGCTCCTAATAGGCCCTCAGTAAATAAGTGGGCCCGCTGCATAACCAGAAGAATGTGGGAGCAAATGAATGGAACTGGCATTTTTCAGTGCAGGTTGAGAGATCTTCTCCTCTGGGAGTGTCTGTTGCCTGACCAGTTCCTGTTCTCTAGTGTGGTCTTAGCTTCCTGGGGGAACTTCCCAGGATCCCTTCGCTAGGCTGTGGGCATCTTATCAGCTCTCAGAGTACCCAGAACTGCCTTTCTGTAGCATTCGCATTCACCGTAATGAACTCATCCTTTATAGGATGGACTCTAAGTCCCTTGGAGGCAGCCCCTGGCCTGCCTAGCTCATAGTCATATCCCAGCATGTCCTAGCCCAGGGCCTGGCACAAAGGAGTCCCTTAATAAATATTTGTGGGATGGGTGACTGAATAAAGGGTCAGTCAAATGAGTCGTTCTGACCTTGTCCCACTCTTTAAGCTTAGAGTTAGTAGCTCCAAATTAAAATAATCTCATCCCCAGATCCTTCTTCATTATGCATTTTTTTTTTTTTTTTTTTGAGATGAAGTCTCACTCTGTTGCCCAGGGTGGAGTTCAATGGTACAATCTTGGCTCACTACAACCTCCACCTCCTGGGTTCAAGTGATCCTCCTGCCTCAGCCTCCCAAGTAGCTAGGATTACAAGTGTGTGCCACCACGCCTGGCAAATTTTTTGTATTTTTAGTAGAGATGGGGTTTCACCATGTTGGCTAGGTTGGCCTCAAACTCCTGACCTCAAGTGATCTGCCTGCCTCGGCCTCCCACAGTGCTGGGATTACAGGTGTTAGCCACTGCACCTGGCCCTTCATTATGTCTTGAGCTTGGTATAGAGAAGAGGTCAGCACGCTTGTCCTGTAAAGGGCCACATAGTCAATATTTTAGGCTTTGTGGGTCACATAGGCTCTATTTCACCAGGGCTTTGGGGGATCCCTTCTCTCCCCAGTGGTCTGGGTTGCAGGTGAGGTTGTGTTGATCAATTATTAAAGAGACTGCAGAAGTAAGCTCTGAGATCAGTAGCAATTGGATTTTCTTGGCTTTACCCCTTACCAGCTTCTCCTTCCACACTGAAAACGTGCTTTTCCATTTGCCTACTTGGCCAGAGATAGCGGTGGGTGGGATACAATCTTAGTGGCTGCAGCTATTTGGAAAGTTGAGTTTCCATAACTAAAGACTGTTGATACGAAAGACTTTTCAGGGGCACCTGCAGCTCAGGAACCATTCACCAAGACATGAATATGCATTTCTTCCATCCATGAATATGAATATGAAATGTCCTCCCCAAATTCAGATAATCTTGACGATTATAGGTCTTCTATTGGAACCCCATAGGAAACAGTGCACAGATCAAATAACGCCCTGAAAATAAGGCTAAGCTCTTATCCAGAAATTGCCCAAATGCTTTCTGTTTATGTTAATACATCCCGGTATGTGCTTTTGCCCTTTTTCTCCCCAGTTTCTTTGCAAAGTAAAGAGACTCGCTGATTTCATCCTGTTTTATTTACACTGCATAGACAGGAGGTAATTTCAGGGCTCACAGTCCATACCTCATGCAGTTGGAGTTCTCAGCGTCCTGACTGGGAGGACGTATGCCCCGGCAGAGCAGGTCTGGAAGAGATTGGTATTTATGGCGTCTGTTTGCCTTAATTTTCTTTGGCCTGTAATCCGGCTCTCTGGGAGGATTGCTGGGCAGCTGTATGTGTTTGATAAATTCAGCCTCACTTAAGTCACACAAGTGGTTTTTCAGTGGGAGGTGGAATTGGCCTTTTAAGAACTCCAGTGTTCAATTTCTTTGCTGTTTTTATTGTGACCAGGAGATCAGTGTCATGAAGTTTAGGAAAGTTTTCTCCTTTTAGCCTGTAGACTTCATAGCAGGGAAATGGCCTTGATGTTTTTATTAGTGGATCCCAACATCCAGCACCAGGGCCAGGGGGAGGCAACTGAGGGACATCAGGGGTAGCATTTAGGGAGGTGCCCACTCTGAAGATTGGGTATGTCTCTGAGAGTATCAACTTAAATTTAGTATCCTAGGCACCTTATGCACCTTGCCCTATTCACAGTCTTGCCTAGCACACTTGTTGCTCCTTTAGTATTTGTTGAGTGGACAAATGAATTCCTCTTCTATGTAAGGAAGTGAGACTAAAAGAGGTGAAATAATTTGCCTAAGATCTGGCAAATGACAACTTCTGAATGTGTGATTTGAACCCAGGCCTGACTCCAGAGCCATCTGCCTTTCTCTTTGTCAGTCTCTGTCTCTCTCTGAACCTGGTTTGATCCTGGCTTTCTTATCTTCCCCCTCATTTCTTGGGTGGGCTTTTCCAAAGAGTTGGTAAGTCTGAGTCTGGAGAGAATGAGAAGGAAACAAGTTTATTGCTAGAAAACTGTCCTTCCTCACTATTTTCCCCCTTGGGCTCCCTGGGAAGCTGACTGGCTTCTACTCCAGTCAGTTGTCCAGCTGTGAAAACAGAAAAATGGCCCAACCATGTAATAACTTAGCTCTGGAGGATTTCATTCTGAGCTAAGTATCCCATTAGCCAGAGAGGAGCTTTCGAAAGGGCCATGGTGCACGGGCCAGCAGCTCTAGCCGTTTCACTGAATTTCTGTCCATTTGAAAGTGGTTGGAGACTTTGGCTCGGTGTCTGGGAATATTCCAGCTCGGTGGGGGAACAGGGGATCCATGGATAAAAGTGATCCTTAATAGGGAAGGTGGTTCTGTCAACACTGAGGAGTGTGTAAGTCAATGTCCCGGTTTGACACCATCCGTAGGCACTGAAGTTGCTTCTGAAAACTTTGATATGGTTTATGGGAAAATGAATCAGGCTAAATCACCTACTCACCCCAGGGACTTTTCTGTTTCCTTCCTTTTTCAGTTTGATGGATCTGATATTTGGTTAGAGACTCAATTTTTGAGGTTCACCAAATTGCACTTCCTTTCTTTCCAACGGTCATTCCAATATTTAGGTGTCTATTACACATCAGGCACTGTGTAGGTAGCTTGGTGATGGAGGTGAAGAAGACAGACATGGTCCCCACCCTTGTGGAACAGATCTGATAAGAAGACAATTGAATCTCACACCTTTGCAATGGAACTGACAAAGGCTACCAAGGCAAGGTGCTTGGTGTTGGGAGGGCCTGTAATGGGGAATCACGTTGGCCCAGTGACATTGGGAAAGGCTTATTGAGGGGAAGAAGGATAGAACTGCTGTCTGAAGTGTGGAAGAAACTACTGGGGAGCAGACAAGGGCAACAGCATGTGCAAAGGCCCTGCAGTGGGCCAGGGAGCATGTTGCAGTTGCACTCGAGTGACAAAGAAGGGCGGTATGGCTGAGGGGAAAGAGCGAGTGGGAAGGGCCAGTTCACATGGCAGCCTTGGACCAGTATGGGAAGGGCCAGATCACATAGCAACCTTGGACCAGTATTAGTTTCCTGTGGCTACTGCAACAAATTACCCCAAATTTGATGACTGAAAGCAATAGAAATTTTTCCTCTTTTAGTTCTGGAGATCAGAAGTCTGAGCAAGGTGTTAGCAGGTCTGTGCTCCTTCCGAAGGCTCTAGGGGAGGATCTTCCCTTGCCTCATGCAGCCTCTGTGGCTCCAGAAATCCTTGACGTTCCCTGGCTTATGGCTGAATCCTTCCAGTCTCTGCTTCTGTCTTCACACGGCCTTCTTCTCTGTTCTGTGTCTTCTCTTATGTCTATGCCAAATCTTCCCTGCCTTTCTCTTATAAAGACACCTGTCATTGGATGTAGCACCCGGCTGGACAATGCAGTTTGATTTCACCTCAAGATACCTTAATTACATCTACAAGGACTTCCTTTTCCCCCCCAAATAAGGCAGCATTCACAAGTCCCAGTAGCCTTTTTTTCTTTTTTGGAGAAGCACCATTCACCCCACTACAGAGATGATGCTAAAGAATTTGATCTTTATTTTATATGCTTTGAGAAGATGCTAAAGGATTTTCAGCAAACGTGTTGGCATGACCAGATTTATGCTTATATAAAGTTTTCCAGTCAGGCACAGTGGCTCACACCTGTAATCCCAGCACTTTGCGAGTCCGAGGTGGGCAGATCACCTGAGATCAGGAGTTCGAGACCAGCCTGGCCAACATGGTGAAACCCTGTCTCTATTAAAAATACAAAAATTAGCCAGTTGTGGTGGTGAGTGCCTGTAGTCCCAGCTAGGTGAGAGGCTGAGGCAGGAGAATCCATCCCCGGGAGGTGGAGGTGGAGGTTGTAGTGAGCCTAGATCGTACCATCGCACTCCAGCCTGGGTGACAGAGCAAGACTCTGTCTCAAAAAATAAATAAATAAACAAACAAAGTTTTTCCTTCTATTGTGCAGATGGAGGATGGATGAACAGTCAGGTGGAGCTAAAAGGTTAGTTGGTTTGTGTTTTTCCCCAGTCATCTAGCAAGAGATGATAGTAGCTTATCTCCTGGGGTGATTGAGAGGGGGTAATGTTAAGAAATGGATACAATCAAGAAATACTTAGGAAATATAATGGGTGTTCCTTTTTACCATCTGGAATCATTTATTCGGTGTTGCCCTGCATGGTAGCACCGACACTGGGAGTTGTACAAAAACCTGCTAAGAGGATGTTTCGGTCATCTGAATGAACCTTTGTCTCTTATCTGAGAGATACCGACATTCGCTCCCAAGGTTGAGGATTCTCCTCATTACATGGTTTCCTTGTGAATAAATGTTTTCTTTACTGCAGTTAATAGCGTCTTTACCAAGTTAAGTACATACAGGGGCAGGAAGGCAATTATAGCACAGACAGACTTTATATATCTCTATAGCATCCATGAAGCGTCATTCTTTTTCAGTGACTTTTTTTTTTTTTTTTTTTTTTAATAATAACCAAACTTGTCCTGTGCAGGAAAAATACATGAGAAAGGCAATTCGGTGTTCACTCTTGGTTGCACTTCATGTGCATTTCATTAAGGACCTCGTTCTACTACAATGCTGAGGTCAGATCATGGCTGGATAGGCAAAGTGGTAGATGGACAGGGACCTCGCTGTCACATGGAATGAGTAGGTGAGGCTGGACAAGGGAGCTAGGCAGGTGGTTGAGTCTGTGGGCTCCAGGATCTGAGGTCCTGTTGTCAAATCCTGCCTCCACCACCCTGTAGCTGTATAGCCTTGGGTAAGTCCCAGCCATTCTGTATCCCATCTGTAAAATGAGGATAACAATACAGTCATGGGCCACATAACAACATTTTGGTTAATGACAGACTGCATATACCCTGGTGGTCCTGTAAGATTATAATGGAGTGCTTTGGGAGGCTGAGGCAGGCAGATCACTTAAGGTCAGCAGTTCAAGACCAGCCTGGCCAACATGGTGAAACTGGTCTCTACTTAAAAAAAAAAATAGTCGGGTGTGGTGGTGTGCACCTGCAGTCCCAGCTCCTCAGGAGGCTGAGGCAGGAGAATTGCTTGAACCTGGGGGGCATAGGTTGCAGTGAGCCAAGGTCATGCCACTGCACTCCAGCCACGGTGACAGAGTGAGACTCCATCTCAAGAAAAAAATCAAAAAAGATTATAATGAAGCTGAAAAATTCCTATCACCTAGTGACATCATAGCTATTGTAACCTTGCAGTGCAGTTGCTTTATTTTTTTATTTTTATTTTTATTTTATTATACTTTAAGTTCTAGGGTACATGTGCATAACATGCAGGTTTGTTACATATATATACTTGTGCCATGTTGGTGTGCTGCACCCATAGTTGCTTTATTTTTTAATTTAGTGTCACCTAAGTGTATGGTGTTTATGAATCCTGCAGTAGTGTACGGTCATGTCCTAGGCCTTCACCACTTACTCACTGACTCACCCAGAGCAACTTCCAGTCCTACAAGCTCCATTCATGGTAAATGCCTTATACAGGTGTACCGTTTTAATCTTTTATAGTGTTTTTTTTTTTCCTCTACCTTTTCTATGTTTAGATATTTGGATACACAAATAATTAACATTGTATTACAGTTGTCCACCGCATTCAGTACAGTAACATGCTGTACTGATGTGTAGCCTGGAAACCATAGGCTACATAGCCCAGGTGTAGTAGGCTCTCCCACCTAGATTTGTATAAGTACATTCTATGATGTTTGCACGATGACAAAAATCACCTAATGCATTTCTTAGGATGTATTGCTCTTATTAAGTGACACATGACTACTTGATTGGGCTGCTGGGAGGATTAAATGAGGATAATGCATGGATAATACTCAGTATTTACCTACTTGACTGGGCTTCTGGGAGAATTAAATTAGATAATGCATGGATAATACTCAGTAAAAGGGTAACCATAATTCTCTCTGCCATTTTACATAAATGCCATACCATTGATTCATTTACAGGTATTTACTGAACACTAAGCACATGCTATGCACTACCTTAGGAGCTAGGCTTAAAGCAGAACAGATCATCCAAAGGCCCTGTCTTCATAGAGCTTGGTAAGGGGAGATAGACAAAAGGCACATAAACCAATGAATAGACACAATGTCAGGTGATGGTTGTTGCCGAACACTAAATGAGAGCAAGGTCAAGAGGTAGAAAGTGTTAAGTAGAGAGCTGTTCTTTTAGATGAAGGAGATGGGATGGCCTCTCTGATGAGGGCTTATTTAGGCAGAGAATGAAGTCGTGGAGCAAGCCATGGGGGTTTCTACAGGAAG
Source organism: Chlorocebus sabaeus (assembly GCF_047675955.1). Lineage (NCBI taxonomy): Eukaryota > Metazoa > Chordata > Mammalia > Primates > Cercopithecidae > Chlorocebus > Chlorocebus sabaeus. The sequence continues at coordinate 114,855,864 of NC_132914.1, read as the reverse complement.
AAGATTTCAGGCCATGGAAACTGTGTGTGCGAAGGCCCCGGGGCAGCCAGTAAGACTCTGATGGGCCCCGTCAGGAGACAATCAGAAGATGAATAAACAAGAAGAAATAAAATGTCAAGTGGTGCTAGGAGAAAACAAGTAGGAAAATAAAGCTGATGAGTGGATGGAGCATGATACAGGGGACTGCTGGAGGCTTTCAGGGTTTGGAAGTGGGTTTGGAGCTCTGGATCCGAGTGTCTGTGATGTGGATGAAGCTAGGAAGGGATGACAGATGTAATGATTAAGAGAAAAAATCTGGCCGGGCACAGTGGCTCACGCCTGTCATCCTAGTCCTTTGGGAAGCTGAGTTGAGCAGATGGCTTGGGCCCAGGAGTTTGAGACCAGCCTCAGCAAAACTTTGTCTCTACAAAAAATACCAAAGGAAAAAAAGGATTAGCTGGGAGCAATGGTGCGCACTCGTAGTCCCAGCTACTCGGGAGGATGAGGTGGGAGGATCACTGGAGCCGGGAGGTAGAGGCTGCAGTGAGCTGTGATTGCACCACTGCACTCTAGCCTATACTGAGATCTTATCTCAAAAAACAAAAACAAAAACAAAAAAAACTGAGAGACACCCAAGAAACCGTTAACAGTGGGATCTCTCAGGAGTTCTACTAAGAGAGGAGGAGACCAAGGGGATATATTAATTTCCTAGAGTTACTGTAACAAAGTACCATAAACTGGATGTCTTAAACAACAGAAATTTACTGTCTCACAGTTTTGGGGGCCAGAAGTCCAAAATCAAGGTGTGAGCAGGGCTGATTCCTTCTGAGGGCTGGGAGAAGAATCTGTCCTACGCTTCTGGCCTAGCTTCTGCTTCTAGTGATGTGCCGGTCATCTTTGGTGTTCCTCGGCCTCTGGAAGCATCACTCTGATCTCTGCCTTCATCTTCACGTGGTGTTCTCTCTGTGTGTGTCTCCGTGCCCACGTTTCCCCTCTTTATAGGCACATCAGTCATATCGGAGGGGTCCACCCTACTCCAATTATGAACTCCTCTAAATTTAACGAATTACAGCTGCAATGACCCTATTTCCACATCATATTACATTCTTTGATACTGGAGGTTGAGGACCTTCACTATATTTTGAGAAAGCACAATTGAACCAACCCAAATAACAGGGGCCCCTGAAACTTTTTTTTGTTTGTTTTTTTGAGATGGAGTCTCACTCTGTCACCCAGGCTGGAGTGCAGTGGCATGATCTCGGCTCACTGCAACCTCTGCCTCCCGGGTTCAAGTGATTCTCCTGCTTCAGCCTCCTGAGTAGCTGGGACTACAGGCACGTGCCACCATGTCTGGCTAATTCTTGTATTTTTAGTAGAGACGGGGTTTCACCATGTTGGTCAGGCTGGTCTCGAACTCCTGATCTTCTGATCTGCCCACCTCGGCCTCCCACAGTGCTAGGGTTACAGGCATGAGCCACAACGCCCGGCCGAAACCTTTTTATTGAAGTCTAACATATATGCAGAAGAATGCATACTCCTAAGCAGAGAGCATCCTGAACTTTCATTAAATAAATGCACCTCTGTAACCAGCTCCCTGATCAAGAACCAACATTTTCTGCCCTCCAAAAGCCCTCTGGGGAGGAGTGGGAGCTTCTGTTTTTCAATATGTAACTTCCTATACTGTTTTAACATTTTAAAAATGGTGTGGATTTACTTTTACAATAAAACTTGCAAATTAAACTTGGAAATAAAGAGCTCATATTATTAAGTTTAGGGATGCTGTCCTTCCTGAGCTGATAGGGAACCTTCCATCTCGAGGGGGAGGAAAGCAGCTTCGTTTGTTCTCTGTGCTGGATGCTTTTCAAAGAAGCTTCCCAAACCAGTGTCCGGCAAAATGGTTAAAGGTGCATTGAAATGCCAATGCGCTCAGAACTCTGGATGCCTGGGGCAGCTGGTGTCCCCTCATCTGTTCACCCCAGCGCACAAATTGTGTCACTTTCTATGTGTGTCATGATGTGAAAAAGATTGAAGAGCCCAGCTTAACACGTCCAATCTCAGGAAACCCTCCCAGCGACCCAGGGAGGCAGGTGCTTCTAGTTCCATTTTATAGGTGCAGAGGCTGAGGCTCTCCAGGGTGACTTCCTAGGAACAGTTTTTTAGGTGTTTTGTGGATGTCATCTGGGCCTGGCAAGGGGAAGTCACAGAAATCCTTGGATGCCTGGTAATCACTCATTAATGAACATAATAGGTAGTCTTAGGGTAGATTTGAGCTGAAAGGGCCCTTTGGGAGAATGGCACTATCTAACCCAATGCAATGCCTTTACAAGAAAGATTACCTTCACTAAAATATCACAGCTGGTCAGCCACAGAGCTGGGTCTGAATCCCCTTCCAACTCCCAAGCCCCTACTCTGCACAAGACCATGATACTCCCTTCACCAGTGCTAGGATGTAGGTCATCTCTTCTTGCAGAAGAGAAATCTAAGGTGCAGAGAAATAAATCCCAAGTTTGTCTGTCTCTAAACCTGTTTTTGTGTTGGCATACACAGTAAAGTTTATCCGTAAGGACAGCTCAGGGTACCTTAGGACACTTACTGCCATGATTACTTTTGAAAATGTGTACACTTTGTGCTTCTGGGACATAGGCCTCATTCTCTTTTGGGGTTCACCGTCCACTGCTTTTCTTATGACCCAGGTAATATGTGGATCATGGGCGGAGTGGGACCTCAGAGAAACCCAAGCTGGGGCCCAGCAGCCTCCCTGGAGTGGCAGGTGACAGGTGGCTTCGAGCTGTACTTCAGTGGCCCTGAGTTTTATGGCTCCTTTGCTAATGGTCGTAAACTTGGCATTTACTTTTGGTACGTGGGGAGTCCTGAACCTCTAATTAAATCGGCTCTGAGCAGGTGGAGAGCACACAGCTAGAAGCGATATTTAACAGCTGCAGAGAAGGTAGAAGGGAACCAGCCTCAGCTCAGCCCGCTAATGGCTTCTGTCATTGTGCTGGCTGTCAGCTTTCACTTGCACAAGTTCAGCTTCCATTTCCCAATGGATGGTAGTCCTGTCCCTGCTGTGGGTCTTGGTGACTCCCTCTTTAGCCTTCCTGAAGAAGGAAGAGCGGTGACCTCTCCGGTGTCTCTCTTTCTGTCTCTTCCCCACAGGACCCTTTTTCCCCATTTCAGGCCTTCATTATCGGAGGGTGGGTTATTCCCTTGCCAACAGATCTCTTTTTCTTTTTTCCTTTTTTTTTTTGAGACAGGATCTCACTTTGTCGCCCAGTCTGGAGTGCAGTGGTGTGATCACAGTTCACTGCAGCCTCAATTTCCTGGGCTCAAGTGATCCTCCCACCTCAGCCCCCCAAGTAGCTGGAACTACAGGTGTGTGCCACCCCATCCAGCTAATTCTTGTATTTTTTTTTTTTTTTTTTTTTTTTTGTAGAGATGGGGTTTCATCATGTTTCCCAGGCTGGTCTCAAATTCCTGAGCTCAAGGGATCCACCCACCTCAGCCTCCCAAAGTGCTGGGATTACAGGTGTGAGCCATGGTGCCCAGCCCCAACACATTTCTTTTATTGCAGCAAAATATACATAACATAAAATTTGTTATTTAAACCACTTTTAAGTGTACAGTTCAGTGACATTAAGTACATTCACATTGGTGTGCAACCATCAGCATTATCCATCCCCAGAACGCTCTTCATCTTTCCAAACTAAAGTTCTGTACCCATTAAATTTCTCACTCTCCTTCCCCAGCATGGGCCAACCATCACTCTATTTTCCATCTCGACAATTTTGACTGCTCTAGGTACTTCATAGAAGTAGAATCATATGGCCAGGCATGGTGGCTCACGCCTGTAATACTAGCACTTTGGGAGGCCGAGGCGGGCAGATCACGAGGCCAGAAGATTGAGATCATCCTGGTCACCATGGTGAAATCCCATCTCTACTAAAAATACAAAAATTAGTTGGGCGTGGTGGCGTGCATCTGTCCTCCCAGCTACTCGGGAGGCTGAGGTAGGAGAATTGCTTGAACCTGGGAGGCGGAGGTTGCAGTGAGCCAAGATAGTGCCATTGCACTCCAGCCCAGGGTGACAGAGTGAGGCTCCATCTCAAAAGAAAAAAAGAAAAAAAAAGTAGAATCACACAACATTTGTCCTTTTGTCACTGGCTGATTTCACTTAGTAGAATGTCTTCAAGGTTTATTCGTGTTGGAGCATGTATCAGAATTTCCTTTTTGTCTAAGGCTGAATAATATTTCATTGTGTGGCTAGACCACATTTTGTTCATCCATTCGTCTGTCAGTGAACACTTGGGTTGCTTCCATTTGTTGGCTCTTGTGAATAATGCTGCTGTGAACATGCGTGTACCAGTATCTGTTCCAGTTCTTGCTTTCAGTTCTTTGGGGTATTTACCCAGAAGTGGGATGGCTGGATCATATGGGGTATTAATCTGCTTTCATGCTGCTAGTAAAGACATACCCAAGACTGGTTAATTTATAAAGAAAAAGAGGTTTAATGGACTCACAGTTCCATGTGGTTGGGGAGGCCTCACAAGCATGGTGGAAGGCAAAGGAGGAGCAGTCACATCTTACATGGCGGCAGGCAAGAGAGAGCTTGTGCAGGGGAACTACCATTTATAAAATCATCAGATCTCATGAGACTTATTCACTACCACAAGAACAGTATGGAGGAAACGGCCCCTGTGATTCAGTTATCTCCACCTGGCCCTGTCCTTGACCTGTGAGGATTCTTACAGTTCAAGGTGAGATTTGGGTGTGGATGCAGCCAAACCATATCGTATGGTAATTCTGTTTTCAATTTTTGGAGGAACTTCCATGGTGTTTGCCACAGCAGCTGTGTCACTTTACATTCCCACCAGCCATGCAGTGGGGTTCCTGTTTCTCCACCTCCTCCATACCTTTTTGCAGCGTCCTTTAGTTAACCCTTTCACTTATCACCTAAAACAAAGTTCAGGGGCTGAGTGATGACCCTTCAGTCAATGTTGTAGACCAAAGAATATGGAATTGGAAGAAAGTAAGTTATTCAAGAGGCAAGAGCAGAGTGGTTTAGCTTAAGGGCATAGGTGTCAGAGCATGTCTTATAGAACCCTGATTTTACTGCTCAGTGGGCAGACAGTTTCACAAATGAGTCTCCCCTGTGAACTGCAGGTGTACCATCTGTCAGTGGGGATGACGGTAGAACTTGCTTCCTGGGGTTGGGAGAGCTCCATGAGATTGTGCATATAAAGCATCTAGCATAGGGCCTGGAAGGACATGAGCACTCCCAGAGCATCACTATTATGGAAAGGAGGTATTTATCCACCCAGAACTTATCAAGCACAACTTCCTGTGAGCTGAGGACCATGCTAACATGCTAGACTTGGGCATTCACAGACATGACTGTTGTCTATCACGATTGTTGCTTTTTCAGACCCAGACCTTGAGATGCAGGGTCCTTTGAAGCAGTCACCCATCTTCAGTGACCTGAGCAGAGATGTGGGGGAGGAGGATGTATAGTTTTTGGAAAATGAACTTCCCTTTCTAGTTTAGGAATGTTCTACCAAGTCAGCACAATCCTCTGGGCTTCCATGGAGGGTGACTGGCAAGTTGTTTGTGGCCCACAGGTGGTTCATTGTAGATTGGTTCTTACTCTACAGCATTGTCTATTAATATTCTATCCTTATTCAATTAAACAAGGCCAACAGGCACTTAGTATTTATCTCACACTGTGTTTTCATTTGTCTTTATTTATTTGTTCTGTTTCACTTCGGGAGTCAGTCTTGGCTGCTTGAGGATGGGGTGGCAGGTTGGTGGTAAAGACCCCCAGGCTTCCCAGGCTTCCTCTTAGGTAACCATCCTGCCTCCTTGTTTCTTTGGATTCCACATTCTTTTTAAAAATTATTGAAGTGGAATTCACATAACGTGAGATTGACCACTTTAAACTGAACAATTCAGTGGCATTTGGTACATTCACACTGTTGCACAACCACCACCTCTAAATAGTTCCAGAATATTTTCATCACCCCAAAAGGAAACCCTATATCCATTAAACAGTTACTCCCAATTCCCCAGCTTCCCCCTATCCTCTGGCAACTGCCAGCCTGCATTCTGTCTCTGTGGATTTGCCTGTTCTAGACATTTCATATAAATGGAAATCGGACAATATGTGACCGTTTGTGACTGCTACCTCCTTCACTTGGCATAATGTTTTCAAGATTCATCGTGTCTCAAATTGTATTCTTTTTTATGGGTGGCCAATATTCCATTGTGTGGATATGCCACAATTTGTTTATTCATCTGTTGATGGACATTTAGGTTGTTTCCATATTTTAGCTACTGTGAAAATGCTGCCATGAACATAGATGTACATGTATTTAAGTACCGATTTTCAACTCATATATATGTGTGTGTGTATATGTGTATATATATGTGTGTATATACGTGTGTACATATATATACACACACATATGAGTTGAAAATGTATATATATGTGTGTGTGTATATATGTGTGTGTGTGTATATATATGTGAGTGAAGTTGACAGGTCATGTGGTAATTCTATCTTTAATTTTTTGAGGAACCACCAAACTATTTCACACCAGCTGCAACATTTTATATCCTTACCTGTGATATGTGAGAGCTCCTATTTCTCCACATCTTTGCCAATGCTTATTATTTTCTATCTTTAAAATTATAGCCACCCTAGTGGTTGTGAAGTGGTATCTCCTTGTGGTTTTAATTTTCATTTCCTCGATGACTAATAATGTTGAGCATCTTTTTATACACTTGTTGGCCACTACTTATATATCTCCTTCGGAGAACCGTCTCTTCGTGCCATTTGTCCGTATGTTAACTGGATTGTCTTTCTGTTCCCTTTCCTCTTTTTGATCCATATTTGTAACCTCCCCTTCCCTTAAGGCTCTACCAGCCCGATAGCACAGGAGTGACACCCTGCACAGGCAAACGAATGCAGACTCGTTGCCAGCCAGGTCTGGATGGAATGCCACCTCTATGTGCCCTTGTGCAAGCAGCTTCCATTATCTGTGCCTCAATTTTCTCATCTGTAAAATGGGGAGTCCTCTATCACCTGTATGGTCTCTGAAGATTAGAGGCAATGTAGGGGAAATGTGTATCCTAGTACCCCGTGTGGGGAGGGCCCCCAGGAGACACGAACACTTCTTCCTAGCTTGATTTTATTTCCTGCTCTAGGCTTAATTTGCAGCTACGGCATGGCCTATGAGATATACTACCTTGCTGGATGCCTTAGCATCCATCAGAGATCTGGGATAGATGCTGTAGATAGTGCGGGAGCCAGCCACACAGCGTAGAGATTCTGCACCATGGAGAACGGGAGGCAGGAGGGAGTCTTTTGGAACATCTTGATGTGATGGCTCTGGCCTGCACCCGGCATGGCCTTCGGTGGGCAGCCGTCTGTCTATGTCAACCTGCCAAACCTCACTGATGCATAATTCATTCATCTTAGTGCTGAACATGGCTTGGAACTCACACCGAAGGCAGCAGAAGACAGGAGAGTTTGCGTAAGTGGGAGGGAGAAGGGAGGCTCTTATCCAGTTTCCCAGGTGCCTGTGGCTCAAGGCGAGGGTCAGGGACTCAGTATCCCCTGGCACCATCTTTCTTTGCAGCAGTAAAGCTCTGGGTTGTGTCATTTCCCAAGGACCTAAAGGTCGTGTTTGACATTTTCCCTGAGTTCGCCAGTTGAGATACCCGTTACCCTGGATTCCAGGGCACTGTGGAACAAAGCGTCCAAAAATGCAGCAGTTTTGTTTCTCCTCTGAAATCCGCTTGCACAGCTTCCCATTTCTCCACTTATCCCCTCGAAAATGCAGCCCAGATTCTTTTGAAAGTCACTTTTGCAACATTGTCAACCCATGCTGGGTCCCACTTGAAGCCCTGTCCCTGTGTTTGAGAGTAGGTTTGCCGATTCTCTTCTACGTTAGAATCTGTTTTCCTGTGATCAGAAAACACTGCCTTGCATTTAGAGATGTGGTTTCCTTAGAGATGGGAATATTTGCCTTCAGATCTGAGAACCTGCGGGACCACCGACCAGCTTTTGTGCATGGTAAGAACAGGGAAATAGGTCTCTGGATACGGAGCAAAATGTTTTCTGAGCCACCGAAGTACCACAGAGTGAGCCACCTTTGATGTGATAATGTGAGGATGACAACTAGTTTTTGTTGTTGTTGTTGTTGTTGTTGTTTTTAAGATCACTGCCATTTAATTAACCTGTGTGCTAGCAGCAATTAGTTCAAGACGTTTAAATGAGTAACACACAGCATGTTCCTTTACACATGCTCATGACAAGAGTTTAGAATAATAGTTGAGTTATTTGTTTTCCAGGGTGATAGGGAAAGGCTGTGTGGTTTTATTATTTCGCCATTCTTTTATCTTTTTTTTTGAGACACAGTCTTCCTCTGTTGCCTAGGCTGGAGTGCAATGGTGTGATCTCGGCTCACTGCAACCTCCGCCTCCCAGGTTTAAGCGATTCTCCTGCCTTAGCCTCCTAAGTAGCTGGGATTACAGGCACACACCACTATGCCCGGCAAATTTTTTGTATTTTTAATAGAGATAGGGTTTTGCCATGTTGGCCTGGCTGGTCTCGAACTCCTGACCTCAGGTGATCCACCCATCTCAGCCTCCCAAAGTGCTGGGATTACAGGTGTAAGCCACCATGCCCGGCCTTTTCCCCCATTCTTTCAACAACTATTTCTTGAGCTCCTGCTGTGTGTCGGGGTCTGTTCTAGAGACTGGGGATATAATGGTGAATAAGATTTCCAGGACTTTGCCCTCGTGGACTTGGGTTTCTAAACCAGAGGTCAGAAGACTGTGGCCATGGATCAAACTTGGCCCACAGCCTGTTTTTGTAAATAAAGTTTTATTGGAACACAGCTTTCTGTCTTCTTCCCTCCTTCCCTCCCTCCCTCCATTCATTCTTCCCTCCTTCTGTTTCTCTTTTCCATCTTCCTTCCTTTTTTTCTTCCTTCTCTTCTGCCTTCCTGTTTCCTTCTTTCCAAATTATACATGTATTACACACGTGCTAGACATTTTCACTGTAAAAGATTCACACACATAGTCAAATTTGGGAGTTTCCCCAACCCCCTTACTCTCACTGTCTTTCTCAGTATAAACCCATCTAGCTCTTTTTCTGTGATCGTAACTACCTCATATCAACAAATAATGAACGTGTCCAAGCATTACATAAATGCAGGTATACATATTTATATTTATATTTATTTTGTATAAATATGATCATACTATGTGTGTTGTTAGGCAGTTGGTTTTCTTCATAAATCAGTGTATCTTGGAGTTTTAAACATCTGTTTGTGTAGACCAGGGGTCATCCACCCATGCCTCCCCAGGGCCAAATCTGGCCCGCTGACTGTTTTGTAAATAAAGTTTTATTAATATACAGACACACCCATTTGTTTATATAATACCTAGGACTGCTTTTGTAAAGGCAGAATTGAGTAGTTGCAATGGAGACTGCCTGTCCTGCAAAGCCTGTAATATTTACTGTCTGGCCCGTTAGAGAGAAAGTTTTGACCCCTGCTATAGAACCACCTCATTCTTTTTAATGACTGAATAGTGTTCTATAATCTGGAATCATCATATTTTTGTTAAATCACTCTCTTATTAAGACATCTCCTGCTTTGCTGCAATTGACACGGCCTTTGGTGGACGACCCCTGGTCTACACAAACAGATGTCTAAAACTCCAAGATACATAGATTTGTGAAGACAACAAACTGCCAAACAGCACGTATAGTATGACCTTATTTCTACAAAGAGAAATAAATATAAACATAAATGTGTATATATACATTTATATAATGTTTGGATGTATTCATTATATGTTGGTATAAGGTAGTTATGGTCACAGAAGAGCTAGAAGAGTTTACACTGAGACAGGCAGTGAGAGTAAGGGGGTTGGAAGAACTTCCAAATTGGACTATGTGTGTGAATCTCTTACAACGAAAATACCTACGATGTGTGTAATGCATGTGTCGTTTGCAAGGAAGGAAAAAGGAGGCAGGAGAGAAGGAAAGAAAGAAGGGGATCTACTGCATGAGTTGTGACCGGGGTGCCTAGAGTTTGACGCAAACACTATGGACTTTTCCAGTGGGGAAGACGGAGGAATGTGAGTTGTCCTCAAAACTTACAGCAGCAAAGACTACATGGCGTGTGCACTTGTCTCCCTATGGCCATCCTGGAGAGTGTCCTGTGGCAGTACATTTTCTCCTTGCTTCTGGCGTACTCGAACCCTGATCGAGCCTCTACGGACTAAACCTGATTCAGGCCTTGGAGTCTGGTTCTCAGAGGGCCTGAGCAGTCATTAGCATGTGAAAAGTATTTTGCTACAGAACAGCAGCCGGTGTCAGACCTGCCAGTTGGACCCTGGCTGATGTTATTGGTGTAGAACTGTAATGCAGAGAGAGGTGCTGGGGAGCTTGAAATTATCTTTGGAAAGCGTGATAAAATGCAGATTTCTGGGCCCCACCCCAAAGGACTTGAGAAACTTTGGAGCTGAGGGTACTTAGTCTGACTTAGTGAAAAAATTGAGCTATAGACTTTTTTTTCTTTCTTTTTTTTTTTCTGAGACAAGGTCTTGCTCTGTCACCCAGGCTGGCGTGATGGCTCACTGCAGCCTCCCCCTCCTGGGTTCAAGTGATTCTCCCACCTCAGCCTCCCAAGTAGCTGGGATTACAGGCACCAACCACCACGCCTGGCTAATTTTGTATTTTTAGCAGAGACGGGGTTTCGCCATGTTGGTCAGGCTGGTCTCGAACTCCTGACCTCAAGTGATCCACCCACCTCGGCCTCCCAAAGTGCTGGGATTACAGGCGTGAGCCACTGCACCTGGCCAAAAGACTTTTTTTTTTAATGAGAAATTCAGCTTTAAAGGTCTCAGAATACATTAGAGATAAGATCTTTGGTTGCAAACAACAGAAGCCAACTCTAGCTAACTTAGGCAGAAAATGAACTTGTTTGGGATATTATGGGATAACTCTGAGGACTGACAGGAAAGCTGGAGACCCAGGCTCAGAAAGGGGCAGGATCCAGGTGTCTTTGGGCTCTAAGTAGCAGGAATGACTTGACAGCTGATTTTGGGAGGAACCACCACTAGATTAAACTGAGCTTCAAATATTTTTTTCCATCGTGTGTCATGCTGTTCAAGATTCATATTCCCAAGAGAGATTCAGATTGGTCCGATTGGCACCTGGTGAGTTAGGGGAAGGCAGTGTCCCCTAGTTGACACCCCCAATAAGGTTATGCACAGAGTGGGAGAGAGAATTCCCTGAGGTGGAGTGGGGTGAAGGCTAGATGCTCACAAAACCAGTGTCCTCTGCAAGACAGCAGTACAGGCTCTTGGCTCGGATATTGAAATACCTGAGTCTGGCTGAGCAGGAATAATTACATAGATGAACATGTTAAGTGACAATTTGCAGCGAGCCCACCCTCTATACTGTTTGATCCCAAATAAGCAAATTTTCTACCCTAACAAGTTCATGCTGGATGCAAAAGTTGAAAGCACATCAAAAGCCTGGCTTTGAAGAAACCCTCTAATTTCAGGCAACAGTTCTTCAAACTCTTGTGGAAAAAGAGATTCAGACTTTGTTTCTTGGAGTCACAGTAGGAGAGCCACAACTGAATTATTAGAAATTCCACACTGGTGGGATCAAACTTGCTGATGTTTAATTGCGCTCTCTGCTGAGCTCACACTGACTCATTTGCCCCCACAGAAGCAAGGGGCAGACAAAGAGGCAGGAGAAGTTATCCCGTTGTATAAATAAGAAGACCTGAAACCACACAGATTCTGACCTGCCCAAGGTCGTGCTGGAATTTGGAGGAAAGGGAGCAGCATCACAGAATCACTGCCTTAAGGGTGGATAAGCTTTTAAGGATGAGTTGCTCTAAGGCCCTCATTTTACAAGCGAGGAAGCTAAGAGCTCACTGAGGTTAAGCAACTAGCCCTGGGCACCCAGCCAGGCAGCCAGCCAGCCAGCCAGCCCCAGCATCTTTCAAGTCCTCTCCAAGCCCTCAGGAACTGGTAGATACTGTTCGCTGTCTGTCTCTCGGGCTCTGATGGATGGATTTCAGTGTGGATCTCATAGAATCATGGATTGAAATATATTCCAATAGGCATGCTTGTAAGGATTCATTCTCCGTTTATTTTTTCCCAGGATAAAGGAAGCATCTGTGAAATAATCCATAGGTGGCAAAACTATCAGTTTCCTTGAGTAAAATATTTCCGGCTGACCTCCTGCTGGCACAGAGGAGTCTTTTTCCTGGCTTACCACCTGAGTAGACAATGATGAATGCTGCATTTGCTTAGGACACTGACTCCGGGTGCTTTCCTATGGAAATGCCGGAGTGTTGAGAATCCAGATGACAATGAGCTTTTTTTCCCAGGTGTTACAAGCAAAGCCAGGTCTTAGGGAGTCTGTGACATATTTTAGGATTAAGACCTTTGGGGTCAGACAGAATCAGGTTCAAATCCTGGCTCTGCCCCTTATATACTGTGTGACCTTAGACAAGTCACCTAGACTCTCTGACCCTCTGTTTCTTCATCTGCAGATGACAGATCCCATCATAAAGAATAAAATGAGGCCAGGCATGGTGGCTCATGCCTGTAATCCCAGCCCTGTGGAAGACCAAGGCAGGAGGATCACTTGAGCCAAGGAGTTCAAGACCAGCCTAGGCAACATAGCAAGACCTCATCTCTGATAAAAATAAATAGAAAAAAAATTAGCTGGGTGTGGTGGTGTGTGCCTGTGGTCCCAGCTACTGAGGAGACTGAGACGGGGGGATGGCTTGAACCCAAGAGATTGGAGGCTGCATTGAGCTGTGGTCGCACCACTGCACTCCAGCCTGGGTGACAGAACAAGACCCTGTCTCAAAAAAAGAAAAAAAAGAATAAAATGAGCCGATGCCTCTAAAATGCTTAGCACAAAGCCAGGCATTTAGTAAGGGTGAAATTAATGGCAGCTGTCATAATTAGGACCAAGGTACCTGAAGCAAAAATGAATAGAAAGGGACCTTCCACAAATCTCTGCTTTTTACAGGAGGGGAATCAGCATTAAAGTCCAAGATAACTGAGGTAATGACAGAGCTAGGTCAGGAATTCATCCTCCTGCTTCTCTATCCAGTGATCTTATCCACTCAACATGTGGCCTCTCGTGGTGGGTTGGGGGTGGGGCACCTGGACAGACCAAACCACTCCCTGCCCCATGGGTCATGTGGGCTGGAGGTGGTGATGCAGCTATTTCCTCTTCTGGGCTCCTCCCCTCTGCTGTCTTCTTTACAGCCTCTGATTTCAGGGAATGATTGTGAATCAAATGACTCTCTGTTCCACTCTTTGGCCCCAGAGGGAGGCCAGGAGATGCAGGCAGAAGCTAGCACTGGCCATTTCTCCGGGGGGCCATCACTTATTGGGCTGACAGAAGCCTGCCCACGTTCCATCGGCCCCGGGGAGACAGTGAGAGCAGACCTCTGCGCCAATTTATCTTGGAAATTGTCTGTTCTTCAGGCAAGGGGAGGAGGAAGGAAACCTAAAAGAAACCATCCAGCCACATGGCCGTGAAATCTCTGCCCAAAATCAGTCATTCTTTTTAATAATGAGGGCTGTCACGAGCTCTGGTTCAGTCGGAAATGATGGCCTGTGTAAATATTTGGTCTGTAACTGATTTATGGGTTTGGGAACAAAAAAATAAGATTAGTCACTAATCACAGGGATGCAGGAAAATCAACGGGCCTGGACGCCAACACAGATCAGGCCTAAGAGGCAAAGTCCGGGTCGCTGTCTGGATGAGCTCAGGGGATGGTGGAACAGGCTGGCTTGTGCTGTGCAGTGGTTCTCCACTGGAAGAGGGAGCCATGGGCTTCTGGATTATTCCATGGTGTGGAGGCAGCGTTGTCAGTGTCCAGTTAAAGAACTGGCTGAGACCAGCCCCTCCCCCTCTCCTCCAAGATTGCAAGTCTAAGATTGAGTCTGCTTGGCTAACCCTGAAATTGACAACCTGTTTGTTTGCACAGGTGCCTCTGTAAAATGGGAATATATGTGATCAACTCTTACAGTAGAAGTAATAGAGTGATTAGGAACTGGCTTTGAAATCAGCCAGAACTGCCATCACACTCCAGCCTGTGTTGAATTGTGATCTGCATACCTTAATTATTGGGAACGCTGGTTACCTTAATTGCAAAATAGAAGTCATAATTGCTCCGACTCCAAATGAAGTAATGTGTCCTGAGCACAGCGCCTGGCCCCTGGCATGTGATAACAGAGAGATCTTGGTGCTGACATAGGCATTTGTGTGAGAATTGGAATTCCCTCCCCGAGGTGGGCTGGTACAGGCACTTACCTCTCCTGCCAGCTAAACCCCACATGGCCACTCTACGCAGTAAATGCCTCCTGTTGGAAATATGTATAGAGGGTGGGTGCCAGCCTTGCCTCTCTCATGGCATCCAGGAAAATTGGATCCACTGGTGTGCCGCCCCCTCCCCGCTCATTTCCATGGAAAGCCCGTGAGCGTTCATGTAATAATACAGTGGAAATACTTGGACTTCCATGTATTTGTTTAGTTAAACTGTTTTTATGGAGCTGTTACTATATGCCAGGCTTTAAGCTGGGTGCTGGGAGCCAGAAAGAAGTTAAACACAACCCCTGCCTTCCCAGCACTCCCAAACCAGTGGGAGAGGCCCATACTCATCAAGTCATCAGAAAAATCGATGTGTACCTCAGAACTGTGGTCAGAGCTGTGGAGGAGACCTAAGCATCCCAGGAGGGGTGGGTCAAAATGAGGAAAGGAGAGACACTAGATAAAGTCCCAGTGGCAGAGATGAGGGCTCTCGGGGAACCAGTTGATGGGAAGTGGGGTTCAGGGGCTACTCTTAGTGTTTTGTTTTCACTTCCCTACTTTAAGGTAAGTCTAGATCCTATTAAAACAGTGGTTGGGAAACTACCCAACCTACTATCTAGCCCAGGGGCCGAGTTCAGCCGTTGCCTATGTTTGTAAATAGCTTTATCGGAACGTGGTCATACCTGTTCACTTACACATTGTCTGCAACTGAGTTTCTGCTACAAAGTCAGAGATGGAGAGTTGTAATAGAGAACAAGTGACTTGCAAAGCCGAAGGTATTTCCTCTCTGGCCCTTTGCAGAAAAGATTTGGCAACCTCTGCCTCAGGGCATCCTTCCTTTCCTCTCCCTTTCTTTATCCCTCTCTTGCCCTACATCAGAAGCAGCATCTTAGTGGACAAGAGGGGAATATGTATTTAAGGAACATTTCGTTCATTCTTCAAATCTAGCCTTGGTAGGAGGTCTGTTAGGTATCAAGAGATGATTTGTCACTGAGCGAAGTTTAATCTCTAAATAAGCACTATCTAGCTGTTCTTAAAACATCTTGCATATTTTTCAGGTGTAAATGTTCCAATATACATAAAACATATACATTTATGTAGGTATAGGATATGTGTTTAATTTCTAGGAATTTATACACAACTACATTTTCATATTTGCCAACTAAATCCAAGATGCCAGTTACCAGCTAACTTATAGCAGCTACTTAGGAAACAAAAATCCAACTCAAATTTGATCTTTATGTATAACTTCTTGAAAAAATAATGAAATATCATCAAAATATTAAAAGTTGACCCTGTTATTTAATGTCTGTTTTTCTGTTTTCTAGAACTTTTTTCCTTTGACAAAAATAAAAAGAAAACATTCTAGGCCAAAAAAAAATAGTATATGTCATATACTATTTATATATGACTACTATATAACTAAAAATTATGTCTTATTTTTATAAAAGAATGCTTCTGTTACTAAATTCAAATGGTAGAGACAAGTCTAAAAGTAACAAAGTGTCTGCTCCCCAAATCCACAGCCCCCTCACCTGCCAACTGCCTCTTGCCTGTCTTTCCAGAAAATGTTGATACGTATGTGCGTGCATCTAAGACTCAGTGCATCTATTGGAAGCTTCAACTTAGGAGGCATCTGACTCCTTTGCCTCTCACCCCCAACACACTGAAACTGCTGGCAAGTCCTGGGAGAGCTGTGTCCCAGTCGAGTCCCCTCCCTCCACCCTCATGACCTCCACCCTGCTCCAAGCCACCATCCTCTCTTGCCTGGGTGACTCCGACACCCTCCTTTCCAGATCCCCCAATTCCATTCTTGTTGCCGTTCTTGTTCCATTCTTGTTGGTCAACTCTCTACACATCTGGCAAAGTGATCTCTTTAATTTGAATGTTAAGTTCTGAGGTACAGCCAGGCGCGATGGCTCATGCCTGTGGTCCCAGCACTTTGGGAGGCCAAGGCAGTGGGTCAGCTGAGGTTGGGAGTCCGAGACCAGCCTGACCAACATGGAGAAACCCCATCTCTACTAAAAATATGAAAAATTAGCCCTGGTGTGGTGGTGCACACCTGTAATCCCAGTTACTCGGGAGGCTAAGGCAGAAGAATAGCTTGAACCCGGGAGGTGGAGGTTTCAGTAAGCCAAGATTTCGCCATTGCACTCCAGCCTGGGCAGTGAGAACAAAACTCCGTCTCAAAAACAAAACAAAACAAAACAAGTTCTGAAGTGCATGTGCAGGACACTCAGGTTTGTTACATAGGTAAACGTGTGCCATGGTGGCTTGCTGCACCTATCAGCCCATCACCTAGGTATTAAGCCCTGCATGCGTTAGCTATTTTTTCTAACGTTCTCTCTCCCCTGGCCCCTGCAATAGGCCTCAGTGTGTGTTGTTCCCTTCCCTGTGTCTACATGTTCTCATTGTTCAGCTCCCACTTGTAAGTGACAACATGTGGTGCTTAGTCCTCTGTTCCTGCATTAGTTTGCAGAGGATGGTGGCTTCCAACTCAGTCCATGACCCAGCAAAGGACATGATCTCATTCCTTTTTATGGCTGCATAGTATTCCATGGTGTATATGTACCACATTTTCTTTATCCAGTCTATCATTGATGGGCATTTGGGTTGATTCCATGTCTTTGCTATTGTGAATAGTGCTGTAGTGAACATACGTGTGCATATATCTTTATAATAGAATGATTTCTATTCCTTTGGGTATATACCCAGTCATGGGATTGCTAGGTCAAATGGTACTTCTAGTTCTAGATCGTTGAGGAATTGCCACACCATCTTCCACAATGGTTTAATTAATTTACATTCCTGCCAATAGTGTAAAAGTGTTTCTATTTCTCCCATATTTATCAAATAGTGCTGGGAGAAGTGGCTGGCCATATGCAGAAAACTGAAACTGGACCCCTTCATTACACCTTATACAAATATCAACTCAAGGTGGATTAAAGACTTTAAAGTGATCTTTTAAAAGCAGAATCCAATTCCATTATCTTCCTTCTGAAAGTCCTCCAACAGCTTCCCAAGGTTCTCAGAATAAAACCCTACCTCCTAACAAGCACCTGCAGTGATCTGGCCCTGCTGCCTCCCGACCTCACCTCTGGCCCCCTCCTTGGCACTCACTCTGAATTTCCCTGTCCTGGCCTCGCGCCGGTTCTGTGGGCTCTGCGACATTCCCCCTGCCTCAGGCTGCCTGATCCTTCTTCCTTCAAATCTTTCAAATCTGGCTTCTCCTTGACATTCAGGTCTCAGCCAAAATGCCAGGTCTGCCTTCTCACCCAGTTACTCACTACCATATCACTGGATTTTAATTATCTACGTAGAAGCTCTTATTGTTGTTATTTATTTATTTATTTATTTTTGAGACAGGGTCTGGCCTTGTCACCTAGGCTGGAGTGCAGTGCACGATCTTGGCTCACTGCAATCTCCACCTCCTGGGCTCAGGCGATCCTCCCACTTCAGCCTCCCTAGTAGCTGGGACTACATGTGTGCACCACCATGCCTGGATAATTTTTGTATTTTTTGTAGAGTTAGGGTTTCATCATCTTGCCCAGGCTGGTCTCAAACTCCTGAGCTCGAGGGATCCACTTGCATTGGCCTCCCGAAGTGCTGGGATTACAGGCATGAGCCACCACACCTGATGGTAGCTCTTATTCTTAAGTAGCATTTCTTCATTGCTATCTGTTTGTCTGTATTCCCCCATCAGGATATAAGCCCAGGGAAAGTATAGCTCTTGTCTGCCTCCTTCATTGCTGGAATCCAATTACTTTACTGTCCTAGTAATATTTATCAGGTCATTTTTTTTTGCATTAATATGTATATTTCAAAGACACAATGAGGCTATATCATATCCATTGTTTTTTTCTCCTCTCACTTTCACTTTATAATAAATGTTGGTGCTCTCTCTCTCCTGATTCTTTTTTAACACCTACATAGTTTCCATCAAATGGAATTACCATAATTTAATCGACCAGTCCACTATAATGCATATTTCAGCTGCCTCCAGTCTTTTGCTAAGCACAGTTAATTTCACTATTGTTGGGAGGGGTGTGAAAACCAGGCTTGGAGAGGAGAGAGACATGAGATGGAGCAAATGATCTAATCACAGAACAATGCATCATCTCATCCTTCAATGCTGGGGGCAGGGATTGTTTAGAGCAGCCATGTCCAAAAGAAATGTTAGAAATGATGGAAATGTTTTCTGCCTGCTTTGTCCAGTGCAGTAGCCACTGGCCACATGTAGCTTTTGAGCATTTAAATCATGGATATAATGGCTGATAAGAAGAATTTTAAATTTTGTCTTGTTTTAATTAAAATGTTAATATCTGTAAAGAACAGCATAGATTTAGACAAAGGAATTTATACTGATCATTAAAGAATGTTCCTGTTCACTTCCCTCCCCATAACCCAGTCACAGTGGCACACAATTCAGTGATATGGGGAGAGGAGTGAACAGGAATAGAGAATGTTCATTATTTAGACACAGAAGGTCAAGAGAGAAGCTGTATCTTGAGGGAAAATAAATCCTAGGCAGACCCTTAAAGCAGGCTCTCTTACAAGTTTGCTCTTGACATCTGTGGACAGGTAGTCTAGAACAGGGATCAGCAAATTTGTTCCATAAAGAGTCAGATAATAAATATTTCAGCTTGGGGTTATGCCAACTCTGTCACAACTAACCCTGCTATTGTCAGGCAAAAGAAGCCACAGACAATATGTATGTAAATGAACAGGCATGACTGTGTTCCAAGGAAACTTGATTTACCGAAACAAGGTGAGGGCCGGGTTTGGCCATTGGTTGGCCCATAGTTCTTCTAGAACCCTGTTCTGGAAGAACCTGGCTACAGCTGCCCAGTTCAGACCACCAGGCAATCTTCCTGAGAACAAAGGGAGAACCATGCCCTACCCATAACCCAGGAATTGTTTAGTTTTACACACCGAGATGGCCTAAAAGACAGCATGGATGACCTACTCTCAGTGAACCAGTTACTGGATCACCACATCTGATTTGAGATTTCTGCTGTGTCTTGAGATATCCATACCCTTATTGCAGGTGTCGAAGACTCCTGCCTCATGTCCAGGTCTGTGCTGGTGCAGATGTGATACACAAGTCAGGGTTGCTGACAATGGAAGCTGTGTCTTCTATTTCCCTTTACACGCTGAAGTGTAAGAACACAGTGCATCATACTTAGAGAGTGTGTTTGGTTGGTGTGTGCTGAATTTTTCACCAAGTGCCGCATAACCTCTCTGAACTTCAGTTTCCCCATCTATGGAATGGGTGTCACTCGAGTACCTTCCTTGTTGGGTTGTTGTGAGGACTGCATGAGTTAATGCACATGGAGAGCTGGTACCTGGGCCATAGGAAATGCTCAGGCATGGTGCTGACGCACATGGAGTGCTGGCGATAGCAACCTGAATTGGATGGTTCTGGAAGATTCAAAGGAGCTCAGACTTGAGTTCAGTCTTTAAGGATATGTGGAGAGAAGACAGTATTGGGTCCCAGGAGAGTGAAGGCACAGAGAAGCTGAGCCAGAGCAGGTTCAAGGTGAAAGCAGACAGGGGAAACAGAGTTTGGGCCATGTGCCTTCAGGAAGTAGGAAATTTACTAGAAACAAAAGGGATTCATGCCAAGAGGGTGATGCCAATCTCTCTCACTGAGGCCATGTCCCATCCCTTGCAGACCCCTCAGCAGACCTTGTCTCATGTACCATCACCACCCTTGGGTGATATCCCTCTTTAAGAAGTGAGGAGACAGGCTCAGAAAGGAGAAGTGACTTGTCCAGGACCACACAGCTGGTACAAGGGGAGCAGGACCATCATCCAGGGCCATTTGGCATTCAGTCCCTGCTGCCCACATCATGTTGTCCATTGTCCTCACCCACGGAAAACCGGCCTTTGCACTACAGAGGTCCCTTCAGGGTTACATGGATCATTCTCTGAGGGCTGCATTACCCCCAAACAGATCCCATGACCATAGGGGAACCACATTCCTCCCAGGCCAGATCCTATGTCACGGGAGCTTGGTTTGAGAGGACAGATGCAGGTAACACCTCTTAGGTAACCCAGCAGTTCTGTTTTGTACCTGGAGGAGAACTCCTTTGCTTCTTGCAAGAAATCTGTTCTTCAGTCCAAATCTTGTGGTCAAGGTCTTGGGTCATAGTGAGGAGGAAGTCATGTAGGTCTCACGCAGAGAGCCTGGGAATCCTAACTCCTAGTACGTGAAGATGTCTGCAGTCTGAAGCTTGGCAGGGGTTGATGGGGGCAGGGGGTAGTATCCTCTTTCTGGCACCAGAGTGGGATGGAGCCTCATGTAGCTGTGAGAGCCTGGGCTCTGGATCTGGACAAATTGGGTTAGAAGCCTGGCACTCGCTGGGTGCGGTGGCTCACTCCTGTAATCCCAGCACTTTGGGAAGGTGAGTTGGGTGGATCACTTGAGGACAGGAGTTCAAGACCAGCCTGGCCGATATGGTGAAACACCACCTCTACTAAAAATACAAAAAAAAAATTAGCTGGGCTTTGGTGACATATGCCTGTAATCCCAGCTATTTGGGAGGCTGAGGCAGAAGAATGGCTTGAACCCAGGAAGCAGAGGTTGCAGTGAGCCAAGATCACACCACTGCACTCCAGCCTGGTCAACAGAGTGAGACTCTGTCTCAAAAAAAAAAAAAAAAAAAAAAAGCAGCTCAGAACTTTCTGGACTCAGTTTCTTCATCTGTAAGATGGAACTGCCTGCAAGGCTTGATGTTAATATTCACTTGTACATTCATCCAAAGTATAGTTTTGGAAGACACACTGTGTGTCAGACATTTTTCTAGGCCTTGGAGACAACATTGGTAAGCAAGATTGAGATAGAGCTCATATTTTAGTTGGCAGAGACAGCAAACAAAGAAATTCAGACACTGCTAGAATAAGAATTTCATAGAGTGGCCAGTCCTATGTGTGGTCCCTAGTAACTATCCCACAAAAAGCCGTAGGTATTTTTCTTGTTCTAGTTATGATGCCAAAGAATCCCTTGAGATGAGGGTACTGTCTGCTAGGGTTGCTATAACAAAATACCACAGATCGAGGGGCTTAAACAATGGAAATGTATTTTCTCACAGTTCTGAAGGCTGGAAGTCCAAGATCGAGGTGTTGGCAGGGTTGGTTTCTCCTGAGGCCTCTCTCTCTGTCTTGCAGATGGCCATCCTCTTGCTGTGTCCTTACATGGCGGCTCCCATACATCTCTGGTGTCTTGTCCTCTTCTTATAAAGACACCAATGATATTGGATTAGGGCTCTCCTTTATGATATCATTTACACTTAGTCACCTCTTTAAAGTCTCCATCTCTAAATACAGCCACATTCTGAAGCCCTAGGGGTTAGGACTTCAACATAGGAACTTGAGGGGGCAACAAAATCCAGCCCATAACATGCACTGATAGTGAGAACCGAGAGAATGTCTTAAGACCAAAAACTCAGTGTGGGGAGAAGAGGCACTTCGGCCAAGTATTCCTTGCACATCTTTTCTCTGGATGCCTTTGATGATGCTATTGTATGCTCCCTTCTTCAAGGAGAGCTTCTTGCTTCCCAGGCCTGGCATCATCACCTTATCCCAATGATGGACACCCTCCTCCACTTGTTCACTGTCATTCTCAGACTGTGTGTGTTTGAGAATTCAAGTCATAGCGTTTGTACACTATGACTTATTTAGCCCTTCTACTATTGATGGTCATTGAGATGTTCCCAGTGTTTGTGTGGCCCTTATGAATAATGCTGCCATGAACATTCTTACAAAGGTCTTTTTTTTTTTCAGACATGGGCACTCATTTTGGTTAGGTACATGCCTGGGAGTAAAATCGTTGGGTCAGAGCTTTTTTAGTAGATACTGCCAAGTCATTTTTCAAAAACGGTTGTACCAATTTACACTCCCACCAGGATTTTAGAAGAATTCTGGTTGCCTTATATCTTTGCCAACATTTGTAACTGTCAATCTATTTTTAGCCATTTGGGTGGGATCTATACTATAGTTTACTTAACATTTTTTTAGCCAACATCTTCTTTTCCTCCTTTGTCTTCTTGTTCTTCTTTTTCTCTTCCTTTTTCTCCTTTGTCTTCCTTTTTCTCATCCTTCTTTCTCTTCCCCCTCCCCTTCTTCTTTTTCTCCTTCTTAGTATCCTTTGCATATAGAAAATAATTACTATGAAATTATAGATTTGACGTGCAAAGTCTATTTCTTGAATTTTATTAAAATGCAAAAAGATGCATACATGTCTCCTTTAAAAGGACTGCGTGTTCCTCCACACTTGGGGAAATGCAGCTTGTGCTATTTCACTGGCTCATCCCCCCACCCTTTTCTTTTTGCCAGGGCCCTGGTTGATTAATGCCATGCTTGGGGAGTGCTCCAGCCAGAAATGAGGGCTATCGCCTGTGGCCAAGAACAGAGCAGATTCTCAATAAACATCCCTGTGGTGTTACACGTAATAGGGCTTTGCTTTTCCAAACTGCTCCCTTTCCTGGGCTCTGAGCAGCTGAGCCGAGGGCTCGTAAGCCCTGTTGCCCCAGAACATTGTGCATTCTTTGATTTTGAAAAGAGTCTTTCCTGGAGGCCTCCTCTTGGGTCATTGGATCAGCCCAAGAGCAAAGGGTTTAAAAGGGCCACTTGATAGGGACAGCTCATAGCCCTGTGTCAGACCAGTAGGGATTTTTCCTGTTTGGGGAAATGGTTACTGGATTAGCATTTTGCTGCACAGGGTGAGAGTGTGTGCTCTTGCCTGTCCTCAAAGCAGGCTTGTGAGGAGCTTGCCTGTTCCCAGCCCTGCCATTTCCTCCCAATTGGCTGGGCCAGATGCTGCAGACACAGTTAATGAGATGCTGAGGGATTTGGCCGGGTGAAGGCTTTTGAGTTCAAGGGGACACAACCGCATGCTCAAGGAAGCTGAGGCCATGTGAGCCGGCAGCTCTGTTTCAGACCCCAGCACACTTTGGGAAGAGGAAATGGTGCAAAGACTAAACATCACTTTGGGGCTTCCCTTGACAATCTCTGTGACGAAGGCTGGGAGAGGTGGGCCGGCAAAAGCGTATCGATTCAGTTTTCTGAATGTGCAACCACCTGCCAGGCCTAGGCCAAGGGTGGCCAGGGGCTGACAGAAGAAATTGTCAGAAAAAGAAATTGTGTTTCTGTCCCTGAAGAGCCCTTACTTGGGAATTAACCGGGAAGATGCTGCTAAACCAGCCCTTCTGACTTGCAAATGGAGACTGGGTCACATTCCTTTAGAATTCCCCCCAAATAGAAGGTGTCACATCGTCCTTGCTTGAGGTGGGATACATGGGCTAGGGTGAGCATCTGTAGACCCAGCTTCTGGATCCGTGCCTTATGCTGGATGGTGAGGATACAGGCCCTTTTTGTGTCATGGGCACGGGCCCTAGGGGAGACAGATAGTCCTCTGGTAACCACATAAGTAAATGCAGAATTCCAGCTGGGATGCATTCTAAGAAGGAAAGCAGGTGGTGCTGGGAGCAGGTATAACCAGGAGATCTGGCCGGTTTGGGAGTTAAGGATGGCATCTCTAAGGAAGTGGTACCTTAACGATGAGTAGGATACCACTAACAAGCAGAATGGGAAATAATGTCCCAGGCAGCAGGAACAGCATGTGCAGAGGCCCTGAGGTAGAGCATTTAGTGTGGTCAAGGACCAGAAAGATGACCAGAACAACTGTAGTCCAAGATGACACAAGAAGTTGGAGGGTAGGTGTGGAGGGTCCTAGGAAGCTTTTATAGACCATAAGAGGAGAGAACAACAGGAAACCTTTGTGGGGTTTTAAGCAAAAGAGTGACATGATACAATGTATACTTTTTAAAGCCTGCCTTTGACTGCTGAGTAGAGAATACCTTGTAAAGCATCCACAGTGGGATCCAATTACTCAACCATGAAAAGGCATGTAGTGCTGATCCATGCTAGAACATGGATAAGCCTCAAAAACATTGTACTGAGTGAGAAACCAGACACAAAAGGCCACATCTTGTAAGATTCCATTTATATGCAATATCCAGAATAGGCAAATCCATAGAGACAGAAAGGTGGTTGCAGAGGCTGTAGGAAAGGGGAAATGGGAGTGACTAATGTGTAAGGGATTTTCTTTTGAAGTTGTGAGCATTTGAAACTAGATAGAGGTTGTGATCTTCCAATATGATGAATGAACTTAATGCTACTGAGTTATTCCGTTTAAAATGGTGAATTTTACATTATGTGAATTTCACCTTAATATAACAAAAAAGCAAAAATGGAACCAAATAAAAGTGAGTCTGGGATTCCAGTGAGGAGGCAGCGGCAGCCCAGGTGAGAGGAAGTTGGTGGCTTGGACCAGAACAATGGGGCTAGAGATGGAGAATAATGAACTCGTTCAAAGACAATGTAAGATTTCTTGGGATCTTTTCAGTTTTGATACTCTATGTAACTGGGCATCAGAAAAGTGAGAGGAGGTTTCCCAGATTCCAACACTGGAAGAGTCCCTTGCTGGACTTGGGAAACACATGCATTTTCCTAAGCACAGGTGATGGCCTGGAGCTGAGTGCCTTTCCCTAACATAGATGTGCAGCCTTGGCTTAGCCCAGCCCCTCTGCACAGCTTACCTTGTCAGGGAGCCCTGACTTGCTGGCCCGTCCAGAAAGTACCATGGTACACCCAGGGCTGATATGGCCGCAGAGGATGGGGCTTCCCTTTCCAATGTTTTGTGCCACCTCCTTTTGTTGATTTTCTCTGAATTGGCCTTATTTCCAGATGAGACATCTGTGTGACAGATATCTAATATCCTACAAAGATCATGGGAAAGAATGTCCTTTTTAATTGCATCTGTGGGATACACTGCAAACGTGGGATTCACTAAATCTTAAGTACACAGTCACAGTCATTAGGAACAGTCATTTGTGTCTGTTTTTTCCCCTCTGACCATGCCTTGGTAATGAGGGTGGATGGAAAAGGTGAATCCCACGTCTTGTCCATGAAGGCTTCCTTGATGGGTAGGAAGCAATATGGGGTTTCTTTCCACCCTACTCTAATCAAATAGCCATGTATTCTCTCATTTTCTTTTACTCCCATTCCCTCTTCTGCCCTTCTTTCTTTCTATCTTTTCATCCCACCATTCTTCCCTTTTCCATCCTTCCTTCCTCTTTCCATTTGTCTATCCTGCCATCCTCCTTCCATCTGTCCATCCTTCCATTCTCCCATTCTTCTCCATTCCTTTGTCTGTTCTTCTGTCTTCTCATTCTCACTTTTATTTCATCCATTTATCCTTCCATTCTTTCATCTTCCTCCCCCATCCTCCCTCCCTTTTATCTGTGTGCCCATCCTCCCATCCTCTCTGTCCTTCATCAATTCCATCCTTCCACTTTTTCACCCTTCCTTCCTTCTTTCCATTCTTCCATTCATGCATCTTTTCGTCCATCCTTCTGTCCAACTAACCCTTATTTAGATATACCCCTTCTCCCTTCCATCTGTGGCCATGGTTGGTAAAACAGATTGACTCTGAGGTCATTGAGCTCCTGCTAAACTTGTGCTGGGTCAGACTTGGTTCTTCTTGCCAGAGAATCTGGTCTTGTCACTTGGCTCAGTGCCTCAAGGCTCCTGTCAGGATTTCGGAGATGATAGTGGTTATCCATCACCAGAGGGTTTTGCTGTGTCCTCTTCACTCACTAAGGGCCATGATAGATTGAAAGTGTGTTGGATATTGCTGGGTGCAGTGGCTCACGCCTGTAATCCCAGCACTTTGGGAGGCTGAGGCTGAGGCGGGCAGATCACAAGGTCAGGAGTTCGAGACGAGCCTGGCCAACACAGTGAAACACCATCTCTATTAAAAACACAAAAATTAGCCAGGTGTGGTAGCACATGCCTGTAGTCCCAGCTACTTGGGAGACTGAGGCAGGAGAATCCCTTGAACCCTGTAAGCAGAGGTTGTGGTGAGCCGAGATCGTACCACTGCACTCCAGCCTGGGTGACAAGAGTGAGACTCTGTCTCGGAAAAAAAAAAAAAAAAAAAAAAAAAGTTTATTGGATATTTCGGGTGAAAATTGCAACTTGGCTTCAATTTTGGCTTCTTCCAGTCTATTTCCATAGCTATACAGACATCTAATTTGATCTGGTCATCGTGACTTTAATAGCAGGTGACATCACCTGAACCCTCACTCTGTGCTGGGTCCCGTGCCAAGCTTGTTATCTCATAGAATTCTCACAATAGCCTTCTGAGATTGTGTTAGTATTGTCCCCATTGCCCAGATGAGGAAACGGAGATCACTTTCTCAAGGTCACAATCAGGACTGAAGTCCCAGTGTCTCTGACCCCAAGGCCTATGAGTTTAACCACTAAATTACACTGCATCTGTGGGACATGCTGCAAAATATTCACTAAATCTTAAGTACGCAGTCACAGTCATTAGGAACAGTCATTTGTGTCCGTGTATGGATGTTTCTTTGAATCTTCAACATTGAGCATTTGCGTGGGATGAAATGATGAAATGGAACCGCCCCCGCCCCCCCCCCCCCAGCCCCGCCTTGCTTTCCTTTCTTCTCTGACCATGGGCAAGAAAGAGTCCGCCAGTATGTGCTGCTGTAACTGGAAGCTCCTTTCTGGTCCTCGCCGTGAGCCCTGGGGGAGATAAGCAGAGTTGGCGTTCCAGGCACTAAGGAGACTTTGCAGGCATGCTTAGACTCCCTCAAGCCAGCGAGCAGCAGGCCTCCTGCACAGTGGGACTTTTCAGCTGCTTGTGTGGGATGCCCCCAGGCTTAAACCAACAGACTTTTCTAAACTCTCCATCCAGGGATTCTGAAAATCTGCAAGGAGGCTGTGCTCTGGCCACAAGAGGGCGCTCCACTCCCGGGCAGGCAGGACGGGAGTTTGGGGGAGGTGGGTAGGAGGAGCTGAAAGATTCCTTTTGGATGCAGCTTTGAACCAAGCGCTCTTAAGCACACTCCTTGGGAAGGGAAGAAATGTTTTCAAGCCCACTGAAAAGTTTCATTTCATTCAACTAGTACCAAGCTAAGGGATGAAGGATCCAACAGGGAAAACCACATGGTTCCTGACCTCAAGGAGCCTACAGTCACGTGTGGAAGGCAAAGAATTAGAAGGGAATGTGATGTGTGCCAGAGTCTTAATCCAGAACAGTCATTTAGTAAGCATTTAATGAGCGCCTACTGTGTGCCAGGCTCTGTGCTGGTTGCCAAGAATAGGAAAATGAACCATACAGAGTCATTGCCCTCAAAGACCACAGTCTACTTGGAAGACAGCAAATGTGAAAAAATGGGAAACTGTAGCCATCAATCTGTTTGTCTATCTGTCTATCATTTATCTATCTATCTATCTATCTATCTATCTATCTATCTATCTAATGATCAGTCAATCAATCAAGAGAGAGAGAACTGCAAAGGAACACCCAGCCAAGTCTAGGAGGGAAGAGGGAGTATTAGGGAACACTTCCTGGAAGAAGAACACCTGACTCATGCTGAAATGAATTAGGATATCAAGGAAGACTTCCTGGAGGAGAGGACATCAGAGCCAAGTCATAAAAGACAAATAGGGTTTAACCAGGCAAAGCAACGGAGGGTACTCCAGGTGGTGGAGACAGCATATACAAAGACTGAGAAGGCCCCAGAGCCAGACCAAGGTGTGTGTGTGGGTAGATATTGGGTACCATGTTAAGGAAATCGGGTCTTTTCCAGCATGTGATGGGAAAGCAGGTACTAAGAGAGTGAGGGGAGGTAATGATAAGTTACCTGACTCTGTGGGTTGGAGAGGGCATTATACACGTTAATATTTGAACTGGACCCTGGAGTATGTGTAGGGGTTCACCAGGTGGAGGAGGGAGAGAAATGGTAGAAACACTTTGTAAGGGGCAGCTTTGCCGTCCCATGGGGGCCACTAAACAGGGACTCTCCGGGGTCCCGCCCCGTCTCCTTCACCTATTATAGCATTTTTCTCTTTAATTACTCCAGAGCAAAAGGGCTCAGTGCTGGAGACAGGGGGGCAAAGGGAAATATCTGTATGGGGTTTCTGGGTGGTTCTGGTGAAAGGGTTCCAAGAAAAGAGGTGGATGAAGCAAAAGTGAAGATTTGGGGCTCAGTTCTTGGCCACCCCTGTGCCTCTGACCTGAGCATGTCCCAAATCAAACTTCTCAGTATAGCTGGCCTTGGGGTGGGTGATGATGTGGGGTTGGGACTGACACGCAGGGTCTGGTGTGGGTGCAGTTGAGAGCTGCACCCTGGTGCCATATACTGCCTGGTTTCAGGGCTGGGACCACCTTCACTGCATCCCTGATCTTCTCTTTGCTTTGGAGTCCTCATCGTTGGGGAGAGGATAATAACAGCATCTCCCACCTAGGGTTACTATGGCACTTAAGTGAGGTCATACATGAAAAGCAAAGCACTTGATACAGTCCCTAGAACACAGTCAGCACTCAAATCAAAGCAGCATTAACACTGGCTGTTGTTGCTGTTGTTATTATTATGATGAAACCTCCTGTTTGATAAAGTTGAAAAATTTTAAATGTCCATGTTTTATGCCTATAATTTCAGAGCTGTATTCTCTCCATTTCAGATGAAAGCTTAATCAGCACCTGGCTGGAATCCTTGTTTTTAGTGTCTCCTTTCCATCTCTCTCTCAGTATGAGAGGTCCTGTTGGAAATGGAGTAATTTCACCTCCTAATAATCTGTTGGCAAGGAAGATGCCTAGAAAAAAAGAAACAATTCTAAAAGAATCTTAAATACCCTGCTTTTTTTTTTTTTATTTCAGCAACAGACTGTGAATAATTGCTAAGCCCCTCACTTTCTTTATCATTTTTAAATTTTATTGTTATCATTATTATTATTTTAGAGACAGGGTCTCACTGTGTCACCCAGGCTGGAGCACAGTGGTACAATCATAGCTCACTACAGCCTCAAACTGCTGGCCTCAAGTGATCCTCCCACCTCAGCCTCCTGAGTAGCTGGGACTGCAGGCACATGCCTCCATATCCGGCAAATTTTTAAATTTTTTATAGAGACAGGGTCTTGCTATGTTGCCCAGGCTGGTCTCAAACTCCTGGCCTCAAGTTATTCTCCCACCTTGGCCTCCCAAAGTGCTGGGATTACTGAGATGAGACACTGCACCCAGCCGTCTTTTTTTTTTTTTAAATTTTAGCAATGTATTTTATTTACCCCAACATTTGATGCTTACAAAAGTATTGTTAGATATTGTCCATTATTATTATTATTTTTCATTCTAAGCCTATTTCAGTCAAGCCTTGCCACAAATTCAAGTGCTAACGTGGACGAGTAGCTCTGTTATTGGACAGGGTAGCTCTATACTAAGAAATGGCCAGCATGTGACAGATCCATTCTTGAGGGCATAGTTATTCTCAGCCTTCGGTATACGTTGCACTTATTTTTGATAGTATCAGATTGTGTCATAAGCTTAACTGTGGTGGATACTAGCACTCATAACACATTTCTATTAATTGCTTAAATATCACGCCATTACCTGTTTCAGTGAGTTACCTATGCATTACCTTTATGATTCTGTGTAAGGGAGAGCCCCTGGCTTTATTGCACAATTGTTGCCATGAATGCACCACGTTGTAGGCAGAAGGCAGATGCTCACCCACTGGTGGGGTGAGACCAATGCCCATGTGTAGGATTGAGATCAGACATCACCTCTCTCTCTTCTCTTGAATGAATCTATAACCGGCCATAGATCAAAGGCTGTGAGCTGAGGGGTCCCTGGAAGAGCTCCTCTTTACCTTCCTTCCTTTTACCATTTAGAGATCATTCAACAAATATTTAAGTTCCTTCTCTATGTGACTCGCTTTGCTGGGCACAGAGTGTACAAAGAATACCGTTCAATCTCTTGGGTCTTAAAGAGTCCCCAAGAGAAGAACCACACTTTCCAGAAGCTTCTGCTTGGTTTTAGCTGCAGATTCTTTCTTCTGAAGGAACTATCAGACAGATGTCCATAATATAATAATAATAATTCACATTTCTACTTTGTATTGAGTCACTTATGGGCATTTTTAAATTCACTCCACAATTCTCCAAAGGAGGACTCTTTTGTAGGCAAGAGAACTGAGGCTTGAGAAGTTTAATGGACTCACCCGGGGTTGATGAGACTAGTTATTTGAATCTGGGGAGTGTGACCCCAGAATAGTGTAATTTCTACAGGCTGCACCTGCTCTCCTCCAGCAATGCTGCTATGGTGGGCACAACGATGAAGGGTGGGGGCACCCAGGGTTCCTTGTCTATATCACTCTTCTGATCTCTGGCAGCTGCCTGTGAGGCACCCCATCAGATCCAGCCTATGATCTGGGGGAGCACCCTCCTCCTGAACTCCTAAGGTGGGCACCGTCTGAGACTCTTGGCAGGCACTGGACCAAGAGCCAGACAGAGCCGTGGGTGGGCTGAGAAGAAGGAGCCCAGCACTAGAAGTTCTGAGCAAGAGGAAGCATTTCCAGAAGAGGCACTGGGATCCTACTGAAGGCTTAGTCTACTTAGATCTCTTGAAAGTCGTCAGGCTTAACATCTACAGAAATGCACTGATTATTATTCCCTGGAGGAAGGGCAGTGGATTTGGGGATGAAACATGTAGATGGTGAATGCCACCTTGACACAGATCTGGACTCACTTGAGGACAGCCTGGGATTTGCTGTTTTTGTCAAATGGCCAAAGGGCAGCTTGGCCACAGGTTGGGGGCTTGGAGCTCTGGGGACTTGAGATGTTTAGGCAAAAGTTGTGGGATTGGAGTTGGAAGCTGAACTTGACCCTGGCTCTGTAGAGCTTCTCTAGGGAGCTGGGCGAAAAAGAATGGCTGAAGTGTTTGCTTATGCTCCATGGCAGAATGAGCTTCTCAGAGGGACCTAGGGGTGAGAGGGCAAACCCTTGTTGCCCAGCCCTGTGTCTCTACCTAAAAGCCTGTGGCTCTTCTAATTTCTCCCTGTGGGTTTTGGATCCCTCATGGGAAACACAAGTCTGGGCCTCCCTGCTGTAACTTTGTGCACCTATGGATATATTTCCTTTTCCTCTTTTTCTGTCTCCCTTTCAGAGCCAAGAAGAAGAGCAAACCCTTGAACCTCAAGATCCACAGCAGCGTAGGCAGCTGCGAGAACATCCCCTCTCAGCAGCGCTCCCCGCTGCTGTCCGAGCGCTCCCTCCGCTCCTTCTTTGTGGGACACGCACCTTTCCTGCCTTCCACCCCTCCTGTGCACACCGAGGCCAACTTCTCTGCAAGTAAGTCACCCGCCGGGCTGCACTGGGGACGCCGGCCGCACCACCTCCTTCTCCCTGGCACCTGCTGTCCTCTGCGCCAGGTGCAAACTCTCTTTTCTTTATCTCGAGGGCTTGTAAAATGCTCATGATAGAGCTTCACCCATGCTCTGCCCATGGCTCCCCCCTCCAACATCTGCCTATGCCACTCACATCCATTTGGATGGTTTTGGAGGGGGGCATCATTGACGCTGGGGAGGTTGACTGGGTGTTGTCATTGGTCCCTGGTTCCCGTTCTTTCCCCTGCAGGTGTGAAGGAAAGATAGAGGAAAGCAAGCGAGCATTCAGGGAAGCACCCGCCCCCTCTCTCCCTCCTCCCCGCTGTCTCTCATCTGCCTGATTACAGGACTTTTCTTGGCCGCTGTGGCTAAGGCATCTATGATTCAGTTTTGTATTTTTTTCCCCACTCAGGTCAACATATATAACCTTTCCATTTCAAAGATGTATTTGGGTTCAAATGGGGTTGAGCATGGCCTGGGGTGGTTTACTCTCTGCTCTTATGAATTTCTGCTGGAGACAGGGTGGTTATTACTTGGAGCAGAAATGGAACTTTTTGGTGATGGAGGGCTGAGGTTTCAGAAGGTGTTTAATCTTCTCTACCCAGAGGCCCGATTTGCCGAACAGGCACAGACATGGTCAGAGGGGCACCCCCCTGAATAAAGCCCAGCCAGTCCTCCAGCCAAGACAACAACTTTTATTGATTGATTGCTCAAGAAAAGGAAGGGCTCTGAGAATGTAGAAGACATAACCCTTGGCCCTTAATTCAGCCACAGGCTGTGCACGTTGTGCTGCTGCTCTGAGAAATGATGAGACATGTTCATTGAGCACTGATACATGCTAATCACTCACAGGCAGGGCCCCATTTAGTTCTTGCAACAATCCCTCGTGCAGATGGATTATTCCCATTGTACAGAAGGGGAAACTGAGGCCCAGGGACGTCAAAGAACTTGCTCAACGTCACACAGGTGTTGAGTATTTGAGCTGGGATTTGAATTCGGTTATTTCTAACACATCACGCATCATTTGATAACCATGACGGCTCAAATAGGCAGCAGAATGCCTTTCTCTACATGTGGGATTTTCTTCATTACTTTCACATAAGGGTTCCTACATGTTGAGAATTTGACAAGATCTATTAATTCTTGCCTGGAAAAAAAGGCACATGTAATATCCAACATCCAGCTAGATGGTTAGGCTCGGGCCTGGGTGGTGAGCTTGGTTTATAGCCCACGGGTGTATATGGCGCATCCATGGTAGGAGTCAGCTGAGGGTGTAGACTGATAAACCATGTGGACATCATATAGGGGTCAATCCAGAGACTGCCTTGTCTCAGTGCCCAGGTTAGGCAGGCTCCAAATCGAGCAAACTAAAATAGCACCCATGACTCACAGGTCCACACCAGAAAGCCAATTTATTAATTTGTCCAGAGAAATCACTGCCAGAGAGAGCACCCTTCATGAAGGTGGGCCTGCGTGGTAGTCAAAGAGAGTGGCTGCATGAGCGTGGATGAAGAAAAGCATGATAGTGACATGTCCAGTGTGTAGCAACAGCCAGATGAGGCAGATGTCACGACCAGGAACAGATGCCTGGGTTTGAACCCCAGTTATTCTACTTTTAAGCAATTGTGCGTGACCTCAAGTGAGTTCAAAGCCTCTGAACCTGTTTCCTCATCTGTAAAATGGGGACAATAAGAGGTTCACCTTGTAGATAGTTGTGAGGATTAGATAAGCTCATGCATGCCAAGCCTTCTGCATAGTTCCTGGCACACAGTAGGTTCATAATAAATGGTGGCTTTTATGATGATGTTTTATTCTTGAAGCACTTACAGCCTGTGGTCTGATGGTTAATTTGGGGCTTCTGTGGCTAAATGCCTTGCAGTTTACTCCCCCTCCCCACTTACCCAAGGCCCAGTTTCCCCAGGGGTATGCACTCCCTGAGGGCCCATTTCAGTGACTCTGAGGTCTACCCACTGAGTTTTCCTAGGCAAATCTTTTGATGCACTTAGAATGCTGGTTCTGGGGACTCTGGGTGGGGCTTGGGGTTGGGAGAACACAGCTACCGGGTGCCAATGGGTAAGTGCTTGGCATTTGCCTTGGCATGACTCTGGGTGGCTGCCTCTAGCAGCCATCTGTCCTTGGTCATCGCCATCCTATGAGTAAATGTCAGCAGGGCCCCCTCCAGGGGTTTGACCACTGCTCTGCATTTTAGTTTTGGCCAGAGTAAAAACATCTCCCTCCTGCTTTGAAAAAACAAAAACAAACAAACAAAAACAAACCCCAAAAAAACCACCATGGATTTGAACATTTGAGCCCCGGTCCCTACCAAAGAGTTTTTGAGGATTCATTGTGGCTTCTAACTTTTTGTTCCTGCCCTGGTCTCCACCTAAGAGAAAAAGCTTTTCTGCTTGCCTGTGGACAGGAGCAAAGTCCTTAATTAAAAGGCAGCTCCTAGCAGTAAGAGGCACCAGGAGCACAACTGCACCTTGGACAGTCTTGGTTCTTGCGTGCAAAGAAGTTTCTCTCTGATCTCCCAGAAAGAAGGAAGATAGCATTTGAGTCTCAGTGGAAGAATGAGTGTGTAACCCAACTATTAGCTGAAACCCCAGGGACCAGTTCCCTATCTGTTGATTCTAACAAGTAACAGAAACAGAGGCAGCCTGGTGTGGTGCGGCAGGTTCCAGTCTGGGAAATGAGATGCTCTCTGTTGGAATTTCAGTGTTGCTGCCCGTTGCATGTGTGGCCTCTGTCTCTGCCTGGTGTGTCAGCTGCACTATTTCAGTTAAGACTCGCCCCAGTCTGTGAGGCAGGTGGTAGAATTCCCATGTTACAGATCAAGAAACTGAGGCTCAGAATGGTGCATGAACTTGTCCGTGGGGTCCCTTCTGAATCCACATGCAATCTAGCCTGCATTGTATCACTTCAATGCAGCAAGTTCCTTTCTCTGTCTGGGTCTCAGTTTCCCCAGGGGTATGCACTCCCTGAGGGTCCATTTCAGTGACTCTGAGGTCTACCCACTGAGTTTTCCTAGGCAAATCTTTTGATGCACTTAGAATGCTGGTTCTGGGGACTCTGGGTGGGGCTTGGGGTTGGGAGAACACAGCTACTGGCTCCTCCTTGTTTGTAAGCGTTCCCATTTCCCCGCCACTGTGAATTTCAGAAGAGAACTCCCTGCTTTTGGGCCCTGGTGGCAGCCTTCCTCCTGCTGACCCAGCCAAGGGGGCCCCTGGGGCTGCATCCATGCCCGGCTCAGTCTGTCTGCCTGTTTGTCACTGTCGGCTCTGGCTCTGGTCTGCACTGTGAAGGGCGGTGACACGCCATCTTGTTCCCCCATGATGGTAATGCCTGGGGACAGCATTAGGCAGATCTGGCTGTAGTGTGGCCGAGCCTCACAACCTCAGGGTGCCCAGCCACCTTGAGTGGGGCATGAGAAGGACTTCACCTTCTTGGGGCTTACCCTAGTCCCCTGGCCTGGGAGTGGCAAGTGGGCAAAGGGAGGGAGGGGAATGGCAGGAGCCTTCACTGATGGAGGAATCTGTCTCCAAGGTTCACCAGCCCTTGGGGTTCACAGCCTCACTCAGGTAGGGCTAGTATAAAAGACATCAGATGCTTCTGTTCACCATGGGAGATGTTGACTCAAATGAACCTGCTTCCCAGAGAAATAGAGATCAGTGGACTTTTCTCTCCACCCTTGCTGTATTTACACTGTGTTGCGTTTGGGTGGGCCACCATGCTCTGGTGGTTTGGTTAGGTGCTCTTCACCAATGGATCATCTTTACTCCACCAGTCTGCAAGCTTGTGAGCTCCTTATTTTCTATCTCTGATCCCAGCTGGTGAAGGTCAGGCTGTCTTAAATCCCCTAAAGAAAGCCGACTTCAGAATGAAAGAGTGCCACCTAGATGGAAGAAATAATTGTCATCATTCATTACTGGCCGATAGAAGTGACTTCGGGTTTAAAGCAATTAACTGGATGCTGTTAAGTCACTGGACAAATCAACCTCTTGAGTCTATTTTCTACCCAGCAACGATGCAGTGAGGATACACTGAGAAATGCATGTAAATTCCCTAGCATGGAGATTGGTACTTACAGCACTGAGTCTCAATAAAGGGTGGCTTTGGGAGCTATTGCCATATGTTACATGATGAAGTGGCTTGCAACAATGATGAAAACCATGGTCACAATAGCAATCGGCATGTATTGTGTTGACAATGTTCCAGGCATTGCACAAAGCAGTTTACTTTTATTATTTCATTTAAGCTCCACCGTCCTCTATAAGGTAGGTACTACTATTATCCCCATTTTACAGATGAAGAAACTGGGGCTGAGAGAGTTTAAGCAGTTGGCCCAAGGTCACAAGGTCAGGAAAGAGGTGAAGTTTGCCATCGTTTTGAATCTTCCACTCTGCAATGCTAGGTTGTGAAACTGCAATGTCATCTTCATTAAAACTTGCTTGCTCATCAGGTAGGGAACTGAGCATGCTCAAGTTTTCTCTCCGATGCCCTTGCATCACTGGGGGAGCGTGTTGTGGGTGACAGCCTTGCTCAAAGGATGCCTCTTTGTCAGTGTGCTGTGCTCACTTAGGAAGCAGCACCTGCATTGACTGGCCTTTTGCTGCTCCACCTGACTCTGTTGTGATTATTCTAGGGATCTGTTGTCCCAGGTTGTAGCCATCCCCGTAGGGGCCAGGCAGTTGCAGAGCCAAAATTACAAGCTGCAGGAAGCTCCTGCGACTCATCCATCCTGGACATCTCTGGTAGATGATGAAGAATGACATAGTAATTTTGCCACCTGCAGTTTTCTGGGTGTTTCTTTATTGGCTGCCCATGACTCACTAAGAATGCTGGTTTTGGAAACTCTGGGTGGGGCTTGGGGTTGGGAGAACACAGCTACCAGGTGCAGCAGCTTCAGGGCAGCAGCTACCAAGGAGAACAAGTGACTGATGGGTTCCAGAACTTCCCCATCTTGGTCTTAATGACACCAGCTGGAGTACCCACTAGCCCTGGGTCTTATGAAATATTGTCCTTCATGAGGTGTCTTGAAAGATGGCAGCCCCTCAGCTCATCCCTACTCTAAGCAACTCCTGCTCTTTGTCCTGGGGACAAGCTAAGAGAGAGCTGACCCTCATTTGATAGCCTGGCCTTGTGTGTACCTTGAGGCTGAGTCAGAAGCCTGGTTTGTCGAGGAAGGCAGCAGGTAGCAA
Organism: Chlorocebus sabaeus; assembly: GCF_047675955.1. Lineage (NCBI taxonomy): Eukaryota > Metazoa > Chordata > Mammalia > Primates > Cercopithecidae > Chlorocebus > Chlorocebus sabaeus. The sequence continues at coordinate 114,819,074 of NC_132914.1, read as the reverse complement.
TAAAGACTGATGGAGCAGAACTGCCTGCTCCCAGGAAAGCCACTGGAAGGGTTATAAAGAGACTCAGGATGGGGGTGATTATATAATGGGGTTTAATGAGGCTTAAGGCCAAGGTTCATTACCCCCAGAAGAGAGGGAAGAGAGGCTCATGTCTTGACAGAAGTTTGCTGACTGAACCACAATCTTGTCTCAGAATTGGAAGATATTTTGAGCAGTTTGGGTTTGACCGGACTCAGTGGTGCCAATTCCAAGGGGAAAGTAGATATCCTATTGGAGTTACCCAAAGGGCTTTGCTCCCCAAAAATGAGCTGGGGTAGGTGCTGGCATCTCCTCTTCCCCTGAGGACTCAGCAGACACAGGAGGTACCACGTTGCCTGGCATCTTTTAGAAACTCAGGTCCCAGCAGTTTTTTAATGGGTACTGACCACCTGCTACATGCCAGGTGGATGTAGATGATTTGCAGGCATTAAAATATATAAACCTGGAAATAAACAAAACGCTACAGAACAGTTCCTAATGAAAAGCACTGATCTCTTGCACTATCCCTCCCCAATCCTGCTTCCCAGAAGCAGCCAGCTTAACTCTTTCTGCCTAGTGATTTTGGTGGTCACGACCACAATTTAAACCAGGTTCTACCAGGGGTTCTCAAAATGTGTTTCAGACCACCATCACTAACAGCAGCAGCATCCCGAAGCTTATTAGAAATGCAAATTCTTGCTCTTCCCCTCCAGCCCTATTGAATCAGAAGTTCTGGGGAGAGGTCCAGTAATCTGAGCTTTCACTCCAGGGAGTTCTATAGGCTGGCATTTCAGAATCCCTGGGTTATGTGACAGGTTTTTTTTTAAAGCTTTCATTTTGAAGTAATTTCAAATTTACAGAAAAGTTGCAAGAACAACACAGGGAAGTTCGAGGCCCCTCTTTACTTAGATTCACTGGTTTTTAGCATTTTCCTACATTTGCTTTTTTCTCTCCTTCTGTCTTTCTCTTTCTCTAATTTTTGTGAACCATTTAGGACTAGGCTGCATACTCTCTTACATAACCCCGTAGGTTACCACTTTCAGGAAACTTGACATTGAATCAGTACTTTCATCTCGCCAGATTCCAATTTCATCTATCGCCCCAATAGTATCCTTTAGAGCAATTTTTTTTTTTCTGGTACAGGATCGAATCTGGGGTCACATATTGTGTTTAGCAGTTATGCAAGCTAGAACAGTTTCTCAGCCTTCTTTGTTGTTGTGTATGACTTTGGCCTCTTTGAAGAGGAGGGGTCAGTTACTTTATAGAACATCTCTCAATTCGGGTCTGCCCGATATTTCCTTCTGGCTGGACTCAGGCTAGATGTCCTTGGCAGGATGCCTACATAAGTGGCATTGAACCTTTCTTAGTATATCATGTCTTTATAGAGAACTCCACTCTGTAGGATCAGGAGACTTAAGGTCCTTCTGTGCCCTGCACACTTGCCCCATGGATTTCCAGGAAGCCAGGAGCCCAGCCCTCAGCCTTCCTCGTGCTTCTCTGTGATGGGATGGGAGTTATTCCAGATGTAAATTTCTCTCAATGTGCCAGAAACTGACACAGAAGATAAAGCCTGGATGGAAGCAATGGGCCTTAAGGGACTGCACGTGTGTCAAATTGTCATGATTCCGTTGCAGATGTATCTATTAAATGTCTTTATGTTTCAAAGGAGTTTTCAACCTCTTGTGTGTTCATTTCTACCCGTTTAATGAGGTAGATTTGGCCTTGTCATGGGTTGAATTGTGGCCTCAAAAAGATGTGCCCAAATCCTACCCCATATATCTGTGAATGTGCCCTTATTTGGAAATAGGGTGTTGGCAGGTTGATCAAGTTAAAATGAAGTCATTAGGATGGGCTCTAGTCCAGTATGACTGGTGTCCTCATAAGAAGAGGGAAATTTGGACAGAGATACCAGGATGGCACCAGGTAAAGATAGGGACAGATATTGGAGCGATGTGTCTACAAGCCAAGGAACGCCAAGGATTGCCGGAGCCCCCAGAAGCTGGGAGAGAGGCATGAGGACATGCTGTCCTCAGAGCCTCCAGAAAGAACCAACCCTGCTTTGAAAATCAAGAGCCCCCTTGATCTTGGACTTCTGGCATCTAGAACAGTGAGAGAATAAACCCGTCTTGTTTTAAGCCATCAGTTTTTGGTATTTTATTATAGCAGCCCTAGGAAACCAACGCAGACCTCCTCCTCATTTTCCAAACAAGAATAAGGAAAGGCGGCACCAGGGCCAATCTGTATAATCATGGCAAGTCAATACCTGTTCCAAGTCTCAGTTTCACCTTAAATGCCAGCTGGAACAGGGCTTTTTCTCTGAGATACCTACTGGGTTCCAAGAAGTACCTGAAACGAGTGTAGCAGCCTGAGGTGGGGGAGAGAAGAAAGAGGTGAGGCAGGAACAGTTGCTCTCCAGCCCCAGCAGGTGTGGCCCCGTGGAGATGTGGGCCCAGCGCTGTGCTGCCAGATTGTTTGATTTGTTCAGAAGTTGGAGATCCTGACTTTTACAAGAACTCTCCCATTTGAAAAATGTTAGCACCCAATTGTACATCCTTTGACACTGTATAAGCCCATATTGGATAACTCCACGGGTTTGTGGATTATATTTTGTTTGGGGGCTCCCAATTTTTAATCTCTGTTCTAGGATAGATGTCAGAGCTGGAAAGGGCCTCAGAAATCACCAAGTCCAGCCCCTTGTTTTACAGATGGGGAAACTGAGGCTAGAGAGTAGAAAGGACTTGCCCAGGGCTATAGAGCTGGGACTTGAACCTGAGTCTCCTGATGCCCAACCAATGGCTCTCTCCATTATATCAAGAGGGTTGACAGCAGTCTCTGCTGCCACTCCAAGTGCTCAGCAACAAGGTGGTAGAAGTTCAAAGGAAGTTAGCGTGTCTTTGTTTAAATGGTGTCACTTTTTGTGTGTATGGAGGGCTGCTGAAGCATGTGGGCATGAGCTGTATGTATGTGTGCATGTGTGGGTGTGAGCTGTATGTATGTGTGCATGAGAGGTGACTTCTGGGTTCTTATCATCAGTCTTCTCTTGTCCCTGCCTACACATTTTGTAGTTCTTGCTCTAGCAAAAACAGTTTGGGTTCACCATGCAATAGACAACCTCAGACCTTTTGTTATGATTGCTCTCACCAGGAGTTGTGGCAAACAAAATTTGTAGCTAAGTGGTTGGCGTTAGAAACCAAGGGAGCCATTTGTGTCTGTTGGAGTTAAGTCCTGATCCTCGGTCAGGTATGTGCTGTCAGAGTGGGCAATGCCATTTCCCCGCATCGGGACCTGTGTCTGAGTGTTACTGCCTTTGTCTCAGTAACCCCTCTCTTGAGCGTCAGCTGATTTCAAAACATCAGCTGATTTCTCTATGCGATAGAACCGTACAGTGTACACAAGGCATTCGTATTCCTTATCCATGCCCCTGCATCCCCATTCTGTGGATGAGAAAACTGATGTTCCAAGAGAGGAAAATTCCTGGCCAGCAGTTACATAGTGCATCAGAGGCAAGACTAAAAACCACAACACCGTCAGACACCAGGTTGCACGCTCTTTCTGCACATAACTTGGCCTGACCTCATTTCTATGAAGTGGTAGGGTTGCAGCGGGGGTTGGATTTGTTTCAATCAGATTTACCCTCCTCCCCAGCAAGCCTGATCCTCTTCTGGCAGCCCCATCTTGCCCATCTATCCAGCTGGGTAAGCCTATATTTAGGCGTGAACTTTGACCCTTCTCTTCCATGATGCCCCATCTTCCATGTCGTGTTGAGTGAGGCTTCTAAATCAGGGGTCAGCAACATTTTTCTGTAAAAGGCCAGATAGTAAATATTTCCAGTCTTGCAGGCTGTATGATTTCTGTGACAACTACTCAACCCTGCCATTGTAACACCCAAAGCATCCAGAGGCAATACCAAAATAAATGGATGTGGCTGTGTTTCAATAGAACTTGACTTACAATAACAGGTGGAGGGTCAGATTTGGTTCGTGGGATGTAGACTGTGACCTCTGTCCTTCCACTTTTTTTCATCTCTTGCTCCATCATCACCACCCTGGTCCAAACTATGCAATAGTTTCCAAATGGATCGTCCTCTATGCACTTTGACCCAAATCCAATCCATTGATGTAATCTTCCGAAAGTGAAAATCTGGCTGTCCACCCTAATTAAGATAAGATTCTACCACGATCTCCCACTGTTCATAGTCTACAGCCCAGATCCTTAATGTGTCACACCAGACCCCGGCTGGCTCCTATACTCTCTCTAGCTTCATTTTTCTCTCTCTGCCCTGTCACATGAATTCCTTCAATGAACTATGCTCTCTCTTGACATGAACTCTTAGGCTAATGGACGCCCACTCATTATTATCACTTCCGTCTGAATTATGGTTTCCTTGGGAAAGCGTTGCCTGATATTCTAAGTTAGATCAGTTACACCTTTTCTCATCTCTATACTTTTCTTTAGAAGCATTTAGCACAATGTGCAGGTATATGTGTACTTATATGAGAATTTGTTTCATGCCTCATTCCTCTAATATCAGTTCCATGAAGGCAGTGAGTACATCAGTCTTGCTCATCCCTGTGCCTGGCGTGGAGCTAGTACACACACAATAATTTTGAATAGATAGCAATGAACATTTTTGAGCACTCACTTTGTGTCCAGCACTGTGAACCTTCAGCTACTCAGGATCTAGATGGCAAAGGACAAAGAATTCTACTTGTTGCCCTCCAGAGCTGCAGGACTGGCTGGGCTTGGCATCACCCAGGCAGGAACTGAAGTGTCTGGATTTGGACGCAGTCTTTGGATTTATGGATGGTTCTCCTGCTTAACTGACTAGGGAGGCAAGTGTCCAAGAAAAACTGCCCCCGAAATCATTTCATTGATTGAAAAATAAGCAGCTCTTCATCCCTGCATGGTGGTGACGGTGACTGGGATTCATGGTTGGTTACAAGTGACAGGTAACCCAACCTAAGTGTTTTTTTTTTTTAATATAAAGATAATTTATTGATACATATAACTAAAAGGTCCATAGGCTGTGTAGGCTTCAGGTGCTTCAGGTATGGCTGGATCTAGGGGCTCTGTTCATATTATGATTTACTCTCTTATCTCTCAGCCCTGCTCTTCTTTAAGATGGCTTCACTTTTATGTTCTATGTGGAGACAATATGGCCCCAGCAGTCTCCCCTATTCTAGTCTATAGTGGCAGAGTAAGATTGTTTAGATCTGAGATTCACTCTGAATCCACAGGCTTGACTGTATTCTCATCTCTGAACAAATCAGCAGAGCCAGAGAAATGGGGTGGACACTTACTGGCTTTATTTGGGCCATGATCTAACCTATGGGCTTAGAAATGGAGAATTTTGCTGTATTAGTCAGGATTCTCTTAGAGGGATAGAACTAAATAGGAAATATATATACATATCTCCTATTATATATATACACACACAAAGGGGAGTTTATTAAGTATTAACTTGCTTGATCGCAAGGTCCTACAATAGGCTGTCTGCAAGCTGAGGAGCAAGGAAAAGTTAAATTTTTTTTTTTTTTTGAGATAGAGTTTCACTCTTGTTGCCCAGGCTGGAGTGCAATGGCGCAATCTCAGCTCACCACAACCTCCACCTCCTGGGTTCAAGCGACTCTCCTGCCTCAGCCTCCTGAGTAGCTGGGATTACAGGCCTGTGCCACCACGCCCAGCTAATTTTGTATTTTTAGTAGAGGTGGGTTTTCTCCATGTTGGTCAGGCTGGTCTCAAACTCCCAACCTCAGGTGGCCCACCCACCTTGACCTCCCAAAGTGCTGAGATTACAGGCGTGAGCCACCATGCCCGGCCACAACTATCCTCCATATAACCAGAAACATACTGATCTCTAACCCAAATACTATTACATAAAGTTAACAATACTTAAATGCTGATATGTAGACAATAAATCTTATGTCACATGATAAAGGAAAAGGAAATAAAATGAAGATACTTTCTTAGTACAAGTGTATACATGCACAAACATGTTTTTAACAAAAGAAGGAGGAAATACTTATGACACTTACAGTCCTCATTGCTGCAGCTGGTCATGTGGTCATAGCCGGTATTGATGACTACCTTCTACTACCCATTCTATATTCCCTTTACCTTCAGCAGGCACCTCAGCAAGTCGTGTTTTTTTTGCTGGTGGAGTGACACAAACCTTCATTCCTGAAGTGTCCGGGTCATTTGTAGTCCTTCCTGAATTGGGCTGTTATAGTTTCCCATTGATCTTAATCACAGGGCATGGTAATACTCAGAGATGCCCTAATGGATCTCCTGTATTCCATGCGTACTCTTCCTTACCTCCATTGTGGAGTAGCAGACTGGTTTCATCTTGATAGTCTGGGTCATTCACTCCAGCCAACACTGTTGGCTTAGCCTGTTGACTTAAAGGTAGGAGAAGCTCAAAGTGTCCCGGTGGCAATTTTAACTTCCAGTTTAGTGGAATCGTCGTGTCTCCTGGTGGCAGCATTCCTCTCTCTGGAACTAAGATCTCTGGGCCAGCAGAACGTAATGTCCTGGGATCAAGAAGCAAAAATTTTGCTAGTGGATCACTAGGGGTGATGGTGGGTAGTGCCACTTCCACCCACTTGATTCCTGGACCTGTGAATCCTGGCTATGGGAGAAACAGTACCATATATTGGATGCTGATTCAGAGCATACATGGCCTTCCAGAGAACTTTGCCCCAGCCCTGCAAAGTATTGTCACCTAGTGCATGTTGTAATTGTGACTTCAAAAGCCATTCCACTGTTCTTTTCACCAGCTGCTTCAGGATGATGGGGTATTGCCACCTAGTTGGTGGTGTAATTGTGACTTCAAAAAGCCATTCCACTTTTTTTTTCATCCAGCTGCTTCAGGATGATGGGATATTGCCACCTAGTTAGTGATGTAATTGTGACTTCAAAAGGCCATTCCACCATTCTGTCAATCCAGCTGCTTCAGGATGATGGGAAACATGGTAAGACCAGTGAATTCCATGAGCATGAGCCCATGCCACACTTCTTTAGCTGTAAAGTGAGTGCCTTGATCAGGGGCAATGCTATGTGGAATACCATGATGGTGGATAAGGCATTCCGTGAGTCCACAGTAGTTTTGGCAGAAGCGTTGTATGCAGGAGAGGCAAACCCATATCTGGAGTAAGTGTCTATTCCAGTGAGGACAAACCTCTGCCTTTTCCATGATGGAAGAGGTCCAATATCATTAACCTGCCACCAGGTAGCTGGCTGATCACCCTGAGGAATGGTGACATATTGAGGGCTCAGTGTTGGTCTCTGCTGCTGGCAAATTGGGCACTCAGCAGTGGCTGTAGCCAGGTCAGCCTTGGTGAGTGGAAGTCCATGTTGCTGAGCCAATGCATAACCTCCATTCCTGCCACATGGCCACTTTGTTCATGGGCCCATTGGGCGATGACAGAGGTGGCGGGGGAAAGAGGCTGAGTGGTGTTGACAAAATGGGTCATTCTATCCACTTGATTATTAAACTCCTCTTCCACTGAGGTCACCCGTTGGTGAGCACTCACATGGGATACAAGTATCTTCACGGTTTTTGACCACTCAGAGGGTTCCGTTCACATACCTCTTCCCCAAATTTCTTTGTCACCAATTTTCCAATAATGCTTCTTCGAAGCCCCTGACCATCCAGCCAAACCACTGGCTACAGCCCACGAATCAATATATAATCACACATCTGGCCATTTCTGACTTCCATGCAAAGTGCACAGCCAGGTGCACTGCTCAAAGTTCTGCCCACTGGGAAGATTTCCTTTCACCGCTGTCCTTCAGAGACGTCCTAGAAAGGGGCTGTCCACTTTGGGGTGGTGCCTGCATGTTGTGCAGAACCATCTGTGAACCAGGCCCTACTCTTCTCTTCCTCTGTCAACTGATCATAGGAGACTCCCCATGAGGTCATCAGTGCAGCCTGGGGAAGAGAAGGCAGGGTGGCAGGAGTGGAGACCATGGGTATTTGAGCCACTTCCTCGTGTAACTTACTTGTGCCTTCAGGACCTGCTCGAGCCCAATCACGTATATGCTGCCTCCATTTGATGATGAAATGCTGCTGTGCACGACCCACTTTATGGCTAGCTGGGTCAGAAGGCACCCAGTTCATGACAGGCAGTTCAGGTCACATTGATGACGCATAGCCAAATGTTCAGTTTCCACCAAAGCTTAGTAACAGGCCAAGAGCTGTCTCTCAAAAGGAGAGTAGTTATCTGCAGAAGATCGCAGGGCTTTGCTCCAAAATCCTGGAAGCCTCTGCTGTGATCCACCTATGGGAGCTTGCCAAAGGCTCCAAACGGCATCCCTGTCTGCCACTGACACCTTAAGCATCATTGGATCTGCTGGGTCATATGGCCAAGTGGCAGAGCACTTTGCACAGCAGCCTGGACGTGTTGTAGAGCCTTCTCCTGTTCTGGACCCCACTCAAAACTGGCAGCCTTTCGGGTCACTTGATACATGCCCTGGAGTAACACACCCAAATGAGGAATGTGTTGCCTCCAAAATCCAAATAGGCCCACTAGGCGTTGTGCCTCTTTTTGGCTATAGGAGGGGCCAAATGCAGCAACTTATCCTTTACCTTAAAAGGAATATCTCGACAGGTTCCACAGCGCTGGACCCCTATAAATTCTACTGAGGTAGAAGATCCCTGATTTTGGTTGGATTTATTTCCCATTCTCTGGCATGCAAATGTCTCACCAGTAAGTCCAGTGTGTTTGCTACTTCTTGCTCACTGGATCCAGTCAACATAATGTTATCAATGCAATGGACCAGTGTGATATCTTGCAGAAGCGAAAAGCAATCAAGGTCTTTCTGAATAAGATTATGACACAAAGCCAGAGAGTTTCTATACCCCTGAGGTAGGACAGTGAAGGTATATTGCTGGCCTTGCCAGCTGAAGGTAAATTGCTTCTGGTGGGCCTTATGGACAGGAATGGAGAAAAAGGCATTTGCCAAGTCAATGGCTGCATACCAGGTACCAGGAGATGTGTTAATTTACTCAAGCAATGAAACCACATGTGATACAGGTACAACAGCTGCAGTTGGGGTTACCACTTGGTTAAGCTTACGATAATCCACTGTCATTCTCCAAGATCCATCTGTCTTCTGCACAGGCCAAATGGGAGAGTTGAATAGGGATGTGGTAGGAATCACCTCCCCTGTGTCTTTCATGTTCCTGATGGTGGCACTAATCTCCACAATCCCTCCAGGGATGCAATGTTGTTTTTGATTTACTATTTTTCTAGGTAGGGGCATCTCTAATGGCTTCCATTTGGCCTTTCCTACTATAATAGTCCTCATCCTACCAGTCAGGGAGCTAATGTGGGGGTTCTGCCAGCTGCTAAGTATGTCTATGCCAATAATACATTCTGGCACTGGGGAAATGACCACAGATGAGTCTGGAGACCCACCGGACCCACTGTACATCAGACCTGAGCTAAAACTCCATTAATTACCTGACCTCCATAAGCTCCTACCGTAACTGGAGGACCACAGTGACGTTTTTGGGTTCCCTGGAATGCATCAGCTCAGAGCCAGTGTCCAGTAGTCCCTGAAATGTCTGATCATCTCCCTTTCCCCAGTGCACAGTTAGCCTGTTAAAAGGCTGGAGGTCTCCTTAGGGAAGGATGGGAGAAAGATTCACTGCATAAATTGTCTGTAATATAATGGGGTCCTTCCTCAAGGGACCCAGCCTCCCCTTCATTCAAAGGGTTCTGGGTCTGTAAACTGGCTCAAGTCTGGAAATTGACTGAGGGACTGTGATTCTCTTTTTTAATAATTCAAATTAGTCTTTTGTCCATTCTACCCAGAAATTTTCTGTTTGTATAATTTAAGTAGGAATGCAGTAGGCTTCCTATCAATTTCACTTCTAGGAACACCGTGATTAATTAGCCAATGCCAGAGATCTACATGAGTCAGAGTATTTTTTTTTAATTATTATTTTTTATCTTTTCCATAAGTTATTGGGGTACAGGTGGTATTTGGTTACATGAGTAAGTTCTTTAGTGGTGATTTGTGAGATTTTGATGCGCATATCACCCAAGCAGTATACACTGCACCATATCTGTAGTCTTTTAATCCCTCGCCCCCCCTCACACTGCCCCTGAGTCTCCAAACTCCACTGTATCATTCTTATGCCTCTGTGTCCTCATAGCTTAACTCCCACATATCAGTGAGAACATACGATGTTTGGTTTTCCATTCCTGAGTTACTTCACTTAGAGTCAGAGTATTCTGATTGCCACTTTGCCTCTGCTGTCCATTACAGTAGCTACGCTCACCTTGCCTTTGACAGCTGAGTGCCACCACTTGGCCCCTGCCACCTTGGGATCCAGTTATTCCCCTTGTATTTAAATTTTGTAGTTGAGTGACCGTGATTCCCACCATTAGATCTGACATACAGAGAAGAGCAATTACAGGGCTCTTCAAAGATGTAGGTGCTGCCCTCACAAATCTGTTTTGCAAGACATTGGTCAAGGATATATCTTCTGGACCCTCCCAGCTGGGATGAGTAGATCTAAAGTGACTAATCTACTCCACCATCCCAATCTCCCTAAGCCTTTGGATCTCTTCCTCTACATTAAACCAAGGGAGACCAGGCATTTCCAGCTCACTCACAGTGGGCCATCTTTTAATCCATATTTCAGCTAACCAAGCAAATAAACTATTAGAACCTTTTTTTTTTTTTTTTAACTCTCCAGGCTGCAACATTAAATGCAGAGTCCCTGTTTAGTGGGCTCAAATCAATAAATTCAGCCTGATCCAACTGTGTTCCTTCCCCCATTATCCCACACCCTTAGTATCCATTCCCATGCCTGTTCTCCAGATTGCTGTCTATATAAATTAGAGAACTCAAACAGTTCTTTTAGAGCATAGTTCACCTCCTCATGGGTCACACTCTCAACCTCACCTCCAGGGACCTACTGGGACTTTAATGTAGTTATAGGTCTAGAAGCAAACAGAGGTATTGGGGGTGGCTCCTGAGGAGAATCAACATTATTTTGCTTGGCAACTGCCTTAGGGGAGGCCATGACTGTTGCCTTAGGCAGGGCAGGGTTTATCTCCTCAGACAAAGGTGGAAAGGCTGATGGCAGCATTGGTTGGGGAGGGGATGTTGCCATTACTGGGGATAGGGAAGTTGTTCCTTCTGGCAAAAAGGGTCCATCAGAGTTTACAAATTCAGTGTCCCCAGCTTCATCAGGGTCCTCCCACAAATCCCCATTCCAAGTTTCAGGGTCTTATTTTTTTCCAGTCTATGACCTCACTTTAACAGTAAACACCTGGTGAGGCTGTGCATGCACCTTTCGTTGCAGGTCAGCCACTCACATGGTAAGAGCTTGTGTCTGTTTTTCTACCATTTCAGCTCTTTCTCTACAGGAGATAAGACTCACTCAGGGCAATCTTACTAGATTTGAGGCTCAGTATCTGTTTTTGAAGCTGGGAGACAGAATCCCTGAGTTCATAATTTCTTTCATAATTTTATTTCATCGCTTTGTCTACTGAACTTAGGAGCAGCCAACCAGCTTCATTGTGTTCCTTGGTTCTCCATATTTGGTCAAAGGTATTATGTATATAGTCACTAAACTCCTGGCCTTTCATAAGCAGTGAATCAGGAGTCTCAAATGCATTTATTTTGCATAACTCTTTAAACAGTTCATGCCAAGGACTATCAGTCCTTGCGTCCTATGCCTCCGCGTCCTCATAGCTTAGCTCCCACCTATCAGTGAGAACATACGATGTTTGGTTTTCCATTCCTGAGTTACTTCACTTAGAGTCAGAGTATTCTGATTGCCACTGTGCCTCTGTTGTCCATTGTGGTAGCTACACTCACCTTACCTTTGACAGTTGAGTGCTGCCATTGGCCCTTGCCACCTTGGGATCCAATTATTCCCCTCGTATTTAAATTTTGTAGTTGAATGACTGTGATTCCCACCATTAGATCTGACATACAGAGAAGAGCAATTACGGCTCTTCTACAGTGTTCTCTATACTATTAAAAGTAGAGTCCTTAGCATTTTTGGGTCTAATCATATACATATATATACACACACACACACACATATATATATATAAATGAGTTTATTAAATATTAACTTATGCGATCGCAAGGTCCCACAATAGGCTGTCTGCAAGCTGAGGAGCAAGGAGAGCCAGTCTTATTCCCAGAACTGAAGAACTTGGAGTCATATGTTTGAGGGCAGGAAGCGTCCAGCACAGGAGAAAGATGTAAGCTGGGAGGCTAGGCCCATCTCTCCTTTTCACATTTTTCTGCCTGCTTTATATTCGCTGGAAGCTGCTTAGATTGTGCCCACCAGTTTAAGGGTGGATCTGCCTTCCCCAACCCACTGACTCAAATGCTAATCTCTTTTGGCAACACCCACACAGACACATCCAGGATTAATAATTTGTATCCCTCAATCCAATCAAGTTGACACTCAGTATTAACCATGACATTTGCTTAAAAGAGAGAATGAATGCTGGGGAGGCTGACAACCAGTGTTCACTAGAGCAAGCATGAATAATGTGGGGTCCCTGTCTTCAAAGACTTTGAGGAGCACTCCTCCAACCCCAGGCCAGATCAGTTCATGACCTGAATTAGCGGGCTGTGTCTCCATCATTGTACAGAAAACCATTTCAGTTCTCTGTTTCTGTTGGGCTGTATTCCCCAGTGATCCCTGGAAAGGAGTTTCTTTTTTCTCCCATCCCCTGACACTCCTCTAGGAAGCACACAGCCTTCTAGGGAAAGTTAATCATGGTACCAAGTAGAGACTCAGCCCCACTCCCAGGGCAAAGCCATGGCATCCTGGCTTTGGCCAGGCAGGCAGTTGAGAGTTGGACACCCTGGGTTCAGATCTTATCTCTGCCACGTATTACTTACCAGCTCCAAGCCTCAGGTTCTCCATCTTTAAAATGGACATCATATCCCTTTCTCATGGATTGGTTATTGGGATGAAATGAAAGGATCCTAAGCAGTATGCCTGCTGTATAGGAAGCAGTACCTAAGTGTTGTGGTTGTTGATACTGTGGTATGGTGTTTGGATTTAGGTCAGCTTTAATCCTCATTGGTTTCTGCTGGATATTGCCCCACCCTACAGCGTATCTGAATGCAGCGATCAGTACTGATTGAACATCTGAAATGTAAAATAAGATACTGAGTATCAGGGAGGAGTCAAATAAATGTACGTTACAGTCCCTGGCCTCAGTGAACTTGCAGTCGAGTTGGTTAGAAGCCCTCTAGGATGCAGGCAAAACTCTGGGCCAGGAGTTGGGAAATCTTGGTTTTCCTCCCAGGGCTGTTACCCCTGGCTGTATGGCTCTTGTTAAATCGCTCAACATTTCAGAGCCTTGGTTTCTTCATCTGGCAAATGTGCATATTGATGTCATCTGCCTACCTCACAAAACTGTTGATTGTTGGGAGGTGTGTGATCACCATTTGGAAACTAGAAATTGTTCAGATGGACAAAGTATCATTATCTCTGCCTAGTAAGACAGCAAACAGACAGGCAGGGCAGACATTCGGATGTTGCACGCCTGTAGCACTGTACAATCTGATTGGTTGGGCATGTTTTTGGTGTGTTTTCTGATTGGTTGAGTGTATGTTTTGATTGACTAGGTGTATTTTCTGATTGGCTGGGCATATTTTCTGTTTGGCTGAGCATATTTCCTCATTGGCTTGGCGTGATTGGTTGGATATGTTTCTGTTTGGCCCATGCCACCCCATAAGGGTGGTTAAATATTTTCAGTAACACCGCTAGCCACAACTACCTACCTCACTAGGCATAAGAAAATATTCAAGCCTCGGTTTCCTGATGTATAAAGTGATAGCAATACCTTCCTGGCAAGGTTATGGTGAAGATTGTAGGAAATGAAATGCTAAGGATTACAGTCTGTCCCATCCACAAGACTGTGCTCTGTAAAGGCAGTATCTTATCTTTTCTGTTGACTGCCATATCCTCATATCTATAGCCTGCTACATCATAGGCCCTGAGCAAGTATGTTTTGAATGTAGAAATGAAGCCCCAATGCCTTATGCTAGGGGCACAATAGTTACTCAGTAAATCCAGATTGAGGATATTAGGGGTCATCAGAGATGAAGGATGCAGTTGGTGTCAGACAATAGGGAGGGGTGGAGATTGTGGTAAACTGGAGATCACCTCCTCCTCCACTTCTAAAGAAGGCACTCAATGCTCAGTCCCCATCAATCATTGCTGTATGGGAAAGGGAAAAATTGTCATCACATTATCCAAATTTTCTCAGAGAAGCCAGACATCTAGATTTTCGTAGATAATCTCATAATTTTAAAAATATTGGCAATGGATTAAATTTTTTTTTTATAAAAACCATCACAGGTTAAGCATCATATATATGGGGGCCACCAGTTTGTGACCATTGGACCTGCCATAAATGGCATGTCCCTTGCTGATTCTTGTAACTGGAACTTTTCTCTTTAAAAAGACAGAGTTAGGCTGGGTGTGGTGGTTTACACCTGTAATCTCAGCTCTTTCAGAGGCCAAAGCAGGAGGATTGCTTATGCTCAGGAGTTTGAGAACAGCCTGGGCAATGTACTGAGACCCCCATATCTACAAAAAAAAAAAAGTAAAAAAAATTAGCCAGACGTGGTGGTGTGTACCTGTGGTCCCAGCTACTCAGGAGGCTGAGCCAGCAGGATTAAGGTTGCAGTGAGCTATGATCACACCACTGCACTCCAGCCTGGGTGACAGAGTGACTCTGTCACTAAAAATTAGAACAAAAACGGATGGGTCAGCCTTCCTTCTCATCCTTAGGACTGTGCTCCTGGCCCCTTTCCTGATCTCCAGCATCATTAACATGCTGCAAAAGCCTGTCCTCCCAGCTGTGATTATGCCCCTAGGATGTAGCTTTGATAACTCGGATTTTCACCCTGGGGATTTTACCTCTTTGTTACTCATTCTGAATGGAGGAACTCTTCCTTCTCCAAATAACAGGCTCCTTCCTAGGCCTCAGGTGGATGTGCCACAGCCCCCGACCCACGGCACCCTGGGCCCGTGCTGGCTCCTGGCACACACCCGCACTCTGAGGCTTGGCCCCATCAGTCTCTGGGCAGGATCCGAGACCCTGTTTTTCATCTCAGGCCAACTTCTTCTTGGCCGGGGATAAAAGTGGCAAGTGTTCTACCGTGCCCCATGCTGCTCTGTCGAAGGCCTCTGTTAAAGCTGTTCTTCCCTCTGATAAAGTCAGGGCATGACCAGGCAGGCGTAGGTGGGCACTTAGCTCCTGCGCCCCTCTCTCCCTCCTGCCTGCCCTCCTCTGTTTACTCTCTTTGCTCTCTTCCTCCATCACATCTGTCTTCAGGTCTGTGTGTCTGGATCATCCAGTCTCTTTTTCTGTTACTTTCTTCCTTGAGCCCTGTCTTCCTCTCTCTTTTGTGTGTGTGGCTTTCACCCTGTCATTCTTTCTTTCTCCTGGTCACCACATCTCTCATCTCTGTCTCTGCCTCTGCCTCTCCCTGGCTCTTTCTCCCTCTCCTCTCCCTCCTGGCTGTGACCATCCACCCTTCACAGCCTCTTGAACGCTGGCAGCCCTTCTGCGCTGCATTCCTTAAAACCCTTGCTGCTGACAGAGAAGACTTGGAGGTGGTGGCTGGGGGCCTGCAGGAGGGAGGGAGGGAGGACTAACCCCCCTCAGAAGTCAGAGCATCTGTCTCCTTGGGAGCAATGCCGGGGCTTTGATGCTAAATACTGAGGAGTGAGAAGGAGGGGACAGATGGCAGAGGAGGAGCTCTGTAGGGTGGGTGCTGGCGCGCCCCTTCAGGAGAAACTCGATGCTGACTCCATCATGACAAGCCTGGGGTCCTGGATCCCTGGGGTTAATTGGCACACCCTGGCCTGCTTCCAGCTGGAGTATTTACTTCCTGTTCCCCAAACCCTCCAGGCTTTGGCTGCAGCGTTCTCTGGAAACCCCAGGAACCATTGCCTTGTCCTGCAGCAGCTCTTTCTGGAAGGCTACCAGCCCTGGCAGGCACCCTAACGGGGCATATCAGGACCCTCTGAGGTTGGGAGTCAGCAGGATGCGGTGGAAAGCACAGGGGCTCTGCCTCAGCCCAGTCCTGAGCAGTAGGGTCACCTTAGGCTGCCACCTCACCTGACTGTTTGTCCATCTATAAAATGGGACTAATGATGTAAGTGTTCCCAGCCTCGTAGAGCTGCCACAGGACCCAGTGAGCCAGTACTACAAGTTATGGGCTGGAAATGGCTGGATGGGGTCAGCTGCTGCTTCTGCAGAGGGCCAAATAACAAGTATTTTCAGCTTTGCAGGACAATAGCCCTGGCCCTCTGTATTCATGGATTTTACATCCATGGATTTAACCAACTTCAGAACTAAAATATTTGAAAAAACATGGATGATTATGTCTGTAATGAACATGTACTGACTTTTTTCTTGTCATTATTTCCTGAACAATACAGTATAATAACTATGTGTGTAACATTTACATTGTATTAGGTATCATAAATAATCTAGAGGTGATTTAAAGTATACAGGAGGCTTTGTGTAAGTTATTAATATATGAAGACTATGCCATTTTATATCAGGGACTTGAACATATTGGAGTTTGGTATATGTGGGGTGTCCTGGAACCAACCCCCTATGGATATCGAAGGACAGCTGTACACATACACACACACACGCACGCACGCACACACGCACATTCCAGAAGACATAATTGTTTTCAGTGCTATATTTGGAATTGTAAGAAGAGTTCAAGCACAGTGGTTTTTGATGAGGCTTCTCCACCCACTGTATTTGATGAGAACATTTCACGCTTAGCCCTCAGGAGAAGCCAAGGCGTTGATCTAAGATTGGCCACACTGTTCCATCACAACCCCTTCCAAACAGTCAGAGATTTTGCTTCCAGGAAAATTGGGTGAGGAGGCAGATTGTGAAATTGAGGTTTGCCCAAAGAACAATATGACCTCTACATGGGTGTAAAGTTAATTCTGAGAGCAGGTAGGTGGTTGAGGATGGGATTCAAGGGTCTATAGAGAGGAGAAGATTTCTTACTTAGCCAACTTCTTTCCCTTTGGGAAATCCCATAGAACTTGGGCAGAGGAGCGGGGATTGTTATCAGCAGAGGGACACCTGGCATGGAGGCCTCCAAGATTGCATTTGTCAGAACTTTTTCTGATATAAGTAACAGAGAACCACCACATACTCGTTTCAGCAAATACAAGTGAACATGATGGTTCATGCACTGGAAAAACAAAATCCATTTCTAGAATAAAGGCATCAGGAATGGCTGGATCCAGGAGCTCAGTGTCATCAGCACATGTTCTTTCTCTTTCTTGGTCTCACAGCCTTGTTTTCCTCCTTGTGAGTTTTATTCCCAGTTAAGCTCCCTCTTCATAGTAGCCCTTGACTGCTCCAAACTTCCATCTTCACAGTTCTAAGTCTATCAGTAAAAGAGTCCCAGTATTAGCTCTGATTAGATGCATGGGAACACATACATGTTTATCCTGAACTGATCACTCTAACCAACGGTGGCCCAAGTTATTGGTCCACTCTTGAAGCCATGGAGTGAATCAACTCCACTGAACCAACTGGGTTGCAATTAAGGGGAGTGGATTTCCAAAGACCAGGGTGATGTAACTACCAGAATAGGGATGGTGAGCACGCGAGAACAACTGCTGCCTGTAAATACCAACTGGTTCATGGGTTGGGCACCTGTGATTCATGCTGTCATTTGTTTCTTCCCCCATGGAGTGGCCAGGGGGGAATATGAATGATTGTTAATTCAAAAGAGGAGCATGAACCTGTTTGATGAGTGTTTCTCTTTCTGATTACTCAAGATTGTACTTTCAGGGAGTGTCAGGAATCCCTCTTTTCCCCACTTTCACCATGGGCTTTCAGCTGACCATGAAATAAGAAGAAAGTGCTTCTTGCCTAGTGGTTTCCAAACTTGTTTTCACATTCAGATCACCTGGGATGCATTTTAAAATTCTGATCCACAGGCTGCACTCCGGTCCAATGACATCAGGGACCCTGGAGGATAGGGTCTGGGGGGTCAGTACTTTTTAAAGCTCCCTGGGTGATTGCAACATGCAGCCAAGATCAAGAACCACTGATCCTGCTGGAGTAAGCTGCATATTCAGCAGCTGTCCTAGATAGGTAGAGCTAAACTCTAGTAGGATTTTCTGAATACCTATGACTTCAGTGTAGATGCTGCAAACTTTTTCTTCTCATCTCAAACCATATCCAAGCCCTAGAAATCAACAGAAGACAGGTTTGGGGCTGTGATATGATCTGTGTAATTTACAGGTACAGAGCCCTCGCTGGGGCCATAATTCACCAGTGCTGTTCCTGCTTACTAACACACTGATTACTGTCAGATTATCTGGGCTGCTTGCTGTATCTTCAGCTGAACTGGCACCAAGGCAGCTGCTTAGCCCCTTGCATCCACATGTGCAGAGGTGGAGACAGTGAGTGGCCAGGCAGGCATGAACTACAGACAAAACTGTGCTTCCTGGGGTGGACAACAGACAGATCAGCCAGTAGGGACAAGGCCAAAGAGGAGGCTTCAACAGCTGTCCAGAGGGCCTAAAACATCTGCCACACGCCATCCAAGGATCATTCATTCATTCATTCATTCAACAGATGTTTATGGGAGATATGCAAAGTCAGGCATCGTGCGGTAGCGTTAAGAGTGAAATTGTTGAGCCCATAGCTAACATTTAGAGTAAGAGGAAGCTCTGGCTGTTCCTAAATGCTGGTTCTGTGGATCCGCTGCCTTTGAATCTCTTTCCCATCTTATAACTGCTGATCCCGGTCTCTGAGGCTGGGCCCAGAATCGGGGGGCTATTTAACGAGCACTCGTGGAATTAGGATACAGAGACCAGTCTGCAGACCAGGGTTAGGACCTGGTGATGATTTTCGCCAACTGCCCCCTGAGAAAATAATGACAATGTAGTGAGTATTTCCATAAAGTATGTTCGTGCGCTTAATAAACAGTTTTTTAGTTTAAGATGATATCCTGTATCCTTTTTTGGTGTTAAATGCCCTTTAAAAATGAAATGATGATAATGATAAATGGCTATTTTGTTGTTGTTGTTGTTGTTTTATTTTGTTTTTGAGATGGAGTCTTGCCCTGTTTCCCAGGTTAGAGTGCAGTGGCATGATCTCAGCTCACTGCAACCTCTGTCTCCTGGGTTCATGTGATTCTCCTGTGTCACCCTCCCGAGTAGCCGGAACTGCAGGCACCCACCACCATGCCCAGTTAATTTCTGTATTACTATTTCTAGGAGAGATGGGGTTTCACCATGTTGGCCAGGCTGGTCTCACGCTTCTGGCCTCAAGTGATCCACCTACCTTGGCCTCCCAAAATGCTGGGACCACAGGTGTGAGTCACCGTGCCCGGCTGATTGTTTCGATTTAGTGTCCTTATTGGGAAAGAAAAGTTGCTAACTCTAGGTAGTCCCCTATTTATTAATTTCACCGATGCATAAAATCCAAGTCAGAAGCCATTTCTCTAGATTGGCATATTAAAACTTTCTTTTTATTTAGCAATAAATCCTCTCTTCTAAAAAAATCCTGTCTAAAACCTCAGCATATGAATGAGCAGATAAAAGTGGAATCATTCTGGGTTACATGGAGCCTAGGGGCTTGGTGTCCCATCCCGTGGGTCTTCCCTTCCTTCCATTCCCTAACAACAGTGGCCCCTAAGACACCTCCTTAAAACTCAACTTGGAAACTACTCTCCTATTTCTCCTAGAAATTTCTTTGAATGTTATAAATGGGAAACTCAAGGCTCTAGGAAGGAAAGTATTTTCCCTAAACTTCTAATTCCTATTTGAGTTCAGTCATCACAAGATCAGCAAATCATTGATAAATGAAAAAGGTCCACCCAAACTCCAGTATGGCTTAGAGCCTGGTAAGGTATCAAGGGGCATGGTCTTCTTTGTAACAACCTTGGGGGAAGGTGGAGTCTGATTTTCTCCTTTTGTAAGTGAGGACAACATGGTGCAGCTAAGTTAAGCGGCTTTCTCAGGGTCAACAATGAGGGAGGAAAGATTCAGGGACAGGTACGTTTACCTTGAGGTCCAGAGCTCTTTTCTGCTTTTTCTGATGCTACAAAGTTGGCTCTGGAACCTTGAAGGAAGCCTTGAAAATATACAAGAACTATGACTTTTCCCCTAGGACAACTTCCAAGCCTGTCTCTTCAAGAGTCATTCCTCCTTCTGTTCCTCCAATCACAAATATTTTTTGAGTGCTCACCCCCTGTGATGGACACCAAGGAAACGGATGCATTGATGTCCAAGATCTCTGTTCTCATAGAACACCCAGGCTTCTGGGAACACAGATACAAAAGGGCTGATTATGACAGTGTTAAGAGCTGCAAAGTGGAAGTTCAGAATGCTACAGAAATCTACAACAGGGGAGCAGCAGTGGTGAGGGGACAGGGGTGCCTGATGTAGCTGGGGATCAGGGGAGGCTTCCAAGAGTGAGTGCCATTAAACTGCAAGGCTTCGAGGCTGAGCAGGGCCAGCCAGATGATGAATGGGAATGGGTTGGAAGTGCATTTAAGGCAGAAGGAATAGCCTGTGCTGAAAGAACTTGGCAGGTTTCGGGAATGCAGAAGGTTCTGTGGATGAAGCAAGGGAGAGAGAATGTTAGAGGTGGGACTGGAGAAGTGGGTGGGAGCCAGACCCAGATTTTAGTTTCGTATCCAGGCTTTCATCTAAGACCTGAGGGAAGCTCGCAAGCCTTAGCCTCAGGTGCTCACTAAACCGTGCTGTTTCTGTTCTTCTCTTCAAGGGCAACTTTTGCTACCTGACAGGTGTGTCTGCTATGGGTTAAATTGTGCCCCCATTAAAAAAGATATGTTGAAGTCCTAACCCCCAATACCTTGGAATATGACCTTATTTGGAAACAGGGTCCTTGCAGGTATAATTAGGCAAGTTAAGATGAGGTCATACTGGAGTAGGGCGGGCCCTTAATTCAATATGACTGGTGTCCTTATAAGAAGAAGGAAATTCAGACGCAGAGGTGCACAGGGAGAAGTCATGTGACAACAAAGGCAGAGATTGGGATGACACAGCTGCCAGTCAAGGAATGTCGAGGACAGCCACCAGAAACTAGGAAGATGCAGGGAAAGATTCTACTAATGGTCTTACAGGGAGTGTGGCCCTGATGACACCTTGAAAAATAAAAACTTCTAGCCTTGGGAGGCAGAGGCAGGTGAGGTCATGTCACTTGAGGTCAGGAATTCGATACCAGCCTGACCAATATGGTGAAACCTCGTCTCTACTAAAAATACAAAAATTAGCTGTGCGTGGTGGCACGTGCCTGTTTTCCCAGCTACCTGGGGGGCTGAGGCAGGAGAATCGCTTGAGCCTGGAAGGCAGAGGTTGCAGTGAGCCGAGATTGTGCCACTGCACTCCAGCCTGGGTGACAGAGTGAGACTCCATCTCAAAACAAACAAACCAAAAAAACCCAACAACAAAAAAAACTCCTTACAGCCTTCAAAACCATGAGAGAATGCATTTCCATTGTTTGAAACCATCCAGTTTGTGGTAGTTTGCTACAGCAGCCTGGGAGACTAACACAGTGTCTATCAGGGGCATGTCTTCAGCCTTGACTTAGCGAGTGGTGTGCTAATGAGTCCGTTTCCCAGTGACTGTATAATCAGTCTGGGAGTAAACTGGGTGCTTTTGGGGGGAAGTGACATGAGCTCTTCTCAGCTGTGAAATTGCTCATCAGTCAATGTGTTCGAGTGATCACCTCGCAGATGGCCCCCCAGTGACCGTAAAGAGTTCCATGCTCTTTCCCAAAATGGCCCATTGCTCTGGGCGGCTGTTTGCCATGGAGGGGAATCTAGATGTGCTGTCCACGGGAGTCCAGGGAGGAGGAAGGGTTGGGAGCCAATTAGACAAGACTGTTGCAGCTGCTGCTGCCCAACCTCAAGTGCACGAATCTATACTACCTGCCACGCTGTGGGAACACGCTCTTCGGATGAAACTATTTTCCCAGTTAAAAGAGCTTCATCAAGGCTGGGCAGGGTGGCTTACACCTGTAATCCCAGCACTTTTGGGAGGCCGAGGCAAGTGGATCACCTGAGGTCAGGAGTTTGAGACCAGCCTGGCCTACATGGTGAAACCCCATCTCTACTGAAAATACAAAATTTAGCCAGGTGTGGCGGCATGTGCCTGTAATCCCTGAGTGTGGCGGCGTGTGCCTGTAATCCCAGCTACTGGGGAGGCTGAGGTAGGAGAGTCACTTGAACCTGGGAGGTGAAGGTTGCAGTGAGCCCAGATGGTGCCACTGCACTCCAACCTGGGTGACAGAGCGAGCCTTCAAGGCTGAGTAGGGCTCCATGTCAAAAAAAAACAAAAAAAGAGCTTCATCAGAACCCCCTTTGCTTCCTCTTGTCACCCCAGTTTCTGATGTAATAGTAAACTAGGTGAAGTGTGTCTTGATTCAGAAAGGCCACCCGTCAATTGGCCATGATGGAATGCATATGGAATAGATTCCATACCACCAAGGAGCCGGGCTCTGCCCCCCTTTGCTGTGCAATGTGGGCTGGGTTTGTCAACCTCCCTGAGACTCAGTTTCCCCGTCAGGAAAATGAGGAGTTTTCCACTTCCCCTGCAGCATTGTGACAAAGCTTAAGCTCTGGGATGCATGAGAGTGGCTTCTAAGTTGAAGCTATTCTACTGTGCGGGAGGGGATGGAGAAGGTTCCTGCCCCAGGCTGGCAGAAGCTGCAGTGAAGCTCCTGACCCATCTGTGTGGAGTTTGTGGTGGGAAATGCCCCTTGATATTACTGGTATTGACGGGATACATCTGAGGAGGACATTTCTCCCACCATGAGGGAGGGCGCCATAGGAGAGATCTCCCACCTCAAGTATTGTTTTGAGTTTTCTCACTGGCTTTCCCTTTCTGTAAAATATTAAAATAATAATAATAATAACAACAACAACAACAACATGACTGGGTGCGGTGGCTCACGCCTGTAATCCCAGCACTTTGGGAGGCTGAGGTAGGTGGAGTCCTTGCAGTCAGGAGTTTGAGACCGACCTCGCCAACATAGTGAAACCTTGTCTATACTAAAAATACAAAAATTAGCCAGGCATGGTGTTGTGCACCTGTAATCCCAGCTACTCGAGAGGCTGAGGCACGAGAATTGCTTGAACCTGGGAGATGGAGGTTGCAGTGAGCTGAGATCACACCACTGCACTCCAGCCTGGGCAACACAGCCAGACTTTGTCTCAAATAATAATAATAATAAATAATAAATTAGTGTGTCTACATACATGCATATGTGTGTCTGTGCTTATATGTATATGCTTATAATCTATTAATATGTATACTTTAAAGATAAAATGCAGGGCCAGGACTAGGGCGGGGCTGGGAACAAAGGCTTGCCTTGGATGCAAAATTTAAGAGGTGCCCCAAAGCTCATATATCAAGATGAAAATATTTTAATACAACATTTTCAAAAACTAAGTGGGCAATGTACGTGAACCAGCTGCCTGTTTTTGTAAAATAAAGTTTTATTGGAATGAGGGCCGGGATTAGAGAGTGCCCTGTGAAGCAGTGTCAGGTAGGTGCAGGGCTAAATCCCGTCTTTATGTAAAAGTCTTCATCGATCATACTTTGTTGATCATGGAGTTTTTGGGGGCATTCATTTTGATTTTTAAAAAATTATTGCATTAAAATATTTGTATCCTGATACCTGAATTTTTTGGATTTCCCCTTAAATTTCGTGCTGGAGGTTTTACCTCACTTGCCTCATGGTAGTCCCAGCCCTGATAAAATGAACACTTGACTGCTCAGTCCTGAATTTGGACTTGAGAAATCGAATATCACAAGCTCCTGGAAGCCCAGATGTGCATTTCCTGATTGCCTTCCCCTTCCTTTCCTCACAGAGATAGCATCATCCTGAGTTTGTTTGACCAGGTCTCACTTTCCCCTGTGGGAAACCTCATGTATGTGTCCCTAAATAGTATACCTTTTAATTTTGCATGGTTTTGAACTTCGTAGAAATGAGTTTCTGCGTATTTCACATATTCTGCAGCTTTTTTGTTTTTCCTGAATATTGTTTCTGAGATTCGTTCAGGGCTCTGTGAACAGTTCAGCATCTCTGAAACAGGGCTGTGAATTGCACTGTGTGGCACCCCACAGTGGCTGTCTGCCCAGCATGGGGGGGCTGTAGCTGTCACTGCCTGCCTATCTAGGGCCCACGGACATGGCTCTTCATGTTATCACTTCAGTCCTGTTATTCGTTGTTGATCTTACATGAGTTTAACTAGAATTTAAAAGGACTTCAAAACTATTACACTGTAACTTGGCATTAAAACAAAAAATCACCTATAATATTGTCTATGCAGGAAGACATGGGAACAGAGCAGCATAATATATGATAAAATGTATCTAAATAAATGAACAAGATTTTAAGATGACAACTTAGGCAAAAATGTTAAGTATGAGAAAGCAGTGTGTCCTAGCTTAATTGGCAGCCTTTTTTTTATCTTAGTGGTTCGTAAATTAGTGATGTACTTCAATCAATGTCCTATTAGAGTACAGGAAATATAGTGACACTTCATTCTATGAATAGACCACCATTCATGTAAGCATTCCTCTGTTGAAAGACATTTGGATTCTCTCCTGTTTTTTCTGTTTATGTATGTGTGTATGTATTTTTTACCTTGAGGCATTCTTGGACATTCTTCTTGCACACTTGAACATTTAGGACAGTTTTGCAGGCTTCTCTGGTGTTACCAGTTACTTAGGCATTTATGTAAAAATACGCTGAGGCAGGAGAATTACTTGAACCTGGGAGGCAGAGGTTGCAGTGAGCCAAGATCCTGTCATTGCACTCCAGCCTGGGCAACAGAGTGACTCCGTCTCAAAAAAAAAAACAACAACAACAACAACAACAACAACTGATTGCTGGGTCCCATTTCTAGCCTCTTGAATCAGCCTTCCCAGGGACATGACTGAGATTTAGTCATTGATACAAGTGCCCTTCTTAATTTTTATCAGGAAAAGTGTTGGAAATATCAAGCTAGGAAATGCTCCTGGAAATCGATCTGCTTGGTCTGAGAGTCTGCACATCTGCAACTGGATGTGATCAGTTTCTCAACTTCAGAGCTATTGACAACTGAAATGGATTATTCTTTGTGGTAGGGGCTACCCTGAGCCTTGCAAGATGTATAGCAGCATTCTTGGCACCTACCATTACAGGCTGGTAGCACTCTTCCCCTACCACCTACACACATACTTATGAAACCAAAATCTCTCCAGACATTGTCAAATGTGCCCCGGGGTGGGGGTGGGTGTCAAAATCACCCCCAGTTGAGAACTACTGGAACAAATGATGTATAATTGGCTGACAAAACTGTTGCATCAATTTATATGCTCACCAACTTTCTTTAGGTTGCTCCACATCGTTGCTGACTTTCATTTGGCCAGGCTGTTTAACTTTTGTGGCAAGGAGGCGAGAAGGAGATGGTGCCTCAGTTTAATTTCAGTTTGCATTTCCCTAATTGCTGATGAAGTTGAAGGTCTTTTCACAAGTTTATTGGCTTCTTAGATTTCATTACCTGTGAAATATCTCTGTGAGTTGCCATTTTTTCCTATTAAATTGCCTCTCTTTTTCCTATTGACTTTTAGAAACTAAAAAAGTATTCTGAATTCTAATGCTTTGGTATATATGTGGCAAATGTCTGCTGGTTTGTGGTGTGCCTTCTTATTTCCTTTATTGTCTCTTTTGATGTATAGGGGTTCTTAACATTAATGCAGTCAAATGTATCATTTCTTTCCTTTATGGTGTCTACTTTTAAAAAATGTTATTTAACGAATTATTTCTTCCCTGAGGTCATAAACATATTGTTCTATATATTCTTCTAAAAAGTTGTGAAGTTTTGCCTTTCACATTTAAGTTCTTAATCAACCTGGAATTGATTTCAGAATATGGTATAAGTTAGGGCCTTATTTTTTTTCCAGATGAATAACCAGTTGCCTAGTGGCATTTATTGAATAACCTTTCCTCCTCTACTCATCTGTCATGTCAACCTGTCATTGATCAGGTGTCTACCTTCACTCAGGACTGTTCCTGTACTCCCTATTCTATTCTCTTGGATGTGACTAGTTTCTCTATTTCAGTTTTCCTCTTTCATATCTACCTGGATGATCTTAAATGTTTTCTTATAAAATTCATATATATATATTTATCCATATATATATATATATATATATATATATATATAGCTCCATGTATATATATTTGGAGTACATAAGATTTATTTTAATTTTTTTATGTTTTAACTATTTTTCCAACAAACATGGGAGTGCAGATATTTCATTGATATACTGATATTTCTTTTTTTTTGTTGTTTTGGTTATATACCCAGCAGTGAAATATTCCTCTCTTCAATGAAATGTAGTATCCTAGAATGGATCTTACAATAGACAAAGACATTAGTGGAAAATGAGTAAAATCCAAATAAAGTCTAGCATTTAAAAGTAGTAACATACTGGCCAGGCGCCGTAGCTCACACTTGTCATCCCAGCACTTTGGGAGGCCAAGGCGGGTGGATTACCTGAGGTCAGGAGTTCAAGACCAGCCTGGCCAACATGGAGAAACCCTGTCTTTATTAAAAATACAAAAATTAGCCAGGCATGGTGGTGTGCGCCTGTAATCCCAGCTACTCAGGAGGCCGAGGTGGGAGAATCGCTTGAACCTGGGAGGTGGAGGTTGCAGTGAGCTGAGATCACACCACTGCACTCCAGGCTGGGCGACAGAGCGAGACTCCGTCTCAACAACAACAACAACAACAACAACAACAACAACAACAACAATGTAACATACCAATGTTGGTTTCTTTGTTTTGACAGATGTATTGTGGTTAAGTAAGAGGTTATATTACAGAAAACTGGGTGAGGGTATATGAGAACTCTCTTGTACTATCTCTGCAACTTTTCTGTAAATCTGAAAGTATTCCAAAATGTAAACCTTGATTAAAAATATTTATCTCGTTGAAAAAAATTATATTTTCTATTCTTTTTTTCTTAATCCTTAAACCCATCACTTACTTTGGCATTTTATACCGATCATCTCTTGGATTTAAACCATTTTTCTTAACCTTTTATCTCTTTTGCCTTTGGTCTTTTAAATTTTGGCTTCATTGACTGGCAATCTTTGTTATTTTAAATTCCTTTTCTTTTATCTCACTAGTTAGAGGAAAAACAGTTAATGCCTTCTATTTATTGGAATTCTAACTCATTTTTTAACTTCTAGGTTATTCATCTCTTTTAGTTTGCTCTTAGTTTTAATCACTTCATAATCACCTACCCTTCCTTTGTTATTTAAAATATATGGTGTTTCTTTCCTCTGCCCCTTTATGTATGTAGTCTATTATTTTTAGTGGTGTTTATAATAGCAGAAAAAGTCTGGCTGGGGGGAAGACAGGAAAGAGCAAGCCCTTATCATGAATGAGGGGACAGGAGGCTTGCTTCCTTCTGCCCCTGAATTTTAGCAGCAAACTCTGACTTTTCCAGAGAACCTCCATGCTGGGAGACTGGCCGTGGGTTAACCTGCAATTTGCTGTGTACGGATGTTTGATTGGCTAGAACAGCAGCCTCCACAATACCTTGGGCAGGTCTTATATGTGGCATTGCCTCCTTGACAATCCAGGGCTCAGGTGTCTGGAGCCATTGCATTTGGGCCTCCCTAACCTCTGCTGGGTGGGCTTAGGCTGGATAACTTCTCTCACATCTCCATCTTCGGGGTAGCCAGAGGGTCTGCCTTCTGGACCCTACTCTGTTTCCCAGGAAGATGAATATGATTTTTCTCAACATTTACATTCTCCCTGCCAAGAAAAATATCATCTACTCAGAAGTAATCCTGGTTGATTTCAGATTTCTCAGGGCAGGCCAGTTGTCTCTAGAGTTCTGAATGCTGAACAGGGCTTGTCTGATGGCATCCGGCCCTGATTCCTGCCTAATGACATTGCTTCCCTGTGGCCGGTTCTCTTAGCTATGGGAGTGCCGCCCAAGAGGGCAATTCTTCCTTGCTTGTGTGTATGAACCTGGGAAAAGGATGACTCCCATCAGGCTTTATCCTGGGGGCACCTCACTCTAGTCCGTTTTTGCTTGGAGTGAATTTTCTTCTTGTTTTAATGTTGGTCTGGCAACTGACTGAATTCATGGGTGTTGTGAAAGTTTGGTACTTGAGGAGTGCCAGATAGACTCAGGGCCTTTCAGATTCTACAGAGGATCTGATGCATGCAATGGTTTTTTGAAGCTCTGTCTTGCACATTTTGTCTTTCTCCTCCATTAGATGAATAACAACTTCAAACCAGTTCAGTGCGTGTAGTTTTCCTTTAAATGAGGCTCCCTCCCTCTTCCTACCTGATCAGAGCTACCTTTCTTTTTGGCTTTTGTGGACAAGGGTTTGTTATGGGATAAGCTAAGAGGTCAAGGCTGGACCTTGGTTGCTGACTCTTGGATAGAACCTGAACTGTCATTCATTCGATGTATAGTCATGGATCACCCACTACACACCAGGGGCTGGGCTAGGCTCTGGGTATGTAAGACACACACAGCATCTGCCTTCATGGAGTGATTGCCAGATAGGAAATGGGAAAACAAATCATCCAGATAGTTCCAAAATTATGTGAAGCAGAGTCAGGCAGGGCTGCCTGGTCCATATAGCATCAGTTAGAAAAACATACTTCCCTGGACAGCATCACCCCACACTGGGGCATGTCTGGGGGAGCACAGTGCAGATGAAATCCCACCCCCAATTTGTCTGCCTGTACTGGGTTGAGTAGCATCCTCCCAAAACTTATGTCCATGAGGAACCCCAGAGTGTGATTTTATTAACAGAAACAGGGTCTTTGCAGATGTGATGAGTTAGGGGGAGGTCACAATGGATTAAATGAGCCCTAAACCCAATGACTGATGTCCTTGCAAAAAGACACAGAGAGACACACAGGAAGGAGACCAGGTGAGGACAGAGGCAGAGACTGGAGTTCTGCAGCCACCAGCCAAGGATTTCCAGCAACTATCAGGGGATAGAAGAGAAGCATGGGATTTATCCTTCCTAGGGCCTCTACAAAGAACCAGCCCTGTCAACATCTTGATTTCAGACTTCTCTAGAACCGCGAGAGAATAAATGTCTGTTGTTTTAAGGCACACAGTTTGTGGCTCTCTGTTATAGTAGTTCTGGGGCACTGATATTCCCCTGACCCAGGAGGCCTTGGGCAAGGCACAACCTGCACACCTGTTCCTGGTGGCTCCGCTGAGAAGGAGACATTCAAGCTGAGACATGAAGATTAAAGAGGAGTCAGATGTGAGAAGAACCAGAAGAAGAGTGTTCTCAGCAGAGAGAAGTGGAACTTCCAGGGACTTGAAGAAGGAAAGAGGTTGGCAATATTTAGAGAATTGAAAGGAAATCCACATCACTGGAGGACAGTGAACATCGTAACTTAAGTAACATTATGAAGGCAGGAGTTGATGAAAAAATGTCTTTTGATAGGGCCGGGCGCGGTGGCTCGAGACTGTAATCCCAGCACTTTGGGAGGCCGAGACGGGTGGATCACGAGGTCAGGAGATCGAGACCATCCTGGCTAACACGGTGAAACCCCGTCTCTACTAAAAAAATACAAAAAACTAGCCGGGCGAGGTGGCAGGCACCTATAGTCCCAGCTACTCGGGAGGCTGAGGCAGGAGAATGGCGTGAACCTGGGAGGCAGAGCTTGCAGTGAGCTGAGATCCGGCCACTGCACTCCAGCCCGGGCGACAAAGCAAGACTCCGTCTCAAAAAAAAAAAAAAAAAAAGAAAGAAAAATGTCTTTTGATAAACCGAATCACTATTTCCAGTAGCCATGAAAAAGGGGTATGTTCCAGCCTTTTAACAGTTGTACCTGAATGACTTTATTCCCCCTTGGAATAATTGGATGAAAGCTCTCCTACAACTAAAAATAGAGCAGTTCATTACAGCACTGTTCACAATTGCAAAGACATGGAATCCACCTCAATGCCCATCAATGGTGGACTGCATACAGAAAATGTGGTATATGTACACCATGGAATACTACACAGCTATAAAAATGAATGGGATCATGTCCTTGCAGCAACATGGATGGAGCTGGAGGCTATTATCCTAAGTGAACTAATACAGAAACAGAAAACCAAATACTGCATGTTTTTACTTATACTTGGGAGCTAAACATAGAGCACCCATGGACACAAAGAAGGGAACAACAGACACCAGGGCCTACTTGAGGGTGGAGGGTGGGAGAGAGAGGATCGAAAAACACCTTGTCAGGTACTATGCTTATTACCTGAGTGACGAAATAATCTGTACACCAAACCCCCATGACCCGCAATTTACCTATATAACAAACCTGCACATGTACCCCTGAACCTGAAATAAAAGCTAGAAAAAGGAGTAGATGGCAGGGCATGGTGGCTCATGCCTATAATCCCAGCACTTTGGGAGGCCGAGGTGGGTGGATCATGAGGTCAAGAGTTTGAGACCAGCCTAGCCAACATAGTGAAACCCTGTCTCTACTAAAAACGCACAAAAAAATTAGCCAGGCATGGTGGTGGGCACCTGTAATCCCAGCTACTTGGAGGCTGAGGCAGGAGAGTCACTTGAACCTGGGAGGCAGAGGTTGAAGTGAGCCAAGATTGCGCCACTGCACTCCAACCCAGGTGACAGTGCGAGACTCTGTCTCCAAAAAAAAAAAAAAAAAAAAAAAAAAAAACCGGCGTAGGACTAGACCCATAAGAAGCACTCTCTTACAGCCTGGCATATAACAAGACTCAATACTGGTTTAATGAAGTTGTTGAATAATGTGGTTTACTGCTGTATAGGGAGAATGGTCTTATTAGACAACTAGGCTCTCCTATTAATAATTCTAGCCAAAATTCCTGGACAGCTATGAAAAAATTGTCAGAATTTTGGCAACTGACTTCCTATATTTCTGACTTTTAGTTAATGATCTTTTGTACTGTATTATTCTGTCCTGGTACCAGGAATTTATTTGCAACTAGTTTATTTTTGTGGGTATACCAGGAACTTGTTGCTGCTCAAAATAAATGTTTTATGGGGACTTTATACTTTGCAATTTTGTTTAACAAATGATAATAACAGCTCGCATATTGCATACTGCTTTTGGTTTAAAAGTACTTTTTGTGTATTATTTCATATGATAAATAATGATAATTATCCCTGCTCTACCCTGAAGTCACTTGATTCTTCCTATTGATCAGTACATAACAAACACTGGGGTTTCATTTGGATTCTGGTTGTTAATGAACTCTTGGTATGCTTGAAAAGGAACCGACTAAAGATTATCTAGCTATGTTATCATAATATTTAGCATAGTGGAATATGGATGAAGAAAAATAATTAGGCATGAAAAATGTAGATAAAAGTCAAGATTGTTTCTCTGATGGAGAAATAAAAGACCTAGATTTATGATAATCACAAAGAAGAATCATGAAATTATAAAATAAAAGTCTAAAATAGTTTTCAAGCATAGAAGTAGTTACAGGAGGCCAGGCCATCATATAGGCTTGCTGTTTGAAAACTGCATCTCTCTGGCAGCAACTGACTCAGCCATTCATTTAGTCACTCAACACATTTTTATTTATTTATTTATTTATTTAGAGGCAGAGTCTTACTCTGTTGCCCAGGCTGGAGTACGGTGGAGTGATTATAGCTCACTGCAGCCTCAAACACTGGGCTCAAGTGATCCTCCCCTTTCAACCTCTCAGGAGGTACAAGCCACTATGCCTGGCTAATTTAAAATTTTTTTCTTGCAGAGACAGAGTTTCACGATGTGTCCCAGGCTAGTCTTGAACTCCTGGCCTCAGCCTCCCAAAGTGTTGGGACTATGGGTGTGAGCCAGCACGCCTGGCTTGTTCAACAAATATTTACTGAGAATCTTACTCTACAGCCAGCCTCTTGTCAGCTTGGGGAGCATTTTTATTTCTCACAGAGCTCATTGGCTTGGATTGTGAATCCTCAGGTCTTCAGAGAATCTATACCCAGAGGAAACAGTACCATTGTCCTTTATCAGCAGGGTTCCTGCTTTTTGCAGAGGATGTAACCCCAGTCCCCAGTTTCTCTACCCATCAATACCACCCATTTGTACCACTCGTTGGTCCCAATCTCTTTCATCTATTCAATGACTGCAACTCCCAGAGAACCTTGCGTCCCTAATCTCTGCCAGTTTGCACTTCCTAATTAGCTCTCAAGTCACTTGTCTCCGTCCAACTTTCCACTGCTGGGTCAGAGCCATCACCACGGCCCAGTCTCCTAACTCCTCCTTTCCCTTTGCCTTCTTCCAATTCATTCCCCACTATGCAGATGATAAGATCTTCGAAAAGGCAAATCCGATCAGGTAGCCTCTGTTTATAATCCTTCCATGGCTGTACAAAACTCAGTCCTTGGCACACTAGGCTCTGTATGCACTAGTGCCTGTGTTCATTTTGCACCATATCTCTGCCAACCTTCCAACTCCTCTTCCTTTACACATGCACACACGTGTGCACACACATACACATGCACACATACATTTTCTTCCTTTCCTCCCCTACTACCATTCCTCATACCACCATATTGTCTTCAACCCCAGGGCTTTTGCACGTGCTGTTCTCTCTGCCTAGAATGCCACTGAGCATTGAGCATCTACAGTATGTGTCATCTGTTGGCCTGCAGTTTGTTAGATAAGTGTTCCCACAAATGAGAATCACTGGGCGGCTGAGAGATGTCACTAGTGGGAGGACATTAGGCATGTGCAGCACCTGTTCCTTAGACCCTAGGGATTTTTCTTGCTTCTTCTTCTGTGGGGGGAGGCATCCAAAGCCACTTGAGAATGGTCCTGTTGGCCTGTCCATGAGCACTCCCATGACCCACTTCTGCATGAGTCCAGCAGGCTGAACAATAAAGCAGATGGTAGCATTCTCGGCAAAGCTCCTGGCAGGCCACTGGGAGGGGACTTGCTGATGCTTGTTTTGCTAAAGGTTGACTGATGGAAGTAGACTTTATGGAGGATATGTACAACTCTTCTTGTTATGCCAGAATTAGTCTTTGGGTGATGCCAGAGCTGGAATGTTTTAAATTCTCATTGAACTATTTCCACAGACTTACACCTTGGTTCTTATATTCCTCACTATTAATTAAAGGACACTTTAAGACAATTCCAAGAGTTGTTGAGTATGTTGATTGCTATAGTAACTAGCGTCCTGTTGAGGACATATAGGAGTAATTTATTTCTGATGTCAGGAACAGAAAGAGTTCTGATTCTCATGCACTCTTGTTTTGCACATTATGGAACTAGTGACTGAGTCAGATAACTGATGTGTTTTCCTTTTTGCTGTGATCACGGGGGAGCTCAAAATCAAAGCTGTGGCCAACTTATTGCAGTTGTCAGCATAGATTTTGTGTTCTTTTCTCCCTTTTGATTTCACATTTTTTTCTTACTCTTGTTTCCTTCTTGTCCAGTTTTCTCATTAGATCATACAAAACCCCTTTTTTTCCTCTGTAATGTATGAATTTAAGCAGTTTTAAGTATATTCTGACATAAACCAAAGGCATAGAAGGCGTTCCAAGATGGCTGAATAGGAACAGCTCTGGGCTGCAGCTCCCAGCATGATTGATGCAGAAGACGGTGATTTCTACATTTCCAAATGAGGTACCTGGTTCATCTCATTGGGACTGGTTGGACAGTGGGTGCAGCCCACGGAGGGCAAGCCAAAGCAGAGCAGGGCATTGCCTCACCCAGGAAGTGCAAGGGGTTGGGGAATTTCCCTTTCCTAGCCAAGGGAAGCCGTGACAGACTACCTGGAAAAATGGGACACTCCTACCCAAATGCTGTGCTTTTCCCAAGGTCTTAGCAACCAGCAGACGAGGTGATTCTCTCCCGTGCCTGGCTCGGCGGCTCCCACGCCCACGGGGCCTTGCTCACTGCTAGTGCAGCAGTCTGAGATCCATCTGCTAGACGGCAGCCTGGCTGGGGGAGGGGCGTCCACCATTGCTGTGGCTTGAGCAGGTGAACAAAGCGGGCCAGGAAGCTTGAACTGGGCGGAGCTCACCGCAGCTCAACAAGACCTACTGCCTCTAGACTCCACCTCTGTGGGCAGGGCATAGCTGAACAAAAGGCAGCAGACAACTTCTGCAAACTTAAGCATCCCTGTCTGACAGCTCTGAAGAGAGCAGTGGTTCTCCCAGCATGGCGTTTGAGCTCTGAGAACAGACAGACTGCTGACCCCCGTGTAGCCTAACTGGGAGACACCTCCCAGTAGGGCCGACAGACACCTCATATAGGCAGCTGCCCCTCTGGGACAAAGCTTCCAGAGGAAGGATCAGGTAGCAATATTTACTGTTCTGCAATATTTGCTGTTCTACAGCCTCCACTGGTGATACCCAGGCAAACAGGGTCTGGAGTGGAACTCCAGCAAACTCCAACAGACCTGCAGTTGAAGGACCTGATTGTTAGAAGGAAAACTAAAAAAACAGAAAGGAATAGCATAAACATCAACAAAAAGGTCATCTACACCAAAACCCCATCTGTAGGTCACCAACACCAAAGACCAAAGGTAGATAAAACCACAAAGATAGGGAGAAACCAGAGCAGAAAAGCTGAAAATTCTAAAAATCAGAGTGCCTCTTCTCCTCCAAAGGACTGCGGCTCCTCACCAGCAATGGAATAAAGCTGGACAAAAAATGACTTTGATGAGTTGACAGAAGTAGGCTTCAGAAGATCAGTAATAACAAACTTCTCCAAGCTAAAGGAGGATGTTTGAACCCATTGCAAGGAAGCTAAAAACCTTGAAAAAAGATTAGATGAATGGCTAACTAGAATAAACCATGTAGAGAAGACCTTAAATGACCTGATGGAGCTGAAAACTATGGCACAAGAACTTCGTGATGTGTGCACAAGCTTCAGTAGCCGATTTGATCAAGTGGAAGAAAGGGTATCAGTGATTGAAGATCAAATTAATGAAATAAAGCAAGAAAACAAGATTAGAGTAAAAAGACTAAAAAGAAATGAACAAAGCCTCCAAGAAATGTGGGACTATGTGAAAAGACCAAATATATGTTTGATTGGTGTACCTGAAAGTGATGGGGAGGATGGAACCAAGTTGAAAAACGCTCTTTGGGATATTATCCAGAAGAACTTCCCCAACACAACAAGACAGGCCAACATTCAAATTCAGGAAACACAAAGAACACCACAAAGATACTCCTCGAGAAGAGCCCCAAGACACATAACTGTCAAATTCACCAAGGTTAAAATGAAGGAAAAAGTGTTAAGGGAAACCAGAGAGAAAGGTTGAGTTACCCACAAAGGAAAGCCCATCAGACTAACAGTGGATCTCTCAGCAGAAACCCTACAAGCCAGAAGAGAGTGGGGGCCAATATTCAACATTCTTAAAGAAAAGAATTTTCAACCCAGAATTTCATATCCAGCCAAACTAAGCTTCATAAGTGAAGGAGAAATAAAATCCTTTGCAGACAAGCAAATGCTAAGAGATGTTGTCACCACCAGACCTGCCTTACAAGAGCTCCTGAAGGAAGCACTAAACATGGAAAGAAACAACTGGTACTAGCCACTGCAAAACCAGGCCAAATTGTAAAGACCATCGATGCTAGGAAGAAACTGCATCAACTAAAAAGCAAAATAGCCAGCTAACATCATAATGACAGGATCAAATTCACACATAACAATATTAACCTTAAATGTAAATGGACTAAATGCCCCAATTAAAAGACACAGACTGGAAAATTGGATAAAGAGTCAAGACCCATCAGTGTGCTGTATTCAGGAGACAAAGATGCACACAGGCTCAAAATGAAGGGATGGAGGAAGATCCACCACACAAATGGAAAGCAAAAAAAAGCAGGGGTTGCAATCCTAGTCTCTGATAAAACAGATTTTAAACCAACAAAGATCAAAAGAAGGCCATTACATAATGGTAAAAGGATCAATTCAAGAGGAAGAGCTAACTATCCTAAATATATATGCACCCAATACAGTAGGAGCATCCAGATTCATAAAGCAAGCCCTTAGAGACCTACAAAGAGACTTAGGTTCCCATGCAATAATAATGGGAGACTTTAACACCCGACTGCCAATATTAGACAGATCAATGAGACAGGAGATTACCAAGGATATCCAGGACCTGAGCTCAGCTCTGCAACAAGCAGACCTAATAGACATCTTCAGAACTCTCCACCCCAAATCAACAAAATATACATTCTTCTCAGTACCACGTCGCACTTATTCTAAAATTGACCACATAATTGGAAGTAAAGCACTCCTCAGCAAATGTAAAAGAACAGAAATCACAACAAACTGTCTCTCAGACCACAGTGCAATCAAATTAGAACTCAGGATTAAGAAACTCACTCAAAACCACACAACTACACAGAAACTGAACAACTTGCTCCTGAGTAACTACTGGGTAAATAACAAAATTAAGGCAGAAATAAAGATGTTCTTTGAAACCAATGAGAAAAAAGACACAATGTACCAGAATCTCTGGGACACATTTAAAGCAGTGTGTAGAGGGAAATTTATAGCACTAAATGCCCACAAGAGAAAGCAGGAAAGATCTAAAATTGACACCCCAACATCACAATTAAAAGAACTAGAGAAGCAAGAGTAAACAAAATCAAAAGCTAGTGGAAGGCAAGAAATAACTAAGATCAGAGCAGAACTGAAAGAGATAGAGACACAAAAAACCCTTCAAAAAATCAATGAATCTAGTAGCTGGTTTTTTTGAAAAGATCAACAAAATTGATAGACTGCTAGCAAAACTAATAAAGAAGAGAAGAGAGAGGAATCAAATAGACACCATAAAAAATGATAAAGGGGATATCACCACCGATCCCACAGAAATACAAACTACCATCAGAGAATACTATAAACACTCTACGCAAATAAACTAGGAAATATAGAAGAAATGGATAAATTCCTGGACACATACACCCTCCCAAGTCTAAACCAGGAAGATGAATCTCTGAATAGACTAATAACAGACTCTGAAATTTAGGCAATAATTAATAGCGTACCAACCAAAAAAGTCCAGGACCAGATGGATTCACAGCCAAATTCTACCAGAGGTATAAAGAGGAGCTGGTACCATTCCTTCTGAAACTATTCCAATCAATAGAAAAAGAGGGAAACCTCCCTAACTCATTTTATGAGGCCAACATCATCCTGATACCAAAGCCTGGCAGAGACACACCAACAAAAGAGAATTTTAGACCAATATCCCTGATGAACATCGATGTGAAAATCCTCAATAAAATATTGGCAAACCAAATCCAGCAGCACATCGAAAAGCTTATCCACAACCATCAAGTCGGCTTCATCCCTGGGATGCAAGGCTGGTTCAACATATGCAAATCAATAAACATAATAACCCATCACATAAACAGAACCAATGGCAAAAACCACATGATTATAGCCTTTGACAAAATTCAACAGCCCTTCATCCTAAAAACTCTCAATAAACTAGGTATTGGTGGAACGTATCTCAAAATAATAAGAGCTATTTATGACAAACCCACAGCCACTATCATACTGAATGGGCAAAAACTGGAAGCATTCCCTTTGAAAACTGGCACAAGACAGGAATGCGCTATCTTACCACTCCTATTCAACATAGTGTTGGAAGTTCTGGCCAGGGCAATCAGGCAAGAGAAAGAAATAAAGGGTATTCAATTAGGAAATGAGGAAGTCAAATTGTCCCTGTTTGCAGATGACATGATTGTGTATTTAGAAAACCCCATCATCTCAGCCCAAAATCTCCTTAAGCTGATAAGCAACCTCAGCAAAGTCTCAGGATACAAAGTTGATTTGCAAAAATCACAAGCATTCCTATACACCATTAACAGACAGAGAGCCAAATCATGAGTGAACTCCCATTCACAATTGCTGCAAAGAGAATAAAATTCCTAGGAATATGACTTTCAAGGGATGTGAAGGACCTCTTCAAGGATAACTACAAACCACTGCCTCAATGAAATAAAAGACACAAACAAATGGAAGAAAATTCCATGGTCATGGATAGGAAGAATCAATACCATGAAAATGGCCATACTGCCCAAAGTAATTTATAGATTCAGTGCCATCCACATCAAGCTACCAGTGACTGTCTTCACAGAATTGGAAAAAACTACTTTAAAGTTCATATGGAACCAAAAAAGAGCCCACATTGCCAAGACAATTCTAAGCAAAAGGAGCAAAGCTGGAGGCATCACGCTACCTGACTTCAAGCTATACTACAAGGCTACAGTAACCAAAACAGCATGGTACTGGTACCAAAACAGAGAGACCAGTGGAACAGAACAGAGGCCTCTGAAATAACACTGCACATCTATAACCATCTGATCTTTGACAAACCTGACAAAAACAATAAATGGGGAAAGGATTCCCTATTTAATAAATGGTGCTGGGAAAACTGGCTAGTCATATGTAGAAAGCTGAAACTGAATCCCTTACACCTTATGCAAAAATTAATTCAAGATGGATTAAAGACTCAAATGTTAGACCTAAAACCATAAAAACCTTAGAAGAAAACCTAGGCAATACCGTTCAGGACATAGGCATGGGCAAGGACTTCATGACTAAAACACCAAAAGCAATGGCAACAAAAGCCAAAATAGACAAATGGGATCTAATTAAACTAAAGAGCTTCTGCATGACAAAAGAAACTACCAGCAGAGTGAACAGGCAACCTACAGAATGGGAGAAAATTTTTGCAATCTACCCATCTGACAAAGGGCTAACATCCAGAATCTATAAAGAACTCAAACAAATTTACAAGAAAAAAACAACCCCATAAAAAAAGTGGGCAAAGGATATGAACAGACACTTCTCAAAATAAGACATCTATGCAGCCAACAGACACATGAAAAAAATGCTCATCATTACTGGTCATCAGAGAAATGCAAATCAAAACCACAATGAGATACCATCTCACACCAGTTAGAATGGCAATTCTTAAAAAGTCAGGAAGCAACAGACGCTGGAGAGGATGTGGAGAAATAGGAACGCTTTTAAACTGTTGGTAGGAGTGTAAATTAGTTCAACCATTGTGGAAGACACTGTGGCAATTCCTCAAGGATCTAGAACTAGAATTACCATTTGAGCCAGCAATCCCATTACTGGGTATATACCCAAAGGATTATGAATCATGCTACTATAAAGACATATGCACACGTATGTTTATTGCAACACTACTCACAATAGCAAAGACTTGGAAGCAACCCAAATGTCCATCAATGATAGACTGGATTAAGAAAATGTGGCACATGTATACCATGGAATACTATGCAGCCATAAAAAAGGATGAGTTCATGTCCTTTGCAGGGACATGGATGAAGCTGGAAACCATCATTCTGAGCAAACTATCACAAGGACAGAAAACCAAACACCGCATCTTCTCACTCATAGGTGGGAATTGAACAATGAGATCACTTGGACACAGGGTGGGGAACATCACACATTGGGGCCTGTCAGGGGTTGGAGGCTGGGGGAGGGATAGCATTAGGAGAAATACCTAATGTAAATGATAAGTTGATGGGTACAGCAAACCAACATTGCACATGTATACCTATGTATCAAACCAGCATTTTGTGCGCATGTACCCTAGAACTTAAAGTATAATAATTATATAAAACCAAAGGCATAAGTAAGTAAATGTGTAAATGTGAGATATTGTTATGGAATTTAACTGGTATTCACCTCTGAGTGTCCATTGGTATCTACTGTGTGCCAAGCACATTATCAGATTTGCATTATGAAATTTAAGCAGAGGAAAATGAGGTTCAAAGAAGTGGGGTAGCTTCCCCTGAGCCTCATACCAGCAGCCAGCAGAGTCTGGTTTTCATGTCAGCTCTGACTCTTAATACCTGTGCTTTGAGTCACTACCTTAAACTTCCTCCATTGGCGTGCACGCCTACCTCAATATGCTATAATTTTAGGGCTATTTGTCTTTCTCCCAGACCCAACAGTGCATTCCAAGGGGTCAGTATTCATGCTTTGCTGCTTATATTTCTGGCATTCAGCACCATATATGGAATATAAAAGGGGCTCAGGAAATACCTATTGAGTGTGTAACGGCTTGGATGGGTTTGGGAAATTATCTCCTCTTATTCCTAAAAGTGGAGTAAATGACATTTCTAAACAATTCAAGATTCTAGAAATCATATTGAATTGAAGCTTTATGGCATAGAGTGGACCTGGAAGTTTTGTGCAGAAAAATCTCTCCACAATATTTTGTGTGGAGAATCTCTCCAATCAGTGTAGGTTAGACCTGGTGTTACCTTTGTTTAAGGCAGTGGAAGGTGTTAACATGCACATCCTGCTTGACCTTGTCTGCCAGGGACAGGAAAAAAGAACCTTGATAACTGAATTGCACAACACTGAAATTGCACAAATAGGCTCATTGAGAATAAGATGCCAGTTGAATAAAGTAACTTTTATTGTCTTATCAAAGAGGTTCTCTGAGATAGACTCTTTCTTTTGCTTTGCAGATGTTTTGAGTACAGAGTCTGTGAAGGCTGATTGTAAATTTCAACAGTGTTGACTCTCTGAGTTCTTGAATTATGTAAAATAAGATGCAGGAAATGATGATTTAATCCTGAGTGAATCACATCCCAAATCCTGGATTCCCAAAAGGATTAGGCACTTTTCCACCATACTTAAACAAAAAACAAAATACAGAAGTACAGAGAGATGTGGAGATATGCCTAAGGTCACATTGGGAGTCACTGATGAAAATGGTCTCAAATTCTCCCATCAACTGCTCCATCAAGCATTTGCCAACTGGTGCCATCTTGCTTGTGAGGTCAAAGCAGATACATAACTTTCATGTGCTCAGTGAGATTATTCCTTAGCTCCCTAAATTAATGTAATAGGATGTGCAAATGCATCCATAAGGTGCCCATGGAATGTGGCTGGTCCCTTTATCTTTCATCATTTGCAAATTTGTGTTGTGCAGCTAAAGCATGGAGCTATAAGTGACAGTGGTAGAGGTTGGCTCATGGGGAGAAGGTCTGCATTATGATTATTATTTTTATATTTGGTTTTGAAATTTTAAAAAATATGTTTTAGTTTGAAATAATTTTGGGCTCACAAGAAGTTGCAAAAATAGTATAGAGTTTCTATGTACTCTTCACCCAGTTTCTCCCAATGATATTGTCTTACATCATCACAGTATATTACCTGAACAGGAAAATGGCATTGGTATAATACCATTAACTAAATTACAGGAGAAGGTCTGTGTTGCTGACGTGCACTTATGTATGGATTCAATAACTAAATTCTGTACCAGCCCCTTTTCTGCCTATATCATTGAAATCCTTGTAACAACCCTATAAAGCACATACTGTAATTATCCTCATGCTACTGATGAGGAGATTGAGGCACAGAGAGGTTAAATAACCTGCCTATGTGAATACAGCTAGTAAGTGGTAGAGTCAGCCAAAATCTGATTCCAGATCCTGTGCTTTTAATCTTTCTTCTTTACTGCTGTATTATTCCATTTTCATACAGCTATAAAATGCTGCTAGAGGCTGGATAATTTATAAAGAAAAGAGGTTTAATTGACTCACAGCTCTGCATGGCTGGGGAGGCCTCAGGAAACTTAGTTATGGTGGAGGGGAAGCAGGCGTGTCTTACGTGGTGGTAGACAAGAGAGAGCATGTGAGAGCACAGGAAAAACTACCATTTATAAAACCATCAGATCTCATGAGAATTCATTTGCTATCATGAACAGTATGGAGGAAACCACCCCCGTAATCCAGTAACTTTCCTCTCTTGACACGTGGGGATTACAATTCGAGATGAAATTTGGGTGGGGACACAGAGCCAAACCATACCAACTGCCTCCAAATTCAATAATAAAATTCCTTAGAAGTAGAAACTCAGATTATATATCCTCTAATCTTCCCACAGTAATTTATAGATGGAAGGGGCTTACTACATATTTAGGTTTTGTTTTGTATGTATGTAGTGAATATATAAGTAGGATCAATGGAATATGACTGGAGTGGTCTCTCCCTGCTTTCCCAGAACTTATTGTTAAGTCTGCGTCATGAGAACTAGTAATGGCATAATCAGAAAAAAATGAGAATGATAAATACCCACACATTGGTTATTGGTCACAGCTCACAGAGAAGTGTCTTGACCTACATTCTGAGCCATGTAAGCAGAGAATGAGTTCACTCTTCCAGCCTTTGCTGCTGATATTGGAGCTAGGGAGAAACCTAATTCATCTCTATCAGGGCACAGATATCTGCTCAGTGGGAGCTCTAGAGTGCATAAGCTTCAATCGTGGTAAACTCACAAACTATTTGTGCCACGTGTACTTCCATAATGTCTTTATTTTTTGTTTCCTTTGTGATTTTCTTCTGTCAGCCATAACACAAATGTGTGGTCCCTAAGCAAACATCAACTAATGGCAGGCAACAGGAGGTCACTCAAAATGATGTTTGGGGATGGTGAATTGGGGTAGAAGCGGGAACTAATGCAGAATAAATTTGTTTCAGTTTAACAAATAACTCCTGTGTATTCATGATGGGGTAGACCCTGTGCTCACCATCCAGGGTCTAGGAGCCCGTAGGATATGACTGTGACTCCCAGGAAGCTCACATATGATGAAGGTGGTTTTGTAGGGAGAAAAAGCTTTTAGACATGGGTCCAGATCTTGGTGTCCTTATCATTAACCAGCTGATTAACCTCAGGCAATTCTTTTTTTTTTTTTTTTTTTTTTTGAGACGGAGTCTCACTCTGTTGCCCAGGCTGGAGTGCAGTGGCGCAATCGGCTCACTGCAAGCTCCGCGTCCCGGGTTCATGGCATTCTCCTGCCTCAGCCTCCCGAGTAGCTGGGACTACAGGCGCCCGCCACCATGCCCGGCTATTTTTTTTGTATTTTTAGTAGATACGGGGTTTCACCGTGGTCTCGATCTCCTGACCTCGTGATCCACCCGCCTCGGCCTCCCAAAGTGCTGGGATTACAGGCGTGAGCCACCGCGGCCAGGCAATTCTTTTAATCTCTCCAGTTCTCCATTTTCTCATCTCTAAAGTGAGGCTAATAATACCTACATTAAAGAGCAACTATGATAAATTAAAGAAGGCAGATGTAAAAGACCACACACTGTAGGGTTTCGTTTGTTTGAAATGTCCAGCAAAGGCAAATATATGGAGACAGATAGTAGATTAATGGTTGCCTGGGGCTAGGGTTGGGAATAGTGAGTAACTTTTGCACAAGGTGTCTTCTTGGGGAGATGGACATGTTCTAGAATTGGATTTTGATGTTGGTCACATTTCAGCAAGTTGACTAAAAATGATTGAATTGTGCACTTAAAAGGAGTGAGTTTTATATGCACATCATACCTCAATAAAGCTGTCTTTATAAAAAGTATCAATTTTGAGGCTCACGTGAGATGATTAATTGGACTCATATAAGACATTCTGACATACTGTATATGTGTGCATTGTTATTACTATTTTTAACATCGAAAATTGACTGTTTCTTGTGGCTGACTGCACACAAGAAATGTTGCCAGGGAAGAGCAATTGCGCCAGGTTGGTAGCTTGCCCATCTAGCAGATAGCATTGTAGTAATTCTTAAGGTCTCCTAGAAGGTTTCTTGAAGGTAGGAGTTATCTTTGGATCTGTGTCCCCCTAGGGTCCTGCAGAAATTTCTGCTTCCAGAAATGGTGAGTTGTTTTGCTGTAGACCAATCCTCCTACCGAGAATAAC
Organism: Chlorocebus sabaeus; assembly: GCF_047675955.1. Lineage (NCBI taxonomy): Eukaryota > Metazoa > Chordata > Mammalia > Primates > Cercopithecidae > Chlorocebus > Chlorocebus sabaeus. The sequence goes on along the minus strand of NC_132914.1, from coordinate 114,775,280 downwards.
TGGAAAAGCTGGACAAAATATTTTTTAAAAAATGTTTGAAGGTATTATCAAGCTACCAAGAAAGTGAGGGCTTGAATGTGGCCATGTACTAGTCCATTTTCATGCTGCTGATAAAGATATGTCTGAGACTGAGTAATTTCTAAAGAAAAAGAGGTTTAATGGACTCACCTGGGGAGGCCTCACAATCGTGGTGGAAGGTGAAAGGCACGTCTTGCATTCTTACATGGTGGCAGACGAGAGAGAATGAGAGAACCAAATGAGAGGGGTTTTCCCTTATAAAACCATCAGATCTTGTGAGACTTACTCAATACCACGAAAAGAGTATAAGGGAAACTAACCCCATGATTCAGTTATCTCCTACTGAGTCCCTCCCACAAAATGAGGGAATTATGGGAGCTACAATTCAAGATGAGATTTGGGGGGGTGGGGCACAGCCAAATCATTTCAGGCCATGACTCCAGAAAGAAAGGAGGCACACAGGAAAGAGCTCAAAGTTCAATGCTGCATTTCCCCTCAAGATACTTGCTGATTCCAAAATGGCGGCTGAGAGACTAAGAAGCCAACAGACCTTCCTGCACCTCATGTTGCTGAGGGACAAATGTTGGCACTCAAGTTCCATCAAGCAGAAGGGGACCTTGGTAAATATCAATGTGTGGAGTAGGGACTCTGAGGGGCTACACTCTGTAACAGTAAACTAGAAATAGACCAGTGCTTGTAAAATTGAAGTCCAGTATCAAATCTGCTCAATCCTTGATTGAATTAGTGTTATTTTTCTCTTTTCTAACTGCTTGCCAGAAGCAAAATTTAAATCCTCTCTGGAGAAAGATAACATCATCCAGAAACTCAAATTATCTCCTCAAATTTTTATGCACAATTTTAAGAATTCAATAAAAGGTTACCAGAAATATTAGGACATAAAATGACATGACTGAAAACCAGGAGCAAAAATCAGACCCTGAAGAGATCCAGATATTTGAGTTATCAAACACGGACTTGATCTTTTTTGATCATAATTTAATTTATTCTTAATTCTTGTGTTCTGGGATTTTCCAGAATTGGGAGCTATCTCCTCAACTCATCTAGGTTTAATCTAGGGTTTTTAAAGCAACACTATTGTGGTATTGTACCCATATATAGTTGGATAAGTTTTGGCAAGTGCGTACACATTTATGCACTTATTGTACCCATATATAGTTGGATAAGTTTTGGCAAGTGCATACACCTTTATAAATGCTACCACAATGAAGAAACAGAACCTTCTAATCACCTCAAAATGTTCTCTCATTCCTTGTGCAATCACTTCATCCTCCTAGACCCATCAACTAATTATCTACCTTCTATCACTATAGATTACATTTTCTGGAATTTCATATAAATTGCTTAGTACAGTATATACTCTTTTGTATCTGGCTTATTTCATTCAGCATTATGCTGTTGAAATACATCCATGTTGTTGTATTTATCAGTAGTTTGTTATTTTTAATTGCTGTATTTTATTATGACATGAGCTTTAATTAATATGATTAAGATATATAAGACATTAAATGACAAGATAATTACAGCAGAGATCTAGAAATTATCAAAAAGTCAAATGAATATTTTAGAACTGCAAAATTCAAAAACTGAAATGAAGAATTCAATACACGGGCTTAATAGAAGAGTAGACACACTTGAAGAGAGAATTAGTGAACTAGAGGAAGGATTAAAAGAAAATACCCAGATTGAAACAGAAAGTGGAGGGAAAGATGGAAAATACTGAAAAAAAATGTGTGTGACTCATATATGACCCATTGAAAAGGTCTTTTCGATTGAGATTCCAGAGGGAGAGGAGAGGAAGAAGGGAGAGAAGCAAAATTTGAAGAGATAGTGATCAAGAATTTTCCAAAAAAGACAAAAGACATCAAGCTTCGGCTTCAAGGAGTACCTTGAACCCCAAACAAGATGAATACAAAGGAAACCACATCCACAAACATCTTTGTAAAACTGCTAAACCCAGTGCCCTGAAATGAATTTCTCGTTAATGCAGGGCTCCTAGCTTTTGTTCATTACATTAATGCACATATAAATGAATGAATGAACAAAAGAATGAAAGAAAGAAAGAAAGGAGAGAAGGAAGAATAAGAAGGTGAATCATGGAGCCGGGCTTTCTATCCAAGAATTGCCAAATATTTCAAGTTGTTTCCTAGGAAGCAGAATCTGAGAAAGAAATGAGCATATCAGAAGATCGTTAGGGAACACTGTTGGAATCAACAGCAAGGGGAGTAAAGGAAGCAAGGTTGGGCAGAAGGAGAAGTTGGGCTGTGATACAGTCTCAGTAAAGACCTCATCCAACCTCACAGGGTGCTCAGGTACACAGGGTGGCAATGCAGAGTTGTTCTGAATTGGGAAAGAAAGCACAGGTCTTTATATGACCTCACTGACCAGTATTTAGTAGTGGACTGACCCCAAGGAGAGTGTTTTGGGCAAGGCTGTTTTCTTTGGTCAAGGACAGGTACTTGGAAGGGATACCTGGGTGGGGCCTCATATCTCCAGAGAAAACAGCAGGCATAGGAACCCAGCATCCCAAGTTCTATAGCCTTCTGAAGTTATTTAGTTATTGAACAACCATGCAAAATAACTTAAGCTCTCAAATATGTGAATGGAGAAAATGCAATTCCTCATGGGCCTTGGGGACTGTTCAGCTATTTAACTTATAGTGACTTTTGCTGATCTTTTTCATCTCTTTTTTCCAAATTGATTGATTGAGTCATCATTTAAATATTTATAAAAATATTTTCAATTTACTGGGCACTAAAAGTTCGTATGTATGTGTGTATGTATGTATTTATGTATTTATGTATTTATTTATTTAGTTTTGGAGACAGGGTCTCACTCTGTCACCCAGACTGAAGTGCAGTGGTGTGGTATGATTATGGCTCACTGCAGCCTCAACCTCTCAGGATCAAGCAATCCTTCTCCCACCTCAGCCCTCCAAGTATCTGGGACTATGGGTGTGTGCCACCACACCCGGCTAAGTTTTGTGTTTTTTTGTAGAGGTGGGGTTTCACCATGTTGCCCAGGCTGGTCTTGAACTTCTGGGCTCAAGTGACCCACCTGTCTCAGTCTCCCAAAGTGCTGGGATCTGTTTAAAATCTGTATGTATTATCTGCTGCATAACAACTTATCTTAAAACTTAGTGGCTTAACATGCGATACACATTTATTATCCCACAGCATCTATGGGTCAGGGATTTTGGAGCAGCTTAACTGGACAGTTTTGGATAAGGGTCTCTCATATCCAGTCAGTGTGTTGCTTGGGGCTACAGTCTCATCTGAAGGCTTGACTGAGGCTGAAAGGATCCACTTCCAGGATGACACACTCATATGGATGGCAAGTTGGTGCTGGCTTTTGGCAGAAGACCTCAGTTCCTCTCTACATGAATCTTCCTGTTGGTCTCCTTGAGTGTCCTTATGACATGAGAGCCCTAGTTTCACAGGAGCTAGTCACCATCTTTCCACATTGCATTGGCTCTCATCTTCTTTGTCCCCAGGTGGACATACTAATAAGCCGATTGTGTCATTGTCATGAGCTTACTGAAGACTGAAGACTCGGAGATGGGTAGGTAATGGGGGCTGGTAGCAAAGAAAACAAAGCATTTAACATTGGTTGGCAGATGTCATCCTTACTCAAGGCTTGAGCTAATGGGCAGGATTTAATTCCTGTGCCTGAGCTTCCCCAACATCTTTAAAGCACTACACATTTTTCTGGACAAAAGAGGAATCTGATTTTGTGTGTGTGTGTATGTGTGTGTATGTGTGTGTAAGTGAAGAGAGAAGGAAACATGCTTCCTCTGGACTCTGAGTGTGTCTTACCAGGAGAAGAGAGTGGGTGCTCACCTCTACTGTCTTACAAAGATTCTTGCTCCCAAAGTGGGTAGACTAGAGAGGAGAACACCGTAGGGGCCAAGGGTACCCTGGATATCTCGAGTGTGGCTGTGGTGGGAGGAGAAGGGACGGCATCCTAGGTCTCTGAAAGATAGAGCATGGAATAGATTTTCTTTTAAGATAATTTTTTTCCCTCAACCGCCACCATTATTATCAAATTCAGTCCAAGTCTTAGCACATCAAAAAAGATGTCAGGACAAAACACAGGGAGCAGTTATTTCCAGGCTCACATATTAATAGAGAGATAACACTCAGAGAATATCAAAGTAAATTCTAGAGGCAATGGTGACATTTCCAGAATAACCATTAGTTAAACACTTATGAACAATTGTCAAAATTATTTCACAGGCGTAAATTAAAAGGCAGTCCTGTAATGTTGATTCATTTTCATCTCCCCGAGTTTCCACAGTTGAATGCACAAAAGTATGACAGAAAACTATTAAGGCACCTTTCTCCACATGGAGATGTCAATGGCCTCCCCTTTTATCTTCTGTTAGGTTCCTTTTTCGACCAGATTCATCATTTACTCCTAATAGTGATATTAAATTCACATTTTATCAGCTAATGAACTGGAGTTCTGAACAGCCCACCCAGGGAGATATGGTCCAGAGAGTTTCAAAGCACTTTCCATTTAGCCCAAACAAATCCAATCAGTTCTTAACTATTCATTTGTATCCTTCTATGTATCTTAGAATAAGCTTTCTCTAGATTTTAGGACTCAGTCCTTTTTTAAATTATAAAAAGTAAGTTATGCTTATTCCAACAAATTGAAACAATATACAATTATGTAAAGTAAAAAGGTCACATTCTGTCACCAGAATATGTCCACTTAGAAACCAGTCTGGGTACATCCTTTTTAAGTTTTTTTTTCTATACATATAGTAGTGTTCTTTTAATTTAAATAATATGAAAATATGTCTTATTCTTTACTTTGCTTATTTTATTATCACCTACCACTATATCAAATGTATTTTTTCATATCAGTACATATATGTATATGGCATTAATAACATATAATATTTCATACTGTGGATGTACCATCATTTATTTATTTGCTACTCTATTTTGCTGAACTTTTCATGGTCTCAGCACCACAATGGCTTGCATACAGATCTCTGAACATCATGCTAATTGCTTGAGCTTGCCTCAGAATACAGAGCCTGAGGCAAGGATTAAGTGCTAATACGTTACTTGGGAGGTACAATTCAGAGGCATGGAGAGTGAAGGATGGAGAAGCAGGGAGAACCGTGTAAGACGATGCATTACCACACTGGCCACCACTTCATTGTGAGCCACAAAGAGACACAGCCAGTCAATTAGCAGTTGCATCTGTTCATCCACATGTGATGTCCTTAGGCTAGGCTGTGCAGAGAAACTATGCTTCAAGAATAGTCCATTGAAGAGAGGAAGGGAGAGAAAATGGATCTGCCCAACTGCTTTTTACATCCTGTCTTCCAGTGACCAAGGTTCACCCCACAGAGCATTAACTCTCCCTCACTTATAGGTTGTGTCTGCTAGCCCATGTGGCAGTAGTTCACAGAGGCCAAATCCCATGCCCTGTGGTTTCATGTTTCATCTGAGTCCAGTGCAGGAGGGGCCAGAGACTCTAGAGGTGCCACTGATCAGCCTCAGGTGGCAAAACCACATGGGCCACATGGAGTTGGGCTGCAGGGTGACAACTTAGACAGGGTCGGTAGCTGAAAGTCTGGGACTCAGTGAGGCTGAATAATTCTGGGGAGGCCAATGGGGGAGCTGAGTCTGATACACTACTATTTCTATGTGATATAACAGAAGTAGAATTGTTAGGTCAAAATGTATGTGCATATAGAGCTTTAATAGATGGCAACAAATTGCTTTCCAGTAAGGTGAAATGGAATTACAGCCCCACGAGGGAAGTATGAGAGAGTCATTTCCTGTACTGTTACCAACTCTGGATACTATAATCTATGTCAGGATTTGCTAGCCGAAGAGCTGAAAAATGGTCTTGCTTTGATCTGTCTATGTTAGTCTGTTCCCACACTGCTATAAAGATACTACCAGAGACTGAGTAATTTATAAAGAGGTTTAATTGACTTGCAGTTCCACATGACTGGGGAAGCCTCAGGAAACTTAACAATCATGGCAGAAGGAAAAGGGGAAGCAAGACACATCTTTCCACGGTGGCAAAAGAGAGAGAGAGCAGGGGGAACTGCCACTTATAAAACCATTAGGTCTGGTGAGAAATCACTCACTGTCACCAGAACAGCATGGGGGAAACTGACCTCATGATCCAATTCCCTCCCTACAGGTTTCTTCCTAGAAACCTGGATTACAACTCGAGGTGAAATTTGGGTGGGGACACAGAGCCAAACCATACCACTGCCATTATTGTAGTGAGGTTTAGAATTCTTTTCATAGGTGTATTGGCCATTGGCTTTTCTTCTGCAAATTTGTTATTTGTATATCTCAGAACAAGTTAAATTTTATATTTCCTAGCAACCTTCTGGGTTGCTTTTTTTTTTTTTTTTTCAGGGAGTACTAAGGCATTTAAGTATTGTTCTGGCTGACCTTTGAAAAAGGAAACTTTCTGGCAAGAAGAATTGCATCATGCCTTCCAAAGGCAAACACAAATGTGATTTAAATTTTTTTTTTTTATCATGATGAAATAACATAAGATTTGCCTTTGTTTTTGTTTTTTTTTTGAGACGGAGTCTTGCTCTGTCTCCAGGCTGGAGTGGAGTGGTGCGATCTCGGCTCACTGAAATCTCTGCCTCCCAGGTTCAAGCGATTCCCCTGCCTCAGCCTCCCGAGTAGCTGAGACGACAGGGGCCCACCACCACGCCCAGCTAATTTTTTGTATTTCAGTAGAAACAAGGTTTCACCATGTTGGCTAGTATGGTCTCGATCTCCTGACCTCATGATCCGCCCACCTTGGCCTCCCAAAAGTGTTGGGATTACAGGTGTGAGCCACTGGGCCTGGATGAGATTTACCATTTTAACCATTTTTTTAGTTCTATGGCATCAAGTACATTCACAGTGTTGTGCAACCATCGCTACCATCCACCTCCATAACTTTTTCATCTTTCCCAACTGAAACTCTGTACCATTAAACACTAGCTCCTCATTCCGCCTCCCCATCATCTCTGGCAGCCACCATTTGACTTTCTGTCTCTATGAATTTGACTAGACTAGGTACCTCATTTGAGTGGAATCATACAATATTTGTCCTTTTGTGACTGACTTATTTCATTTAGCATAATGAACTCTAGGTTCATCCATGTTGTAGCATGTGTCAGACTTTCCTTTCTTTTTAGGACTGAAATCACAAAGGTGATTTTAAGTTATCACTGGTTAGGATTATCTGTACTTCTCCTGTAGAATATGGGTTCCAGAAGCGATTGTTACAAGACGTTCCCAGCTGCTACTTGAGTGCTGGGCTCAGCTGTCATTTCTACTCGGGACCTGTTCTTGGCCAATCGTGAATCTTGGCTCTTGAGTACCCCAGATGTCCACTCGCTTTCCCCATCATATTCCCCATGAACATAAGCTTTCTATAACGTAAACATAACCATGCTGTGTCCCATCCACTCGTCACCCTGCTTGCTGATAGCAGGTAATCTGCAGTGGATACAGTGTGTGTGTGTGTGTGTGTGTGTGTGTGCATGTGCGCGCGTGCATATGCCTTTTCAAGTATTGGCAAAATTCCATGAAACTCAGATGCACACCTTGATTTGACTGCTTTGGAAACTGTCTTACATCCCATATCCATCCCTGGTCTTGCCACACCCAGTGTGACTTTCTAAGTTTTCTTGAGTAAATTAGAACCAATGAAACTTCATCCAGGAGCTCCCACTTCTCCCAGAGTTTGTCTCATAATTCCCAAGTCCACAGAGGTGCTGAGGTTAGGAGGAAGAGAAGAGAGATGATTGCCATATTCTTTTAAAACATTCTTTTAGAACATTTTAAAGTCATTGTCATTACTATTTTAGGTTTATAGACAACAAATTTTTTCAGCAAGAGATTATTATAACTTTTATAAGGACTAAGGTGATATAATCTTAGTAGTGTAAACTGTACAGCCTATACAAATCATTGTTATTAAAACCAGACATATTTTAAAAATTAGAATCGGCAACATTGATGTATTTTTTACACAATACTAATGATTTATTGCAGAAGTAGTTTCACTGGCGTTCTTAATAATATATTGAGATATATATGTCTCCAGTGTTTTTCTCTCTATCTATATGTCTGTCTGTCTGTCTGTCTCTCTCTGTCTGTCTGTCTCTCTCTGTCTCTCTCTCTCTCTTTCTGTCTCTCTATCTACCTATCTACTTATACATGCATTTGGAATACTGTGTGTGTGTTTTATTCTAACTGGGATCTTTTTATTTTTTCTTTTATTTATTTATTTATTTTTTGAGACAGGGTCTCACTTTGTCACCCAGGCTGGAGTGCAGTGGTGCAATCATGGCTCACTGCAGCCTTGACCTCCTCGGCTCAATTGATCCTCCCACCTCAGCCTTCCAAGTAGCTGGGACACAGGCACATGCCACCATGCCAGGCTAATTTTTGTATTTTTTTGTAGAGACAAGATATCACCATGTTGCCTAGGCTGGTCTTGAACCCTTGACCTCAAGAGATCTGCCTATCTGCCTGCCTTGGCCTCCAAAAGTGCTGGGTTTACAGACGTGAGCCACCGTGCCTTGTCATAACTGGGATCGTTTTTAATGGCTGCATAGTATCTCATAATACACCCTGTGTGTTATTACTCCTTCCTTTATTGTTTGAAATTTGGGTTGTTTTCTGATTTGGGGGCATTTTAAATAATTTTGTAATACTAAAACAATCTGCACAGCTACAGAGCTTTGCGAGCATCCGTGATTATTTCCTTAGGTGGCATTTTTAGAAGACTAATTTCTGTGTCATAGAGAATGCATATTTACAAGGCTATTCAATTATATTGCCAAATTATCCTATAAAAACTTCATTGATTTATACTTCCTAAAAGCCAAAAATCTTCTCACCCGGGAGGCTGAGTAATATCTAGAAAGAACACTCAGAAAAAAATATAAAAATAAGAAAATGATATAAGCAGACGCCAAGCTGCTTCCATCCAGGGTATATCTGGGTGAGTCTTGTGTGCCGCCCGGTGCCTCAGTTTCTCTATTTGTGCAAAAAGGAAGTTGGGTCAGCTCAGGAGTTAGCAAGCTTTTTCCATAAAGATACAGGTAGCAGATATTTTAGGTTTTGTGGGCCATGTGGCCATATGGCAACAGTTCAACTGGGGGTGATTTTCCACTCCTAGTGTCTGGAAACGTTTTTGGCTGTCACAGCTGGGGAGAGAATGCAGGGGAATGCCAGGGGGATGGGACCAAGGATACAGCTCAATATCTTACAATGCCCAGCACCGTCCTCCAACATGAAGAATCATCCAGCTCCAAATATTGCTGGTGCCACCCTTGGAGAACCCTTGAGAGCCCTGTCGCATGGCCTCTGTCACGACTACTCACTTCTGCCATTGTACGAAAGCAGCCACAGGCAACACAAAAGTGAACAGGTGCAACTGTGTTCCAATTAAACTTTGTTGATGGACACTGAGATTAGAATTTCATATAAATTTTCCATGTCACAAAATATGATTCTTTTAAAAATTTTTAGGCAAGCTGTTAAAAATGTAAAACCATTGTAGGACTGCGGCCATACAAAAAATAAAAACCACAGGTGGCAGGCTGGATTTGGCCTTGGTGCTGTCAGTTAGCTGACCTCTGGGTTAGATTCTAATGCTTGGAGATTCTGTGAGCTGGGGCAACTGATATTCTTCATCTTCATGGAGCATTTATTATAGGCCAGGCGCTGTACACGGATTCTGATTTTGTTTCATCTCACATCAACCCTGTGGAACATTGTTATCCCCATTTTAAAGATGAGAAACTTGAGGCCCAGAGAGGTGAAATCATTTGCTCAGCATCTCTCAGTGGCAAAGTGGCTAAGCTGGGATTTGAGCCAGGTGTGGCCCATTCTGGAGCCAATGTGTAGCATCTGTAAGCCACTTGGTTCCAAAATTGTGTGACTCTTCCCCAAGCCTGGATGTGTCTGTTTCAGGTTGGGGCCAAGGTGAGAGGTGGAGATGTGGTGCGGGATAGACCAAGGGGAATATGAGTAAGGGAAGGGGCTGCTACCTGCAGACAGAATATAGTGGGGAGACTCCCTAGCTGTGGACAACCGCCCAGAATTCGCTGTGTACCGTAAGTCTGAGCTATTACCCCCCAACTGTGCACATGTCAGTTCCCACAGTGCTTAACCCTACTCGTGAGCGCACCCAGAGCTCCATGCCATTTCCCATGGATGTTTCCCCACAGAGGCCTCATACTGTTCAGTGTGGGCCCAAGGTACTTTGGCTTTCATTAGTCCCTCTCCATTAAAAAAGGAAAAAGGAAAAAATTAAAAATTATATTTTAGTCTATGTTGGTATAAAGATCATATAATCCATCCTGGATTCATTTTGCCATACTCATTGTTATTTTATTTATTTTTTTCTTCTGTTTGTAAAAGAAATGAAAATGAAAGGATTTGCAAGGGCACCTACATATAGGGTGGGCCCAGGCACTGTGCCTCCGGTGCCGATGAGAGAGGCCGCTCTGATTCTATTCCCCACAGTTCTGGAAGCATGTAACAGCTGCAAAGCCCTGCATTCTGAAGCAAGTTTCTTTATTCTCTGAGCTGATATCTCCTTGTTGTAAAAATTGTAACAGTGATGCTTTATTAACCCAAAGTCTGGAGGTGACGATAAAATCATCTGTGGTTTTGTACATTTGTTTGCACATTTCTTTGTTCAGCGGATATTGTTTCTTAATTGAACAGCTACTATATGGCTGATACCTCTCTGGGAACTGTGTAAGACACAGCCATGTCTTCAAGGAGCCTGTGGGCTAGGCAAGCTCATATTAAAACTCTGGCAAGCATTAGACACCGTTAGACACTTGAGATACTATTTTTGGCTCCACTGTACAGATGAAGGCACTGAGGGTCAGAGAGGTTGAGTACTGTTCCTGTTTGTAAGCAGCAGAGCTGGGATTCAAGCCCTAATCATTTGCTCCAATGCCTTGCTGCCTTCTCTCCACAGTTGGGTAAAAGCAACCAGTTTCCTAGCCTCAAGGAGTGGTTCTCTTACAGAGCTGAGTTGACCCCATGTGGGGCCCCGTTCCTGTTGGCCGGGCTGCAGTGCTGATTACCAGCAGGTGCCTGAGCAGCAAGGAGCTGCTGCTCACGCTTCAGTGACACTGGGGACAACCAAGCCTCTTCTGTACCCCGACTCTGCCCTGCTCTCTCCAAAAGGGCACCAGTGGTGTCAGAAACCCTGTGCCCTCCTGTCACACCTGTCTGTCGGCCTCAGATCCGCAGAACCCCCGGTTAATCTCCTGTCAGCAAAATGCCTGGCACTGTCACCCCTGCTCATCAAGGCTGCTCCCTGCTCCTCTGTGCTTCCCGCTCCTCTCCTCTCCTCTCCTCTCTTCTCCTCTCCTCTCCTCTCCTCTCCTCTCCTCTCCTCTCCTCTCCTCTCCTCTCCTCTCCAGGAGGTCTGTGGATGCAGGTGGGGTGGTGGAGCGTGAGCTCAGACAGTGCTGAGCTTTTCCTGATTCACTCTTGGAGATTCTCCCGCTGGTGGGGAAAGGGGGCCTGTGGAGGCATGCAGAGTCCAGGGTTCCCAGCGGCAGCGCTGGTTGATGAGATGGAGGGCAGTGCAGACTCAGCAGTTCGGAGGCTGCCCGGTTTGGGTTCAGTTCTGGCTTTGCCTCCTACCAACTGGGCATCTTTCTGGGCTCATTCTTTATTTGCAAAATGGGGAATAGGTATGTCTCTTTCCCCATAGTCACGGAGAAGACTAGAGGAGGCCTCACAGCCCTTAGCACAGTGAAGGCATCTAAGTTATTATCCTTAGTTCATATTAGGGGAATTACCTCTATATGCAAAGTAGCCTTACTCTACCTTAGTTTAATGCAACTAGGTCTTTGTAAGTGACTGCTCTGAGCCAGACAGGCCCTGGGCCCGGCCCAGGGGAGGCTGAGATGAAACAGACACGTCCCTTGCCCTTGAAGAGCTCATCGTCATTGAGCTCAATGAGCCAGTGGACAAATCACACTGCAGGTGCCCCACAGGGACAGGATGGGCTACACGTGGTCCCATCACCTACAGAACTCCCCAGGGACTCCAGGGAGGTCAGAAGTCTACAATGGCAAGCAGGAGTCTGCATGGGCAGAGAGAATCTTTCAGTGGTCTCTTCTCTCCTATGCCAGGGACTCTTTCTTCCCCTCTTCCCAGTCCTGTGTTTATTTGTGATTGTATCTTCACAGCCATCATCATTTTCTTCATTGAGGAAAACAGGGAGAGAGAGAGAGAGAGAGAGAGGAGGAAGGAAGGGAGGAAGAGAAGGAGGAAAGAAGGGAGGAAGGGAGGGAAGGAGAGAGTAAGGAAAGAAGGAAGGAAGAAGGGAAGGGAGGAAGAAGGGAAGGGAGGAAGAAGGGGAGGAAGAAAGTAAGGGAGGCAGGTAGGGAAGGAGGAAGGAAGGGAGGCAGGGAGGGAGGAAGGAAGGGAGGGAGGAGAGGAGGAAGGGAGAAAGGGAGGGAGGATGGAAAAGAGGGAGGAGGGAAGGAAAAGAGGGAGGAAGGAAGGAGGGGAGGGAGGAAGGAAGGAGTGGAAGGAGGAAGGAAGGAGGGGAGGAAGGAAGGAGGGGAGGGAGGGAGGAAGGAGGGTAGGGAGAAAGGAAGGAAGGGAAGGAGGAAGGAAGAAAGTAGGGAAGGAAGGAATAAGAAAGGGAAAGGAAGGAGGAGGGGAGAGGAGGGAAGGGAGGGAGGAAAGATAAGCAATTTGAAAGTCATTAGGAGTCAATCACTAAGAAAACTGTGTCTGCTTGAATACCAGGTCCTTAATGCTGTATTTGAACTTTTTAACTGTTTAACTTTCACCTGTCTATTCCTGCATGCCAGGTAGGCCCTGCCCTAAACACTCTGCATGCATTATCTAATCACAGCATCTCCCATCAGCCATGGTCACCACCCTGGGATATAACACTTAAGAAGAGCCCTTCTTCCTTTTATGGGTGAATCTTCCTCTCTTTGGGACCGTTGTTTCTTTCTTTGGTTTCTTTTTCTCATTTCTGGACTCTAACTGAGGCATAAAATAAGCCCTTTGTTCAGCTCCCACTTATAAGTGAGAATACGCAGTGTCTGGTTTTCTCTTCCTGAGTTAGTTTGCTGAGGATAATGATTTCCAGCTTTATCCATGTCCTTGCAAAGGTCATGATCTCATTCCTTTTTATGGCTGCATAGTATTCCATGGTGTATGTATACCACATTTCTTTATCCAGTCTATCATTGATGGGCATTTGGGTTGGTTCCATGTCTTTGCTATTGTGAATAGTGCTTCAATAAACATACGTGTGCATGTGTCTTTATAATAGAATGATTTCTGTTCCTTTGGGTATATACCTAGTTATGGGATTGCTGGGTCATGGACACAGGAAGGGGAACAACACACACTGGGACCTGTCAGGGGAGGGTGGGGAAGCAGAGAGAACATTAGGAAAAATAGCTAATGCATGCTGGGCTTAAATACCTAGGTCATGGGTTGATAGGTGCAGCAAACCACCATGGCACACATTTACCTATGTAACAAGCCTGCACATCCTGCACATGTACCCTGAAACTTTTAAAAATTATGTAATGAAAACTATTACCTCAATGTTGAGGTCAGAGATCTGTAGTCTTTGCAGCAACATTGGAGGAGACTTAATGAACATAAGAGCCTTCCTGGGTTGGAGAGAGTGTCCTTAAAACCCACACCAATGAGCTGGTCACAGCCACTCACTTAAACTCAGGATGCCCATATCTGTCCATCCACAGACACTTGGGAGAACCTTAGAACACCCCATTCCTCACAGAGGCCCAAATCCCCTGAGACCCCAGTGAATTCATTCCCTCTCTTCTTTAGAAAAAGCCACAAACACAATCACAAGAAAGCACAAGAGATTTGAATCCTTGGATATAGATAGTAAATATTTTTTGCTTGACTCAGATATTCATTTTTTCCCCTGAATTAGTTGTTAATATTTAAAAATAGAGAAATTTTATATATAAAAATCTGAATTTCTGGCTTCTCTTGGAAAAACAATGAGAAAATGCAGTGGAACTGGACCCCCATTCCTGCTTGGCCACAATGGACTAGAGCTGAGCAGTGAGCCATCCCCTTCAGATAGGTGCATGGTCTCCAACTTGCCGCAGTCCCACTCTTCCTGTAGCATCTCCAGTAATGAGGCAGAATGCCAGATACCAACCTAGCATGACATGCACACTGCAATTTTAAAATATATATTATATAAAAGATTATATATAGTTGAATTAACATATTCAGTAACAATTACTTGCATCTCTGCTTCTATAAAAATTATGAAAACTGTGGGTAGATGGAGAGGATCCCCCTTTATCATGAAAAAACTTGCCTTTTTATTGTGTAACTTGTCTGTTTCATTTTTCTAGCTCATAGGCATTGAGATTTCTTACCCTTGCTCTAGGGCAAGGAGTAGCAAACTGTGTGGAAAACAGTTTGGTGATTCCTCAAAAAGTTGAACTTTGAATTACCATACAACACAGCAATTTCACTCCTAATTCAATTCTTATGTACCCCAAAGAATTGAAAACAGGTTGTCTTTTTCTTTTTGATTTGGAAAGGAGAGTTTTATTTTTCACAAAGCTTTGCAGCTGGCAGGGTGGCCATTCTGACATGCTGGGAAGTGTAGCCTCCAGTCAGAAGCTGGAAAGAGACACTTCAAGGGAGAAGCAAAGGGAATAGGGATTTATGCTGAATGGGGTGGCTGAATATACATATTCAATAAACTTAGGAGGAGTCATGAATATTTATGAAAGGAGAACTGCACACCTGTGCAGTTGAGCCGCATGCCCCTTCAAGGATCTCATGTCAAAAAAATGGCGGTGTTTTATCTGAAGGTAGAGTTTTTGACCCTCTGATGTCAATAAATGAAGCAGAAGACTTGGAAACCCCAATGTGCATTCTCCATAGACCAGGCAGAACCACTCCATGGTTGGTGATCTCTTATCAGGAAGAAATGTTGGTTGGTTGTTTTGTTGAAATTGCAAAAGGAGGGGGTAGCAGCCAGACAGTTGGTTGATATCAGCAGTGGAGTCTGTTGAAAAGGCTGGTTTCTGTTTAGCCCTTCAGGAAGAAAGCCTAAAACAGTTAGCAAAGCAGGAGTTTTAATGAGGTGTGTCTGACCTCCCATCCTGTCCTGGCTGAGAACTCAGTTTTCAAGTTTTTTTGGGGGTCCCCTTGGTCAAGAGGGAGTCTTTTCAGTTGGTTTTGGAGAGGGTTAGAATTTTGTTTTTATTTCTCATGTTGCCCCTTTTGGTCAAGTTTTTCCAGAGGCAGCATTGATGGCTAAACTTCTATTTTACCCCATATTATTGCCGGGGTGGTGTGGCTGCCTGCCCTGGGTCCTTCCTGGCCCTTGGTGGGTCCTCTGTGACCAACGAATTTAGAGCCAAAAGACTGACGGCCAATTTAAACATTCCAGGCCAGACAGGAAGGGTGGTGGGCAGACACTCATCAACCCTGAAAACCTTTTCATCAATTTAAGTGACAAAAATCAAAGCCAAAAACAAGGTTACAAAGTTGACTTATCTGTAAGTTCTGTGCATAGAGCTGCTGTAATCTTGGTTTCAGTTAGACTTGTAGCAATTAGCTATATAAAACATTTGCTAAAATCACTTAAGCTAAGGAGGTTGGAGACTTTTGTTGTGTAAGGAAGTGAGAGATTTTTGTTGTGCTGCAATGCTTTTTGAAGTCACTTTAATAATTTGTGCTAAGGTGGCTGAAAAATTTCTTATCATATTTCTATTTGCATAAATCCCATAACTTGGAACAACTATACCCAGAAGGCTTTGTCACCAGGTATCTTGATAACCTCTTGGCAATTCTTTTTTAATTCTTTGGAAAGTAGGAATTTTTCCATGACTGAGATGGGTGGAAAAGAGGTCACATAATGGCCAAGGAAGCAAAGTTCCTCAATCTGCCACCTGTTTAGGCATCTATGTGTCCATCCTTGATTTGCAGACTGAACTAATTCTATCCCTTGAAACCAGCCCTTACAATCTCAACGCGCACCTCTTCCAAGATAGTTTCTGGGCCTAGAGGGAGGGTGCTTCTATATAGTTTTAGCAACAGGGCTTTGGCAATGAAAAAGAACTCAGGCCCGGTGGGATTCCAGATAAGGGAGGTTTGCAAGCTTCATCAAGTCATTCCTAGTCTTCAGAATGCCATAATTCTGGGGAGACAGGTTTTCAAACAAATACCTATATGCGAATATTCATAGGAGCATATTTATAATAGCAAAAAGGTAGAAACAATACAAATGTTCATCAACAGTTGAATAAACAAATTGTGCTGTGTGTGTGTGTATCACACAATGAAATATTATTCAGCCATAAAAAGGAATCAAGTACTGATACGTGTTACAACATCGATAAAGCTCAAAAATACTACATTTAGTAAAAGAAGTCAGATGCACAATGCCTCATATTATATGATTCCACTTAAATGAAATATCCTGAATAATAAAATCCATGTAGACAGAAAGCAGATTGGTAATTCCAGGGACTGGGAGAAGCTGGGGTGGGAGGAAT
The DNA here is from genome assembly GCF_047675955.1 of Chlorocebus sabaeus. Classification (NCBI taxonomy): domain Eukaryota; kingdom Metazoa; phylum Chordata; class Mammalia; order Primates; family Cercopithecidae; genus Chlorocebus; species Chlorocebus sabaeus. The sequence goes on along the minus strand of NC_132914.1, from coordinate 114,758,683 downwards.
GAGGAGTGATTGCTTAGTGGGTACAGGGTCTCCTTAAGGGGTGATGAAATAGTTTGGAACTATATAGAGGTGATGTTTGTGCACCACTGTGAATGTACTAAAGGCCACTGAATCATACACTTTTAAATGGTTAATTTTATTTTATGTGAATTTTGCTTCAATCGAAAAAAAAAAAAAAAACCTGGCCCATTGCCTGTTTTCATATAGACCACAAGCTAAGAGTAGGTTTTTACATTTTTAAGCAAGTGGAAAAAAAATCAAAAGAAGAATATCTAGTGACACGTGAACATTGCATGAAATTAAATTTTAGTGGCCATAAATGCAGTTTTATTGGAAAACAGCCATGCTCATTCATTTACATATCGCCTATGGCTGCTTTCATGTGATCACAGGAGAGATGAATAGTTGGGATGGAGACTGTATAGGCCGCAAAGTCTAAAATAGTTACTATCTGGCACTTTACTGAAAATGTTTGCTGGGCCTAGCTCTAGATCCTTCCCAGCCAGATGACGGAAGTCAGGTGGGAATTCTTGAGAGATTGGAAGGTTGGCAGGCTCTTGTCTGGAGGCAGAGAGTTGGACAAACTGGCTGCCTTTGATATTAGGTGTATTGGTCTCCTAGGGCTGATGCCAAAAATACTGCAAACTGGGTGGCTTAGGACAACATTTATTCTTTCACAGTCCTGGAGGCTAGAAGTCCAAAATCAAGATGTAGGCAGGGCCGTGCTGTCTCTGAAGGCTCTAGGGGAGGGTCCTTCCTTGCCTCTTCCAGCTTCTGCTGGTGGTCAGCATCCTTGGCATTTGCTGCCTCCAGTCTCTGCCTCCTTGGTCTCGTAGTGTTCTCCCTGTCTGTGTTCCTGCATCCTCTTCCCTCTGTGTGGGTGTCTGTGTCCATTTTCCCCTGTGCTGAGAAGACTTGGATTAGGGCCCACACAAACCCGGGATGGCATCATCTTAACTTGATTACATCTGCAAAGACCCTATCTCCAAATAAAGTCACATTTGGAGGTTCCAGGTGAATGTAAATTTTGGGGAAGGATACTATTTAATCTAGTAATTAGGTACCCCCCAAGATGTTTGATTCTAAACAAGTAAGCACAGACAATTTATGTCTTGTTAGATGCACTTGGAAGCTGAGTAGAAGTGAGCAAAGAGAGACAAATATTAGCTAAGCACCTACTAAGTGCTAGGCACTGTTCTAAGCACTTGTTTGATCCTATGAGGAACTTAAGAACTTGCCCAAAGTTTTATAGCTGACAAGTAGCAGAATTAGGATGCCAACGCCAGCAACTAGACTCCAGATGCTCATGTAATCCTACAGCCTCCACGCAGAGCTGCTGCTTACATGCTCATACTGCAGGTAAGTAAGTAAACAGTCTTAGAGGGGGCAAAAGACTCATCCAGGGGCCAAGCTGAGATGTGACTTCAGGACAGTAACCTCGCTCTGTCCAGAACATAGGAGTCCCCAGCCCCCGCTCGACCCCCCTGCCTTTAACATTTCTTCCTTGAAGTACAGAGAACATCTTTTGCCTGCCCTCTCCCTAGGGTGATATCTAGGGATGAAAGAAGCTAACAGATGCAAAAAGAGTCATCCGGAAGCTTTGAGTGGGGTTTGGAAAACCCTGAGCTGGCTCTAAGCATTCACCCATGAAAACACCTTTCAGCCTTTAGAGAATCAAGGTCCTATTGACAAAGTGCAAAGATGTTGACATTCCCTTGGAGGCTGTTCTTGCTGCCTGCTCCAAGGTGAGAGGCATAGATCAGGCCTGTGAATATGCTTCTTTAGGAGTTCATCAATCCTGCCTTTGTTTTGTACATAAGTGAGAATGATCACATTGAACAAATCCATCATTAGGCTGTGTTCTTTTCTACAAGAATAGGAACGCCAGGTAAAGGAGACGGAGGGCGTGGTCCGGGGACACATTCAGAGCCAAACTCCTTGGAGAATGGGGGCAGGTGTCAGAGCACACTGGTTCTGAAAACACGTCTGATTGCATCTGCACCCATCCATCAGGCCCAGATTCGACACCTCTTCCTTTCCCCACTGACTATCAATCCCATGGCTTTTGAAAAACCTGGGGAAGATTGCACGTTAGGATTTGGTTTGCTGACTTTGAGAAGTGGCAACTTGGGACTGCTTCGTGAATTTGTTTTCCTCTTGGATAGTTGCAATCAGACTGTCTTTGAGCATTGGCCCTGAGTTCCTTTTTGGGCTCAGACCCATTTCTCAATGATTAGCCAGGATTGGCCATTTTGTCCTTAGGTACAGGGCTGAGTCACTACAGCTGGGAGTGGTGGCTGCTCTGAGAACTTGCAGGTCACTCAAAGAAGACAGTGAACCATTTGTCTGGTAGAACCTGTGGCAGCTTGACTGACCTGGGAGGGCTACAGGAGTGACAGGCTTAGGCATTGTAGTACCCAGGCTCACTCCAAGTCTGAACAACATTAGGTGGGATCTTTTGTGATATTTCCTTGTTCCCCATCTCTTTCCATTGTCTCCCCCACCATGGTCACCGTTCAAGCCACCTGCTTAATAAATAGTTGGCAGTACAGTCAAGAGCTTTAAGATGTTGGAGTCTTCTTCAGTGATCTCCCTCCTTCTTGTGCATTCTGGAAATATTTGATCTAGGGCAGTGGTTTTCAGTCTGGGGAAACGTTGCCTCTCCACCCCCAGGGACATTTGGAAATGTTTAGATACATTTTTCTTGGTCACAGCTTGGGGAGGACAGGGCTCCTGGCATCTAGTAGGTAAGAGGCCAGGGATGCTGGTGACTGTCTTATAATACACAGGACAGCCCCCACCAGAGAGAATGGAGTAGCCCCAAATGTCAACAGTGTTGAGGTTGGGAAATTCTTGATTTAGGTCAGTGGATCTCCAAATTCAGTCCCAAGAGGAGTGCCATTAGTATCAGTCATCTTCTAGAACTTGTTAGAAATGCAGATTCTTTGTCTCACTGAATCAGCAACTCTGGGGAAGAAATCCAGCAATTGATGTTTTAACAACCCACCCTTCCCCCAGGACTCTGATGCATGAAGTTTGGAAACCAGTGACCTGGAGTCATTAGTGCTATAAAAGGCCAAGAGAGGCACTTGCAGGTGGGGGTCTCATTAAATGGCTGACATGCAACTGACTTTGGAGTCCAGCTTCTCAATCCCGATTGGGTTTCCATCCCATTTGAAGTCGTGTCCAATTATTAAGTTGGGGCACAAGTTATTGCAGTTTTTGCCATTATACAAATAGCTAACACTCAACATCCGTGCCTCTTATCAGACTGAGAGGCCAAATCACTTTCTAGGTAAATTAAAATGCCGGTAAATGACTGTTACAGGTGAGAGCATGCCTTTGGTTTTTGTCTGATGGCGCCTTCCCTTGTGGACTTAGTAGATTAAATTGTTTATTTCCAGGAAAGGTCGGGGGAGGCCTTCATTTGTTTTGATTTTCATGGAATATTGGATCTTATTCACAGATATTACCAGGGCAGACCCATCACTTCAGGCTGCTAGGTCACATATAGAATAAACGGACTTTTTTTTTTTTTCCCGTGTGGGAAATTCCTGATAAAGAAAGCAGCAAGAAATTCCCTACTCCTCTGCAAAGGACGTGAGTACAGTGTTCTCAAAATAAGATATACAGATGGCCAGCAAACGTATGAAAAAATGCTCAACATCACTAATTATCAGGGAAATGCAAATCAAAACCACAATGCAATACCACCTCACTCCTGCAAGAATGGCCATAATAAAAAAATTTAAAAAATAATAGATGTTGGCATGGATGTGGTGAAAATGGAACACTTTTATACTGCTGGTGGGAATGTAAACTGGTACAACCACTATGGAAAACAGTATGGAGATTCCTTAAAGAACTGTAAGTAGAGCTACCATTCAATCCAGCAATCCCACTAGAGAAGTCATTATATGAAAAAGATACTTGCACATGCATGTTTATAGCAGCACAATTCACAATTGCAAAAATATAGAACCAATCCAAATGCCCATCAATCAATTAGTGGATAAAGAAAATGTGGTATATATATATACACCATGGAATACTACTCAGCCATAAAAAGAAACGAAATCATGGTATTTGCAGAAGCCTGGATGGAGTCGGAGATCATTATTCTGAGTGAAGTAACTCAGGAATGGAAAACCAAATATTGTATCTTCTCACTTATGAGTGGGATCTAAGCTATGGGGATGCAAAGGCATAAGAATGATATAATGGACTTTGGGGACCCAGAGGGAAGGGTGAGAGGGGGCTGAGGGATAAAAGACTACACATTGGGTGCAGTGTCCACTGCTCGGGTGATAGGTGCACCAAAATCTAGAAATCACCAATAAAGAACTTATCCATGAAACCAAAAACCACCTGTCCCCCAAAATCTATTGAAATAAAAAAGAGAAATTTCCCACTCCTCCTTGTGTTGAGAAAGTTACTGAACTTCTCTGATCTGCAGTTTTCTCTCCTGTGTAATGGGAGATAGTCCTGAACTCTCAGGTTGCTGTGAGGATCCTGGACATAGAACGCCAGGCGTGGAATAGGAGCTTGATAAATAAATGTCCAGTTATGCCTGTTATTTGAAAGAGTTGGGAAGTATTAGGTTGGTGCAAAAGTAATATTAGGTTGATGCAAAGGTAACTGGTGAATATTTAATACATGGCTACATTGGTTTCCCATTGCTGCTGCAACAAATTATCATAAAATCAGTGGCTGAAAACAACACAAACATATTTTTTAATGATTCTGGAGGTCATAATTCCAAAACAAGTCTTATGGGGCTGAAATCAGGGCATTGGCAGGGCCGCTTCCTTGTAGAGGCTCTCGGGAAGAATGAGCCTCTACATCTTTCCCGTCTTTCAGAGGCAGCGCTCCTTCCTTGGCTCATGGTTTTGCCTCACATTTTCTCCCTTCCTCCCTGTTGTAGTCACATCGCCGTCTTCTTCCTTTGATCCTCTTGCCTCTTTTTCATAAGGATCCTTATAATTACATCTTCGGCTCACGTGGATAATCCAGAAAGATTCCCCATAACAAGATCTTTTATTTAATCACATCTTCAAAGTCCCTTTTGCCATATAAAGTATTATGTTGCTGCAAAAGTAATTGCGATTTTTTTGCCATTACTTTCGCACGAACCTAATAACAGTCACTGATTCCAGCGATTAGCACCTGCAATCTTTGGCGGGGCTGGGCATTATTCAGTCTACCACAGTGACTAAAGTCATTAGCCACTCTATAAATAAACTTCTCAGGTCACCAAGGAAGAAGGATTGGCTCTGGCCCAAGAATTCAGCTGTCTCTTGTTTGAGACATCTGCTGCATACCACTATTACAGTGATGATGTTTTCCATGCCCTTGTACAGGAGATATGTAGGAAAGAAAAAGGAGGCAGTACTGGCCGTGGAGAAAAATATCTAAGTGCAAAAACGGTGTATGGAAGAGGCTAAAATCACCATTCCAGAAAAAGAAAGATTCAGTAACTTGAAAGGAAGATGTGAAGTGTTTAACTGCGAACCACGGTGCTTTATCAAAGCAATAGTGAGCCTGGTGCTTGCTCTTCCTCCTGTTATGACCCTTATTTTAGCAGTAACTGATTAGCGGGACATGCCTACTAGGAGATTTTAATGATGTGGTCTTTAAAGTATTGTTTCTTAGTTAATTATGATTCATAAACCCAGTGGAGCATTGTCTACTTTTAAATTGCCACATTAGAATTTGATCTACCAAGCTTTTGGGTTCTGTTGTGCTGATGTTAATTAATTAATGTAAATTTGTTTATACCCAGGAGAATATGTAAAATAAATAAATACGTAAATAAATAAATAAATGACTCGTTTGTAGGAGACCCAATAGTGAAAAGGCGCTGACACTGTTTCGCTACAAGGTGATGTCTGGGTAGGTGTTCGTTGGTGCATTATGGCAGGTGGGAAGTGGCAGACACTACCCATTGGTTGTCAGAGTGAGATGCTTGGTGATATGGTTTGACTGTGTCCCCACCCAAATCTCATCTTGAATTGTAGCTTCCATAATTCCCATGTGTCATGGGAGGGACCTGGGGAGAGGTGATTAAATCATGGGGGCAAGTCATTCCCTTGCTGTTCTCCTGATAGTGAATAAGAATCATGAGATCTGATGGTTTTATAAAGAGGAGTTCCCCTACACACGTTCTGTCTTGCCTGCTGCCATGTAAGACATGCCTTTCGCCTTCTGCTGTGATTGTGAGGCCTCCCCAGCCATATGGAACTGTGAGTCCATCAAACCTCTTTTTCTGTGTAAATTACCCAGTCTCAGGTATGTCTTTATTAGCAGCATGAGAACAGAGCGAAGGGGAGGGGAGGGGAGGTGAGGGCAGGGAAAAGGAAGGAAAGAAGGAAGGAAGGAAGGAAGGAAGGAAGGAAGGAAGGAAGGAAGGAAGAGGGGGAGGGAGGGAGGAAGGAAGGAAGGGGGGAATGAATGAAGGAAGGAAGGGAGGGAGGGAGGGAGGGAGGGAGAGAGGGAGGAAGGGTAACTGGAAAGCTCCAGGGACTCAAATGATGTGTCAGCCCTTCCTTCCCGTGTCTTTGCCTGAACCAACCACCGTGGTCAGAATGCTGTGGCCTTACCAAGCCTTGGTCAAACACTCTCTTCTGAGACTGGAAGGGACTCAGCCTGCTGCGGGACATTGGAATGGTAGTTTCCCAGTGGAAAATCAGGCTGCTGCTACTTTCTTCAGAAGTAACTGATAGGAGGGACAGGCCTACTAGGAGATTTTAATGAGGTGGTCTTCAAAGTATTGTCTCTTAGTTAATTATGATGTATTAACCCAGCGGAGCACTGTCTGCACATTAGAATTTGATCTAGCAATGTTTAGGGCTCTGTGGCACTGGTGTGAATTAATTAGTATAAATTTGTTTATACCCAGAAGAGTATGTAAAGTAAATAAGTAAATAAACAAATAAACAAACTCCTTTGTAGGAGACTCAGTAGCGAAAAGGCCCTGTCACTGTGTTGGGCTATAAGGTGACATCTAGGTAGGTGTTTTGAAGAAAGAGAAATGGGCTCTGAGCTTGTACATGTGTCCAGAGCCAAAGAGCTCTGCCTCTGGATGGGCTGGGAGGGTCAGGCTCTGCCTCTCCTTTCATGGTGACTGAGCCTGTTTTTAGATCTGTCCATGCATTTAATGGATTGTATCAGGCTATGGAGATCTAGGTCCCTTCCTGTCTTTCTAGGCAGGGATTTCCAGTTAGGCACTATTGACATTTGGAGCTGGACAATGTTTTGTTGGAGGAAGCTGTTCTGTTTGTCTGTAGCATCCTTGGTCTCTACCCAGTAGATACCAGTAAGACTCCTCCCTGTCAAGTTGTGACAACCAAAAATGTCAGCACATATTGCCAAATGTCCCCTAGGGGTCAATAGGGCTTATAATTGAGAGCTGTTTCTCTAGATTAACTTTGTTTATTTGTTAGGAGTTGGGCTGGTTTAACTCTTGTTGGGGGGGAATCCCTTCCTTATCGCCAAGTTCTTGGGGGTATGGGGACTCTTTGTATCCTCCCTCTACTGATAACACCTCTCACTGATAAACCATAGCCCTGTTGCCAGAAGTATCCTGCCTCAGAGGTCTCACTTTCAGGGATGCAATCAGCACCTGTCACAACCCTGTAGCCTCAGCAGGCTTCCTGCCCTCACATGGGGATGCTTCAGAAAGATTCGCTTTGGAATATGGACACCCAGTCTTGAACTGGTATATTATTTATCATGAGCTGTCCCCACCATGTCTGCAAACTACAGGCAGTGTGACATCTCTTCAGATGGCACTTTGAGTCTCAGAAAACCGAGAGAGAGAGACAGTCTATTGCCTGAAGTTCAGAGCCCCACAATGCCTGGTGTCTTGGGTTTCTGAAAGCCTGGCTGGGGTCTGTGGCAGCAAGCTTATCTGGTCTGTCCCCAGCAGTCCATCCAGGCAGTAAATTCCACAGAATGGTTCTGTAGGGGGAACTTCTCAGCAGCCCTTTGTTCTGTGGACAATTAACTTCCACTGAACATTAACTAGAGAGTGGCTACATAATGAGAAACATCATATTTCCATCAGGGGAGAATTTCAGCTCAGAAAACTCCGAATGGCTCTGATTTAAGATCCATAAACTCAGTTCAAGGCGATAAATATGTAAGTAATTGATGATGTAGTGTGTGAGGAACTTAAGACCCATCCATCACACCCGGGCAGGCAAGGGCTGTGGACACGCTCTGAGAACAGGATGATAGAAGGGGAATAAATGGTAAGAAGGACCTAGACAGTTCTGTCCCCTGCATAACTCACCACAGCTTCTATCTACGGTCATGGCTTCCTTTCCAAAAGAGCCTCTTCCCATATTTTGTCTTCTGCAGCCAGGAAGAGAGACAGCTAAGAAAAGCTAAAAGCAAGCAGCTGAATTTCTCTAGGGGCCATCCGCCTCTTAATGCATACCTACTATTGCCAGGTACCTGCTTCATTTCCCAGTGTCTGATCCTCAGGTAAACCCTGCAGGATGGATTTCATTGCCCCCATTTTACAGAGGAGGAGATGCACAGAGGGAAAGAGTCAGATGACAGGACACACAAGCACAGAGCTAGAATTCTGACTCAGGCCTGCATCTGTAAATTAATTCCATTTTGCCCCATTCCAACTCAGGCAAAAGAAGGGGTTTGCATCCCCTCATTTGCCTGGATTTGGGAACATGCAATCCACAAATAAGTCTTCACCAGTTTCTGGGTCTAAATGTCAAGCCCAACTTGCAGATTCCAGGCTGTGGTCTGCGTGTCTCCCATCTTCCCCTGCCCCACACCTGTCAAGCTACTGCTGTTTCTGTTGGTTTATTTCAATGTGAGGCCATTTACAATGGAAATTGATGGAGCACAGGGCTGGCTGTTATTCTCCCTTCACAGGGACATTTGCGGTGATGGCAGTGTGGGGCCTCTGTCAACTCTTGTTTTGTCCTCATTCAAGCCTGAGTCAGGCAGGAGAAGCCAACTTCTTTCAATTAGCATTTTCCTTTAGGTCAAGGAGACAGTCCTGTATACATGTGGGTTGAGATGGCTCTGCACCGCTAGCCAGGCCCCATGCTTCTCCAGGTCTCCAAGCTGCCTCTGCACATGCTCAGGGCTGCTCTCCTCTTTCCAGACCATAGCGGTAAAATTATATCAAGGGGAAATTTGAAGGGAAAGTTTGGGGGTGGGGCCAGGAGAGGGACGAAAGATAAGTTTTCGAACATGTCTCATCTTTAGATTCAAATGAAGATTGATAATTTATGACACTCCCCTCTCTGATCCATGGGATGGTGTCTTGTGCCTCACCCCCCGATTGGCTACCAGTGTCCCCACGCCCCTTGCATGCCTACCTGACCTACTGTTACCATCTTGGATTCTTCATCCATCATCAACACAAGGAAGATCATTACTCCTGTGGCATCCAGGTCTCCCATTGTTCGGTTACAAGGTTAAAAATCCCTGATGCACTTTAATAAATTCAGCAGTGAGCACATTATGAAACTGTAATTAAATGCCTCAGCCATCTTTTCCTTCTTTTACTGGCAATGAAACTTAATTGAGGCCATCTGAGAAAGGCTGAAATAAATCACAGGTGATGACTCTAGGATCCACATTTCTCATTGGGAGAGGGAGGGATGTTATCACTGTCCACACATTTGATTTAGGGCAAATTAAGGGGATCCCAGCTTGACGGTTACCTGCCAGGACTCAGACGTGAGGTGGTGGTGGTCTTTTCAAAAAGGGGAAAGTGGACCCGGCACAGTGGCTCATGCCTGTGATCCCAGCACTTTGGGAGGATCACCTGAGGTCAGGAGTTAAAGACCAGCCTGGCCAATGTAGTGAAACCCCATCTCTACTAAAAATACAAAAATTAGCCAGGCATGGTGGTGGGCACCTGTAATCCCAGCTACTTGGGAGGCTGAGGCAGGAGAATCACTTGAACCTGGGAGGCAGAGGTTGCAGTGAGTGGAGATTGCTCTATTGCACTCCAGCCTGGGTGAAAGAGTGAGACTCCATCTAAAAAAAAAAAAAAAAAAAAGTTGGGGGGAAAGTGATTCTGAGGGTTAATATGTGAATATTAGAATAAATACATTCATATATCCTCACTAGATCCTGAAGGTGTTTCTAGTTTAGTATAACCATTTTTTTTTTTTTTGAGACAGAATCTCACTCTATTGCCCAGGCTGGAGTCCATTGGCACAATCACAGCTCACTCCAACCTCCACCTCCTGAGTTCCAGCAATTCTCATGCCTCAGCCTCCCAAGTAGCTGGGATTACAGGCGTGAGCCACCATGCCCAGCTAACTTTTGAATTCTTTTTTTAGTAGAGATGGAGTTTTGCCATGTTGATGAGACTGGTCTTGAACTCCTGACCTCAAGAGATCTGCCCACCTCTGCCTCCCAAAGTGCTGGGATTATAGACGTCAGCCACTACACCGTTTTGTTTTTTTTTTTTTTAACCAGGGGTGGGACCATGTGGAATGGGTGATGGAAGAGAGTGGTGATGATAACTTTCCTGTGATGTCGTCCCTCACATCCTCTCCAGTGTCCTACCTCTAGCCGCCACATACCAGCCCTCCATTTGCTTTGCTGCCATTGGTGCAGTGCCCTCACCACTCACCGGTCCTACCAATATCAGCTGCTACCTGGAGACACTCCTAGCAGGGCATCTCCTATCTCTATCTCATCTGTGACCAACACCACTGCCTCCAGTTGTAACTTAGAGAGAAGACTCCCCCAGGTCTCAAGTGTGTCATGGTGCTTTAGCAGATGCATGGGGCATTTCTTCCTTTTCTGCCTGGGATCAACATATTTCTTCCCCTGGAGGAAGACTCCTCCAGGTCTTCTCTCTGTTTTGATAGAGTGACAACTAGAAAACCAAATTCTTTAATCCAGACAGAAGCAGTGAGAGGAGAGAGTTAATTTTTCTTTTCCTCTGCCACCATGAGTTGACCCAGATTTCAGAAGTTGCATATAGAGACATTGCCCCCTCATGGATTATTCTACCAAGAGACAGTGAGGGGTTGAAAGAACACAGCGTTGGGCTATCATCTTGACTGGGCTGCTTGCAAGTCCTCCTTGTCTGGCTCTTCTCTTCTGCAAAATGGGGATCAAAACAATGCACCTCACAGGGTGCTAGGATTAAGTGGGCAGTGGGGTGACACCAAGTGGTTTTATGTATTTTGGCTTGGAGACTACAGACTGTTTGTCTAAGGATTCCTACCATGTAAGTGGCAGAAGGGGATCCTGAACCCTGGTTTTCTGGCTCCATGGAAAAAAATCTTTCTGCTGATTAGCCAAGAAAATGAGTTTCACATATCTAAATCAGGACTTGGCACTCATTTTCTTTAAAGGGCCAGGTAATAAATTTTTTTTGTTTGGTGGACCATACTGTCTCTGTTACAACTACTACTGCTGTCTTAGACAATATGTCAATGAGTGGGTGTGGCTGTGTGCCAATCGAACTTTATAAAATTAGACAGTGAGTTGAATTTGGCCTGAAGGTCAAGTTTGCCAACTCTGGCCCTAAGTCATAGTCTGTACAGAGATTTGTCATTTTCTAACTGATGTGTTAAATTCAAGAGGCAGAGTGATGATGACAATGACAAAAACAATCATAACAATACTACATCAGACACTCAGTGGATCACTGTTCCAATTATATCACCCCACTTTATCCTCCTACCAATCTTATGAAGGAGATACAATGACCTCTTTTTTATAGGAGAAACCGAGTCTCAGAAAAGTAAGAGTACCAAGATCCCATAGCTCATAAGCGGCAGAGCTGGTGTTTGTCACAGGTGTGCTCATGTCAAAGTCCCATGCTCTCTCTCCCACACTCCACTGGGCAAGTTGATTGCCCTTGAGGCCCTTCCTGTTCAGAAATATGCTACTCTGTCTCCAGAGGAAGTCCACACTCAAGGTCTTCTCTCTAACTTAAACTCCACACATGCATGGATTGCTTTGATCCTAATATTTGCATTCCTGCAATGGACAGGAACTGAGGCCATAGTCTCAATAGCTTAGCCATTGCCCATTGTTTTGTCTCAATGTCATGGGAGCCCCAGGAAACTTCTGTGAAATCCCAGTATATGATCCCTTCCATCGAGAATCCTTGCTCACCCCTAGCATCTCTTATCGCTGTCAGTCTCCTCTGCCTTATTTCTTCCCCGATGACATGAAACCAAAGCCCACCCTGGTCTGTGCACTCACCAGTACCAAGGGGTTCCATGGAAGCCTCCATAGCCATCAAGGGTCCCAGATGATGATGTTTGGATCTTGGGAGATGAGTGTCATTGTTTCAGGGAGAAAATTATGTCCAACTCCATGAAGAAATGCAATTTGGCCCTGAAGCATCATGGAGCTGCAACCTTTAGAAACTGCACATAATTAAAATACTTTCAGATCTGACATATTTGAGCTGCATATTAAAGCAAATAGAGTTATCCTCTGCTATGTGAATGATATCATGAACAGCTTTAATCTAGGATTGGTTGGCACCTTGGATAAATCAGTGGGATTTTAGCTGGTGACTGGCCTGTGACTCCAAAGAAAAGTTTAATGGTCTAAGTTTTATTAGTTTCAGTTACCTTTAGGCTTAATGAATTTGCTAGTTGATTTGAATGCAGCACCTCTGCTGAGTTCTCACTCAGTCTGTCATGTCCCTGGGCTGGAAGTTTAAGGGCAGTTTGGAACTTCCAGTTCCTTTGTGTTACTTCTGAGGATGAGCTCTTGGGTTCAGACCTGAGCTTTAGCACCTAAAAGGGAATTATGGAGACTAAGTGAAATAATACATCTAAATCACATAATCTAGGTCCCGCTGTGTAGTAGGTGCTTAATAAAAGTTAGCTATTATGTTTAATAATATTATGTGCTCAGAGGTCTTATCTCCATGGAAACATTTAGGGTAGAGTAGCTCCTTATTTATCCAACAGGGTTTAGAGATTCAAAGACTGCAATAAACTATTTCTTGCAGTCCTTTTCAACTCTAGACTGGCATGGCTTTTAAGATAATTTTTACATTTATCTCAGAAGGGGGCATGGTATGGAGCTGGATAGAAGGCTTTAATTTTATAGGAAACTGGATTCAACTCTGGAGTTCACAATATTTGGTGAACTTTAGCTATATGACTTTGAACAATTTAGTTATCCTTACTTTCCTTATCTGTAAACTGGGGATACAAACTCATAAGACTGTGTGGATTAAATGAAGACATAGCTGCAAGATACACATAATAAATATGTCTGAGCATTGCTCTCATGCTCAGAATACAGAATACTCTTTGTGCATTATCCTACTTAGTCTTCAAACAACACAATGAGGTACAGTGGGCACTGTTATTTACTCACAGTTTTCGCCTGATGACATTGAAGCTCATGGGGCTGTCAGTTGCCCAAAGACACACAGCAGGTCACATCCCACATCTACCTCCATTTGCCGTCTGTGAAATAGTTATAATGTGTACTTTCTTCCCTACCACACAGAATATTTTGAGGATAAATCAGTTCAGATTTGCTCTGAGTCTGATAAAGTTATCTCTAAGATCTCCCAGGGCCACGTAAGTTTCTCATTAACCAGAAAAACACCGGTTTCAGCCAGGACTTGACTATCAGTCCATTCATTTGTTCGTCATTCATTTGTCCATTAAATACACATTTAATATTCTTTGAGCAGATCGCGAGCTAGACACTTGGGGATACAGTGACAGATGAGACCCAGGCCCAAACCCCAAAATCTCCCAGCCTAGTATCATTTGTCCCCATAGCAGATAAATTGCAAAGAATAATTTTTTAAAATTGGCTTTGCTTTCTTCCTGTGGCTACCTCTTTATCCTCCCCTGCTTGGGTTTGAGAATGCAAATCCCATGAAAATTTCTTCAGAAACTCTCCTCTAAGATCAGTCTATGCCACAGCATAGTAAATACACTCTGTTGGCTTCTGAAAAATAGTACAGGCTGTGGGGCCAATGAGTACACCCCCTTTGCTTTTCCCGGGGACATTGAGGAGTGATGGGATGTGGATTTTTTATGAGGGGCTGTGGGTGGGATCATGACAGCTCCGGTGGGAAAGGCCTGGGTTGGGAGAATGACCTTGGGAAGGAATGATCTTGTCAGGGTTAGGGCTGTAGCGCTGGACCTGGGTAGGGGTTGGGGTGATGGAGCATTGATGCAGGGATAGGGAGGTGGGGAGGCCCTCCCTGTTTTTTCCAGTTACAGCCTGGCAGGCTATTTCCCCTCGACCGCCAGAGGGAGCTCTTAAATCCATACTGCCCAGCACAGCGTCCTCCTTCCATTCTAACGCACATCAGGGTTTCCATTGCCGTAAAACAACCCCAACGTCGGTACTGTTTCATTTTCCTCATGGACTCTTATTTCTTGGCTCATTTACTTTCTGTCCTTTCCCCCTGTAGACTCTAAGCTCAAAAAACATGGTTATCCTGTTCACCATATCCCCTTGAAACCATGCCTGGAACAAGGTAGGTGCTGTGTCAGTTTCCCAGGGCTGCTGTGACAAACGGCCACCAACTCAGGGGCTGAAAACAACACAGATTTATTATCTTACAGTTCTGGAGGTCAGAAGTCCGAAATGGATGCCAATGGGATTAAGATCAGGGTGTCGGCAGAGCTGGTTCCTTCTGGAAGCTCTAGGGGAAGAATCCATTCTCGCCTTTTCTAGCTACGTGCCTTGGCTGGTGTCCCACCTCCTCCTTCAAAACCAGCAGTTGCATCACTCTGACCTCGGCTTTCATTGTCACGTCCCCTTCTCTGACCTCTGACTCTCACCCTTCTCCCTCCGTCTTATACGGGCCTATGGTGACATTGGGTCCACCCGTGTAATCCAGGGTAACCTCTCCATCTCAAGATAATTAACTTGATCACATCTTCAGCATCTCTTTTTGCTGGATAAGATAACATAGTCCCAAGTTCCAGGGATTAGGACGTGGTCATCTTTTGGGTGGGACAGGAGCATTATGCTATTACATCACCTCCCAGGCCTCCTTGGTCCTTCCCAGACAGAGGTAGATAGGGGGCCTTGGCAGTATAGGATGGGTTGAACAGGGTGTTGGAGGGAAGTCTGGACTAAAAGCATCCAGTTTGTTTCTGTCTGCAGTTTAAATCCCAACTCAGTCACTTATCAGCTCTAGACAATTGCACATTGCTTCTAAGCCTCAATATTCCCATCTGTGAAAGGGAGATGAAATTCACGGCCACAGCTCAATTAAAAATCCCCATTCTGGCATTTACTTGCATTTACTTTGGGCAGTCAGGGTAACTTTTTAATTTCCTTGTTGAAATAGCACATAATGATCATGGCTGATATGCTACGTGTGTATATACTCCGTAGTGTTTGTATTAATGGGATAATACATGTCAAGGGTCTGTCTGACAGTAGTGCTTGGCACATGGTAACACAACAGAGCAGATCTACTATTATTTTTCTTCTTTCTTTTCTTTTTTATTATTATTATACTTTAAGTTCTAGGGTACATGTGCACAACGTGCAGGTTTGTTACATATGTATACATGTGCCATGTTGGTGTGCTGCACCCATCAACTCGTCATTTACATTAGGTATATCTCCTAATGCTATCCCTCCCCCCTTCTTTTCTTTTTTCTTTTCTTTCTTTCTTCTTCTTCTTTTTTTTCTTTCAGAGTTTCGTTCTTGTTGCCCAGGCTGGAGTGCAATGGCACAACCTTGGCTCACTGCAACCTCAGCCTCTCAGGTTCAAGTGATTCTCCTGCCTCAGCCTTCTGGGTAGCTGGGATTACAGGTGCCTGCCATAAACGAAAATAATTTTTTTTGTATTTTTAGTAGATACAGGGTTTTACCGTGTTGGCCAGGCTGGTCTCGAACTCCTGACCTCAGGTGATCCTCCCACCTTGGCCTCCCAAAGTATTGTGATTACAGGTGTGAGTCACCACACCCAGCCATATTTTTCTTATATCTTATTTTCTTCTTTCTTCTCCTCCTCTTCCTTTGCTTCGTTGTCACCCATTTTTCCCTGTATCTCTGTGTATATCCTCACGTATTTTTCCCGTGCCTAGCTCATCCGTCAGGGAGCTTTCAAATTCACCAGGTCAGAGCCTGATTTTTTATCAAGCAGTTCTGTGCGGTGTGGTTGCTTTGTTAATGTTGGTTCCTTCTGTTGGGCCTTCTGTTTGTCCCTCTGACTGCTAAGGTGATTCCAAAGACCAGGGCTCCTGGCTTTTCCCTCTTTTGTGCAAAGCCCCTTCTGGGCAGATGCATTTCTCAGAAGACATCGATAGCTAGACCTGTGCAAGGGGAGAAGAAAGCTCCCTCCTTCCGCCTCTTTCTCTTTCTGTGTACTAGAAATGAAAATATCTACGGAGAAATGTCTATTATTCTACTCCTGAGACCGTAGGCACCAGGGATGCACAAAATTCTGCCTGTGTGTCTGCATGACTTGTTATCAGAAAATTAGAGTAGAAAAGAAGCTTTTGTTCAGCTATGGAGACATCTTAATAGGTGCTTTGATTGTTAAACAGAAGTTTCTGTTTTGGTTTAATTGCTGTAAATGTTGTTTGTCTTCTCTGTTATGATAAGGCCTAGATTTTCGTATTTTTTTTCCCTTTCCCTTTCAGCAGTTTTCCGTTGCTTTAAGGCTTGCATTGGCAGATTTAATAAAATCCAAATGAAGAAAGCAAAGAAAGGATCTCAAAGTTCAAATCTTCACGCCCACGTAGGAAGCCGTGCAGAGGTTATTATTGCTTGAGACTAATGATGCTGCAGCCGCTTAATGTAATTGACAGAATTCACCCCTTCAACCAGATATTGGGAAATGAGACCAAACTACTAAACTTAATTACATCTAGTTTTTGAAAAGGAGCTGTAATTGAGAATAACTGAATATTAGGCTGTGAACCTAATAGTGAGATGTGCTTATAATAAAAGAGGATTTGTTCTCTGCTGAGTTGAGCCTCAGAAGCACCATCTGGGGGATTTTTGGTGGAGGGGTGGTGGTAGTAAGGGAAGAAGTTGGCTAGAGAAACAGAGAAACCTCTAGATCAGGAATTCTCTACCTTGGTGCTATTGACATTTTGGGCTGTTTAATTCTTTATAATGGGAGTCTGCCCTGTGCATTATAAGATGTTAAACAGTATCCCTGCTGTCTCTCCACCAAATGCTGATCACACACACACACACACACACATACACACACACAGAGTGTGAAAACCAAAAATGTCCCCAGACGTTGCCAGATATCCCCTAGGGGGAAAAAGCACTCCTCTGGTTGAGAACGGGGGTGCAGGGGCTCCTGGAAGACTTTCAAACAATTGCAGAGTTCCTCATTGAGCATCTGCAGGTACCTGACTGTGTGGCCTTTAGCAAGTGACTGCATTTCTCTGAGATCATTTTGTCTTCCTTTGCACAATGGGAATAATGATAGCCTGACCGCACAGAGGAAGAGCTTCCAGGTATAACATGCATAGCATAATGCCTAGCACCTATTGAGTAATCAGTAAACTCTGAGTTTTTATTATAATAATCTTGGATTCAGCAAACATGTATTAAGTACTTTGCTTCAGGCACTATGCTTTGAGATGATAATGGAAAGATGAGATGTGGTTCCTGCTCTTGCAGAGGTGGAAAATGTAGGCGGACCTGTTGGTACAATCTTATTCTTCACCCGTGGCAGACATTGCTAATCAATTTCAGTGCCCTTTCCTGTTGAGCCTCAGAATCCATTTTAACACACTTCTTTGGACAGCCACTACTAGTGGCCCCTGAAATGAAACCTATTTAGCACTCCTAGTTTTGTAGATTTCCTGGTGAGGACGCTGACCCTTCCTCTCCAGAGCAGTCCTCCCATTCCCACCCACCCCTGGCACTGAAGAAAGCACCTTAGGGAGTTAATGGTGGAATCCCTCCTCCCACATCTGACTTCAGTCCCCAAAAGGGATAGGAATAGGAAAATGCTCTCTTAAAATTTTTTTTCCTCTTATCTTTTCTATTTCCCTCAGAAATGGAAACAAGTAGTAAAATGGGCTTGAGGTTGATGACATTTAGTTTTTACTTAAACTAAAGGAATCCCACAGGCTATAATTCTGATTGATACATCATGCTCTCTCCCTCCTAGGTTTTCTCTGCCCTTTGAAGCTTGGGAAATCATTAGCTCTCTCATAAAGGATCCCAGCTTTACAAGGGCAGAACTGGGATTTCTGGAAACAGCTTTCAGATGGCTGCCGACGGTGTCATTAGACAGAATAGAGGAGCAAGTAGGTTGGGGGTTAAATGCTCTGTGATAGGTTCTGACATGCCCGGCTCCCCGAAGAGGGTGCCACTCCATAACAATTGCTGTGAAAAATGAGGCATGCATTTGCAGCTCCAGACACACGGAGCTGGCTCCATCCATCTGGTCTGAGAAATGAGAACTGGCGTGTAGGGTCAGGCTTGCTGCTTCTCTCCCTGTCTGGTGGAGATTCCACAGGCAACACTGGTTACTTGTTGCCATTGTTTTACAGCTCTCTGGGGCCCGCAGGCTCTGCCAGAAGGACGGTGTGGGCAATGGGGAGGAGGGCGGAGGTGGGACCTGGTGCACAGGGTCTGTGGGAGAACCAGAACTCAGTCTGTAATGGAGTGATAGTACAGTTCGTTGAGATTTAGCCTAAGGGATGAAAGAAAAGACCAGATGGGGACAGGCATCTCATCTGAAGTTTGATTCTGTTTTGTTTCTTCCTCATTCCCATTCATCATGCATCCACCTACCCACCCACCTGTCTATCCACTCACCTATCCATCTTTCCATTCACCCGTCTGTCCATCCATCCATCCATCCATCCACCCACCCACCCACCCATCTATCCATCTATTCATCCATCCACCCACTTACCCACCCACCTATCCATCCATTCATCCACTCACCCACCCACCTATCCATCCATCCATCCACTCACCCACCTGCCTATCCATCCATCCTATCCATCCCACCCATCTATTCACTCATCCATCCGCCTACTTACTCTTGCATAACTTTAGGTGGCGCATGGTTGGACATTATTAAAATAATTATCTATAATGTACAGAAATTGATATGGCTTTCCACATAAGGTTTGCTTTTAAAATAAGTGTATTTAGCCAAAAATATTGGAGTCAGCCTAAAATGTTAAATAAATAACTTGGCAGTTGTACAGAGGCATAGCAGAAATGAGAAAAGCATCACGTGCCTGGCTGTCACTGGGAATCCACTGCACTCTAACTTTCATACAAGGGCATGTGTTCATTTCAGTTTCCTTGAACCCAAAATCACAGCTGCTGTGCAGCCTCTAAGGTATATGACCTAGAGCAAGCGACTTCCCCTCTCCAAGCCTTAGTTTTTTCCCCTGTAAGGTGAAGATGCTAGCAACCCCTATTCTTGGGGTCGTTTGGAGACTGTAGCAAGCTAAGTCATGTGAATCACTTAGTACACGCTTGGCACACACCAAGCACTCCGTAAATGGAAGTGATGCTCGCTTTTATTCATTCCACAGCTGGCTTCATTTAAGGCATCCCCTGGCAGCCCTGCCCAGGGGACCTTGCGTGAGTTGAGGTGACAAGCTAAACCAGTGTTCCACTTGGCTTTGGTTTAGCAAGTGATGGCAACTGGTGTCCTTCCTGAGGGTGACGAGCGCCCCCTTTTCCTTCCAGGACTTGCCAGAGCCCACCCCAGTCTCTGACTCATTGTGTAACAGGCTGTTCTCTTTTCTCTGTAGACACACTGTCTGTGCCACGTTGGTCCCCGCAGATCCCTCGCAGAGATCTCGGCAACTCCATCAAGCACAGGTAGGCTGGATTCCTGTGTGCACTGGTGCCTACTTCACAGCCCTGTGAGGGGTGGGGGCTCTGGCCCCTGCCCTGGGTGGGAGAAAGCTGGGCTGTTGAGCTCCAGCACCTACATCACCATGTCCCTTTCTCCTCTGCTAGGCTAAACTTTAAAGTGGCAACCAGGGGACTGAGACATCTGCTTCTTACTAATCTGACCCTTACAAAATTAGCACATAGCAGTTAAAAGCCAGGGCTTTGGAGTCAGACTGACCCGTGTTCCAATCCCAGCTCGTATAGCTTTGCAACCTTGGAAGTTACTTAACCTTTCTGAGGCTCAATTTTTTCCTGAGATAATTCTGCCTACCTATAGGGTGACTGTGCAGATTAAATGAGATAATATATGTAAAGTGCTTAGCACAGGGCCTGGCACATAACAAACACTTAATAAACAGTATCATTCTTAAGATTAATGCTTTATGTCCTAATTTTTGGTCTCCTCACCCAGAATACACAAGATTGCAGGTGTCCGTTCTCTGGTGTGGCGGAGGTCAGTCCAGAGCTCTAGCCCTGCTGGGTGCATGGAACAGGTGGTCCTCTCCAGGGCTATGCCTGCCTTTTTGGGGAGGGGGGTTTGCATATACCAGGCATCCCTTATAAGAAGTCCTTTAACTCCCTGAATTTAGCGTTCCCCACTTCATCTTGGTAGTTCCAGTCTCCTCACAAACTTAGCAGGGTGAGTGGGGCAAGTGTGCTCATGGCCATTGGACAGATAGGCAAACTGAGGCCCTGGGAGATTAAGCGATAGGTCGAAAAGCTAATTAGCCTCAGTACTTTGTGTTCTTTTGACACCCTGCTGAGTTTTCCTAGCACCAGGGCCTCTGTGAACTCGCTGGGGGACCTGTTCACTCATTCATGGATTCTTTCCACTTGTATTTACAGTTTCTGTGCCACAGTTACAGCCCTGACCAAGACGTAAGGCCTGTTCCCTTGGGGAGCTTGTGCTCTAGGGGAGGGTCAGATAGTTAACAGACCACGACAGTATGGAGAGATCAGGGTGACAATGTGGGGTGATAGCAGGGCCAGATGCATCACCATGGCTGGGGCCATGGCAGAGATGAGCATTCTCATGATGGGGACTCACGGAATGGCATCTCATCAACAGTTTTTGAAAGAAGTGTGTTGACAGGATAGTTGTTAAGGCTTAAATGAGAAAACTTTGGAGGAAGCAGTGAGAAGTGTGTGATAGACACGTCAATGGTCAGGCCTTGAGCTGCAGAGAGAAGGGCATCAAAGACGAGGGCTTTTCTTTGTATTTTCCTCCTCACTGCTCTCTGGCTCTGCTCCACCCCTGGATTGGCCACGCCCCTTGATCGATCATGCTCCCGGGACTGGCCCTGCCCCTGGCTCATCCCCATTTTTGAATTGGCTACGCCCCTGGCTCAGCCACGCCCTTGGCTCGGCCGCACCCCTGGGTCAGCCACTCCTCTGGCTCAGCTCGGCTCCTGGATTGGCCATGCCCCTGGCTCAGCCCCACCCCTTAGATCGCCCAGCCCCCAGGCTCTCTAGTAGTCCCTAAGATTCAAAAGCTGATGCCCGGAGGAGGGAGACAACCTGTTAATTGTAGGAGTGTCTTCCCAGAGGAACTGAGACTTGGGATGACCTACTACTCTTCAGTCTCTCCCTGTGTTTCTCCCTGGGCTTAATGCCAGGAGGTAGAGAGAACTGGACTCACCCCAGCCTTGGTGAAGAAATGAAATTAAAATCCCATCTGCTGCCATCCAAGTCACTTCAACCAGAGCTGGGGAAGAGGCAGAGCCGATCCCAAGCACAAGAGAGGGCTGGAAAGGAGAAAAAACTGTCACCCACTGCTTCTGACGCCTGCCTGCCATTCCTGTGTGGCTGGCTGATGAGTGAAATACACGCTCCTTCGCTGCCATTCCCCAGAGCTGCCAAATTCTGCAAAACAGAGTCTGCTAAACTCACTGGCTCTGCTGAAGGGAAAGAAAGGGGCTTGACCAACTCACAAATCCAAAACCAGAGAAGGAGAGTTTTCTTGGCATTAAGCGTCTTTGCTCAGAATATTGCTATTTGCTTAGATTTGGAGGCTTTGGGCTGTGGCTTATTTTGTTTGGAGAGTGACTGACCCAAATCAGGCAAAACGGTCCAACAGAGGGATGCAACCTTTCCCTCGAAATTCTCCGACTCCAAGTTATGTAATCACTTCCGATTTCCCTTTTGACACTCTGAGGCAGTAGAGATTAGATACAACTCCTGCTGACGGTGACACACATTGAAAATTAAAATTAACTGTGACCTGGCAACCTTCAGTACTTTTCTTGGGCCCAGTCCTGCCACTGCCTCATATCTCTTGGGGAAGAAAGCACCCTGGCAATATCGAGGGGAGATGTGCCCAGGGAGTTAATCGAATGCACCTCTGCTCCAGTTGGTTTATAGTTGTACGCGGGAGACCTCCAAACTACCCATGTTTGCAGCAAGTAGATGGGGTTGGAGAGCAAGGTGAGCTGATGGTCTGAAATGGCTTTCACTTTCAAAGACTCTTCTCTGCCACTGAAGTTTGGGTTCTCAGGTCTTTCGGGAGGGGAGGGCTCCCTTTGATACTCCCCAGGTGGTGTGACCAGCAACTGATGGGAGATGGTTCAGTGGGTCCCCCAGGAGGCTCCACCTTGCTTTGTAGCTTTCTGCAGGCAGTTCCAGCCCTATCCATTGCTCTGTCCCAGAACTGACCTTGGCATATCGTAGGCCACCAGGCAATATTTGTTGAACAAATGAATGACCCTTATGAATGTTCAAGGTAATAGTATAGTCACAACCCAATTTACTGAGTGCTTACTATGTACCAGGCACTGTACGGAGCCCTTGACGTGCCTGACTGACCTCATTTAATCTCCCCAGTAACCTACGAGGTCAATACTATTATTATCTGGACTTTACAGATGGGGAAACAGAGGTTCCAGTGGTTTAAGCAACTTGATTAAGTCACACAGCTCGGAAGAAACAGGACTGGAATCCAGGGTTCGTGTGCTTGCTATTCAAGTGCTTCATCCCTCTAGAGATAGGTCAGCTGCCGTTTCCTTAACCTTGAACATTTTCTGTCTCTTTTCCACAGGTTTTCCACCAAGTACTGGATGTCTCAGACATGCACAGTCTGTGGGAAAGGGATGCTTTTTGGCCTCAAGTGTAAAAACTGCAAGTAAGTGGCTGTGCCCTGCGGTGACTTTTTCCAGCACCCAATGTCAGCTAGGACTATGCAGGTCACTGAAACAGCTTTCGGGAGTTTGATTCCTTCACTCTTGGGAGAGCTGTTTGCTTTGTTTTTCAGAAATAGATTTGAAATGCACCTCTACATTTCAGTAGGGGGGTCAAGGGAGGGCAATTCTGAATAAGAACCAGAGCTGATGGAAGATGCTGGAAATGCCTAATGCTGTGTGCTGAGGCACAGTGGTACTTCTCGTTTTCATAGCATCTAAGGCCAGGGGTTGGCACACTTTCTCAAGTTGACCAGATAGCAAATATTTTAGGCTTTGCAGACCATAAGCAGCTGTAAACAATACAGAAACAGAAACAGTCTTGACAACTTAATTTATTCCAATAAAACTTTATTTGCAAAAACAGACTGCAGGCTGGCTGTGGCCCTCAGCTGTAATTTGCTAATCCTGAGTTAGAATTTGCCAAATCCTTTTCTCTCTGTCTTTTTTTTTCTTTTTTTTTTGAGATGGAGTCTTGCTCTGTCACCCAGAGTGGAGGGCGGTGGTGTGATCTTGGCTCACTGCAACCTCCGCCTCCTGGGTTCAACCAATTCTCCTGCCTCAGTCTCCTGAGTAGCTGGGACTACAGGCCCGTGCCACCATGTTGGCTTTTTTTTTTTTTTTTTTGTAATTTTAGTAGAGACAGGGTTTTACCATGTTGGCCAGGCTGCTCTTAAACTCCTGACCTCAAGTGATCCTCCCCCGTCAGGCTCCCAAAGTGTTGGAATTGCAGGCGGGAGCCACCGCGCCTGGCTCCCAAGTCTGTCTCTGCTTTTTCTTTCTCCTCATGGTACGTTTTTGAACCAGCATTGTAATTCTCCCCATTTTACAGATGTGAAGACTGAGTCTAGCAATGAAAAGTCACTGTGAAGAAGTGACAGTCAGGACCTGAACCCAGATCCCTAACTCCTTTTCTGCTCACTTTCTGTGGTATCATATTGGTCTGGAATTTTGATGAGAAAGCCAGACCACCCAAGCTCTGCCTCCCCCAGCTTCCTTTCTCCTCCTCACCCCCATTCAAGGTCATGGCTGGCAAAAGGTAGGGAGGAAGAAGAAAACTGAGACACCAGATATGGGCTCTGGTTTCAAATCCTGGCGCTGCCACTTGGCAGCTGCCTGACCTTGGGCAAGTCACTTCACATTTCTGTCCCTAGTATTTTCATCTGTGTGAAAGGAATAATAATTGATATGGTTTGGCTGTGTCACCACCAAAATCTCATCTTGAATGGTAGCTCCCACAATTCCCGCATGTTATGGGAGGGACTTGGTGGGAGATAATTGAATCATGGGGGCGGTTTCCCCCATACTATCCTTGTGGCATGAATAAGTCTCACGGGATCTGATGGTTTTACAAGGGGAAACCCCTTTTGCTTGTTTTTTCTCATTCTCTCTTGCCACTGCCATGTAAGAAGTGCCTTTTGCCTTCCACCATGATTGTGAGGCCTCCCTGGCCACGTGGAACTGTGAGTCCATTCAACCTCTTTTTCTTTATAAATTACCCAGTCATGGGTATGTCTTTATCAGCAGCATAAAAACAGACTAATATAATTATCATGCCTGCCTTGGGTGCCAATGAGCTTTTGATAACTCAGCACACTTGAGGACATAACACAGTGCCTGGCTTAGTCCAGTCCTTTGTAAGAAATTGCAATGCTTTGCTGTTGAGCCTCAATCTCTCCCTCTCTCTCCTTCTGTAAACACGTATTACATACCCCTTCAGGTCCAACACTATAAAATAGTCAGTAACAGTCAACTTTATGTAATAATTACAAATGAACGTGCATCTGTTTACTTTATAGAAGTCATTTAGTTTAAAAGATTCTGAGAATTCCTCTTTCTGCTCTAGGCTTGCTCTTCCTTGTCTAGTCCAGGCAGAGGCCTCTCATTTAGGCCCTTTCAGGCCTCCCCACATCCCTGCCCCAAGACAGAAGTGAGATAGTGGCAAGGGCAAGCTCTGACTCTCCCCACTCTGCCCCACCCCTGTCCATACCCTCCACCTGGCAGTCTCACCTGAGTAATGAAGGTAAGGTTGAGCATCCTTTCCTCCTGGAGTCGTGGGGAGCCTTAAGCCCCATGGTATAAAGGGAAGCACAGGCCAGATGCAGAGTCTTATGCCTGTAACTCCAGCACTTTGGGAGGCTGAGGCAGGAGGATCAGTTGAGCCCAAGAGTTTGAGACCAGCTTTGGCAACATAGTGAGACCCCCATCCACACACACAAAAAAATAAAAAAAAAAATTAGTCAGGCATGATGGTACATGCCTGTTGTCCTAGCCACTCTGGAGACTGAGGCAGGAAGATTACTTGAGGACAGGAGTTCAAGACCAGCCTGGGCAACAGAACTAGACCCTGTCTCTACAAAATAAATTAAGGTAAAAAATTAGCCAGGAGTGATGGCACATATTTGTGGTCCTAGCTACTTGGGAGGCTGGGGCAGGGGGATCACTTGAGCCTAGGAGCTTGAGGTTGCAATGAGCTGTGATTGCACCACTGCACTCTAGACTAGGCAACAGAGAAAGGCCCTGTCTCAAAAAAAACAAAAACAAAACAACAACAACAAAAAAATTTAAGGGAAAGCAGGGGCAATAATGACCAAGTATTAGTACTTCAAGGCCACCTTCCTTGCCTTGGTCCTCTGTGAACCTAGGCTCTCAGTGGTCTTTCTGACAACAAAAGGCATAAGGCTAGGCATTTAGGTCTGGCCCCTGGGCTGGCTGATTTTCTCCGTACACCAGCAGCTCCAAAGACCCGTCTCATCTGTATCTAGTCCTACCACGTTCCGCGGAGGTGATGGCAACTCTTAAATCCTCATACCTGCTGTGTGGAGGCTTCGAAGTCGGGTAATTAGGTGACAGGGATGCAGCTGGGGTAGCGAGACTGAACACTTCCTAAGCCGTTTTCATTTTCAGCACTAGACGCAGAACTCAGAAGTAGCCTTTGCTAGTGCTCTCTGTTCTAAAAATCCTGAGCAAAGCCTTAGACCTTGCCAAGGGTTGGGAGAGGAGGTTGTGGGAAGGATAGGGATGGGATCGGGGGGCAGGCTGCAAGAACACAGACTTGGAAAGCAGTCAGAACTGAGTTTGGGTCCCAGCTCCATTACTAAACTCTTGCATGAGCTTAAGCAGAGGTGTACCATCATGGGGCTCAGCGTCTCTCTCTACATCGCAAGTGTGACATTAACGCCCACCACAGGGCTGTTGGAAGGAGTCAATGAAATGTCCATGCTCCAGATTGCAATGTTTTATCACATTCTTCTCTATTCCATCTTGTGCAAAAATGACTCCTGGCATATAAGAGGCAAAATTCAAAACCAAAAATTCAAAACATGAAGATCTGACATGCTTCAGGAGTTTTGACATAGTGCTTGCAGAAACTACAACAGAATTGAGAGCAATCTCCAGTACATAATTATGAGCATGCATTGCTAATATCACCAGTTGAAGTTGAGACGTGTTCTACAATAAATTCCTGCAGTTTTTGCATTAGTTATAGTGAGGATAGAGGGTTACTTGTATGTGTTTTCAAAGATTGGCAGAATTTTGGATGCACTTATGAGCTGATAGAAGGGTTGGATGAGGGATAGAAATGGGAGATGTACAGACCCCACTGTCAAGGAGTTTAGAGGAGACACACCTATGGAAATTGAATGTCAATAAAATGAGAGTGTACACATAAAGGGCGGTGACAGGTGACATTTCAGAGAGGTGACACCAAGGATGAGGAGGCAGCTTCTTGTAGAAAATGAGCAGAACCATTTGTTCACTTATTCAACTAATACTTTTTGGGCACCTGCTGTAGACTGCACTATTGTAGGCACTGGGGAAACGACAGTGAATAAAAGAGACAAAATCCTTCCCTAGTTTCTATGCTGGGGCATGGGCAGGAGTTGGGCAGACCGTAAACAAAGTAAATTAGTAAATTAGGTCATATGATAAGATGATGCAAAATGCTAAGAAGATGGACAAAGCAGAGAAGGGTCAGGATGGGGGCTGCAACTTCAATTAAAGTGTTCAAGGATGGTCTCATACCTGAGTGAGAACTTTGCAAAAATAGTAGTGTGTGATCTGGGTCATTTCCTGTCCTCTGAAAGCCCCTCCAGAAGCCTGGATTTGAACCTTCCCTGAAGGGAATGATTTTTTTTTTTTTTTTTTTTTTCACCCAGAGCAAATCCAGTTCTGTTACTGCCAGAAACTCCCTGGGTGACAGGGATTGGATTGGCCTCATGCTATTCTGCACATGGTCCCTGGACCAGCACCATGAGCATCACCTGGCGCCTGGCTGGAAATGCATATTCTCGGGGCCCACTCCAGACCTGCCAAATCAGAATTTGCATTTAAGATGGTCCTTGATATGGTTTGGCTGTGTCCCCACCCAAATCTCATCTTGAATTGTAGCTCCCATAATTCCCACGTGTTGTGGGAGGTACCCGGTGGGAGATAATTGCATCATGGGGGCCGTTTCCCGCGTACTGTTCTTGTGGTAGTGAATAAGTCTCAAGAGATCTGATGCTTTTATAAGGGGAAACACCTTTCGCTTGACTTTCATTCTCTCTTGTCACCACCTTTGGGCTTCCACCATGATTGTGAGGCCTCCCCAGCCGCATGGAACTATGACTCCATTAAACCTCTTTTTCTTTATAAATTACCCAGTCTCAGGTACGTCTTTATCAGCAGCACAAAAGCAGGCTAATACAGTCCTGGTGATTCTTTTGCACATTAACGTTTGAGAAACACTACTCTAGGTGATCTCCAAATTTCTTTCCTGAGCTACTTTTCATTTTCTAGATGATGGTTCTCAAACTTGAGTGTGCACAAGAATCCCCTGGAGGGTTTATTTAAAAAACAGCTTTCTGGGCTCCACTTCTAGACTCTCAGGTTCAATACCTCTGGGGTGGACTCCCAGAATGTCTATTTCTCTCAAGTTCCCAGGCCACGCTGAGGCTGCTGGCCCTTGGACCCCAGTTTGCAAACCACTGCTCTACCTTAGAAGTACTAGCTTAAAAAACAAATTCAAACTGTATTGTCCAGCTAGACATTTTATAATGCGAGATGTTTGTGTAAGTCTTTGCTGATGGTGTTTCAGGCTCTTCTGTTCTTACACACCTTAGCTGCACTCTATAGATAGGAATCTTTTTCATCATCATCTGCCCAGCAAATTCATCCATTGGTGTGACGAGCCTAAAAGATAACGTGTGATTAGGAGGCAGGCATGGTGGCTCACGCGTGTAATCCCAGAACTTTGGGAGGCTAAGGCAGGCAGATCATTTGAGGTCAGGAGTTCGAGACCAGCCTGGCCAACATGGTGAAACCCCGTCTCCACTAAAACTACAAAAAATTAGCCGAGTTTGGTGGTGGGTGCCTGTACTCCCAGCTACTCGGGAGGCTGAGGCAGGAGAATCACTTGAATGTAGGAGGTGGAGGTTGCAGTGAGCCGAGATTGCACTACTGCACTCCAGCCTGGGTGACAGAGTGAGACCCTATCTCCAAAAAAAAAAAAAAAAAAAAGATAACGTGTGATTAGGAACACAGGCTGTAGGTCAGACATGCCTGTATTTGAACCCTGACTCTGCTGCCAGCTGGTTGTGTGGCCCCTTGGAGCCTCAGTTTTTTTTTTTTTTTTTTTGTAGAATGGGGATAATAATATCCACCTTACTAGACTGCTTAACAACAACAACAACGACAACAAAACAAGGTAATTGTTCAATGACATGTTCATCCTAGTGCCCAGTCCAGTAGAAGTATTTAATTAATGTAAGCTAATGCTATATTACTAACTCTATGAATTAACTTTGGGGTACCCCTCCACCCAGGAAGCCAGAAACATCTCCTTCATGTCTAACCCCCTTCCCTCCTGCTCCGATTTCATGCCCACTTCCTCCGGAATTATCATTAGCTGTCTTGTTGGCATTCTGAATAGAGAGATTAATGAACTAATAGGAAATTAAGACTCAGAAAGCAATTTGCAGTTATCTAAATTGAGGCGTTTTCATCTAATAGGTTCATGAGAACGGAATGGAGTTTAGCTCTGAGAGTAGAATGTCAGCACAATTCACATATTGTCTGATAACTGCATTCAGCTGGCAGAAGTTTGCTTTTGCAGTAAGATGCTGATGGGTTTCCCAACCTTCAATCATGTGTTATCTGCATTCTTCCCCCTTCTCGGGGTCCTTCCACAAGTTTCTGCAGAGCTGAGATCTGGTTCCTTGGAAGCCTCTCTACCGCTATCTGCATTTCTTGCAGGAAAATGCACAACGTGATTTGGGTGACACCTGCTCTAGAAAACGAGAGTTTGAACGGAGATGCTTTCTTTTTTTTTTTTTTTTTTTTTTCCATGGGCTGGAGTGTGGAAGAGAGGGGAGCACCTTCCAGAACCACAAGTGGATAAGTAGCATTTTAGCTGTCTCTGATGCCTGTTTTAGCTGCCCGTTTTCTCTTCTCAGATTATGTTTTGGTTCTGGTTAGTTCAGCCATCTCTGAGCGTGTGGGGATTCTTTGCTGCCACTCGGAGTATGAGGGTGAAGAAGACACACTTGTCCTGGGGATGCTCACAGTCACTATCAGTTCTCAAGCTGTGCCCTGACCCCACCTATCTCGGGATCAAGGTGCAAGCTTAACATTGCAGCTTCCAGAGCTCCTCTGCAGATTTCCTGGACCAGGCTGTGAGCATAAGGCCTAGAAACGTGCATTTTACTAAGCCTCCCAGATAATTCGTATTTGTATTTAAGTGTGGAAGTGCTGCAGTGCTGCGTCAAGGTCAGGCGGATGCAGTAACGCACATCAAGGTGCTCTGCTGGAAGACCTTGAAGCTACGTCTTGAAGGAAGAGGAGTTAGCCAGGTGAAACAGAGTCAGGGCGCTCTGGGCCGAGGAAACAGCCTGAGCAAAAGCTTGGACCGGGACATTAAAGGCCTTGAGCATATTTTGCAATTGTTTGTACCAGGCAGGGACTGGGGGAGAGTGGAGATAGATTCTGCTTTGCAGCCACAGGACTGAGCCTGGCTTGGGTGGGCTAGTTATTGCCATGATTCAGGCTGCTGCTACCTGACGCTCCAGGCAGGGGACAGGATGGGGGTGGGAGGCATTGCTCAGTGCCCATACAGACCCACTCCTGGAAAAGCAATCTTGGACTCAGGCTCTCATTATCGCAAGAGTGGGCTGTTTGCCAAGTACAGGGCCATGGGGAGGAGCATGCTGGTGTCAAGATCACCCTTCCTGTGGGTGGCAGAGTGAGGAACGCACACTGGGAGTTGCGATATTCTCTGAGTCATCTGCTCTCAGGGCCTTAGATTCGAAGGGTCTGATCAACTAAGGGATTTCAGAGTACTTCATAGATGCTGGAGGCTTATTCTTCCCTAGGACCAAGGAGCACTCACGCCTCTGCTTTGAAGACAGGATGATATTATAAACTCAGCGGCCAATGGTCATAGTCTGACCTCACCCACTTCCGTCTTGTGTTCAGATCAGATTTCCAGTGATCTCTTTGGCCAGCCGCTGCTACAGAGGCTGCGGCAAATGGCTAGTACCTTGCAGCTGCCTCACCCAGGTACCTGGGACTAAGCCCCTCCCCCTTCCCCAGGTAGTTCAGAGCCAGTGACTACCTTTTTCAGGGCTGCAAAATCCCAGCCTCCTTACCTTGAGACAAATAGATTTTTTTTTTTTTTTTTTTTTTTTTTTTGAGACAGAGTCTCGCTCTGTTGCCCAGGCTGGAGTGCAGTGGCCGGTCCGGCTCACTGCAAGCTCCGCCTCCCGGGTTTACGCCATTCTCCTGCCTCAGCCTTCCGAGTAGCTGGGACTACAGGCACCGGCCACCTCGCCCGGCTAGTGTTTTTTATTTTATTTTTTTGTAGTTTTCAGTAGAGACGGGGTTTCACCATATTAACCAGGATGGTCTCGAACTCCTGACCTCGTGATCCGCCCGTCTCGGCATCCCAAAGTGCTGGGATTACAGGCTTGAGCCACCGCGCTCAGCCAACAAATAGATTTTATGGTACAGTTTTTCCTGCAGGGTCCCCATGGTATCAGGCTGAGACTGCATTCACCTGAAACCACATCCATGCCTGGCTTCTCTCTACTCCTGACCTTGCTTCCTCCACAATGAAATAGGTTTCTTTTTTTCTTTTTTGAGACAGAGTCTCACCCTGTTGCCCAGGATGGAGTGCAAAGGCATGATCTTGGCCCACTGCAGCCTGGAACACCCGGGTTCAAGCAATTTTCCCCCTCTGCCTCCTGAGTAGCTGGGATTACAGGTGCCCACCACCAAGTCCGACCAATTTTTGCATTTTTACTAGAGACAGGGTTTCACTAAGTTGGCCAGGCTGGTCTCAAACTCCTGGCCTCAAGTGATCTGCCTGCCTCGGCTTCCCAAAGTGCTGGGATTACAGGCATGAACCACTGTGCCCGGCTAGAATAGGTTTCTTCTGAGCATACTCCCTCAGTAAATCATTTGCAAGAATATTCATTTCAGGATCTGCTTCTACAAAACTCAACTTATGACAGTGAAACAACAGCAAGGATACAGACTGCGGGCAGAGAGAGCTGAGTTCAGGTCCTGGCCCTGCCACTCCCTCACTGTGTGACTCTGGGAAGGTTTCTAAACCTCTCTGATGTACAGTGACGCTAACACATTCATTCCATGTGATGAAATATGTTCATGCCCCAATAATAATGACTTGAGAATTCTTTCAAATTAGAATCTTTAAATATGTTGTTCAGCATTTATTTCATTGCAAAACTCGACTTTATATGAATGCGAAGTATAAAAAGAAACAGACCCACTAAATCGCTTCCATGGGTTGAAGCAACATCGAAGTTCTGGAAAATTTTAGCACATTTTCGCCTTTTCTGTAGTTCTGGTTCTCTGCTCTTCTTTCAGAATTTTCTGAATCAGCCAACTTCTTGGAAGACTTGTTAAACGGTTTATTTCAGTTTTTCTCAACCTTGGCACTATTGGCATTTGGGGCCAGATAATTCTATGTTGTGGGGGCTGTCCTGTCGTTGGAGGATGTTTAACACCATCTACAGTTTCTACCTGCTAGATGCCAGTAGCACCCCCTCCTCACTCCCAGTTGTGACCATGAAAAATGTCTGCAGACATTGCCAAATGTCTCCTGGGGGTCAAAACTGCCCACAGTAGAGAGCTACTCATCCCTAAGCCATGGGACTGTGCTGTGCATTGTTCAGTTTTAGAATGGCAGCCTGCAGTTGCTTGACCTGTGCTTGGACTCATTACTCAAATAGTCAACTTGTAGGGTGAATCCTTATATATATTTCAGGTTATAGGGTGAACTACAGGGTTATCTACTCTATAATTATAGGATGATATAGGCATTATAATCCCTATTATACTAGGGGGTGATCAACCATCCCAGTTTGTCTGGGACTTTCTGAGGTTTACCACTGAAAGTCCCAAGTGCCTAGAAACCCTTCAGTCAGGCCTAGGTTGGTCACCTTATAATAGAGGTAGGTCTTTACTAGCTAAAAACATTTTATACGTTCCGGTTGAGGTCACTGCCCGCTTCTGTAGGAGTGAGGCCCGTGATCGTTCCCCTGGTAAGGTAAGACATGCTGTTTGAAAGCCTGAGTTAACCAGCACAAGATGTCCAGTGTATTCCAGTGGTGTTGTCATGGCCTTTATACGAGTCCTCTTTCCTCCTGCCTGCAGTAGCTGGCCAGACATGCTTGTACCTACTTCTTTTTATATAAGCAGTCACTTTACTAATTTTCACTTACATAAGCCACGCACTCCTCAATTGAGTTTTGCCGTGTTAGTGGATCTTTTCACTGGGATTCGTACACATCAAAATCCAAGTGAAAATGTCCAATAACACAGCAAAACCAAGCACATCTTGGGTTTCCCTCTTGCCCTGTGCATTCTGCTCTCCTATGTTCTTGCATAAAAACGTGCTTTACCTAAAAATGTCCTATTTTTTTGGAAAATGGCTGCAGCCACAAGTGATGAGGAGATAACAGTGTGAAGTAAGCCATGGCTGCTTTGAGCCACCATTGCACTGATTTACCCAGACCTTTAAAAAGTGGGGAAATGATGAGTGCTGCTGTCGCAGCTGCTGCGAAGTTCCTGGAAGCTTCGGGAGTTTGTACAACAGGCAGGATATTGGCAGGATATAATTATGAGCAAGTATTTCAGAGATCACCAGCTTGAATCTTGAACTTACTTTTCTATTAATAGAAACACTTCAGTTTTTGCAATAATTATAATGGCAGTTAATCATCCCATATATGCGTTTTTACCTATGATAAGCAAAAATTTAGGTCTAATTATAGTTGTATCTGAGGGATGCTTATAATTCTACTGGGGGCTGAGGTGGGATTAGATGTGATAATGATGATGATAATTATGATGATGCTATCATGTATTGGGGGCTCACCCAGGTGCCAGACATTTTGCTAAACACTTTACATGCATGATCTCATTTAATCCTTGCCACAACTATGGAAAGTAGGTAGGGTCTGTTATTACCCCCATTTTACAGACAAGGAAACAGAGGCCGTCAGAAGTAAACAGCTGGCTCTAAGTGTCATGGTGAGTGGATCTGTTACTCAAACCCACTGATCGCTCTGATTCAAGATCCCAGACTTTTAACCACTTTACATAGGCTGGCTACACAGAAGGCTGGCAATAAATGCTACGTGTCACTCTGCTTGCCCTTTAACTAAACAAGCAGAACAGAGTATAAGAATCTGGTCTCAATCCCAGCCTGGACCAAAGCTTTTCGTCATTTGACCCCCAGCCTGCCCCACGCTCCCCTCATCCTTTGTTAAATTGAAAGACGACAACTGGATCTCTGTGTTCTGATGAACATCTCTGGGTTCAGAGAGCCAAGAAGACTCTCCAGTCACTTTCTCCTTTTTCAGGGAAGGTAGGGGAGAGGAGAGGAGGGAGGGTACAGCAAGTAATCAATGTACAGCTTCCCTTGCAGTGTTCTCTTATGGAGAGAAAAGTGCTGGGGGGTTCCTGGTGATTTTTCATGATGTCCCTGGAGCCCGAGGTCTGATTTATATGTCAATACTCCCTACCACCCGCCCTTTGCTCATTTATATTGTGGTTGGCTATAGGCTAAAGAGCTAGACCCCACCGAGTTGTTAGCAGTGAGGGAAAGGGTGTTTTGCTATCCTGCACTTGGAGCATATGGAGGCATTTCTAGAAGCATTGGTTCAAACAAGAGACCACAGGGGAACTCACATGAGACCAGAATGCTCAATTGGGGTATGCAGTGAACCAAGCCCTGCTGCAAAGGGGGCAAGGATTTGGTTTCGTTGTTTTTTTTTTTTTTTTTTTTTTTTTGCAAGAAGCCTTCAGGAACACTTAATGCGGTGACCTGGAAAAGGAAAGCAGGTACAGAGAGTAGGGAAGATAATGAGAGGGGAACTTTGCTGCCCTTTAATTGCAAGTTTCTGCTGCCAGAGGGGGGTCTTTTCAAAATGCTTAGCCAGCATTCCCCTCCGGGTTTAAAATCCTTCATTAGTTCCCCCTGGCTCTCGGCAAAATCCAGCTGCATGATGAGACCCTGCGCCATGTTTGCTTCCTCCTCTATCCCCTCGTATCTCTCCCCTCTTCGTGCCTAGAGCTCCAGCTTCCCTGAGCCATCAATCCCTGCAGCAGGCCATGTGCCCACTTATTGACATGTCTTTGCACCCCATTGCTACTGCCTGCATCTTTCTTGCACACCTCTCCTGGCTCTTATTTATCTTTTAAGCTCAGCTCAGTCACCACTTTCCTCCAGGAAGCCCTCCTTGACTCCCCTCAAATCTGAAGTGCCACTGTCTGCCCTTTTCTGTCACACCATATTACATACTACTATGTTGTATTTGTCTATTTACCTGTCTGTCTTCCTGACCAGACTTTAAACTCTTTGAAGGCAGGGCCATCTCGTTTCTGGACTGTTCACTGTTTAAACCTCTAGGGCCAGCGCGGTGCTTGGCACATGGTAAATGCTCAGTAAATATTTGTTGCTTGAGTAGATCTCAGTAGGGACCTCTGGAGAGAAAGTGGTTCTTGCCAATATGAGGCCCCCAAAATCTGGTTCAAATCCAGATGGGCTCATTTCTAAGAGGCAATTTGGGGGCAGTAGGATGAGTAGAAAGATGTTCATGCTTGAAGCCACAAGAGACGGGTTTACATTCTTGGACAGTACATTTCTTGCTAGACTGTAAGATCTTTAAAGAAAGAATTCTTGTCTTATTTAATTATTATACCCCAGTGCCGAGCACAGCCCTTGGCACAGAGGAGGAACACAGTGTTTTCTTGTGGGCATGCATGGGTAAATTGTCCTAATTCTGCCCATTACTATCTGTATGACTGAGCTTGTTACTGGACCCCAGTCTTCTTGACTTAAAAATGGGTGTACATGGAATACTATGCAGTCATAAAAAAGAACAAGATCATGTCTTTTGCAGGAACATGGATGGAACTGGAGGCCATCATCCTTAGCAAACTAACACGGGAACAGAAAACAAAGTACCACATGTTCTCACTTATAAGTGGGAGCTAAATGATGAGAACACATGGACAGAAAGAGGGGGCCAGGCCAGGCGCGGTGGCTCATGCCTGTAATCCCAGCACTTTGGGAGGCCAAGGCAGGCAGATCACGTGAGGTCAGCAGTTTGAGACCAGCCTGGCAAACATGGTGAAACCCTGTCTCTACAAAAAATACCAAAATTAGCCAAGATTGTGCCATTGCACTCCAGCCTGGGCAACAGAGCAAGACTCCATCTCAAAAAAAAAAAAAAAAAAAAAAGTTAAAAAGCAAAAGAAAATACTGGGGGAAAAAGATAACAGTTAAAAAGAGTCTTGGACTTAGTCTTAAACTTGATTGCAGTCTAAAACTTAAATTGAGGTTTTAAAAACATGCGCATAGAAGACAGAGTTATGCATCACATGATTACACAATGGGGGCACATCTATGAGGATTTATCACTTCTGTTTTCTGAAGAATGAGTGAGCAAAATGAATGTATTAGATCTGCAGTGAGAGTAAACAGACAAACAGAAGCTAATAAGGGTTAAAATATAGGTAAAACATTTCACACAGTTTATCTCACATGGTAAAGGGAAATCATTATTATTCCTAGTCTCATGGTCAATATTGTGATTCCATAACCATACGTAAATTGATATCCACTATTTTATTAACAAAAGTAAGCCAACAAAGCTAGGTGTTCAGTACTTTTCACATATTACATGGGTGTAACAATATCCACCTCTTATGAGATTGCTGTTCAGGGGACATGGGTTGTAGAATTTAGCGCCTGGCTCAAAGTTTGTGCTTGCTGAATGTTTCCTCAATTGGATATTAGGAGCCAGGTTTTTAAAATGTTCCATTTGCACTCCGGAGGGAAAGCCCAGGCCCTACTCACACAGATTATTGTGAAGTTAGCTGGTATGGAACAAGAAAAAGTAGGAGAAATGAGAGATTGAAGCTGATTGGAGCAAATTTTCATCCATTGGTTAGAATTGCCCAATGAATGGTGAGAAATTGACGTGACAGTCTTCCCCAGGAGGGGTCTTGCCCGTCCCTCCTGTGAACGCCAGCATTCCAATCCCAGCTCCGCGCCAGGCTCTAGGCTTGTGACTGCTTCCCAGGGGCCATGACAAATCTTTCAAGAAAACAGCAGAGCTGCTTGTGAAAGAGACCATGTGTCCCCCGCGGTTTCCATGGAGATCCAGTTTGCTTCTGGTCAAATCCTTGCCCCCGAGCCCCATACTGGGAAGAAGGGAGGGAAGAAAGAAGGGGGCATCATTGCATTTCACAAACAAAGAGGGATATGATTTATAACAAATAGAAATGACCTTTCAATAACGGTTTTCATAGGGATTAGAATGTTTCTAAATCTCAGTGCCTGACAGATTTCCCCTTCCACGCGTTCTTTTTCTTTCCTCCTCTTTCTCTCTCTGATACTTACCCACCAGATAATAAGCACCAGGCACCTTTCAATGAAGGAGGAAAGGAAAGGGAGGTAGAACATGAGGGAGACCTAGATTCTGCCCTCAAGATGAATTCACATATTTAATTTTCAGACAGAGACGATGTCTCATTTAGCCAGCAGCTCCCTTGGGGGAATGAGATGTTCCTCGTAAGCAACTTTTCCCGATAACTGAAGCTTATCCTATTAAACCTTGGAAGTTAAAAGAAAAAAAGTTAACTATTTGCAATGAAAGTTTTAAATAAATCCTTTCCAAGTTTGCAGGCTCTATGAGGGTGGCAGGGCGTTTCCTGCGTGTGTTCAGAGTGGGTCGTATCCCTGCCTGCTAAAGCATTGACCTATTTCGTGCCTATGTGGCACTACTCATTCTCTCATTAAATGCTCTCTTGCCCTGCTAGGAAGGGCAGACCTGTGATTTAGGCTCAGGTCAGCTTGATTCCAAAGTGCAAACTTTTGACCACTTCTGGAACCTTATAGGACCTTCCCTGGTGCCTGGGAATCCTTCAGACTCACCATCTTGAAACATGGAGCTCCTCCTGGCCCACGTCTGGTGTGGAGGTTTGCCTTCTTTCATGTTGTTAGAGGCGGTCTGCTGTGTCCACCCACCTCTTCCCTTCCTCCTTGGGGAATGGAGCACCTGGAGAACCAAATTCATAAAGGACTGGCAGCTAGAGACGCACGAGGAGTCAAGGGGCAGAAGGCTTGGTTTTGGTGTGAGAGCCGTGTGGAAGGCCACGTTTATGCCCTGAATTTCTGTTAATAATCCTGATATTTTAACTGGGCTCCCCTGTTTCCACAAACCCAGAGACAAGGATGTGAGGGCAAGTGGTTTATTTGAGAGATGATCCCAGGCCATGCCAATAGAGGAGTGGGGAAGTGAGACAGAGAGTTAAGGCAGCTGGTAATGGGTGCATCAAAGAGCAGGTGCTTGTGGGGATTGGGGTGCAGGCCTAAAATGAGCATGCCTCTGGGTCATGCAAACCATGAGAGAGGGGTCTGGAATATCCATCAACCAATGCCCACCTATAGTTGGTTGAGGTCTCCAAGTGTTCTAGCCAGCCCATATTTCCAGCCAGAGAAAGTCCTCCAGCAGAGGATCTTAGGGGCTTGCTGTAGAAAGCTGTTGCACAAACTAGCAATAATTATGGTAGCTACCATAATAAAAAAGATAGTACTTGCCACTTCTTGAGATTCTACTGTGTGCCAAGTATTTGTTCTGGGCACCTTACTTGCATTGTATCATTAGTCCTCACTGCAACCCAGAGAGGCAAGATGCTACAATTGTCCCCACTTTACAGATGGGGAAACTGAGGCTCTGAGTGTATCGGGAGCTTGCCCAAGTTATCACAGCCAGGGAGTGGTGGTATCAGGATTTGAACCTAGGTTTTTTCTATGTGCTTTCCC
The DNA here is from genome assembly GCF_047675955.1 of Chlorocebus sabaeus. Lineage (NCBI taxonomy): Eukaryota > Metazoa > Chordata > Mammalia > Primates > Cercopithecidae > Chlorocebus > Chlorocebus sabaeus. Next base: position 114,720,313 of record NC_132914.1, on the reverse strand, counting down.
CCTATTTTCCTTTCAGAGGAGAACATTGTATTCTGAAAGATTCAGGCTCCCATACATCTCTCATCTGGGAAGTAGAATGTATTCCTCTCATATGGTAGTTCTCAAGTTTCACGTGTGCTTGCTTAAAATTTGCATTCCCAACAGACACTTACCCAATCAGGACCTTGGAGAGTGAGGCCTGGGAATCTAATTTTGAAGCAGGTGGTCTCCTGGTAAATTATATGCTAGTAGCTCTTTCTTCCACGGGTAGGGAAAAAGAAAAGTCATATTTTGGGAAAATGCTGCACACTTCCAGCTGGAAAAACAGTTTTTGTTAAGTGGGACATAGTGTGCTTGCAAAGTCTTGCTGTGGTCCCTCTTCCCTCGCTCTCCAGAGTCTGTGTAATTTCAGGGCTTGTCTAATCCTGCCGACTCTATTAGCAGATCCTGGATGTGCAGGCTCTCATTCTTGACATCTGAACCTCCATGCAAGGTTTAAGTGCCTGGGCATTGGAGATATTTCTCTTGGGGTTTTCTGCATGAGCAAGGCTGTGTTTCCACTGCCAGTGCTGCCCTCTGAAGCCCCTGGCTGGAAGGAAGAGTGTTCGGTCTCCCACTCCTGGGACAGAGGTCAAGGAGGGCTTTCCCATTACTGCCAGAGATAAGCAACAAGGGACTCTGGAGAGGAAAAATGCCAAGGAGGAGAGCAGGAAACAGGCCAAGGTCATGGGCAGCCTCACCTGTCCTGTCTTGGATTAGCAGTGGTCTACAGGTTAAATTAAATTGCATGCCCCTGATTCAAAGTGCTGCCCACGAGATAGCCACAGGGCTTCTTTGTATCTGCAAGGCACTCTCCCAGCTAGGTTTATTAGAGATGACTCATAGGTGGGGGTGTTGGAAAGGAAAACAATTCTTTCTTGAAATTTCTGGAGTGGAGTCCAGCTATTCCAAGTGCAGAAACTTCTTGGTCCGACTCCCTTTGACATCAGATTCCCTGAAGCTCAGGGCCTCCCAAACATCTGTCTGACCATGTCATGGTCCTCAGAAACCTTCAGCGGCTTCACAGCACCTGCAGATTCAAATGCAGACCCTTTGTCTTAGCTTTTGGGGTCTCCGCCACCTCCCCTTCCTCATGTTCCCACCGTTCGTGTTGTTCTCTTCACTTTAAAAGTTCTCATCACTTTAAAATCCTCATCGACCTTTAACTTTTAACCCTTGAACTCACCACACATGTCCTGCCCTCCAAACCTTTGTGCCAGAACTTGGCTTCACCTACCCTTGACACCTACCCGAGGACCTCCCTCATTCCCCATCATTCCCCCCATCCCACTTCCCTGAAATATTTTTTCATGATCTTATGACATCTGCAGTTATTTGATTTATCTGCTTATACATTTATCATCCTTCCCCATACACAGAGAGGCCGCATTAGTCTTGTTCATTGTGTATCTCCAGTACCTGGGGCACTCCAGACCAAGCTCAATGTTGAATGAATAAAAGGCCAGTTTCACGTTTAGCAGAGCTCTGCATAAGGGTTTTGAGACATCATGAGCTTTCCCATGAGGGCTGGGATATTTCCCATAAGTCTGAGTGTCTGAGGATCTTAGAAAAGGAAAAGACAAAGAAAACCAGGTCACAGTAACTTGGGATTTTGATTAGCCTTGTGAAGTCAAGCGTCTGTATTGGGAAGAATTAGGTGTTGTTTTAGGCTTGTCTCAAAGAAGGGCATTTTGACTCAGGTAGTCATAGCTCCCGGGAACTTTCTGCTTTACCCACACCTACACCCAAAATGATAAAGCAAAAAGTGTGCAAGTTGTGAGGGCATCTAGCATCGTGGTTAAAAGTTGGGCTTGGGACCTCTGTCTCTTACTGGCTATTTGACCTTAGGTAAGTTATCCAAATTTGATGAGCCTGAGTTTCTCACTCTGTAAAATGGGACTAACAATGGTTGCTACTTCTTAGGGCTGTTACGAGGATTAAATGAATGATGTAAAGCACTTAGGATATTACCTGACACATCATACATGTTAGTTCTTGTTATTTTCAGTGCCCTACCGTTTTTATGTCCTTCATGACCAACAGCAGTTCCAAATGTTTTTCAACCATCTTAGACTTTCTGGTGCCAAGAGCTGTGTCCTCTTTTTGTAGATTCCAAAATGTCTAAGTCAGCTTTTCCCAGTCTAACTCAGACATTTGTCTAACACTCTGTCATGATTTTATCATAATTACATATCCGCTCTACTATTTTTACTTATTTTCTATTTATGGCCTTTTTAAACTTAAATTTATTGAAAGATGAAAATATATCTCATTATCATAAATGAAAAATCAACATCACTTGCCATTAATATAAGGTGTGTTAGTCTGTTATGCATTGCTATAAAGGAATACCTGAGGCTGGGTAATTTATAAAGAAAAGTTTATTTGGCTCATGGTTCTGCAGGCTGTAAAAATATGGCACCGGCATCTTCTTGGCTTCTGGTAAGGTCTCGTAGCAGAAGGAGAAGGGGGAGCAGGGGTGTCACATGGCGAGAGAGGTAGCAAGAGAGATAGAAGGAAGTGCCAGGCTCCTCTAAACAATCAGATCTCAGGGTCTTTAACAGAGTGAGAACTCACTCATTACCATAGGGAAGGCACGAAGCCATTTGTGAAGGATCCACCCTCATGACCCAAACACCTTCCACTAGGTCCACTTCCAACTTGGAGGTCATGTTTCAACATGAGACTTGGAAGGGACAAATACTCAAACCATCTCATAAGGCAACCTGGAAAAAATAAATTTTCAAATGGAAAAATCCATTGATAAAACTCCCTGTGGATACTGCTACCTGTCGAAATCCGGGACTGGACATAACACGTGTTGGAGACACCTTCTCTCTGGTGCCATCAGATTGAAAGAGAATTGGAGAGGGACTTATGTCTCACCCTGTGATTCAGCATTGTCTCATATTGCCCATGTCCCTCTTTGCTCCCCTGCTGCACTCTTGGTAGTCCCAGATCTAACTTTTTCAGAGAGGAATTCAGAGCCCCATCAGGACCATGAAAGACCAAACAAGAGAAAACCTGGGGAATTGTGCACAAATATTCCAAAACAATCAGCTAGGCTGGTGGTTCTCACCTGAGCATGCATCCGATTCAACTAGAGGGCTCGTTCAGACCCAGAGTGCTGCCTGCTACAGCCTAGCCTCCGAGTGCTGGTTCAGCAGGTCTGCCGTGGGGCCCCAGAAAAGTTCCCAGGTGGTGCTTATGCTGCTGTTCTGAGGACGCTACTTTCAGAACCACTGAACTAGACTAATTGGAGGAATCAATGTTGAGTCTGTGCCTGCATATTCAAACCATTATTTTAAAGAGAACTGTCAAATCAGGAAGAGAGTAGGGGGCAACTGTAAAGTTCCTACTTCTGAGTTTAGTATTTGTGTCTATTTTCATACTAAATCTCCAAGCAGCCTGAGGGCCACCATCTGGCAAACATGTTGGCTGCTGGAAGTTAGGCTGGTATGTGCAAAATGGTAAGAGAATTCAAGGGGATATGAATGGGGCACTTATGGCATCTTCCACTGGGTGTATCTATCCTATTGACATAAAACTCTAAAAGAAAAGGACAAAGCCAGGCTGCAGTAATTTGTGATTTTTATTATCCTTGTGAAGTCAGGCAACTTGAGGGGAAAGAACAAGGTGTCCTCTTTGGCTCCTCTCAAAGGAAGACATTTTCATTCTAAATTCTTCAACTTTATGCCTCTAAAACTTAATACCTGGCACTGATTTCATTATAATTGGAAGCCCTGGTTGAATGTGTCCTACAGCTTGAGGCTTTAAGAAAAATGAGCGGCCACCTTTGGGACCACTGACCCGGGTTTTCTGTCAGGGCAAGTCAGTTAATCTCAGTTTTTCCATCTGTGAAATGGGAATGATAATAATGCCCATTTTGTGAGATTGTTATAAAGATTAAATGACATAGTATAAAATGAGTCTTCAAGTAAATGGAAGATGATGAGAAGAATTGTGATGATGATCATGGATACAGGCTAATGGGAAAAGCATGATATTTGATATTTTTTTAAAACATGAAGTCCATGTGGGCAATGCTAATAAAACAGCTGCCATCCACTGTTGGACCACCCAAGACTGACCTGAGAGAGTAGGATACTAGAAGCCTGTCTCCAGAGTTAATTTCCTGGTTTGCTAAGGATATGCCTTTGCAGGAGCTGCCCCATCTCATCTCACATCTTAGTATCCACAGCACCCAGAGCTTTCCAGACCACTGGGGGCATCCTATCTATCCACCTATCCATCTACCTACCCATCCACCATCCATCCATCCATCCACCCACCCACCCACCCATCTATCCATTTATTTATCTATTCACTTCCCCATCTATCCATCTATCCACACATCAGCCATCAATCTATCTGTTCATTCATCTCCCATCCATTCATCTATTCATCTATCTACCCATCTATCCACCCACTCATCCACCCACCCGTCCATCCACGTACCCATTTATCCATCTATTCATCCACTCATCCATCTACCATCCATCCATCTGTTCAGCCACCTGTTAATCTATCCACCCATTCATCCACCCAGCCATGCATCCATCCATCTACCAATTTATGCATCCAACTACCCATCCATCCATCCGTGAATCCATTCACCCATTCATCTACTCACCCATCTATCCCCCATCCATCTACCCATCCATTCATCCACTCATCCACCCATCCACCCATCCATCCATCCGTCCATCCATCCATCCATCCATCCATCCACCCACCCACCTGTCCACTCACTCAGCCATTCACCTATCCATCTTTCTCTCTCTTTATCTTTCTCAGGTTAAAGTGCCACAACAAATGCACCAAAGAAGCCCCACCCTGTCATCTTCTGATCATCCACCGAGGAGGTAAGTATTTAACACTTACTGCCCTAGGGGTAGGGGTGAGGTGGGGCTCCTGCAGGTCCCGCACATAGCTGTCCCACTCGGGTTGGTTCTGAATACCTCCTGATCCCCACCTAGTTCCCCACATGGTTTCTTCCTCTCTAACACCATTCTTCCTGGCATCTGTCTCCTTTATCCTCCCCTATGCCTCTTCTCTCTATTTCTTGCCCCTCTACTGGTCCCTCAGACACTTTAGCCCCTTTTGTCTCCCCACTTAACCCCTGCTCTCTCATCCTGCCTCCTGTCCTAACTTCTAGCCTCTTCTGTTTACCAATCCCATTGCTTTTCTTCCCACCAAAAAGAGCACTGGCTGGGTGTTTTTCCATTGTGTGTTCGCTAGATTTAATCAATTGGCCTTGCAAAAGTAGGCATGAGGAGGGGTACGTCTTGGGCCTGTTGGATTGGGCCATCTGTGTCCTGTCTCCTGGGGCCCTAGGAGTGTTCGAGCCAACCTATCCAGGCAAGGAAGTAGCAGCCCTGGGAGAGCCACTACCAGGATTCCACTGCAAAAGCAAGACAAATCTGGCTGAAAGGAAAGGCTTTTCCCTGACTGCCAAGGACTTACTTATAAGGGACACTGTCTTGGGAACTCTTATAATACAACTTTCAAAATAGTTCCCCTGATCCTTGCCCAATGGGATGATCACCCCCAAACTCCATTATCCATATTGAAATTTATCCCTGAGGGACTTTCTGGACCTGTGCTGCCCAATACAGTAGCTACTAGCTACAGTTGACTATTTAAATTTAGATTAATTAAAATCAAATAAAAACACAAATTTAATTACTCAGTCACACCAGCCACATTTCAAGGGCTTATACTGGTACAAATATAGAACATTTTATTAATTGCAGAAAGTTCTACTGCACACCATAGGCCAGATCCTTGCTATTCAAAGCGTTGTCCATGGACCAGCAGCATTAGGATCGCCTGGGAGCTTGTTAGAAATGCACGACTTGTGAGGCCGGGCGCGGTGGCTCACACCTATAATCCCAGCACTTTGGGAGGCCGAGGCAGGCGGATCATGAGGTCAGGAGATCAAGACCATCCTGGCCAACATGGTGAAACCCCATCTCTGCTAAAAAAAAAAAAAAAAAAAAAAAATACAAAAAATTAGCCGGGTGTAGTGGCAGACACCTGTAGTCCCAGCTACTCAGGAGGCTGAGGCAGGAAAATGGCATGAACCTGGGAGGTGGAGCTTGCAGTGAGCTGAGATCATGCTACTGCACTCCAGCCTGGGCAACAGAGTGACACTCCATCTCAAAAAAAAAAAAAAAAAAAAAGAAAAGAAAAGAAATGCATGATTTATGGCTCCATCCCAGACCTACTGAATGAGAATCTGCATTTTAAACAGGATCTGCAGGGAATTCCCATGCACCTTAAAGTGGAGAAGCACTCTCTGGAGCAGGAGTCAGACATAAACTGAGATGCCTACGAGGGCCAAGTAGATGTCCTAAATGAGAGAAGTTGGCCAGATGGGGCTGTAGGACACTGGAAAACCCAAGTGCCATCTAGAGAGGGTAGCCAGCCACTCCAGCCATGTGGACCTACATTGCCAGCATTTCTGACATTTCCAACAAAAGCCCAAATAGAGAATTTTGTGTGCCATATGCTTATTTTTTATTTACTCAGTGTTTTTTGAGACGGAGTCTCGCTCTGTCACCCAGGATGGAGTGCAGTGGTGCAATCTCGGCTCGCTGCAACCTCTGCCTCCCGGGTTCAAGCGATTCTCCTGCCTCAGCCTCCTGAGTAGCTGGGATTACAGGCACACGCCACCTCGCCCGGCTAATTTTTGTATTTTTAGTAGAGGCGGGGTTTCACCATGTTGGCCAGAATGATCTCAGTCTCCTGAGCTCCAGTGATCCACCCGCCTCGGCCTCCCAAAGTGCTGGGATTACAGGTGTGAGCCACTGTGCCTGGCCCATATGCTTATTTTTAAATGTAAGCAGTTTATTAAAATCTTTTAAACTCATGCTGGTCACCTCCCTTCAAACCCCTCATCTATAGGATGGATAGAGCCTTCAAATCACCAGGGAGCAACTTTAGAGTACAGCAACTTGCTAATCGGACATGGAGTCCTCCTTCCCTGTCCTCCCACTTTCCCACTCCCATGTCCCCTGGCCTTGGTCAGTACATATTCCTGGGAATCTGCCCTAATTCAGAATGAACCCAAGGGAAACTTAAAGAAGGAGGCAAATTGCTGCTGAAAGCACTGTGATGTGTCCCAAAGCCAACTTTCAATGATCTTTGCATTGTTTATCTCCAAAAACACAGAAAATTGCAAGTGAAGGCAAAGTCTTCAGCTCCTTTCTCTTACCCTTCCCACCCCACATCCTTAATTGAGAGCCATCTGTTCCTTGAATAACTGTATACACTCAATAAGGCTATTTTAAAGTTTGAATTCTCACCTCTCTTGAGACCCTGCCTTGGGTCAGCCTCATTGGAAAAATTGCCTCCCACCAAATTCTCCTCTGTAAAAGGTTCTGCTAGCAGCTGATTCCCATATGGACAGAACCAGCCTGTTGGAAGGTGATGGCTCTCAAAGGCTGACGTTTGAAGAAGGGCTCCCTCCCACCCACCCTCAAGGCCATGCCTCCTTTTGTTCAAGGGTGGCAGGTGTCTGTACATGCAGAGCAAACTGAACTTTGCAGAAATCCACCAGCTTCTTGCTTTTTCTCTCTGTTGGTTGGAAGTTGAAAATATAGTCAGTTTCCATGGTGATGGCAGCTCAGGCTAAGCAGAGAAATGAAATCCCTGGGTCAATCCAGAGCTTAAACTTCTCAACCAACACCCTCCCCTCACCACTGCAATAAAAACAAAAAACAAAAAACAGCTAACAAGTAACAATACCAGGCATCAGATTTGATTTTGACCTTCTCATTTTTGTCCCTTACTGTGTTCTCCTGTGAGTAATAGAAATAACAGAAGGGAGAGGGGTTTGGGCGACATGATTTGGATCAGGAAGCATTTATTTAGCATCTACTATGTGCCTAGCTTCCTGGAACAGCTGTCTTTCCTTCAGGGATCCAGGGTTGTTTAGAACAAAGTGTTTCAATGTGCGGCAGGCTGCTTAGGCCTGAGAAATCCCAAAAGTAATGAAAGATGATCCTAACACAGAGGTTAGAAAGTTAGGGACAGGGCACCGTGATGAGCTTTTCCACTCATCACAGGCCCTGAGAAATCAGGAATCTCGTGTATTTAAAATGAATTTTGAGTCTGCCAATATGAAACAATTATGGTATTTTTAAAACCCTGATAGCTTTAGTTTTATTATTATCATCTTAATTGTCAAAAGTCATATATGGACAACAGAAATATGTTGCAAACCACAGAGAATACCCTGATCCCACCACAGAACGATGATCACTTTTAGTGAATTGTCCTCCAGTCTGGAAGCTGGGCCTAAGAGGTGGGATCTGAGCTATGCTCTCCTGGCATAACCAAAGACAAAGTGATACTTAAATTCCCAAATCAATGTTTTTACCCCTACGGATCCAGCAAGGTTAGTCCGGACAGAGTCCGTTCCATGTGACATCAACAACCCTCTACGGAAGCCACCTCGGTATTCAGACCTGCACATCAGTCAGACGCTCCCCAAAACCAACAAAATCAACAAGGTAAGGCTGGGCTTCCGCTGGGTCTGGGCATGTGGAGCTGGCACTGCTGGGTGAGGGGGTAGGAGGGTGGAAGGGTTGATCTGGAAGTATGGCACTCCCTCCCAACCCGTCTCAGCTTCCCTAATTCTGTGATGTTTGTGTTGAGTAAAGCTTGAGGGACATCCAGCAATCAGTGGAGAGGTTTGTGTGCCAGAAATCTAATTTAGAGAGAGGCCATGTCGGAATGAGAATGGATGAGGGTGTCCAGGAAGGCACAATGGATGGGAGGAGAGACTTAAAAGGAGTTTCGTTAGTGGTCCAGACCTCACTTGCTTTGCTCTGTGACAGGTTTTGCCATCTGTATTAGTCTGTGTCATGCTGCTGATAAAGACATACCTGAGACTGGGTAATTGATGAAGAAAAAGAGGTTTAATGGTCTCACAGTTCTGTGTGACTAGGGAGGCCTCACAATCATGGCGGAAGGTGAAAGGCACATCTTATATGATGGCAGACAAGAGACGGCTTATGCAGGGAAACTCCCCTCTATAAAGCCATCAGATCTTGTGAGGCTTATTCCCTATCACGAGAATTGCACAGGAAAGACCAGGCCCCGTGATTCAATTACCTCCCACTGGGTCCCTCGCATGACATGTGGGAATGGTGGGAGCTACAATTCAAGATGAGATTTGGGTGGCGACCCTGCCACACTATAACACCATCTTCCAGGACCAACTTTGCAGATGGTTCTGGGCTTTCTGACACATCTGTCGGATCAGACCTCCAAGGAATAGGGGTCTATTTCTGAGCTTCTGGTAGAAGCTGGATGGGTGGGTTTTCTTTGGGGCCCTGAGCTCTGAGCAACAGGCAATTTGGTTGGCTTCTACCCTCAGACAGAGGTCAGCACTGGGCCCCTCTGTGCATCTTTCTTTCAGTTGTGGCCCAGAAATTTCTGGCATGATTTCCATATCCTTTATTTGATCTGCTGATGGGACTGTACTAAATCTATCCCAGGGGTATGCCCAGCCTCACAGTAGGAAGCAAAGGTTGCACACACCAGCAGGTGATTTCCCAAGCATCTCAAAGCTTTCATGCATTATGTCGAAGATAGATGTCTTAGTCCATTTGCACTGCTATAAAGGAATATCTGAGGCTGGGTAATTTATAAAGAAAAATGTTTATTTGGCTGACAGTTCTGCAGTCTGTACAAGAAGCCTGACACCAGCATCTGCTTCTGGGGAAGCCACAGGCTGCTTCTACTCATGTTGGACAGTGAAGGGAAGCAGGCATCACAAGGCGAAAGGAAGGAAGGAAACGTGTGTGTGAGAGAGAGAAGGAGGGAGAGGGAGAGGGAGAGAGAGAGAGGGAGAGAGAAGAGGGGAGGTGCGGGGAGAAGAGGGGAGGGAGGGGAGGGAAGGCAAGGGGAGAGAGGTGCCAGGCTCTTTTAAACAGCCAGCTCTAGCAGGAATTAATAGGGTGAGAACTCACTCATTACTGCAAAAAAAAAAAAAAAAAAAAAAAAAAGAGAGACCGAACTCTTCATGAGGGATCCACCCCTGTGACCCAAGCACCTCCCACTAGGCCCTACCTCCAACATTGGGTTCAAATTTCAACATGAGATTTGGAGGAGACAAATATCCAAACTGTATCAGTGGAAAAAGCGCATTAGCCCAAGGATCAGGAGGGCACTGACCTGTGTTCAGGTCCTAGAGGAACATCGTGATAGCCGAGTCACTATTCATTGGCAACGCACAGAGAGAGGATTGCCCCCTTCCCAATGCATTTCCCACACATCAGCCAGAGTGATACTTAATGAATGCAATTTGAATGATGCCATGCCCTGCTTAAAAACCATCCAATAGCTTTCGATTGCATCTAGAAAACAAATCAGACTCTACTGCAGCCTGAAAGGCCGTGCATCATTTGGTCCCTCCTCTATCTCCGACCTCTCCTTCCATGTCTCCCCACAAAGCTCATGTGTCCCTTTACTCTTGAGCTATCTCCCCCGCCATTTTTATGTAGAAGTCGTTTACCATCTGGCTCCTTGTGGCATCATTTCAGCAGTTGAGTGAAGCTGGCTTCTGGAATCAGGCAAACCTGGCAGCCAGCCAGGGCTTCCTCTGCTTATTAGCTGTGAGACTGAGCAAGTAACTTAATCTCTCCAAGTCTCAGTTTTCCTGTATGTAAAATGGGGGTGTTCCAGTTATCTACTGCAGCACAACAAACTACCCAAACTTAGTGGCATATGACAATCATCCTTTTATTATACTCACAGAATCTGTAGGTCAGGAATTAGGACAGAGAGCAGAGGGAGTGGTTTGTCTCTGCTCCATGATGGGAATCAACTGGGAAGACTCACACAGATAAAGGCTGGAGTCATCTAAAACAGGGATTGACAAACTGTGGCCTACAGGCCAAATCCAGCCCACCACCTACTTTCGTAAATAAAATTTTATTGAAACACAGTCATACCCATATTTCTGTGGCTGCTTTTGTGCTATAATGTCAGAGTTGGGTAGTCATGACAGAAACTGCATGGCCTGCAAAGCCTAAATTATTTACTGTCAGAATCCTTACAGAAAAGGTTTTTTGACCCCTGATTCAGAGGCTCTTTCACTCCATGTCTGGTGTCTGGGCTGGGTTGAGTCGAAGCATGGGTTCAGCAGAGTTGTCAACTAGAGCACCTGTATATGGACTTGCTGTAATGCTTGGGTGTCCTCACAATATGGCTGCCTCAGGGTAGTTGGGCTTCTTACATGGCAGCTCATGGCTCAAAGAGCAACTGAATTAGCAAACAGGTGGAACTTTGACAGTGTCACTTCTGCTGCACTTTACTGATGGAAGCAGTCACAAGCCTGCTCAGATTCAAAGGGAAGAAACACAGACCTCAACTCATAGTGGGAAGAGTCCACAGATTTGTAGTCATATTTTAAACTGCCCATGGCAGGCAATAAGAACACCAACCTCAGACAGTTGTTATGAGGATGGAATTCAATAATCAACATTTAAATGCACTCAGTGTACTTACTGGCCCACAGTTAATATCCAGGAGATTCTAGCTATTATTATCAGCTTAAATTTAGGGGCCTTTGATCAAAACGTCAGGCTGGGTCCACTTTTCCTTTGTTATTCACAAGAGACACAGGTCTTTAGGAGAGGGGATCCCCACTGCTGGGAGGGCTGAGTAAGTTCAAATAGCAAGGCTTCTGGGAACTATAGTAACTGTGCATCCCTTAGAACCCATTCTTTCCTTTGTGACATTTTGAGGGGTGAGGAGCTCAGAACCACCTTGAGACCTTTCTCTCTGGCTTTATAGGCACCATGAGCCTCTTGGTGTCAGATGAAACTGAAACACAGGTCAGATAGATCAGTGACTGTGACATTGTTCTACTTGTCTGCCAGCAGGAGAATTTGATAAGGGAAATAAATTAGCCTCTATTAAGAAAGCAGCTTTGACATGAAGGTGGACAGGATCTATCATAGGGCTGGGTTATTTTTTCCCCTCTTTCCCTTCTTGCTGGCTTCACACAGATTCTTCTTGTCAGGCAATGACGTGGTTAGTGCAATAAGTTTCTGAGCCAATTTGGTCTGAAGATTTTTTTTCACTGCTCTTTGTCTTGTCTCCTGTCTAGTTCAGTCAATCCAGTTCACAAAGGCCCTACTTTTTCACCTAGCACAGTGGTTAGAGTGTAGATTTTGGAGTCAGGAAGTCTGGGCTTGCAACTCAGCTCTTTAACTTGCTGTGTGATTGTGGGCCAGTTATCTCAAGATCTGTCTGCCTTAGTTTTCCTTTATGTAAAATAGACATAATAGGAGGTATTATTGGGGTTGCAGACAGGATTCGATGTATGATATGTATAAAGGATTTTGGTCCAATGCTGAGTACTCAGGGCATGGAAGTAGCTTGATGATGACGAAGACAGAGAAACAGGAGAAGGAAGAGGCAGGAGGAACAGGAAGGGGGAAGGAGGAGGAAAGGAAGCAGGAAGAGGAAGAGAAGGAGAAAGAAGGAGGAAGAAGAGGAAGACAGAGTGGGGTGGACGAGGAGCATGGAGGAGGGGGAAGGAGGAGAAGCAGCAGCAGTAGCATCTGCCAATTCCTTATGGGACCAGTCTACAACCCTTGTACTTCCACATCAAGGCATCAAAACTACCATCTGCAGTAGTGGCAGAGGCTGAATCTCTGCGTGCTGTATTCAAGCTGTTTGAAGTGCCTGCATGCTGGCTTACTTTTGTTGGTTGGTTGCAAGGTACAGAGACCTGCCTAGGCTGGCTCTGCAAAATGAGTTGTCTTTTGTAAAGGGTGGACATGGGGCAATTCAGAGAAAGGGAAATCATCATTTAGGATCTGGACCTTATGAAACTAGACATGGAGGACAGTCTTGAGCTCAATCCAGCTCCTTGGACCCAAAGTAAGCCCATGGGCCATTATTTTGGTCTTCCATCATGTCCCTGACTCAGCTACTCTTTGTGGGTCTGCTCTGATGTGTTGTTACTGTTGGCTGGTTTCTTCATCTTCTACTTTTGTCTTTCTTTCCTTTATCATTGCTTCTGCCTCCATATAGTTCCTACTCCTTATGACCTTTGGCTTCTTTGTTTTCTGGCCTGTTGTGGCTCCCCTGTTCTCTTTGAACCTCATCTTATCTCAGCCTTTGCTCCTAATGCTCTTATTCCTAATGGCGTATCTCATCATTCTATCCCATATTATAGGTCACTGGTCAGCTGCCATTATGCTCTGGCCTATGGTCCTGTGTTGGGAGTGGGCTATGGAGGTCACAAGACAGGTGTGTCTGTTTAGGACAGTCCATTGAACAAAGGCTGTTGGGTTGGAGGGTGAGGACAGTTTCCTTAGAAAGTTTCCATGGGAGAACAGTGACCATCACCACCATGTCCAAATCAGTGCTTAGCTGAGTGAAGTGGAAACCTGGGTGATGAACATGCTTCTATTTGAGTTCCAGAGTCAGATGTGAATTTCTTATTACTTGGCACAATCTTGTGTTTCTGCTTCTGGGCCAGGACTTGGGACCTGGGCCACTAATGGTCTGTATGGACTCCAGGAGGCCATTCCTCCCACCTTAGAGTCTCAGCATCCCCTCCTACAGAATGAAGTGGTTGGACTGGATGGTCTCTGATGGATGTTTCCAGCTCTCATCTGTGTTCAGAAAGAGGAATTATGCCATTAGCCTTTCCGTGCATGATCTGGTAGAGTTTAATACGTTTCCTTCTGATGGAACACAACCGCCAGCTGCTGGTCCTATTCAGACACAGATCTGAGTTTGACCTGCAGAAGATATTTTCCCTCCTGTTGTAACAATTCTGCCAGGAGAAGTAAGTACCATATGTATTAATGAGTCTGTCCTCAAAGAGGTAGAGATACATCCTTCCACCATAAAGACAATTTTCTCTCCCTCTCTCCCTCTTTCCCTCTATCCTTTCTTCCTTTCAATTGCTTAATTCATTCATTCATTCATTCATATAACATTGATTAGTTACCTCCTCTGTTTTTGTTTCTTGCTTAGTTTTGCAGATTCCAAGATGAATAAGTAACAGTCTAGTGGGAGGAAATAGATCCTCCTCTATCCGTCTCTCCTTTTCATCCATACAACCCTTCCTCTTTTCATTTCTTCCTTTCTTTTTTCCTTCATCCAGCACACATTTATTGAGTAGTGGCCACCATGTGACTGTGTGACTGGCACATTGCTAAGTGCTGATGCATATAACATATTCCCTGTTCTCAAGGAGTGCCTAGTCTAGAGGATGAGACAGATAAGCTGACAAATGTCCATGCAGAAGCACAAACCTATATGTTTTTATTTTTTAAGTTAGACAGTGACCATCTTTTTGCAGAGCATCTATGGAAACTTCTTGAAATTTGCCAGCAAGTTCAAAGAGCAAGGCTTGGGAGGGTGGGTAGATGCCTTTCTTTTCCTCGTATAATATAATTGGCCCCCAACTTCCTTGAAAAACCTCACCTGCCCCCTGGGCTGAGTGGGAGCTTCTCTCTATATCATAGTCATAAATGATAAATCTTTGCTCCACATGTCACTGACGTATTATTCCTTACACCAATATGTCCATTGTTATGGAAATGCAATTACCGTTAGATAAGATAGAGTGAGAAGGCTTCCTGATGCCTTTCTACTAATGCTGGATCAGAGTTACTTTCAAGGTAGTCTTGCCTGGCAGGTGGTTAGAATGAACTAGAGCACAGTCTTGCCTAGAATAGTAAGACTATGTCCAAGTGGTCAGATATCCCCTGCCTTCTACTGGGACTCACATTTATTTCTCCCACACGGGATCAGAGATCAAACTGGGGAGATCTGTTATTCCAAGGAAAATTCTATAGCTTGGGAATGTTAATTGTCCATGGGACCAATATTCATTTCTCTGTCTACACAATCATAGTTGAGTCTCACTCCTCTTGGAGACTCTGGAATGAGTTTAGTTTCTCCCTCCAGAGATAACACCTAACTTGCAGGTTTGCTGCTAGGATTAAATGAACTAACAATATTAGTTACTCTGCTTCCAGGAAGATGGAGTAATTTTACTTTTCCGTATTCCTCCCACTAAGTACAGTGGACCCTTGAACAATATGGGGGTGAGGGATGCCAACCCCACCCCCACAGTTGTAAATCCACGTATAACTGTTGATGCCCCAAAAACGTAACTACTAATAGCCCACTGTTGATCAGAAGCCTTACCAATAACACAGAGTTTATTAACATGTATTTTGTATGTTCTATGTCTTATATGTTATATTCTTACAATAAAGTAAGCTAAATAAAAGAAAATGTTACTAAGAAAATTATAAGGAAGAAAATATATGTTTACTATTCATTAAGTGGAAACAGATCACCATAAAGGTCTTCTTCATCCTTGTCATCTTCATGTTGAGTAGGCTGAGGAAAAGGAGGAAGGGGAAGGGTTGGTCTTGCTACCTCAGAAGTGGCAGAGGTGGAAGAAAATTCACTTATAAGTGGACCAGTGCAATGCAAACCTGTGTTGTTCAAGGGTCAACTGTACAGCTAAAAATAATGGACATTGTATATAAAATAAACATAAGACCACTCTGAAAGAGGGCAAGAAGGAGGCAGACCAGCTAGGGACCCAAGCAATGACACCGTGGCGAGTTCCCTGAGACCTCTTTTTTTTTTTTTTTTTTAGATGTAGTCTCACTCTGTCACCCAGGCTGGAGTGCAGTGGCGCGATCTTGGCGTACTGCAACCTCTGCCTCCCAGGTTTGAGCGATTGTCCTGCCTCAGCCTCCCAAGTAGCTGGGACTACAGGCACCTGCCACCACACCTGACTAACTTTTTTTTGTATTTTTAGTAGAGACAGGGTTTCACTATGTTGGCCAGGCTGGTCTTGAACTCCTGACCTTGTGATCCACCTGCCTTGGCCTCCCAAAGTGCTGGGATTACAGGCATGAGCCACCGTGCCTGGCCGTCTGAGACTTCTTTTAGCTTCATGTATCCCAGACTTAGAACTGAAGAAGCTGGCAACCTGGATGTGTCAATGGGTTAAAAACAATAAAAGCCCCAACAAAAGCCTGCCCCATCTAGTTGAAGGCCCAGGAAAGGGACAGCTTAGCAAGAAAGCTTTTACCCAATAACCAACCAAACGCCACAGCCAAACACCACAGAAAAATCTGTTGCCGTACCCACCCATAACAGCAAAGATCAAGTAGGAAATCTAGACTCCCATCCTTGTCACACTGAACCCTAGCATCCCAATTCTTCTGCCAGGCTGATGTTAGAGAAGGCTGAATAGGGACTGTCATCCCTGCTGGTGGGAGTGAACACCCCCCTTATCCAGCAATCATGCAGCACTCCTTCCCACACCTGCTGAGGGAGGATTCGAGAAGACCTAGTGAAGAGTCAGAGCTTTTACCACCACCATCATTAACAAGTCTGCTCCCTGCTTTTTAGCATTCTTACCCCTCCCAGCAAGAGTGGTATCAGCGAAGGTCTATGGGGGAGCTGGATTTCTACCTCTGCCCAGCAATAATGAGAAACTCCTCCCCTCTTCAGGGGCTAACAGAAGCTGAATGGAGAACTTAGACTTCTACCCATCCCTGGCAATAGCAAGGCAGTACCTCACCTTTCTCTGCAGAGCAATATCACAGGAATCCAGCAAAAACAAGAGGTTTAAATAAGATCCAGAGTCTCACAACATAATACTCATGTGTTCACGCTTCAATTGAAAATTACTTGTCGTAGCAAGCAGCAGAAAGATCTCAAGCTGAATAGAAAAAGAAAGACAATCAATAGAAGCCAATGCTGAGATGACTGGGATTTTAGAATTATCTGATGACACTTTTAAAGCATTCATTATAAAAATACTTCAATAAGCAATTATGAACATTCTTGAGACTAATGAAAACATAAGAAGTCCCTGAAAAGAAACAGAAAGTGTCAGCAAAGAATCGGAAGATAAAAAGAAGCATTTAGAAAATTTAGAACATACAATTAGAAAATATAATAACCAGATAAAAAATTCAGTAGATGGACTCAATAACAAGATGGATGGGGCAGAGGAAAGAATTTGTGAACTTTAAGATAGAGTGATAGACATTACACAGTCTGAGTAACAGAGAGAAAATGGCCTGAGCAGAGTAGCAAGGACCCTTGGGGATTATAATAAAAAATCTAACATTGGTGTCATTGGTGTCCTGGAAAGAGAGAAGAGGAGAAAGAGGACAGAGCTGAAAATGTTCTTAAAGACATGATGGTTGAAAACTTCCCAAACTGGGCAAAAGACATAAACTTACAGATTAAAGAATCTCAGAAAACACCAAAGAAGATCAACTCAAAGAAATCCATGCTAAGATATGTCATGTCAAACTTCTGAAAACTGAAGACAGACAAAAGCATCTTGAAAGCAACAACAGAGGAACAATACTTTACCTATGGGAGAAACCATTCAAATGACAACAAATTTCTCATCAGAATCCATGGAGGCCAGAAGAAAGTGGCACAGCATTTTTTTACGTGCTGAAAGAAAAGTTTTCAATTCAGAATTCCATGCGTAGTGAAAATGTTCTTCAAAAATGAAAGAGAAATCAAGACATTATCAGATGAAGGAAAACTATTTGTGATAAGTATATCTACCCTGAAAGAATAACTGAAAAGTATTTTCTAAACAGAAAAGAAGTAATAAAGAACCTTGGAAAATCAGGAAACAATAAGAAGTGTACAAATACTAGTAGATACAATAGTACATATACCTTCTCTTCTTAAATTTTCTAAATTATGCTTGAGAGTTGAAGCAAAAATTATAACACTTTCTGATGTGGTTCTATATATATGTACAGGAAATATTTAAGACAATTATTAAAGGGGGAGGGTAAGGACATAAACATTTCACTCAAACTAGTAAAATGTCAACACCAGTAGACTGCAATAAGTTATGCATATATAATATAGTACCTACAGCAGCCATTTAAAAAGCTATACGAAGAGATACACTCAAAAATACTCTAGCTATGTCAAGATGAAACTCTAAAAAATGTTTAACTCACAGGAAGGCAGGAAAAATAAAACAGAAATTAAAAATGAAATTGACAAACCTGTAGCATGACCAACAAAGAGAAAACTCTGATTACAATTATCAGGAATGAGAGAGGACATCTCTACAGACTCTGCAATCATCAAATGGACAAAAAGAGAATATACAAACAATGCTACACATATACATTTTTTAGCTTCAATGAAATAAGCCAATTTCTTGAAAATCACAAACTTCCACAACTCACCCAATATGAAATGTATAATTTGCATAGCCCTGTAAACATTAAGGAAACTGAATTTGTAATTTTAAAACTATCTTACTCCGAAAAAAGAAATCTCCAGATGGTGTCACCGGAGAATACTACCAAATGTCTAAAGAAGAATTAACACCAACTGTACACAATCTCTTCCAAAAAATAGAAGAATATACTTTCCAATTCATGATATATGCCAATATTACCCTGATTCGAAAGCCAAAGTACAGAAAAGGAAAACTACAGACTAATATTCTTCATTAATATAGATGCGTAAATTCTTAACAAAATATTTAGAAAATAGAGGTCAGCAATATATACAAGTGGAGTTTATTCCAGGGATAACAGACTGGTTCAATATCTGAAAAATCAATTAACATAATTCACCATATTAACAAGCTAAGAATAAAAACTAACATGGTTATATCAATTGATACAAAAAATTGTTTGACAAAATTCAACAACCATTCATGGTAAAAGAAACCAGAAAAGTAAAAATGAGGAAATTCCTCAACTTGATAAAAGCGCCTAAAATAATACTACAGCTAACATTATACTTAGTGATGAAAAACTGAATGTTTTCCTCTACAACTGGGAACAAGCTAGGACATCCACTCTCACCATTCTTATTCAACACAGTGCTGGAAGTTCTGGCCAATGCATTAAGGCAAGAAAAGGAAACAAGACGTGCAGATAGGAAAGGGGGAAATAAAAATGTCCTTATTTGCAAATGACATCATCATCTATGTAGAGAATCCCAAAGAAAATACAAAAATCCCAAAGAACATATTTTTTAAAAAGTTCTTAGAACTAATTAGTGAATTCAGCAAGGTCACAGAATACACGATCAATACATATTGGTTATATTTCTTTTTTTTTTTTTTTTTTTGAGATGGAGTCTCGCTCTGTCACCCAGATTGGAGTGCAGTGGTATGATCTCAGCTCACTGCAACCTCTGCCTCCCAGGTTCAAGCGATTCTTCTGCCTCAGCCTCCCAAGTAGCTGGGACTACAGGTGTGTGCCACCGCACCTGGCTAATTTTTGTATTTTTTGTAGAGATGGGGTTTGACTATATTGGCCAGGCTGGTCTTGAACTCCTGACCTTGTGATCTGCCCATCTCAGCCTCCCAAAGTGCTGGGATTACAGGCGCGAGCCACCGTGCCTGGCCCAAATCAGTTATATTTACTATATACTAGCAATTAACATATGGAAACTAAATTAGAAACATGCCATCTACAATTGCTGAACAAAATGGAAACACTTTGGTGTATATCTGATAAAACATGTATAGGGCTTGTACGCTGAAAACTACAAAATGCTGGTGAAAGGAAACACAGATCAAAAGAAACGGAGACAGATACCACTGTGGGTCTGACTGTATTCCCCACAAGGATGTGCTAAAGTCGTAACCTCCAGGACCTGTGAATGTGATCTTTGGAAATAGGAACTTTGCAGATATAATCAAGTTTAGATGAGGGTGTACTGGAAGGATGGTTCCTTAATCCAATATGACTTTCGGCCTTATAAGAAGAGGAGAAGAGAGACAGAGACACACAAGGAGAGCACCATGTGACAACAAAGGCAGAGATTAGAGTGATGCAGCTGCAATCCAAGTAATGACAAGGATTGCTGGCCACCACCAGAAGGTAGGAAGAGGCAAACAAGGATTCTACCTAAAGTCTCAGAGGGATCCTGAGACACGGCCTTGCCAATACTTTGACTTGGGACTTTTGGCCTCCAAAATTGTAAGAGAATAAATTTCTGTTGTTTTAACCCACTCGGTTTATAGTACTTTGTTACAACAGCTCTAGGAAACTGATACCCACACCATGTTCATGGATTGGAAGATTCAACATAGTTAAGAAGTCAGTTCTCCTCAAAATTCATACATAGGTTTAGCACAACTTATATCAAGATCCCAGAAACATTATTTTTTATAAGTAAAGACATGATTATTCTAAAAGTTATGTGAAAAGACAAAGGAACTAGAATATCTGCAATAGCTTTATTCTTTTGAAAAATAATGAAGTGAGAGGAATCAGTCTACCTGATCTCAAGACTTCTTATATAGATACAGTCATCAAGACCAAAGTGGGTATACAGATGGCAAGTAAGCACATGAAAAGATGTTCAATATCTTAGCTATTAGGAAATGCAAATTAAAGCACAATGAGATATCACTACACTCCAATTAGAAAGGCTAAAATAACAAATAGTGACAACACCAAACACTGGCTAAGATGCAGAGAAAATCAGTCATTCCTACATTGCTGGTATAAAATGGAGCAGCCACTCTAGAGAACAGTTTTTGCATTTCCTTTTAACACTAAACATGTTATTACTATATTATCCAGAAACTACACTTCTGAGCATTTATTCCAGAGAAATAAAAACATATGTTCACATAAATCCTGTAAATAAATGTTTATAGCAGCTTTATCCACAATAGTGAAAAATAGAAAACAACTTACATGTCCTTCAGTGGGTAAATGGTTACACAAACTCTGATATATCCATATCATAGAGTACTACTCAACAATCAAAAGGAAGAAACTCAGCAATCAAAAGGAAGAAACTATTAATACATGCAACAACTTGGATGAATTTATAATTATTCTGAGTGAAAAAATGCAGTCTGAAAAGGTTACATACTGTATGATTCAATTTATAAAACAGTGAAATGATAAAATTATAGAAACTGAGAATAGAGCTGGGCACCAGGGTGTACAACTCTAATCCCAGCTACTTGGGATTGAGGTTGAGGCAGTGGGATTGCTTGAGCCCAGGAGTTTGAGACCAGCCTGGGTAATGTAGCAAGACTCTATCTCAAAAAAAAAAAAAAAAAAAAAAAAAAAAATCCCACATACAACTAGTGTTTATTATACTGGACAGATGTGGAGAATAGATTAGAGGTGCCAGGGGTTAAATATGGGGGGAGGAAGGTGAGGAGAGAGCAGGAAATGGGTATGGCTGTTAATGGGCAACATGAGGGATCTTGGTTTTGATGGATCTGTTCTGTATCTTGACTGTATCAGTTCAGTATCTGGGCTGTGATGTTGTACTATAGTTTCATAAGATGTTATCAGTGGAGAAAACTGAGCAAAGGAAACATAAGATCTCTCTCTTCTTACAACTACATGTGAATCCACAATGATCTCAAAATAAAAAGTTTAATTATAGAAACATATTATCATTAACATAATGGCTACCATTTATTGATGATAAAGCACCTCTACTGAATACAAAGGAGGTAGGTACATACATAACTCGTTAAAATTCACAACAGACCTACAAGGTGGATGTTCTTAGCCCATGTTAAAGATAAGGAGTTCGAGCGCATTGACCCACACCTGTAATCCCAGCACTTTGGGAGGCCGAGGTGGGAGGGTCAGATCATATGAGCCCAAGAGTTTGAAACCAGCCTAGGCACCATAGTGGGACCCTGTGTCTACAAAAAAAACAGTGTTTTAAAGCTGGGCGTGGTGGTTCATGTTTATGGTCCCAGCTACTCAGGAAGCTGAGATGAGAGAATTGCTTGAACCCAGGAGGCTGAGGCTACAGTGAGCCGTGATCATGCCATTACCCTCCAGCCCAGGCCACAGAATGAGACCACATCTAAAAAAAACAAACAAACAAACAAAATGGGATAAAGAGAGACTCACTGACCCAGAAGCAGTGTGGATCTAGTGGCAGTAGAGTACGCTTTGGGAGGGTGAAATGTACAACCTGGCTGGACACCCAGTAAGCCTGAGTAGACAGAGAATGTCCATTTCCCCTTCTGCCCTTGACCTCCTTTGCTATTGGGTGTTCACACACCTATTCTTGGAGTTGGCAGATAAGCCTACCTGTTGACCACACTAAAGCATCTTTGGGTACCTGGTCCACATGAGTAGTGGACCTCTGAGTAATGGAGGGATCAAGTGACCACGGTCCTGTGGGTGAACAGATGAAGCCTCCCCTGGGAATACTTAGCTCTACTGGCTTTGAGAGGCAGGAATCCCTTTTATGTCATGTGGAGGTTTGCTGCTTTTGCTCATCTCTTGCCATCTGGTGAAAGCAAAAAGTCCCGAAGAGGTGAAATGCTTTTCAAGCTTCAGGCAGCACCAATCTATCACTTTCCAGGAGAACATGCCTGCAAATACATACAGCTACTGTTCCTCCCTGCCTGCCTCCCTGCCTCCCATGCCTCTATATCAGCTACTGTTCCTCCCTGCCTGCCTCCCTCCCTCCCATTCTTCCACATCATTTAATCTTCATGCAGCCCTGTGCACTTAATGTTTTCATTATTCCCATTTTACAGAGGACAAAACTGAGGAATGGAAAGATTAGGCATTTTGCCCAGGATGCATAGAAAAGAGGTGGCTGTGGACTTTGAGTCCAGGTTTTCCTGACTCCGGATCCTGCTGATACTAATAATTTTCTGGTGCTGCTGTAACAAAAGAATATAAACTGGGTGGCTGAAACAACAGAAATTTATTCTCAGACAGTTCTAGAGGCCAGAAATTCAATGTCAAGATGCCAGCAGGGTTGCCTTCTGGAGGCTCTGAAGGACAATCTGTTCCATGCCTCTCTCCCAGTCTCTGGTGGCTCCAGCAACCCTTGGCTTGTGTCTGCATCACTCCAATCTCTCCCTCCATCTTCATGTGACTTCCCTCTCCATGTGTCTCATTGGATTTAGGACTCACCTGAATCCAGGATGATTCGGATATTTGTCATTGGATTTAGGATATTTGTCATTGGATCTGGGACTCACCCGAATCCGGGATGATCTCATCTCGGGATCCTTACCTTAAATTATGTCTGCAAAGACCCTTAGTTTAAATAAGATCAGATTCAGAGGTCCTGGGTGGACGTCTTTTGTGGGACGCCGTTCAACCCACTACTGTGCTCCTAAGTCCACCCCAGCAGGCCATTCCGAAAATGCACACATGGATTCTTTCTCTCTCCTTGTTTTTGAGCTGGTCTGGCATGAAGAGAGGCAGTGCTGGTTCCAGCTGTGACCCGAGCTAAGATGCTGAGGGCTCCCTCTCACATTCTCTCTGGAGCTGTCAGACTGTTGATTCTTTAATAAACACTTGGGAGGAGAGGTGTTGGTTTGGGAGGGGTGCTCTGGACACCTCTGCATGGGGTTTATCAGAATCAAAGAGGCACAGGGTGAGTGGCTGTCACCTGTGTCGTTTTCATTACACGGTCACCTTTCACTCTGGGGTCCAAGCAGTGGACAGGAATTCGACTGCAGAGGCTGTTCCTTCCACAGCTGGATGCAGCCCAGCGGGGCTGATGAAGCAGGAGGGACTTTGCTTCAGGATCTGGTGGCTGAGAAAAGGGCAAGAGTTGTTGCAGGGGCTGGGGTGGGGGCCTCTCCTGCTCAGCCCACTCTTTCTGCTGTGTCTCTGCTTCCCTGCCTGTCCCTGACTCCTACCCTGTTTTCTCTCTGCAGGACCACATCCCTGTCCCTTACCAGCCAGACTCCAGCAGCAACCCCTCCTCCACGACGTCCTCTACGCCCTCCTCGCCAGCACCCCCTCTCCCTCCTAGTGCCACGCCGCCTTCTCCCCTACACCCTTCCCCGCAGTGCACACGGCAGCAGAAGAACTTCAACCTGCCAGGTACCTCCATGCTTGGGGAGACATGGGGTGTGCAGCATTGGAGGGGCAAAGATTAGGGAGGGGGTGGGTTCACGCCAGAGTCCTGATACAGCAAGTCTCTGCTGGAAGGCGATGGATTGATGACCAGAGAGGGGCAAGGAAGTATGTGGACTGACCCTTATTGTATCCTAAGCAATTACCCTATATTACTTATTTAATCTTTGGAACAGCCACAGGTAAGCATTATCAGCTCATTTTACAGATGAAGAAACAGAGGCTCAAAGACATGCAGGAACTCTTAGAGACTGTGTGTTTCGGCAAGCTACAACCCAGGGTCTTCGCCTAAGTCTAAGTCACAGAAGGGAGCCATTGACTCTGGAGCTGACAGTTGTCTTATGAGCTAAATTGGTTAAAATTGGCAGCGAGATCCTGTGCTGGAGATCTTAGGGGCACACGTCTGAGCAGGGCTGCATACTGAGTCTTAACCCGGGTGTGAGGACAGGGCTGTCAATGAGCAGTCTGGACTTCTGGAGTCAAGATCCAAGTCTATCGCATTCTTGCTGTATCTCACCTCTGAAAAGATGTAGTTGGACAAGATGATCTGGAAGGTTCCTCTAGCTCAGGAATTACAAGGCACCTAGGCTGTTGACCAGGGAGTATGCACTGGGCTATGAGATGATAGTAGAGAAACTCATGGGACACTGTGGCTTTTTGACCTTCTTTGTCATTAGACCTAAGAATGGGATATTTTTCTTCCTTCAGGTAGACCAGACCTAAGAATCTCCCCATCTATTCCAGGGCCCAGCCTAGCCCAGTTCCTGTGTTAGGGCCCTAAGAATGCTTCCAACTCAGCCATATTTCTGGCACTGCAGCTGGCCTCAAGAAGAAGGCTGGTAGGACTGGCATGGTCAGTTGGAACCAGAGTCTACATCTGTGTTGTTCAATATGGTATCCGCTAGCCGTGTGTGGCTATTTACATTTAAATGAATTAAAATTAAATATAATTTAAAAATTAGCTTCTTGGTTACACTAGCCACATTTCAAGGGCTCAGTAGCCACATGTGGCTGTTGGCTGCCATACTGAATGGATCAGGGGTAGAGCATTTCCATCATCACTGAAAGTTCCCTTGGATACTCTGGTCTAGCTCCTGATTTCCTCCTGAGTCAACAGGCTTCACACTATGAAAAAAATCCCAGGTCCTTGGCCACAGCTCACACCTCGAAGCTTAACCAGGCGTGAGTGAATGGCCAGGAGGCAAATGGAGGCCCCGCCCCACACCTGAGCAGCACCCCCATGCAACCATCCGAGGACAAGCCAATCACAGCACCTGTCGACACTGTTTTGATTTAGGCTACGTCCACAGAGATGGCACATATTTTGAATTCTTGGAACTTTGGGTTTTTTGTTAAGTTCAAGTCTGAATTTAACAGCCTCATATCCAGCTTGTGTGGGGGCCACTCACCTGGTACCCACCAAGGACTGCCATGTGAGTCACCAGCTGAATCCTCTTAGTAAGTACCGCTGGTTCATTGCCCGGCATTTCCACAGACAGAAGGCCCCCACCGCCATCTCCAGGGTTGTTCATTTTTACTTCTTCAGAAAGGGATGAAGGGGAGAAGAAAAGACCCTTAGACTTCCCATGACTACCCACACTTGGGGGAAGTGGGCCCAATGCTTTCCAGTAGCCACTTCACTCCCTGGAGACCCTGACTTCAGGAGTATTTTCTCTCAAATTGTTTGGCACTTGTTTATGGACCAAAGGAAGGGGAAGGGCCGTTTTATGGGAGAACTGTGCACAAAAGCACCACAACTCTTCTCATCCCTTAAAGAATCTGCTGGCGTCTCCAGACAAGAGACCTGCCTAACCCGGAGTAATCAGGGTGTCCCTTAGCTCCTTCCTTCCCTCAGCCAGAGTCTTCAAGGAGGGATGCCTGAAAATTCGTTGTTATAGCATACCACCTTATCTCCCCCGACCCCGCTCCATGACAGGTCATGACAAGGTCCTGGCCCTCTTTGGGGGCTGAGCTAAGGGGTCCTTTGGGTAAAAGCACTTCAGCATGGCAGTTAGAGTGTGGGCTCTGCAGCCAAGCTACTTAAGTTCAAATCTCAGCTTTACCACTTAATGTCTGCGTGGTGTTGGACAAATAACTCGCCTCTCTGGGCCTCAGTGTTCTCATCTGTAAGATGGAGATTGTAATAGTACCCACCTTAGATAATTGTTTTAGAAAGAAATGTCGTAATACATGGACAAAGCTTAGCAGAGTGACAGTTTCATTGAAGACCTCAACAAATCTGGGCTCCTTGGATTATTGTTAAACACAATAATAATAAAGTACAATGGCTACCTTTATTTGCATTTCTCATTATCACTGTTAATTAATATGGGGGCCTAGACAGAATTGTAGAATAAAAGATGAAATCCCAATATATCTTGACATAGGAGTATGAACTGAACTAAACATTTGGGGAAGGTAATTTGACATTTTCTGTTAAAGTTTTTTTTGTTGTTGTTGTTGTTTTGAGATGGAATCTCGCTCTGTCACCCAGGCTGGAGTGCAGTGGTGCGATCTCAGTTCACTGCAACCTCCACCTCCCGGGTTCAAGCAATTCTCCTCTCTCAGCCTCCTGAGTAGCTGGAACTAAAGGTGCACACCACCACACCCGGCTAATATTTGTGTTTTTAGTAGAGGCGGGGTTTCACCATATTGGTAAGGCTCGCCTCGAACTCCTGACCTCAGGTGATCCACCCGCCTTGGCCTCCCAAAGTGCTGGGATTACAGGTGTGAGCCACCATGCCCAGCCCTGTTAAAGTTTTAAATGGGCATTTCTTTGACCAGTATATCACTTCTAGGAATGTATGTACAGAAACACTTGCACTATGGTGCAGAGATCTGTGTGTAAGGACTTCATTGTAACAGTGAAAACTGAAATTAACCCAAATGCCCATCAAGAGTGGGCAGTGAATGGTCGAATACACACATATATCCATATAACCAAATATTCTGCAAACTTTCAAAGGAATGTAGTACTCTGTATAGATTTCCTGACATGGAAAGATATCTGTAATGTTTCTCAAGTAGAAAGTAAGGGATTTGCAAAGTCATCAGTATAATATTCTATTTATTGTAAAATATTTACATACATGTATGTCTGTGTACCAGTGTGCGTATATGTGTTCGCATGTGCACAGTAAAGTCTGGAAGAACTTCATGGCAGCCATTAAGGAGAGGGACTTTATCTCATGCACTTACTTCTATGATGTGTATGAGTGTGCATCCATTTTAGAATCGAATAATAAAATTCAGTGCTGAAATGGAAAACAAAATAGAACCTTTGGAAGTACAGTTGGACATGCCCTGTGCCTTAGGCAGTTTTAGCAAAACAGCCACAGGGTCAGGAGTACCTGTCCTGTTTGTACAAAGATCTGGCTGGCTGTCCCACTCTTGACTGGGAGCTTCTGTTAATGAAAAATGGAACTTAGCCGGTGGGTCCCTGCCAGATGTTGAGTTTTCTGAAGGCTATTTAAGCTAAAGCTTAGGCATAACAATGTCCCAAGCACTGATTCATCTAGAACATTCTTGTCCAAAAGGGGGTGGGGGGTTGACCAGCCATTTAACTCATCTGTTAACCTCAGGACATGTTGTGAAAAGGCTGTTAGAACCCAAGCGTGGCGTGTGCAGCCTCGGTGGTATTTGTTACTGTGCACTGCCAGCTGGGTGGACCTCCTGTTAACCGCCTTTCCCTGAGTCCTGGGACCATGCTGGACATGGCCCAGTATAAGGTGATGTCAAGAGTGCTACATGGACAGACAGACCTGGGGTTGGATCCCAGCTTTGCTCTTTCCTAGCTGTGTGGCTTTGAGCATGGCACTGCCTCTGTTTAGGTCTGTTTCTCATCAGTAACGTGGGGCTAACAGTTCAGAGCTGTGGTGGCAACCACCATGGCAAGATAGATGAAGAGGCTTTGGAAATGATTGTCGTATGGGTTTCTGAGGCTGGAGTGCTCAAATACTTTTTTTCTTTGGAGCCACCTAGAGCCATCTTGAAACACACACACAGACACACATACCCCCAACTCCAGGAAATGGCAAATTCTAATGGCTCAAAGGGAGAAGAAAGGAGGTGGAATCTGCCTTTGGTGGAGTTTGCAGGATTTCTGAGACCTCACTTGGGCCACTTGGACTCGTGGGAGTGTTTCCTCCCTTCCCCTTTCCATCAATCTCTCCCGAGCCTCTCTTTTACGCTCATCGCTCTGTGCCATGATCTGGTTTACGTACTCATTTGTTAAGTGTCTATCTCCTCCATCAGAATGCCAGCTGCATGAGACTAGGCAATGTGTCTTCATTCACCACTGCACACTCAAAGCCCAACACGTTGCCTGTGACTGAAGGCACTCATTAAGTGTTTGTTGAATGAATGAATGACCTGAATTTCATGCACTGCCCAGGGCTGCAGTTTTTTCTCTTCAAATTTTCTTCTTGACCCTCAGACTGTGTTCATCCATTCATTTTGTTAACAGTATTTATGAAGCATCTACTCTGTACCAGCTACTGTACTAGGCACTAGGTTTGGAGCAGTGAACAAACCATACGTAGCCCCTGTATTCACTTCCTATTGTTGCTGTAACAAATGACCACATACTTAGTGGCTTAAAAGCACACAGATTTATTATCTTACAGTTCTAGAGGCCAGATGTCCAAAACGGGCTTCACTGGGTTAAAAACCAAGATGTCAACAGGGTTGGTTTATTCTGGAAGGTCTCAGGGAGAATCCATCTCCTTGCCTTTTCCCAGCATCTAGGGGCTGCCGACATTACTTTGCTTGTGGCCCCTCCTCATTCTGGCCTCTGCTTCTGTGATCACATCTCCTTCTCTGACCCTGCCTCCCTCTTCTGAGGGCCCTTGTGATGACGTCGAGCCCACCCGGATGATCTAGGATTATCTCCCCACCTCAAGATCCTTAAGTAATCTCATCCAAAGAGTCCCTTGTGCCATGTAATGAAATGGATTCACAATTTCCAGGGATTAGGACCTGAACATGCTGTGGGGGTAGGGGCAGGCATTATTCTGCCTACAACAGCTCCAGTTCTCATGAAAAGTATAGCTTAGTGAGAAAGAAAGGTGTTAACCAAATAAACATGCATGAAAACAGGATTATAGATTGTGATGAAGGCTGTGATGGCCAAGAGTCTTTGCAAGAGTCCTTGAGCAAATGCGAGAGAACAGATTTAGGTTGGAGGGTCACTGGATGGCTGAGTTCTGCAGGTGGGGGAAGGCAAAGGCCCAGTCACAAGAAGGGGCCCAAGTGCCATAAACAAGGGACAGTGGCCTCCAGAGAGACTCAGGGCTGCAGGGTCTGGGCCTAGCAGTATTTTAGATTTTATGTGAGACTCCATGGGATGCAGTTGAAAGATTTAGGCAGAGAACAACTTGACCTTTCTTCCTTCCTTCTAGAAGACCACTCTGGCTGCTGTCTTGGGAGGCTTCAGGATAGGCATGGGGGCTCTGGAGGGGAGGCTCCTTCAAAGTGGCCTGCTTGTCTCTTTGACTTCATCTGCAACCTCCCAGGTCCTGAGTCATCTTGGATGCCAGAAAGCCAGGAGCCACTGGGCTCTCCTGAGCAGCCCACTCAAGGTCACCAGCTGTTCTTTAGAGCCACTTCTTGATGGTGTCTGTCATCAGCAGGAAGAACAGGTCTCCCAACAATGTCTTTCCTCCTCTTCTGGCCACGTGTTTCCCTTTCAGTCACCAGGAACGAGTTGTTCCATGGCACATGGGGAGGAGTCAAGGAGGGCGTTGGCTTCGGGTGTGGAGGCATTTGCTGGTGTCCCGTTGCCTGTCACCTGTCCCTTCTCAGACTCTCTGAAGCTGCTCCTGCTCTCCATTGCCCAACAAGAACATAGCTGTCAGCGAACGTTTTCTCCAGACACTGAATCCCCCATCACTGTCAGAGCTGGGGAGGGGAAAGATCAGCCAAGCCTCTTAAGAGCCTCGGGTAGTTTTTCCTGTTTTAATTTTAGCCCCTTGTTGACTAATAAAATAGTTGCATGCAATGAAAAACTCATGTTATCTAACAGTAAAACGGTCCCTGAAATCATGGAGGGCGCTTTTCTTTTAAAGCTTTGCTCTGTGACCTCGAATAAGTTGCTTCTTGCCCTGGACATCTCATTTTCCAAAATCAAAAATGCATCCATCTGGACTTCAACTATTTGATACAATCTGGAATTGGACTAAGCCCAAGGTTTTTGCTGTTTCATCTATGATAAAGAGAGTTGATTAATTCAACAAATGTATGTTGCACGCCGAATGGTGCAAGGCACAGAACCAGGAGTTTGAGGTCCTGAGATAGTAGGACTTAATCCCCGTCCTGAAGGAATCTATCAGTAAATTTCAACCTCAGGGAGAGTGTTCCGTCTGCTTCCCCAAGGCAAAACATTTAGTTAGCACTTGGAACTATGTGATTGTCTCTTAGTTATAAATCATTCTTGTCTATTAGTTAAGAGAGCTTAGAAATGTGTTTATTTATCTCAAAGCTAATACTAATTCGGCACCTTGAATACACTTTTATCTTGTAGTGATGGTCCTTGCCTTTTGAGGAAGGGACTGTTATTATCCTCATTTTACACATATGGGCAGTGAGACTTGGAGTCTCTACAAATAGCCAAAGGCAGAACAAATATTTGACCATTCAGGATCAGCTTCTAGACTCTAGGCTCTGAGCTACTGTGCTAATATTTGATAAAACAGTTCCAGTGGTGGCTTGTCCCTGAATGTCATCGAATTGTTTCTGGAAGTGGATTCACCAATACAGACTCATCTGACTATATCCCTGCCCTCTTCATTTTCTTGAGGACACAAAGCTCTGTGTCCCCTGCCCCCAACACCCCTTGACCCCCTATTCCAGGCACTGTTCCCCAATGGAGTATTAGCATGTTAGAAACCTTTAAGTGTCCAAGACTCCTGGCCTCTGGCGAGTAGATTAGAAGTAAAAGGAATTGTCAGGGAACCAGCAGTGAAGTCCAGAAAATTTATTTTATGTAACTTTTTCCTAAATACAGAAGTTAATGCATGCTTGTGGTAGGTAGAATAATTCCCAAAAGATGTCCATGTCTTGATCTCAGAATCTGGGAAGATGCTGCTTTAAAGGACAGTAGGAACTTTGCAGATGTAATTAAGTTATGGATCTTGAGATGAGACGATTATCTTAGCTTATCTGGGAAGTCCTTAAATATAATCACAAAAGTCCTTATCAGAGGGAAGCAAGAAGGTCAAAGGCAGAAGGAGATGGCACAACAGAAGCAGAAGTTGGAGTGATGGAGCCATGAGCCAACAAATGCAGGCAGCCTCAAACAACTGGAAAAGACAAGGAATAGATTTTCCTGGAGCCCTCAGAAGGAACTAAGCTTGATTTCAGTCCTGTAAGACTTATTTCAGACTTTTGTCCTCCGGAACTGTAGGAGAATACATTTGTGTTGTTTTACTAAGTTTGTAGTAATTTGTTACATCCACAAAAAAAGAGAAAACTGATACGATGCTCATTGCAGAAAATTAGGAAAGTACAGAAAAAGCATGAAGGATTTTTTAAGCCACTGTAATCATTCTGCCAAAAGGGGGAAAAATTAATATTCTGGATTATGGCTTTGCAGACTTCTTCTGTGTGTGTGTGTGTAATTATGCATTTCACAAAAATGGTATTGTAGTCAGAATGTCTGTTTGAGTTGGAGTAGTCTGATTTTAGGGAGTGTGAGATATCAGATGGGAGGGTTGGCATGGATGTTTAGAGTTCTGGTTTCTTTACACATGTTTGCAGTCCTTTGTCTGCAGAAGTGTGGAAACTCTTGAAGGTGGGCAGAGAATGACCGTGTGGTGGCCGTAAGAGCTCAATTTGGTCCGTGAAGGGACGTCTCCTTGGGGACACTCACTCTGATGTTTTCTTTCTTTTGCAAGCGTCCCACTACTACAAATACAAGCAGCAGTTCATCTTCCCAGGTGAGTTTCCTGTGAGCTGGAAGCAGCCCCTTCTGAACAAGCCCTGCTGTGCTGCAGGAGTTGCTGGGATGAATGGAGGCAGATGTTGTGGGTTTGCCTAAGATCAAAGGGGGTGGTAGTGGAGCCATCACACTCCAGGATAATGGCTGAACATGGAAGTGGAGAAGAAAGAGTGGGAAGTCCTAAGGGCACAGTGGGACCCAAGGAGGTCCCAAGGCACCATGGAAAGGCCTGAGAGGGTGGAGTGCCGTGAACAATGGGCAAGGGTGAGGAGGGGTCTAGAGCCATGTGGCAGGGAAGAGATGGTCATAGGGTCCTGAGCTGGGTACTGAGAAGATGTGAAACCAAGGGGCCTTATCATACCAGAGGGAACCCAGGAGAAAGGAAGATTCAGAGATGATCAGTCAATGCTTCAGGCTGGATGCTTGAGGGTTCTGGCAGCCCCCTACTCAACAATGAGGAATTTTGTGGAGGATGTCATCCAGAACCCTGGTCCAGCTGAGCAGGTAGAGTCCAGGTGGTCCAGGAAAGGAGAAAGGAGATTGGCCAAGGGCAGAGATCCAAGATCGGGTGAAAAATTAGCTACCATGTCACCCAGGAATCAGGCCTCTGTGGGGGTTGTGGACTTCACATTTGTTTTCTGAATGTCCCATCTCTGGTTTTCAGATGTGGTGCCGGTGCCGGAGACGCCGACCCGGGCGCCCCAGGTCATCCTGCATCCGGTGACCTCGAATCCAATGTAAGTGGGACAGAGACATCTTCCCCGTTCTCCGAGATTCCCAGCCCTGACCCTACAATCCACTCCGGTTCCCTGTCTTCTTTCCTCCTCTTCCTGGAACTGATGGAGTTGGGGGCAGAGGGAGATGTACAAGGGGTACAGGGAGACACAGGGAATAACAGGCAAAGAGAAAGAACGTAAGAGCTCAGGCAGAGAGAGACAATGCTGTTCCTCACGAGCAACTATGCCTTGTGTCTCTGCCCCTGCCTGTCAAATGCATTTTCCAGGGGCTGGACCGTTTCCTAAGGACCCATAACACCCCTATGATTAGGAAGACAACTTTCCCCAGGCGATAGTTAGGGCTTAATGAAAGGGCAATTATTCCATGTCACTGAACATGGAATAACTTTTGAAAGTCTCATTTAGGTTTATACCAGGAATCAGCAAACTATAGCCCATGGGACAGATCCAACCTCCTGCTTGTTTTTATATAAAGTTTTATTGGAACACAGCATGCCTATTTGTTTACAATGTTTTGTGCAGCGTTGCGTTCTCAGTGTAACAGCAGAGTTAAGTAGTCGTAATAGAAACTGTAGGGCTTGCAAAGCCAAAAATATTTACTCTATGACCCTTTGCAGAAAGAAATTTGCTAACCTCTGGTTCATATTATTGTAAAACTAACATAAGCTAATTTTGGAAAATTTGGACTATTCATTAAAAAGGGAAAGGCAAAATAATCGCTCATGATCTCACCACTGTTAGAACTTCTATGTGTGTTTTTTCCATTTATATTTTACATAGTTATGACCCACAAGATATGCAAGCAGTTACCATCCTGCTTTGTTATCTTTTTGCTGAACGTCACATTTTATGAATATTATTTTAGCCTCTCCATAGACATTGTTGGTTCTTGGTTTTTGTTTGTTTATTTTTTGAGACAGAGTCTCACTCTGTCACCCAGGGCTGCAATGCAGTGGCACGATCACAGCTCACTGCAGCCTCAGCCTTCTGGGCTCAAGTGAT
Source organism: Chlorocebus sabaeus (assembly GCF_047675955.1). NCBI lineage: Eukaryota > Metazoa > Chordata > Mammalia > Primates > Cercopithecidae > Chlorocebus > Chlorocebus sabaeus. The sequence continues at coordinate 114,686,720 of NC_132914.1, read as the reverse complement.
CCTCCCAGCTCAGCCTCCCAAGTAGCTGGGATTACAGGTGTGTGCCACCACACCCAACAAATTTTTTATTTTTTTATTTTTGTAGAGACAGGGATTTTCCATGTTGCCTAGGCGGGTCTCAAACTCCTAGATTCTAGCAAGCCTTCCACCTCAACCTCCCAAAGTGCTGGGATTACAGGCATGAGCCACCACACCTGTCTGACATTGTTTTTAATGGCTGTAAAATGACATATGATGTAGAATAATTTTCTTAACCATTTTCCTATTGCTGGATTTTACATTGCTTCCCATATTTCACTGTTGTAAATAATGCTGCAATGAACATCTTTGTGCGTAGCATCCTTTGGAAACGGACCCTCTTTCCAGTTGGTTTATTGCTTGTGCAACAGAAGTGAAGTCACCTTGGCCAGGCGCAGTGGCTCACGCCTGTAATCCCAGCACTTTGGGAGGCTGAGGTGGGAGGATCACCTGAAGTCAGGAGTTGGAGACCATCCTGGCCAACCTGGTGAAACCCTGTCTCTACTAAAAATACAAACATTAGCCAGGAGTGGTGGCACACAACTGTAATCCCAGCTACTCGGCTACTCGGGAGACTGAGGCAGGAGAATCGCTTGAACCCAGGAGGTGGAGGTTCAGTGAGGTGGGATCGTACCACTGCACTCCAGCTGGGCAACAGAGGGAGACTCTGTCTAAAGAAAAAAAAAGTAATAACCACAAAGTCACCTCCTTAACTTCTTTGGTTGTGATGGAAGCCTGGGGCTTGCTAGGATTTGATCAGTTTCCCAACTCACCTTTTGCCTACTTAGTTTTTCTTCTGGGTCCCCTAACTGCTTCATCTTTTCTGACTGGTCTTAAGGACTTTATTAAAGACTTACATGGTACATCTCTGAAATCAAAGGAGTAGCAACTTGCCGGGGGATATGGTGCTGACATCTAGCTCCGGATCATTTCTCTGCTTGACATAAACCAATTCTACAATTTGTGCAAGATGAACTCCAGGTTATTAACTGACAGTCCAGAAGTACCAGCGAAAAACAGTCAGTAGATGCTTGCGATCTGCTTAAATGTGCGTGGAGTGATGGCAACTCTTTGCAGAGGGAAATAATTGAATAGCCCTGGCTGCTGGAATCACGCCTTGATGCAGAGAAGAGGGTGGCCTGTTTTGGTTTGGGGCATGAGGAGGGACTCCAGCTGCATTGTCCCAGCCAAGTCCCCCCCAGGGCATCAAGTTCCCAGCATGTCAGCTGTCATCGTGCAGGTTCATTCCACTTTCCCAGGCTGTGCTATGAATAATTGGTTAATACCATGGCAAATGCCACTTTGGGATTGACCTTTCTTTCTCCTTCTTTTAGTTCTTGTGGTCTTTCAGACTCTGTCTCACCAGGACCCCCTCCAGCAAGTGGATTGACTCTGTGGAGTCAGCCACTTCCTGCGATCTGAGGGTCAGGATATGGGAGGCTCCCCAAATGAGTAGGGGGAAGGGAGGATCCACTGGGGAAATAGGAAAGGAGGGGTGGGGTATTCATTGTGACTCTTTTTTCTCACCTGTCTCAGCTCTTCCATGCCTTCAACAGCCCCATTCTGTCTCCCTGCTGCACTTCAAAAACACGTGCACATCCTCAAGTCTAAACCCCGCAACATACCTGTAATGCACACTGTGCCCCATATCCATGACGTGTCAAATGTCACGTGCATTTGACAGTCCACTCACACCTCTACTGCACACCCAATTATACCATCAGCATGCAGCGTCCCCCTCAACATCCTGTGTGTACACCCAACTCACATGCACACAAGACAACCTTGCACAAAGCACATCCCATAATACCTATGCAGTGCTCACACAAACACATTGTGACGCCCTGCCAGCATCTATACCCAAAATGTTTGCTTCCTAAGAACAGAACTGCAGCTCATGAGCTTGTGAATGCATCTCTCACACACACACACACACACACACACACGTGTCTTCCAGTTCAATATGGTCTTTTTATTTTCATTCCACACATCCTCATTCCATGTGATTGGCAAGGCCTACCTCAAACATTGGGAACTTTCAAATACACCCAGTAATTCTCTCGTCTAGGAATTCCCACCACACTCCATTTATCCAATTCATACCTAACTTTTGGCCTTGTTACTTTTAGCCTCTCTGCATAGTATCTACATACTGGCTTTAGTTCCTTCAGTAGGAACACAATATTCCTTAAGGTCAGAAGCCATGCCAGTTTCAATTCTATATCCCTCCAAGGGCCTAACACTGTTCCTGGCACACACATCTATTCAATAGTCGCATGAATGCATGAATGAACAGACAAACAAGAACACTGAGATCCTTCCAACAAATTCCAAATTTGTGTGAACTTCGGAGATCTGATTAATTCTTTCCTGGCAAACACATAGAGCTCTGAGGACTTGTCTACCCAGGGCGTGTAGGCCAGTTTATAAGAAAGCTGCTAGATTAGTTGAAACCAAAGCAATAAATAAAAATGAGCCCTGAGCAGCCCGGAAAATCAACTTAAAACAAGGTCCTGGCACACTGTGTTTCGTGTGTGTGTGTGTGTGTGTGTGTGTGTGTGTGTGTGGCGAGGTTATGGATTATTTCAGACACGTGTTGAAATGAAATGTGAGATAAAGGCTTGGTGGTGAAGACTTCCCATCTGGGGATTCTTCATACAAAGCTAAACTCAATATACAGACCTACCTTTTCACCTAGGGATCACATTTCTTTTTCTTTCTTTACAGCTTGGAAGGAAATCCATTACTTCAAATTGAAGTGGAGCCAACGTCGGAGGTGAGAATCAGAGAGCAGTGTAGCGACCTTTTCCAGGGGCTGCCCAGAACTTGGCAAAGCCGACTGACGTTTTGGATGACGCAGAGGGCTTGGGGTCAGATTGGGGCTGTGGTGGCCCTGACCGATGGATGTTCTAACTCTGGGACGTTTAGCAAGCGGTGGCCCCTCCTAGCACTGAGCCTAATGGGCCATTATATGGCATGCATCATGGAAAAGCCAGTTGTGCGGAAATTGTCAAGAGATTTGCATTCTTAGTTGAAAGATCAGCTCAGGGCCGGGTGACTACCAAGGAGGATGTGCCCTGCTGCCTTCAAAAGAATATGTGGGAGGAGGCGGGGGCCTCAGGGATGCCGGGCTTGGAAGTGTCGAGAATGCGCTGGGGCTTCTTCCCACCTGCCTAAGCGGCTGCAGAAATACATAAAATGCCCTGGCTGGAAACCGTGGAGTCCTGGCCCCTCTGCTCTGCCACTGCACTGTGTCTTGTACTGAAGGGAATCGAGTCGGGGCTTCCAAGGAAAATCATATTCTTTTCTGGGACTATTTTGGTTGTTGAAATATGATCCTGGGAGAAACTCATGTCTCCTGTATTGTTTCTCCTGAGTGTGCCAAGGGGGGCAGCTTGCTCAGGTGTTCTGGGTCAGGAAGACCTGTACCCACTCAAGAGGCCACCTTCTCAGGCTGTTTCATCAGGTCCCAGGGTCTCTGGGAATCCCTGCTGGCCCTGGCCCCTACTGCTCCTACAATTCTGCAGGAGAATCCAAGAGGCAATTCACCCCAAAGCACCCCTAGATATCATGCTGATAAGGTAGGTCCCTACGCCTTGAGCATTTAACTCTAGTGGTAGTCACGCCGAAGTATGCCTGAGTCGTGTGGGTGTGCATGGCAAAAATGCAGATTCCTGGTCCTGGCCTGCTGCTATTTTGATCTAATAGTGCTGGGTGGGGCCCAGGAATCTGCATTTTCTCGGGCCTCCCACCGGGTGTTTAATACAGGTGGTCAGTTCTGTACTAAGAACTTAACAGGCCTTCATCTAAAACCTCACACTGCTCCTGGGGCAGATTTTCTTACCCCCACTTTACAATGAGGAAAGGCAGCCTCAGGGAAGTAAAGCGACTGGCTCAAGGTCACACAGAGGTGAGATTTCAGCTCGCTTTGTCTGATTGTTAAGCCCATTCTGTCAACCCCTCACTCTCATGTCTCCTACCTTCCCAGCTGCTGTAGGAGCCTCAAACATCTAGCTTGTAGCTCTGAGCTCTCCCAATTTTTGAATCATCAATTCCAGATTCCCTGGGGGAAGCAAAAGCTACTCCGTGTTGGCAGTTGTCACGTGTTACCTGCAGATGCACGGTGTACCCGTTGTTTTAGCCTGTCTAGCCTGTCAACTTTATCACATGCACATAAACAGCCAAACCAAAAGACTATGGAAGAATAGGAAGGGCATCCGATACTCAAGTCCAAAGACCTGGATCTTAGTCCCTCCTCTGCCTGGCTGCATGACCTGGAGTGAGTCACTTCCCAGGGCAACACATGGGACTTTCGGTGCTAAAACCAGGAAGATTCCAGCAAACTGGAATGGGTGATCCCCATAACACTTCCCTCTGAGCCTCAGTATCCCCCCATTTAGCACAAGAGAGGTGGATGATCATGATCTCCCTTTCAGCACCTTCACTGTAGTATGATTCTAGACCAGATTCTAGACCTGGGGAAACAGAGGGACGTGTGTCTGCACCAGCTCCAGATGCATGTAGAGATGTGTCCAGACCTACGCATGCACACGGGACCCAGCAGGACCATGAGGGAGGCTGGGGCAGTGGCAAACCCAATTCTGACCTCTCTCCCACTCCGGCCACAGAATGAAGAGGTCCACGATGAGGCCGAGGAGTCAGAGGATGACTTCGAGGAGATGAATCTGTCCCTCCTCTCGGCCCGGAGCTTCCCACGCAAAGCCAGCCAGACCAGCATCTTCCTTCAGGAGTGGGACATCCCCTTTGAGCAGCTGGAGATCGGTGAACTCATTGGAAAGGGTCGCTTTGGGCAAGTGTACCACGGCCGCTGGCACGGCGAGGTGGCCATCCGGCTGATTGACATTGAGAGGGACAACGAGGACCAGCTCAAGGCCTTCAAGCGGGAGGTGATGGCCTACAGGCAAACGCGGCACGAGAACGTGGTGCTTTTCATGGGCGCCTGCATGAGCCCGCCTCACCTGGCCATCATCACCAGGTCAGTTCCACCTGGGCTCCCACCCAGAGATTGTCAAAACTCTGCTTCTGGCATGGTTGAGAATTGGTTTTCTACTTGACCGCTCTGGTTAATAGACCATCTCCAGTTCTACCATGTACAGTTTACTTACATGGTTTAAGACTTAAGATTCCAGAAAATACTTAATTTATTTATTTGTTTTTTTAGAGACAGGGTCTCCCTCTGTTGCCCAGGCTTAAATGCAGTGGTATGATCATAGCTCACTGCAGCCTTGAACTCCTGGACTCCAGAGATCCTTTCACTTCAGCCTCCCAAGTAGCTGGCACTACACATGTGTGCCATCACACCTGGCTCATTTTTTAATTTTTTGGTAGAGATGAGGTCTCGCTATGTTGCCCAGGATGGTCTCAAATTTCTGGCCTCAAGCAGTCCTCCTGCCTTGGCCTCCCAAGTGCCGGAATTACAGGCCTGTAAGCTACCATGCCTAAACCCAGAAAATACTTTTAATGCTAAAACTCTTTAGCAAAACCAAAGATACTAAATGGAGAATCAGAAACATCGGGTCTTGCTCCCCCTGTATTCCAAGTATTTGTGTAACAGCTTCTCAAAGAGTCACTTTCTCCATATGTGAAATGAGTATATTCGACTAAATCAGGAGTCAGCCAGCTTTTCCTGTAAGGGGCCCAGTAGTAAATATTTTCAGCTTTGTGGGTTGTACAGTTTCTGTAGCAGCTACTCTGCTCAGCCACTGTAGTCTGAAAGCGGCTATAGACAATCTGCAAATGAAATTGCAGAGCTGTGTTCCAATAAAAGTTCATTTACAAACCCAGGGAGTGGGCTGTATTTGGCCCATGGACCATAGTCTGCAGACCCCCGATTAAGATTATTTTTCTTTTTGAGACGGAGTTTCACTCTTCTTGCCCAGGCTGGTGTGCAATGGCGCGATCTCGGCTCACTGCAACCTCCACCTCCCGTGTTCAAGCGATTCTCCTGCCTCAGCCTCCTGAGTAGCTGAGATGACAGGCATGCACCATCATGCCCGGCTAATTTAGAATTTTAGTAGAGACAGGGTTTTGCCATGTTGGTCAGGCTGGTCTTGAACTCCTGACCTCAGGTGATCTGCCCGCCTTTGCCTCTCAAAGTGGTGGGATGACAAGCATGAGCCAAGATTCTGGTAACTATTATTCTGGTTTTCATGAAAGTTGCAGAGCACATTTGCAGTCTTTACCATTGTGGTTTGGAATATCCAGGATCTGTGGTCTTTGGGTACAGAAAAGGGACAGTTCATAGAGAACTAACATTGTGAAAATGTTTCTTGAACTTTCTCAGATTTGCTCTCTGGCCTCTCCCAGAGGCGTGAGGCACTGGGGGAAAAAATAGCTTTGGTTTTGATGAAACAGTTGTGAAACCATCCTTTGGTTTGTTTTCAAACTCTGGCACTGGCTCCCCTGTAACATTAGGACTGGACTCTGCAGTGGCATTCTTAGTATGACCTGTGATGCCAAGGGCCCGTTAGGAGCTCTCTCCTTCCTCTACTCAACTCAAGCAGTGAGACCCCAAATGCACAAGTCTTGCATGTTAGCAGGCCCAGAGCAGATGCTGTGGGCTCAGAGAACAGCTGGTGTGTCTTTGATCTCCTCCCTTGTGAGACAAAACCTCCTTGAGTCCACTTATAAGAACTTGGTGATTGTTAGAAGGTGCATTATATTCTGTATCCGTAGATGATGCGGATGGTGGGTTGACCGGAGTGACTCGTGCTTTGAATGATAAGCGCTGGTGAAAGATTGGGGATCTAGGGATGGGCCTCCAAGCCTCCTTAAATCAGGATAAAACTGGTGGTTCTCAACGCTGCACAAGGCAGAGAAGTGGCTCTGAAGAAATCAGCCCAGGAATCTTCAGGGGCTGAGCTGTTCTGAGTGTAAGCTTTTGCTGAGTAACTACTCCACAACTTGGTGGTTTCTCTGTATCCTATGGACAGTTCTGGGCTTAGCCAGACTGAGTAGCTGGGCTCTTGTAGTTGGCTGTGGTCAGCTCTGGGTCAACAAGGGGATAGTCAGTCTTAGATGCCCTCCTTTGTGTGTCTGCTGGTTGGCAGACTGTCAGGGGATATCCCCAACAGCCTAGCTCAGGCTCATTCTCATGGCAGTCCTAGGTTTCCAAGTGCAGCGAGAGGTCAAGACCTACATCTGTTGGCCAAAGAAACTCCTATTCTCCCTTAGATTCAAGGCATGGAGACACAGCCTCTACTTCTGAATGGGAAGATCTGCAATGTCCTGCTGCAAGGATGTGGCTGCAGGTTGGGGACAATCTGTGGCTATTTTTGCAAACTACTACAGAGAGACCCTTACCTCCCTTTCCTTCCCTTTCTTACCCAGTATATATCCTCATCTTTTAGCAGCAGTCAGTAGCCTATTACTTGGGATACACAAGTCTGGTTGAAGGGTGGTCTTTTCCCCACGCCTGGCCTTCTCTCCATTGCTCCCATCTTAAGCTCTTACCCCGTCTTTCTCTCTGGTCAGCTCCTCACCACCCTCCTGCCTCCCGGTTCAGCATTATCTGTGGAGCCTAATCCCCATGCCTCCCTCACCCCCTTCTCAAAGGCTAGCAAGTTGGAAATAGACAAACTCAGCAGCCATCCTTGAAAAACGAGTGGTCATTATGAAAATGTGTTGCTCATCCTGCAAGCCAGCTGCATTTGCGGCCCTCTTCTATTATGTACAAAATTCTGAGCCCCCCTCCCCAAGCGCCATAACTGCCTACAGATTTCACAAATAGCCCAGCCTTTTCCTGGCACCACGATAAAGACTCTGCAGCTTTGGGACGTGTAATTGGTCTCTGAAGTGTTTTGGTATTTTGTGTGAGGATGCCAGATGAGCCCCAGAGAAGTGGCATTGATTCCATATTATTGTGTTGTTATATATTTATTTTCGGGAGGGCCTCTGTGCATCCCTCTCTCTGTTCAGCACTGTCCACTTGTTGGCTCTCCAGGTTTCTTATCTGCACGTTCAGTTTGAAACCAAATATTTGAGTAATTTGATTAATCACTTGCATTCGCACGATTGGCTGGCAGAGGTTGATGGCTGGACGATAGCCAACCAACTGGAACCATTTTTGGACCCTAGATTTATTTTACAGGGAACATAAGACCAGATAATTACCTGGCATATTCTGGATCAATTCACCATGGCACATTCTAGCCAATTACTTAGTAATTATCATCGAAGTTAACAAGTATTTCTAAGATTAGCTTCCTTGCAATGCAATATGTGTGGCTCTTGGGGAATGAGTAATAACCAACTAGTTACCCAATTGCTAGAGCCACAAATGCTATTAGCAGTAGGATTGCTAAATTGTTTCACAATTGGGTCATTATGGGATTATTGCAAAGCTATTGACAGTCTGTACAATCACTCATGTGAAAAACTCCAAGTGAAATCTGAGAGCCAATAGAGTTGAGTGAAAGTGTCTCTCACCCTTCTACCTTGCGATCTAGGGTTTCACAGGCCTCAGTTTCTCCTTCTGTAAAATGAGCAGGTGGAAGCAGATGTTTGTTGCAGTGTCCTGCCGACTCTGACAGTATTCTTTGCTTGTCTGATAATGAGCTGTGTTTGAGAAGCAGCTGGGAACAGGTCTGGAACAGAGCATCTCAAAGATGGTATACCTGGACCTTCCTGCACCAGAGTCATAGGAGAGGAAAGTTGTAAAACTGCAGATTCCAGAAAAAAGACTGTGATGGTGGCAGGTGAGGGCAAAGGGGAGAAGGTGAGGGTAGAGAAGCTGTCAGGAGCACGACTGGAGAGAGCAGGGGTTCTCAAGCCTGGTGGAGGAAGGGGAGCTTTTAATACAGTAACGATGCCTGGCCCTGCCCCAGAGCAGAGTCTGCCATCTTCAGCACTGCTGATATTTGGGGTGAGAAAAGCCTTTGTGGTGGGGGCTGTCCCATGCACTGTAGGGTGTTTGGCAGCATCCCTGGCCTCTACTCACTAGATGCCAGTAGCACCAAGCCCCAAGGTGTGACAACCAAAAATGCCCCCAAGACATTGTCCAAAGTGCAGGGGACTCTGCACTGGCAAACCCTGTGTTATGAAGGTCACCATATTAGGGTTGCCATTTTGACACTGGGTGAGGCTCTGAACCAGCAGAAGCCAAGCCATGCTAGGTGACATGGCTGAGCCTTTTTGCTGAAATCGGTTCCCTGGTTGTGGGGTAGAACCAAGACAGAGCCCTCAAAAATAAACCAAAAAAGCCGCAGATTCCAGCAGCTTTCAGCAAGTGCTTTTCTTCAGGCCAGGCGTGATGAGGTTCTCCTGTTTATCCTTGTGCCTATTTTACAGGTGAGAAAACTGAGGTCAGAAAGGCAGGGGGAACCCTTGCCCAAATCATGGAACAAATAACTGGCAGAACTGGGAATAAGCAAATGTCTATCTGAATACTAGTCTAGTAGTAGTTTCCTTCTTTGCCAGTGGCTGCCTTAGCTAGGTCAAGGGGAATGGGCTTCATCTGCGAGCACTTTTGTGGCACAGAGATTCTGCATTTTTGGTCGTATCACAATCACCTGGAGAAATTGATAACCATTCAGGGCGGAGGCCCCATCCTACTTCAATTAGCTGGGACCTCTATCCTTTTTAGTAAGTGCCAGGGGATTTTGTTCACACCACAGTTTAAGAACCACTGGCTTATTAGAACTGAGTTTCATTTTTGTAGCTTTGATTTTCTGGTGTTTATGTGCTTCTCCAATACCCTGTAACTTCCTGTGGCACCAGCACAACCATGCGCACACACACGTGCACACACACACGTGCACACACACGTGCACACACACATGTACACGCACACACATACACACACGTGCAACACATGTACACGCACACGTGCACACACATGTACACACACGTACACACACGTGCACACACACATGTACACACACACGTACACGCACACGTGCACACACACATGTACACACACGTGCACACACGTACACACACACAGGTACACGCACACGTGCACACACACACTCGCTCCTCTTCCATGTAAACTCTAAATTACACACCGATTCTCTTCTTTCTCTCCTGTTCTCTTTCTCACGTCCCCTCAAAGAAATGCACATACTCTTTCCCTGCAAAACTCATTCCACAAATATTAGCAACTCTCAGACTGCTGTGCAGAACTCACAGAACACACAGTCCCTCACAGAAGCCTCCACCTCACCCCCTTACCCACTCCCCACATAATTTTGTTGAACTCTAAAATTATTTAAATCTGTGCTTCTTATCATGTGGT